>NW_027361957.1:3075000-3742500 GCF_039654945.1 Dendrobates tinctorius
TCTATACACATTTTTTACACCATCCAAAATCAGCCTGCTACATTGTGGTGTAATATACACAGGGCCTGAGAGAATACAACAGTGTCCTCAGGTCTGTAGAGAGATTCCAAATCTCCCCAGTCCTCTATAGACATTTTTTACACCATTCAAATTCAGCCTGTTACATTGAGGTGTAACATACACAGGGCCTGAGAGAATCCTTCAGTATTCAGAAGTGTATAAGGAGATTCAAATTCTCCCCAGTCCTCTATACACATTTTTTAAACCATCCAAAATCAGCCAGTTACATTGAGGTGTAACATACACAGGGCCTGAGAGAATCCTTCAGTATCCAGAAGTGTGTAAGGAGATTCAAATTCTCCCCAGTCTTCTATACACATTTTTTACACCATCCAAAATCAGCCTGTTACATTGCGGTGTAATATACACTGGGCCTGAGAGAATCCTTCAGTGTCCTCAAGTCTGTAGAGAGATTCCAATTCTCCCCAGTCCACTATAGACATTTTTTACACCATGCAAAATCAGCCTGTTACATTGAGGTGTAACATATACTGGGCCTGAGAGAATATTTCAGTATCCAGAAGTGTGTAAGGAGATTCAAATTCTCCCCAGTCTTCTATACACATTTTTTACACCATCCAAAATCAGCCTGTTACATTGCGGTGTAATATACACTGGGCCTGAGAGAATCCTTCAGTGTCCTCAAGTCTGTAGAGAGATTCCAATTCTCCCCAGTCCTCTATACACATTTTGTACACAATCCAAAATCAGCCTGCTACATTGTGGTGTAATATACACTGGGCCTGAGAGAATACAACAGTGTCCTCAAGTCTGTAGAGATATTCCAAATCTCCCCAGTCCTCTATAGACATTTTTTACACCATCCAAAATCAGCCTGTTACATTGAGGTGTAGCATACACAGGGCCTGAGAGAATCCTTCAGCATAAAGAAGTGTGTAAGGAGATTCAAATTCTCCCCAGTCCTCTATATACATTTTTTACTCCATCCAAAATCAGCCTGTTACATTGCGGTGTAATATACACTGGGCCTGAGAGAATCCTTCAGTGTCCTCAAGTCTGTAGAGAGATTCAAATTCTCCCAAGTCCTCTAAACACATTTTTTACACCATCCAAAATCAGCCTGTTACATTGAGGTGTAATATACACAGGGCGTGAGAGAATCCTTCAGTATCCAGAAGTGGGTAAGGAGATTCAAATTTTCCCCAGTCCTCTATACACATTTTTTACACCATCCAAAATCAGCCTGTTACTTTGAGGTGTAACATACACAGGGCCTGCGAGAATCCTTCAGTATCCAGAAGTGTGTAAGGAGATTCAAATTCTCCCCAGTCCTCTATACACATTTTTTACACCATCCAAAATCAGCCTGTAACATTGCGGTGTAATATACACTGAGCCTGAGAGAATACTTCAGTATCCAGAAGTGTGTAAGGAGATTCAAATTCTCCCCACTACTATATACACCTTGTACCATGTTTTACAGTACCTTATAGTTGGTGGAATTTTGGGTACATTTTCCCAAAAAATCAGGAAGTGTGGTGGAAGAGGCCGTGGAAGTGGGCGGGGGTTGCCAGCTGGTAATGAGGGTGTTGGTGGTGGTGGATCTGCTGGTAGCGGCAAAAGCAAAATAGCACCTAATGCAGGAGGTGGTGAGCCTGCGTCATCATCTGGCTCCACAAGGCCTCGAAGGCTCCCTTTTCTGGGAGTAGGTAAACCGCTTTTAAAGCCGGAGCTTCAGGGACAAGTTTTGGCTTACATTGCTGACTCAGCCTCCAGCTCTATCACCTCCTCTTCTGAAGTTTTAAAAAATAAAAGCACTGCGTCGTCATTGGAGGCTCATGGTCATGAACCACACCTTTCCTTGTGTCCTTCAACCGTACCAAAATTAAAGGATGCGGCAGGCCACACTACAGATTACTCCATGGAGCTGTTTTCACATACCATGCCTGGGTTATCAAGTCAAATCGTAAATTACCCATGCCAAGATGAATCTGACATGGAGTGCACTGATGCACAGCCACTGCTAGATGATTCTGCTGGTACATTCACTCGGAGCACTACATTGTCGTCGCAGTGTACTGAGCCAGAATCTGACCCAGATGAAACTCAGGTGCCCCTTCCCGCATACTATACCACCATACACGGTGACACAGAGGAAGGTGCACATGACAATGAAGAGGAGGTGATGGATGACCCAGTTATTGACCCAGATTGGCATCCATTGGGGGAAGTGGGTGCCGCTGTCAATAGCTCAGAAGAGGAGGAGGAGCATCCGCAGCAGGCATCGACATCGCAACAGCTGTTATCTGGCAGGCCCGGAGAAGTCCAAAAACGGGTTACAAAAACCAAAAGAGTTGCAGGACAGCTTGGCCAGACGGTCAAATTAGCACAGCATTCTAGGCCTCAAAATGTCTTCCCTAGTAGCAAGAGTGCAGTGTGGCACTTTTTTGAACAAAATCCTAATGATCAGGCAAAGGTTATCTGTAAGAAGTGCGCAAAGACCTTTAGCCGAGGGAAAAATCTGAGAAATTTGAATACCAGTTTCATGCTTAGACATTTAACCACCATGCACTTGCAAGCGTGGACCGACTACCAAACCTCACGTACCACATGTGCAACTGCTCCCAATGAAGGTAGTCAGCAACGCTACATTGCTTCCCCCAGTGTAAGCTCACCGGTTAGCACACCACCAGCAGCAAATCTTAAGGTGTCGTCGCAAGGCCAAAGCAGTCAGGGTATCACAATGTTATTGCTACGAAAGACTGAATCTAGGCCATCGGAAAGAACACCAACTCCATCACCATCATCAATCCTCTCTCAGTCCGCCATGTCCACCGCTAGTTCCACCATATGCAGCTCTCAAGTCCAGCTCCCCCTACCAGAGACTATGAGTAGGACAAGAAAGTACTCATCCTCTCATCCGCGTACACTGGGTTTGAATGCCCATATTGCCAAACTGATGCCCTACCGGTTGTTTGAAAGCGCAGCTTTCCGCGAACTCATGGCCTACGCAGTACCACGCTATGACCTACCCAGTCGGCACTCCTTTTCTCGAAAAGCCATCCCTGCCCTCCACCTTCATGTGAAAGACCGCATTGTCCATGCACTCAAGCAATCAGTGAGTGGAAAGGTGCACCTCACCACAGATGCATGGTCCAGTAGGCATGGCCAGGGCTTTTACGTGTCCATCACTGTGCACTGGGTTAATGTGGTGGATGCAGGGTCCACAGGGGACAGCGGTGGTGGGACAGTGCTGCCTAGCCCACGGTATAGGAAACAGTTGGCTATATGCGTTCGACCCTCCTCCTCCTCCAAAAGCAAAAGCTCATCCACAGAGCGCAGTCGCACGAGCACTCCATCCACAGCTGCCACTGTTGCACACGAGGTGTCCCACTATCAATCAGCTAGTGGAAAGCGTCAGCAGGCTGTGTTGAAGATGATGTGTTTGGGCGACAGCCACACCGCGGAGGTACTGGCCGACTACTTTCAGCGACAAACTGAGTCATGGCTGGGCAGTCTACATCTTGAGGCAGGCAAGGTAGTTAGTGATAACGGCCGGAATTTTGTGGCAGCCATAGCCCTTTCAAAACTCAGACACATACCTTGCTGGCTCACACCTTTAACCTGGTGGTGCAGTGCTTCCTCAATAATTATCCGGAGTTAACAGGGCTGCTCCAGAAGGTTCGAAGACTGTGCTCGCACATCCGCCGGTCACCCGTACACTCCAGTCGTATGCAGAAGCTGCAGCGATTGCTCCACCTTCCCAAGCACCGCCTAATTATCAACGTTGCAACAAGGTGGAACTCCACCCTGCACATAGTTGAGCGGCTGTGCGAACAGAGGCAGGCTGTAATGCATTTGTGGGAGGATACACGGGCAGCCACTTTGAGGGCAGACATGGAGTTGTCAGGTGTGCAGTGGTCGAAGCTGAAAGACCTCTGTAAAGTCCTTCAGTGGTTTGAGGAATGCACACAGCTGGTAAGCGCAGACGACACCATCCTAAGCCTGAGCATCCCACTTATGCGTCTGCTCATGCAAACTTTGATGCACATTAAGGAGCAGGCGTCTGCAGCCAAGGATGATGAGGAAGAGGAGGAGGGAAGCCTTGATGACAGTCAGCCATTGTCTGCTCAGGGACCTCTCCTGGATGAGGTGGAGGAAGAAGAGGAAGAGGAGGAGTATGATGATGGGGATGATGATTTAGGGGAGGAGGATGCTTATCATGGGGCAAGAGAAAATGTTGGTGTGGCAAGGTCTGGTACAGGCTTTGTGCGTGACTGGTGGGATGTGGATTTGCCAGAAAGTGCTCCTTCACCCAGCACTCGCAGTGCATCATTGACACCGGGAACATTGGCCCACATGTCAGATTATGCCTTACAGATCCTAAAAAGGGACCCCCGCATTGCCAAAATGATGAACGATGATGACTACTGGTTGGCCAGCATCCTGGATCCACGCTATAAAGGGAAATTCCAAAACATCATGCCACAGGAGAACCTTGACCTAATATTGGCTAACAAAAAAGCAACTCTGGTAAACCGGTTGGTTGAGGCATTCCAAGCACACAACAACGGTGATGGTTCTCACACGAGCCTAGGGGCCAGGGGCAACTTGGAAGAGGTGTTGGTGGTGCACACATCAGAAGTGGCGTTGGAGACAGGGGTTTCATGACCTTGTTGTGGACTGATTTTTCAAGTCCCGCTCACACGACTGGTAATACTGCATCGATTGAAAGTGACAGGAGACAGCAGTTGTCAACTATGGTTACAAACTTCTTTTCTTCCCATATCGATGTTCTCCCTCACAGGTAATTCCTCTTTGACTATTGGGCCGCTAAACTGGACACCTGGCCTGAATTGGCACAATATGCCTTACAGGAGCTCGCTGCTGGATCAGTCCTGACAGAAAATAGGACCTGTCTGTCGACCCAAAATGTGGATGATCTAACCTTCATTAAAATGAACCATGCATGGGTTTCCAAGGATTTTGCCCCACCTTCCCCTGATGACACCTAGGTTGCCAGAAAAATGACTTGCTTTGGTCTTCCTCTTCCTCGCACTTGCCCAATTTCGCCTTTTGCAGCAGCTGAATGTCCAACATCAAAATATGCCATTTTGTAAACCTCCCTAACTGGGCTGCCTCCCCCCCATGGCCGGGGTCACCACCTAGCGCACCCAACTGTGCGAATGCCGTTGCCCTGGAGAGGTGGGTGGGCCGACTCTTGGGCGCGGGCACTGGCACAGGGTCCCTCATAGTGCAATCAAGTGTTTCTGACGTTGGTGGTGCACACCCGCCGTCAGACACACCGCCATACTATGAGGGGCCCAGTGCCAGTACAGACGCCCACAAGTGGGCCCCCCTTGCATGGGCAGGGCCCCAGCATTTGCAATGTTTACCTCTCCCTGCTCCTCCGCTGTGTAGTCTGGGCTGTCAAATCCTTCACTGGGACTGCCACTACAAATTTGGTGAACTGATACATGATGGTTAAGACGTAGCTATGCCCTGTCCTGCTGGCCGGACTCTAGCTTCAGATGATCAATGGCTTCTATTTCTTATGGACGTCGACTCACAATGAGATGCAGTGGTGGTTTATCATCAGCTTTCACAGTTTTCCTACTCACAGACGTGTGACATTCCTGTGCACATTTTTGAATGTGCCCTCTCATGCCAATCCACTAGAATCGCCTACGGCCTGTGGCTTCTGTCTTTTGCACTCCAAAGTTACGTGACAGATCATGATAGGCAGTGAGCACCATGTCTACATCTCTCCCTGTGATCAAAATTTGATGGAGATGATTAACGGTGATGGGATCAACGGTACTGCGATACAGCAACCCTTTCTTCACAAAGAACTGTTTTTGCTGTCTCCACACACAAAAAGTAATTGAGGGTCAGCATCGCCTCTGAGAATTCTCCCGGAAGTTTTTCCCGTGATTAGTAATTCCTACATTTCTGCAATCACTAGACTTTATGTCTGTACTTTTATGCATCTCACTTTCCTATTGCGGAGAGTCTGGACTGTCTTACTGAGACAGAAATATATATGAAGATTTAAAAATACCACTAAAAGTATATACTGGTGTATGCTTCAAATACATTTCCTTTTTCCTACTTTTTAGATTGTTGTCTAATCCATACTGAGAACACGGAGATTTTAAATGTTTAAACTATGCTACATACGTATATATGTTATCCAGTGATAATGTACCCTTTCTCAACTTTGTACTATCTGGTCAAATCCATACTGGGCCTGAGAACGTCTGAGTCTGCCTCCTGATCTATAGACATATATTTGTAATGTGTAAAATATGCTATATATACCTGTAATCTGGTGATACTGTACCCTTTCTCGACTTTCTGCTATCTTGTGGAATCCGTACTGTGCCTGAGACCATCTGAGTCTGCCTCCTGATTACAGCTGAGTGGTGTTTGAGTGGAACTGTTAGCCAAGTTCAAATTCTAGCTGTTTTGGGCTGTGTTCGATCCATTTGTCGAACAACAAAACTTTGATTACAATTCCGCTGTTTGAGTTTCCGTTCCAGAAAGTTTCATCAAACAAACGCGTAACTATATTTTCACATTAATAAAGGTTTTCAAAGATAATAGACAGTTTCAGGCCATAGTAGCTGTGTCTGGTAGCCAGCGGTGTAGTACACCTGTGAAGGAGCTACACCGTGTGTGCTCCTAATAATTTTATAGTGCATATTGTCATGAAAATCCTTTTTGGCCTAGTAACTGTGTCTGCTACTCAGCAGAAGAGCCCACCCGTGAACCATGCTATGCCGCCTGTTTATAAAAGAACCAGTTTTTGACTGCATTTACACCACTTAATACTTTGGGCCTAGTAACTGTGTATGCTACTCAACAGAGTTGGCCACAAAGCTATGCCGCCTATTTAGGTAAGAACTGTGTGCTACTCAGCAGAAGAGCCCAGCTTTTAAGCAAGCTACAGCACCTCTGGTTTGGACACTTAATTTTTTCCTTTTTTCTGGAATTCCGGTTGACCTGCACTTACTGGGAAATCCTCGTTCGCGGGGAAGAATTGTAATCACAGATCCCCATTACTAACGGTGTTCAGTGGGTTATCTGCACCTAAAAGTGCTGTGTGATCAAAAATTGCAATGGAGCTGAGAGTGCAATGAAAATGAAAATACCATTATATACAGCCACAAGGCAAAATGGTAATACTCACTCATGTGAAGGCTGGCTGCCCGTGGTGGCGGAACTCATGAAGCCACACGTAAGTCAAACAATACAGGGAGCGTCCTCCCATTTGCTCAAAAGAAAAGACACCAAACTCCCCACAGGAAAGCGCGCCCCACGGGATGGCAGGCAGCCTCGGCCGATGACGCCGCCGAGCAGTGGCGTGGCAAGCGGGGGGCATGGTTAGCGGGGGTGTGTGATGTAAACGGTGACGTCACCGGTCCGTACAAGACGGACATGTGCAAGGGCCAATCCTGACGCGTTTCGGGGGAACCGTCCCCCTTCCTCAAAGGTATGGAACTTGCACTGCCGTTAACACTCTATATACCCCCGCAACTCTTGTGCAGAGATGATGCACACATGCCCTGTTACTAACAGCAAAGTGCCCTTAGGCTGTGTGTTAAAAACTAATATTAGTATTAGTTTCCTTTGAGGAAGGGGGACGATTCCCCCGAAACGCGTCAGGATTGGCCCTTGCACATGTCCGTCTTTTACGGACCGGTGATGTCACCGTTTACATTACACGCCCCCCCCCGCTAACCACGCCCCCCGCTCGCCACACCACTGCTCGGTGGCGCCATCAGCTGAGGCTGCCTGCCGACCCATGGGGCGCGCTTTCCTGTGGGGAGTTTGGTGTCTTTTTTTTTGAGCAAACGGGAGGATGCTCCCTGTATTGTTTGACTCACGTATGGCTTCATGAGTTCCGCCACCACGGGCAGCCAGCTTTCACATGAGTGGGTATTACCATTTTGCCTTGTGGCTGTATATAATGGTATTTTCATTTTCATTGCACTCTCAGCTCCATTGCAATTTTTGATCACACAGCACTTTTAGCGCGGCCACTTTCTGTTTAGTTTCATTTGTGGATTTTGGCGGCGGAGAGCACACTTCATCTGCCAGGTGTGCCAGCAGCTTTTAGAGCTCACTGTGTGTCCATCTCAGCGCCGGTGTGATTATTGTTTTTTTAGTTATCTGCACCTGTAAGCGACACACTTTGATCCTTTCAGTGTAGCGCGCATGCAGCCATGGACAGGTAAGGGCATGACAGACCTGTTATTAGCAGATTTCGCATGCCAGAGCCTCACGTGTCCCTCTAGTAAGCAGGACGTGGACCGCGGGGGCATGACGGAGTCTCTTTCGTTAACGGAATTAAGCTTACAATGTGGGCATCTTTTCTGTGGCTGGATGGTTGAGGTTGCTCGTGTTGAGTCAAATTAAGCCACAGGCTCCACTCCTGGTGGTGTCCTTCTGGACATTCCTTTAAGGTTCAGCTTTGCAACCATACTTCCCCCGGAAAACAAACACTTTGCCTTCATGGACGCTGTTTGGAGGGTCGTGACTCGTGGGAATAACGCCGCCCAATCGGTTTACCTGCTAAAGAGATCCTTCATTGCTCACAAGCATGACATCACACTCCCTAGGAGGAAGCTAAAGCCACTGTGGCGAACGTACTCCTTGGGGCGCCACAAGTGCACAGAAGCCCAGCCAATGCTAGATGATTCTGCTGGAAAATTGACCCAGACCACTACATTCCCCTCGCACTCTACACAGCCAGAATCTGACCCTGATGAAACTAAGGTTACCCTTCCCACATACAATACCACCTTACACGGTGACAAAGAGGAAGGTGCAGATGAAAGTGCAGGTTCGGCCCACCCGCCGTCAGACAGACCACCGTACTATGAGGGGCCCTGTGCCAATTCCGTCGCCAATGACTGGGCCCCCCCTGCTTGGTAAGGATCACAGCACTTACAAAGTTGAAATACTTACCTCTCCTTGCTTCTCCGCCGTGATGTCTCGCGCGTTTCCTGGCAGTGACATTCTGGTCAAAGAGCGCAATGACATCACGTCTGTACGCCCTCTGCCTAAACAGTCCAAGTGCAGAGAGAGGGAAGATGGGGACGACGAGGAGTCCAGACTAGTGCAGGGTGTGAGGAGTAGCGGAAGGCACTAAAAAAATAAATAAGTAAAGTGCCTTCGCCACTCGGGGTCCACCGTGCGGTGGATGACAAAACTGCTGCTGAGAGAGGCAGAGCACTACAGCGGTAATATGCACAGGGTTCTAACTCACCCAGGTGCAAAAAAGGCAAGCTCTGTTAAATGACACAGAGCTGCAGGGAAAAATAATACCAAAGTATCGCTGAGCCTGTTAACAGCACAGGATCTCAGCGACACACGTGCAGTAGCCGGAAACCGGAGTAGTTAAGTACAGTCACTACAACCGAGCGGACTTACCATGTACACGTGTGCTCGGCGTCGCAGCTGCACACGCCTGGACAGACTGCAACCGCAAATATCGCAAGCGCGATGCAGGACGCTAAGCTGCTGGAAAGATGGATCTTGTGCGCGCTGGCGCTAGCGCAGGTGCTGACAGAAAACCACTCACTCACACAGTCGTAATAACCGAGGGAAGGGGTTTCTTAATGAGTCAGTCACCAGTCCAAGCATCCATCACCATACACACAGCAGCAGTATAAAAATACTAGCGCATGGCATAAAGGCCATGCGCACTTTTTATAGCATACGTAATCTCCAGAACTCTGAGCCAAGCCAATGAAATCAGGAGCAGGACCTGAGCACCTGACTCCTGGACTCCAATGCGAGCTCGTCCCGTGGGCATGCTCAGAAGCTGGGAAAAAGGACTTAGCCTCTGGAGACAAATGTGTGAATCTGGGCATAGGCATTATAAAACCCAGATCCCTAACACAGGGATTCCCTAGTGAGGAGACTTATTTTATTGTTTTAAAGGTTGGGAGCAATTTTTGGGGAGCATGATACTCTGGAGAATGATATCTGGGGCCCAACATGCACTGGAGCATTCCAAAGGTGGACATCAGTCACTGGAGCTGCATTGACAGGGCCCATTATACACTGGAGCATTAGATATGGGACCCATTAAATATGGAGCATTATTTGGGCCCATAATACAGTGGAGCTTCATCCATGGGGACCAACATATACTGTAGCATTATGTGGAGCACATCATATACTGTATGGAACATTATATGAGACCAATGATTCTGTATGGAGAAATATATGGGCCTCATTACTCTGTATGGCGCACTATGCGGTGCCCATAATACTGTATGGAGGAATATACTGTCTGTTTTTGGAGCTATTGGAGAATTTAAAATGGATATCAGTCATGAGATGTAAGACGTGAAGTATTTTTCATTGTACTATACCGCTAATTCTATGCCTTATCAGAGGATCATGAATTGTGGCATGTGTTAAAGGAGCCCATTGACACTCTTTGGCCCAGGGCCCACGAAAATCTGGAGCCAGCCCTACCCCCCCACAACTTTAGCCAAATAACCCCCAGTTTTCAATGCCTAACTATTATTAGGAAGTAAATTAAGGTTGCCAAGCTTAAGTAATAAGAATTGTTGTTTTTGGCATTAAAATGGGCACTGTAGGTGTGTTTCCTGTCCTCCTCTCACTGCCGAATTTTATTCCCCATTGACTTGCATTGGGTTTCGTGTTTCAGTCAGCCTCCGACTTTTCACGATAATCGGCCGATTTTGTTAAACCCAACTTTTGCGAAAGTCGGGTTTCACGAAACCCGACTCGACCCAAAAAAGGCAAAGTCGCTCATCTCTACTGAATGCTTCCATTTATAGGCCAACTTTTTGTCAGTCCTGTTTATCTCGTGCTAGCTTACTTTTTTTGCCTTCAATGACTTCTTTTTCAAACTTCATGATGATATCCTCCAACCTGAGCTGAAAGGGTTGAACTTGTGTAGCTGAGCCAAAACCTAGTAGTTGTGTATCTAAACTCTTAATTTTGGTCTTTAGAGATATTCAAAGCTCTTTGTCATGTTGTATTAACAAATTAATCATAATTTTCAAGCATTGGGCTAACCCAGCTTCCCATGTGCTTTTAAAAGAGGCTGTGACTTCCCATGCTGGGAAAATTTGGACTCAGAGACCCCGGGAAAAAATAGATTGCTTTAAATATTCCTCCAGACACCGTATGTTTCACCAAACGCATGTGATTGATTTGTGCACATCAATCAATTCCTTGCTGAGTTTGCTAAATTCAGAATTCCCCCTCTCAACTGTGTCAAAAAGGGCTTGCCCGCCATAACTGCGCCAGGCAGCCTTCCTGGCATTGAGGTTAAAAACCAACAGAATAAATCTGAGAAAAAATGAATAATGTCAATAAAAGATCAAAAATTACAATATTATACCATTAATGGCTACAAGTATTCAGTTTTAGTTTGCTGCCACCAAGAAACCCAGCAACTGGGAAGAAGAAGGACATGAATATGAGAAATGGTGGGCACCACTTAATGTAATAAGATTGAACCAAAAGAGCCTGGTGCTACTCATTGTGCAAACATAATAGAAAATATTGAAAAAGAGAAAAGAGCACTAAATATGGTGCACACAAGGTAAATAATGAGTAAAATAAGGCTTTATTCGACACAAAAAGGCCAGACAGACAAGAAATTTACCATTAAAAACAGTTAAAATAGTAATGGAGCGACATGCAGAATAATTAAAAAGTCAGGTAGTTGAAAAAACGGTATACGCCAAATACAAACAGTGTATAAGGAGAGCAGTAAATAAACATGCAGACAATTCCAATGAAAATGAATAATGAATACATGGCCAGAGCTACCCATTTGTAACTATTACAAAGTAAGGGAGGAAGTATGTCGGCTCTGAGGCTCGGCACACAAATACACTTTCTCCTTTATTGTGCAATGCATCCTTGTTATTGCATCTGCGCATGAGCTTACCGTTTAGATGTCGGCTCAGAGTTCTAGCACGCAGACACACTTCCTTCCTTACTTTGTAATACAGGGATTCAGACTGCGTGTGCGCCGTGATCAGTGAACTTCCCCTCAATTCATTCCATTGCAAATACTCAGCTGACGCTGCGCACGTGTGTCGGCGTTCGCTTAGTAATGAGCAAGTGCACTTGCCGGTCATATAAAAGGGGTTTTGATTCTGCCATGATGATTTCCCCTGATGAAGCTGCTTTAATGCAGCGACACGCGTTGGGCAGAGCGGGTATGGCGATTTAATATATATGTTATATCTTTGAGCAGGATGTATTTTACCCTTTAGGTGCCAGTTCACATTATTGAGCAGGATGCATTGCATACACTAATGTTATATCTTTGAGCAGGATATATTGTACCTACTTAGTGCTAGTTCATACTATTGAGCAGGATGCATTGTATCTTTAGGTGTTAGTTTATCCCATTAGCCTATACATTGATGCAAGTTTTTATTGGCCATTCATTGCCATTAAATCTCTGTTATTATATATATTTTTTTTACATTACTTGCATACTTGTCTTGGCTATTGGTGCATTGCTTCCACCCTTTGTTTATATACTTTTTGGGCACCTATATTGGTACATTTCCATATATAAAATAGTTACCAGGGAGATTACTTTTTGTCTTCAGAGTGCTCTTTTTGGCAAATTTGTCACCTGAGCCTTCCATTGTACATTATCATATGTTCCTATTTTTTCTCCCTGTTAATCTATTCATTATTCATTTTCATTGGAATTGTCTGCATGTTTATTTACTGCTCTCCTTATACATTGTTTGTATTTGGCATATACCGTTTTTTCAACTACCTGACTTTTTCATTATTCTGCATGTCACTCCATTACTATTTTAACTGTTTTTATTGGTAAATTTCTTGTCTGTCTGCCCTTTTTGTGTCAAATAAAGCCTTATTTCACTCAATATTTGCCTTGTGTGCACCATATTTTGTGCTCTTTTCTCTTTTTCAATATTTCCTATTATGTTTGCACAATGAGTAGCACCGGGCTTTTTTGGTTCAATCTTATTACATTAAGTGGTGCCCACCATTTCTCATATTCATGTCTTATATAAACAGGTGTGTGCCTTTACAAATCAAATCCTATCAGTTTAATTAATCACAGCTGCACTCCAATGAAGGAATAGAACCATCTCAAGGAGGATCACAAGGAAATGGACAGCATGTGACTTAAATATGAGTGTCTGAGCAAGTGTCTGAATACTTATGGCCATGTGATATTTCAGTTTTTCTTTTTTAATAAATTTGCATAAATTTCTAAATTTCTGTTTTTTTTCAGTCAAGATGGGGTGCAGAGTGTACATGCATGTAATATTCCAATTATTGCAATTTTTGCCTCTCTTGAGTTGTCTCAATAAAGGACCAGGTTAGGCAACCCTTGCTGCCCCTTGTGATCTGCAGACTGGCCACAGTCACAGTTGTGGCTTAGGTTGCAGTGCTTGTCATGGTTGCATCACTTTGTGTCTGTGTGGCAAGCCACAACGTAACCTCCTCATCTTCTTCCTACTCAGCTGCATGCCTCTGGGTTCACGCCAAGTGAGATCTACAATCTCATCATCATCCTCTCTGTTCTCCCACTCCTTGCCTTGAGAGTAACCCTCCTCCTCTTCCTGCCCTGACAGCACAGCACAGTCCACTTGTGCCTCAGGTATGAGTCCCATCAGTATCATCTCCACCCTTGGGGATTAACATCTGGTGATGAGGGTGTGGATTCTGCTTGGACCCTACTTCTTCAGGCCCCTGATCAAACAGTAAAACATTTTGAGAATCAGTGCAGATGGTTTCCTCCTCTGGATTATGTTTTTATGTTTATCTTTGGAGCAGATCTCTGATGCCCATGGAATAGAATGTGTGAACAGCTCTGCAGACTGACCCATCTGTGGTTCCCCACAGTCAGTCAGGCAGCTAGAAAGTTGTGTCGCAGGGGAAAACAAAGGTGATTGGGGTGCCACCTCTCAATATTGTACGGTGTGTGATGTTAAGGTGGAGGAAGAGGAGGAGAGGCCACATGATGCAGTGCTTGCCATGCACTGGAGCATATACTCTTTCTGAGCCTCATCTACAAGGCATTCTGCTGTGCTGCTGCTAAAGAAAGGTAGTTATTCGAGTAGCCTGTCCAGTAACAGATGTTGTCAGTTGTCTTTTGATAGGATGAGATGGTGTTTGTTCAGTATAGCTTGCAGTAACATTACCACCTAACTCACGTGCACGTCTAACACTCCTCTGACCTACTGTATACACACCTTCTCCCCTCATAAAACATGTCTCCACCACTCATCATATGGCACCACTATCCTAGTTAAAGGCAAAACAAAAGCATTAGTGGAAATGCAATCAATTACCGATCTGTGACCAAATTTTGCCTATTCTGAGGAAAAATGAAAACTAAGGTGCTGCATTCATGTCAAATTTGAGATTGGCAAACGATTGCCAATCAAGTTTGCTCATCTCTAGTGATGACTGTGAACTAGAAAGTCCTTGACATTTTTGGACTCATAGATGAGGATGAGATGATTTTTCTATCAAACTTCACACACTTGTTGGTGATTTGAGTAAAAATCAGTTTTAAAGCAGACAGCAACCAATCCTATATTATTCAGGTTGTTTAGAAAGTTTCACTCTATTTTTGGTACAACTGATACGTCTCTGACTATACCCCCATTCTTGCAATTTAATTGTCAAAATAGTTTCCATTTGGCATGCCTGGAGTCATCGGAACAGATCCTGCAAGCTCGTAAAAATTATTTAGTAGAAATTTTTCTTATCAAGTGGAACGGCTATGAAGTTGTAAAATACAGGACTGTGTTTGCTGCAGTTTCCTTCCTGTGGATATTGGTTTGAAGATATCCATGCCATTCCACCTTTATCAAAAGATCAAAAAATTCAACTGAGCTGTGGTTTGTTTTGTATGAAGTTCTGACATTATATTTTTTGTGATAGAGCTGAAACATAAAAGGATTTTGGTCACTCAAGGGTCCTTGACATTCCAGCAAAAATGTTACCAGTCCACCTGATGTATAGATTGGTCTGGCTCGATCAAAAAGATCCCCCTCTCCCACAGCTGCAGGAACCAATTACAGTAGGAGGACTGGCCCCATTGCTGTCCACTGAAGATACAGGACGAAGGAATCCTTGAAAAGAAAGAAATAGTAAGAGCAAAAAATGACTGAAGAATAAAATCACTCAAGGCTTGGTCAAGACTACTTATTGATTGTAAAGATCTTACCACAGCAACACCCTGTTCATGTTTGATGAAGTGTATAAGGAATCCGCATCACGTGAGACAAGAGGCATACTACTGTCAAGACGAAAATTTTCAAGTTTTAAGAGTACATAACCCATATCCTTAATGAAGAAAGAAATAATAATAATAATAATAATAATTTTTATTTATATAGCGCCAACATATTCCGCAGCACTTTACAATTAAGCGGGGACATGTACAGACAATAAATTCAATACAAGTTAAGACAATTCAAACAATGACATTAGGAGTGAGGTCCCTGCTCGCAAGCTTACAATCTACAAGGAAATGGGGGGACACAGTAGGTGAGAAATGCTTGTTAATTCAGGTCTGGCAATTATAATAGGGATTTTCATATAAAGCTGCATGATCCGGTCATCAGCCCGTGTGTTTAAGTGCAATAGACAAGTATCAAGTGCAGTTATCATGTGCATGAAGGGTGTGGAGACAGATGAATAGTAGGGTGCAGATTCAGAATAATATTTGGAAGGAGGGAACAGGGCAAAGTTAGCTTGCTGAGTAGTTGATGTGTAAGGCTTCTTTGAAGAGATGGGTTTTCAAAGCGCGCTTGAATAGGTCAGGGCTAGGTATCAGTCTGATCGTCTGGGGAAGTGCATTCCAGAGAGCTGGAGCAGCACGAGAGAAGTCTTGGAGACGGAGGTGCGAGGTTCGGATTACGGGGGATGTTAGTCTTAGGTCATTTGTAGAATGGAGGGCACGTGTAGGGCGATAGACAGAGATGAGAGAGGAGATATAAGGCGGTGCAGAACAGTGGAGAGCTTTGTGGGTGAGAGAGATGAGTTTATACTGGACTCAGCAATCAGTTTTAAAAGAAAATCAATCAACTTACAGTATATAAAGACTTGCATAGATTGTTAAAGCCACACATAATTGCAAGTCCAGGAGGTGTAACATAGTCATGATGGTAGGATCTTTGATAATATAGCCAACCAACTGTTGTTTAGCGAAATCTCAGTGATATGTGCAGGTCTCAATAAATTTAATAAATTGGAACTGGTGCTGAGAGAGGAGATTGCCAAATTCTAAAAAATAATAAGAAGTTGTCTGATCCTTTAATAATTCCTTCAAGTCTAGTAATGTGTGAAGAGCGGATGTAGTTCTGACAATGTCATCTGTGGGATCTCTGAAAATATCATCTTAAAGCACCACTCCAGCTAATTCTTTTTTTATTTTACCACTGGAATGTTGCCACTTATCTAAATTCCCTTCACCTAATACAAAACTTACCAGCCACTGTCTTCTGCTCTTCCTGGAGCCTTTCAGGTGTTTTAAGATTAGTTTTTTATTTTGGAAAATTATGCAATCTATCCAAGGTGAATCTGCTACATAGAGACGGAGACGAAAACCAAGTTCACCTGCAGCCACCAATGAGCACATGAGTTTGTGGAAGAATAGTATTTCTTGAAAACTCATGCGCTCATTAGCACCTGCATTTGGTCATGTGACATAGTTATTACCCCTATTTGTCATATTGTCACAATGTAAGTTTCCTAAGTCCAAACTATTTACGATTTCTTAAACCATATAAATACTTGGGATGAAATAAAATTTTCTGCCTCTTCAGTCCTTCCAACTTTTTAGTATTATCAAATTGGCTGCGCTCAATTGCAATGAAATTGCTACTGTATTCAGTTTACACAGCAAAATATAACGAGCAACTGCATTATAATTCTGGGACAAACCTAAAATTTATGAGATGTTTAAAATTAAATTGGTCTTTAGATCAGAAATGCGTGTGCACTCTTGTAATTTAAAGGTGCAAGCCATCACACTGCAGATTGAAGACAACAAATTACCCGGTGGATACTATTTTTGATTTAAAATTGCGATTCAAGACAATGTTTGTTTTCTGTTAATCCATTTTACCATGTCATTGTGATTTCTTTTGCATTTTATGCTTTCTGTGGCAGAACCTAGTATATGGCTATTGCTACAGTATTAATGTGTTTTTTAATGTATAATTGTTTTTTTTCTTTAGGCACAAATTAGCATATAGGAATGAATTAAATAGTATTAATAAGTTGATGGCAAGTATCAAAAAACAGATCAGGTCAAGGGGTAATGGCAAGAGGCTGAAGCAAGATACAGGGGCACCGCTACTACATTCCTATATCCATCCATTGAATTGTTTTCACACGCTTCATCTTTTATTAGAACAAAAAGACCCTGTGAGCAACCATCTAAAGAAAAGAGCACAATAAATCTTAATCAGAATATCAATATGTCCTCTTATTCACTGTTGAGAGATAATTATGGCGTTTTACAGAAAGGTTTAACGTACAGCTCTGGCAAAAAAATAAGAGACCACTTTCAAATGTTCAGTTTGTCTGATTTTTCTCTTTATAGGTATATTTTTGAGTAAAATGTAAATTGTACTTTTAGTCTACAAACTTCTGACAACTTGTCACCGAATTTCCAAGCAAAAAATTTTGTAATTTTTTCTGAAATGGAGAAATGCTTTCAGACCTCAAATAATGCAAAGAAAACAAGTTCATAATCATTTAGAAACAACAATACTAATGTTTTAACTCAGGAAGAGTTCAGAAATCACTATTTTGTGGAATAACCGTGATTTTTAATCACAGCTTTTGTGCGTCTTGGCATGCTTTCCAACAGTCTTTCATACTGCTTCTGGCGCAAAAATTTAAGCAGTTCTTTATTTGATAGCTTGTGACTATCTATCATCCTCTTGATTACATTCCAGAGGTTTTCAATGGGGTTCAGGTCTGGAGAATGGGCTGTCCATGACAGGGTTTTGATGTGGTGGTCTCTTAATTTTTGCCAGAGCTGCATTTTCCCATTAGCTCCTTTAATTTAATTTCTGTAGACTGTGAGCCCGTGCGGGCAGGGTCCTCTCTCCTAGTGTACTTATGTGTGTCTTGTATTGCTCATGTTTATTGTACTTGTCCATATTTGCCCCTTTTCACATGTGAAGCACCATGGAATAAATGGCGCTATACAAATGTATAATAATAATAATTTGAGGACATTAATCTTTTGTCAGCAAATTCAATTTGAAAGTTGAAAAAATTATTCAAACATCGTAACAGAGAACAATGCCTTAAGTACTTAAATTAGGATTTATTGAGGAGCATCTTAATGGGTTATAGGCTCTGGTGGGACAACTTAATAAAAGTGAAAGGGATAGAGGTACAGGTCATTTTATGGATTTAAGAGACAGAAGCAACAAAATGCCTACTTTAGGTGATCTAACTAGTGTTGATATCTTTCTTAAGGTAGTGGAGAATGATCACTGAAAAACTGTACAGATAAATCCTGTGCATGCTGCAAACCTGTCCAGTGCTGAACACCTTGCTCTGAATCAACTAGCAAAAAAAAATCAACACCTTTTTATTAAGTCATTAGGCAATAGAGGGAATCTTGTTCTACTAGATCATCCTAGATACTTTGGTTTGTGTCATTCTATTCTACAGGATGTTAACACATATGAAATTCTACCCTCTGACTACATCCTTTCTTATATTGAGTTCCTCTAGACTAGTGTTTACTAAATCCCTTCCTCACGGGCTCCCAACACACCATGCTTAAGGGTTTTCTTAGTATTGAACAGGTGAAAGAACCTGTGTGTAAGGGTTCCGGATGTTCCTTGGAGCCTGTTTTGTCCTTGTCTAAGATGGAGTCTGGTGCTTCATCCTGCCCTTGAACTTCCTGTCTGTGCTGCTATTTTAGGCTGGGTCAGGAGATCCTCCTTGCCTGAGTATTTTATTGCTGTTGGCTCCTGAGCTTTTGCCTGTTTTCTTCTGGACTCCCTGCTGCTGCTGCTCGTTACTTGGTGCTCTACCTCACCACGTTCAGCTGCCTTCAGTCCTCGGTGCAACTCCTTGACCCTGACCAGGGTTACCTATTGTCTGGACTTCTAGTGAGGAGCTACTCACCTCTGGATCTGCTGTGGTCAGTAAGAAATTCTGACATCATTATCTCTTCTTGGACCGAGTCTGTCGGGCTGCGGTGCTGGACTTGACAGGGACTTTTCAGCCAAAAAGAGAGACCTTCTCCTGTTAATGCTCCACCTGTGTATTTCTGGACTCCCACATATAAGTGCAGTGCGTACATATGATCATAATACTGCCGGACTTCCACGTTTAAGTGCTGTGTGCACTGTCACTCATATTATTGCTGGACTTTCACCTTTAAGTGCTTTGTGCATTCTCACTCTTATTGCTGGACTTTGACGTTTAAGTGCTGTGTGCACTCCTGCATCATATTACTGCTGGACTGGTTCGCATTTGCGGTCGCGCCTCGCTATTCAGTTTGCTAAACATGTCTATATTGTGCTGTGCACTTCATTACAATTGCAGGAAGATCTTTGTTAGTTTTTGGTCCACTTCTTACTTTGTTAAATACACTTGTTTGATCAATTTTGGTCTCAGATTCGTTTTATCCCATGCTATCAGATTCCATACTACCCTTATAAATGTTGCACTGTGGCAGTTTCTGATGACTTAATATTAATTCCAAATAATGAGAGATAATCTTCAGCACCAAACTTTTGGTAATAAAAATTCTCTCTTATGTAAACAAATTGTGATATAAAAAAATGAAATAAGGTGGTACAAAACTCATCGAGTTAATTAAACATGCTGGCGGTGTGCAGGGGAATCAGTGGACTATGGCTGTTTTGTGACTACTCTGATTCTTCACATCATTCCTCACCTGGACCCCGGAAAGTGTTAGAGTAGACTTGAAATTACCGTTGTCTACTGACTCCCTCGTCCACGCCACACACTGTCAGTATGTTTTGCTAACTGCAATAAAGGACTATAATTCTTGGAAATGGTGAGTGCTGGTTTTTCCTTTTCTCTTACTTGAGGAAAGGAAATCTTGAAAACATGATCTGTTGGGAGGCTGTGAGGACTGGCGTTTGGAAAACACTACTCTAGACAATCTTAGCTAAGGGACATGATGAATCAATAACCTTCATCAATGAATATAAATTCCTAACATATACATTCCCTACTATACCTACATTTTATATAGAGGGACATGGAATAGGAGAGTCAGCTCACCATATATTACATCTTCAGATGAAAATGAAGTTCACACAGGGAGTTGCCCTGGCTCTGTGTGTGCAGAAGCAAACAATGTGAAAGAGGTTCTCCAGTCTGGTCAGGAATAAAACTTCATGTTTATTGTGGAAACTTTGAAAGGACATATAGTGGATACACTTGGAGGCACAAGATGGCAAGCGACCGATGCGTTTCAACCATGAGGTCTTAATCATGGTCTATCTTTTACCCCTATTCAGGGACTTAAATATCTATTGGACACCAGTCTGGTGCCTTTTTTTGCTGCATTACTAGACAAGAGCAAATATTTCAATATTCGGTTTGGATTATGATCGCCGAATTTTCAATATTCGCTGATTAATTTGTAAAATACTTGTCAAACATAACTGAACGCCATTCATGTCAATGGGAGGCAAAAAACAAACGCATGCACAACACCTTATAATAGACCCAAATGCTGCCAAAACACATCAAATTAGGGGCAAATACCAAGAAAGGGACCTCAATTCACCCACAGTACTAATTGTAGCATTGCACTGTAGCAATCAGCCAGGCATGAGGTGAATGTCACAGTAAGATGAGGTGGGTGAGGCATCTGTGTAGGCCTCCTGTTCTGGGAGCCCTGATATCACATGCAACAGCTCAACCTGCTTTCATGCTCAGCCACATTCAGGTGGCACACATATCACATACATTTTGTATACTAGAATCATAGAATCATAGAATCGTAGAGTTGGAAGGGACCTCCTGGGCCATCTGGTCCAACCCCCTGCTCAAAGCAGGATTCGCTAAATCATCCCAGTCAGATGTCTGTCCAGCCTCTGTTTGAAGACTTCCATTGAAGGAGAACTCACCACTTCTCGTGGCAGCCTGTTCCACTCATTGATCACTCTAACTGTCAAAAAGTTTTTTCTAATATCTAATCTGTGTCTCTTCCCATTCAGTTTCATCCCATTGCTTCTAGTCTTTCCTTGTGCAAATGAGAATAAAGTTGATCCTTCTACAATGTGACAGCCCTTTAGATATTTGTAGACAGCTATTAAGTCTCCTCTCAGTCTTCTCTTTTGCAAACTAAACATTCCCAAATCCTGCAACCTTTCCTCATAAGACAGGGTTTGCAGACCGGTCACCATTCTGGTCGCTCTTTTCTGAACTTGCTCCAGTTTGTTGATGTCTTTTTTAAAATGTGGTGCCCAAAACTGGACACAATATTCCAGATGAGGTCTGACCAAAGAGGAGTAGAGGGAAATAATGACTTCACGTGATCTAGACTGTATGCTTCTGTTAATACATCCTAGAATTGCATTTGCCTTTTTTGCTGCTGCATCACACTGTTGACTCATATTCAGTCTGTGATCTATTAGTATACCCAAGTCTTTTTCACATGTGCTGTCACTTAGCCCTATTCCTCCCATTCTATATATGCTTTTTTCATTTTTATTGCCCAGATGTAGTACTTTGCATTTCTCCCTGTTAAAAACCATTCTGTTAGTTGCTGCCCACTTCTCCAGTTTATTTAAATCTTTTTGAATCCTCTCTCTCTCTTCTCTAGTATTAGCTATCCCTCCTAGCTTTGTGTCATCAGCAAATTTAATCAGTTGTCAGTTTAATCAATTGTCAGAAAAACGTAAGGATAGTAATACATAGTTGACTCCAAGGAAGTGGAGGCCTGACGGTCTCAGAGGTCTACTGCTACAGGCAACACGCATGAAAGAGACATATTCCATGTGTTCTAATCTGGATGTGGATAAGCCCGTACAATCACTATTAATTTTCTGAGAACTAATTAATGTGAACAGCCTGTGGCCTCCTCGGATGATTCATCGCCCAATGGTATCATTGTCTGGACGATAGGGGCCAGCTGAGAGCTATTCATTACAAAGATCACAGTGCTTGTTTCTGTGTGACTCATGGCCTGTGATCTCTGTGATATTGCATGGCCACTCCAATCTGTTGGCCATGGAAATGCAGCCTTACCGCCTTATGGATGCAGATGATTTCTGAAAATTGATGGCCGTCACAGTCCCCCGTACAAGTTGCCCAATCACCATTACTTCTCTAAGAAAGATGTGCCTGCGCTACAGCAAAAAGTCACAGACAACATCACCTATTCCCTGAAAAATTCTATGTCTGCCAGGGTGCATTTCAACAATGTCACCTGGACGAGCAAGCATGGAAAAGGGAGTTAAATCTAGATGATAAGGCACTAGGGGGACTCTGCTGGCTGTAGGGGCAGTCAGGGAAGGGGCTACTCCACAAGTCTTGCAAACCCCAAGGCATGCAGGGCGCTAGAGGATGGAGAAATAAACCACCACACACCATAAGATGGATAATTAAACTACTAGACAACAGGGGATGGAGAACTAAACTACTAAACAGCTAGGGTTGTAGAACTGAACCACTACACACCATACAATGGATAAATAAACTAACAGACGAAAAGGGTTGGAGAACTAAATTACTAAATAGCTATGATTGCATAACTAAACAAATTAACACCAGAACATGAAGAACTAAACTAATAGACAACAGGGGTTGTAAAACTAAACGTCTAAACAGCTATGATTGCATAACTAATTAAATTAACACCAGAACATGGAGTACTAAACTAATAGACAACAGGGGATGGAGAACTAAATTACTAAACAGCATGGGTTGGAGAACTAAACTAGTACACACCAGGGGATGGAGAACTAAAGCAGTAGACACAAGGTGTCACTAGTCACCAAGTCTTGAAATCCCCAGGGCTTGCGGAACAAACCTCTGTATGTAACAGAAACTAAACTGAAAGTGGCCGCGCTTAAACACTGTGTAATAAATTTACAAGCAAGCTGAAAATAACAGTGAAACTTAAAAGGACAGACATTACTCACTGTTACGGAGACTGGCTGTTGGTAATCATAATGCTCTTGAAATCATAAATGTTAAAAAGAAAGGCCTCTAAACAAAAAGACTGAAGCAAATCCAGGGAGCGTCCTCCCGTTTGCAAAAGAAACAGCTCCCCGCAAAGGAGTGCGTCCCCCTGAGCGGCAGGCAGCTACGGCCGATGGCGCCGCCGGACAGTAGCGTGGTGAGCGAGGGGCGTGACTAGCGGGGGGCGTGTGTTGTGGGTGGTGACGTCACCGGTCCGTACAAGACGAACACGTGCAAGGGCCAATCCTGACGCGTTTTGGGGAACCGTCCCCCTTCCTCAAAGGTATGGATCTTGCACTACCGCCCACACTCTATATACCCCTGCCTCCATTCAATGAAAATGACGCAAGCATATCCCATTATAGAATCATAGAATCATAGAATCATAGAATGGTAGAGTTGGAAGGGACCTCCTGGGCCATCTGGTCCAACCCCCTGCTCAAAGCAGGATTCGCTAAATCATCCCAGTTAGATGTCTGTCCAGCCTCTGTTTGAAGACTTCCATTGAAGGAGAACTCACCACTTCTCGTGGCAGCCTGTTCCACTCATTGATCACTCTAACTGTCAAAAAGTTTTTTCTAATATCTAATCTGTGTCTCCTCCCATTCAGCTTCATCCCATTGCTTCTAGTCTTTCCTTGTGCAAATGAGAATAAAGTTGATCCTTCTACAATGTGACAGCCCTTTAGATATTTGTAGACAGCTATTAAGTCTCCTCTCAGTCTTCTCTTTTGCAAACTAAACATTCCCAAATCCTGCAACCTTTCCTCATAAGACAGGGTTTGCAGACCGGTCACCATTCTGGTCGCTCTTTTCTGAACTTGAATTATATCGCGTAATACCCTCAGGCTGAATATTACTAAAAATCAATAAATAAATAAACTTTATTCAAATGAAACAATTTAAAACCGGGTGCAAACAAATTAAAACCAATTATATTACGAATAAAACAAACTCTAAGCACCCCAAAATGTTTTATAATTTTTATTCTTGTTTCTCTCTGTATGTAACAGTTCCTGCAGTAATTCTACCTCCTCCACCTCCTCTAGGGCCTCCACCTGCACCCTCAACCTCTGCCTTAATTAAACACACATACCAACACTGCAGAGAGAATCCCTCCACCACATCTTTATTACACATCCAGGGCTCACAGTAATCAGGCAGTGTTTACATTAATATGCCTTGGAGATCGCAGTCAAACATTTCAACAGTTGTGTACAGCTATCCATGTCGAGTTTGAGCAATGACTGTCTACACTCAACCTGGAGCCAGGAAGTCCATGTGTGATAATGGTGCAAACCTTGTGGCGGCCCTACACTGAGCCAACTTTACACATGTGCCTTCCATGACTCGAATCCTCAACCTGATGGTACAGCAATTCCTCTGCCAGTGTCACAGCCTGGATGCGCTGCTGCGGAAACCACTGTCATGCTGACTTCCACCATTCCACTTCAGTTGTTATAGAGATCTTTCGGACTACCGGTTAACCGGTTGATATGTGATATGACCACACCATGGACTTAAACTCTGCACATGTTGCAGCCACTTTGGCAGCACCTGAAACCTGGTGGAGTGTGACATTTTTCATAGCCTAGCACTCAACTTAAAGATATTTGCAGAGAGATTTATTGTAGTACACGAAAAAGACGTTTTGGTCGGTGTGACCTTCTTCGGTTATGAGGAGAATAATCTCTCTAAGTAAGGAGCTTGTTAGCATATAGGAACGGGGCAAACGTGCCTCCAGACGCGGTGTACAGACGGCCGGTTGACACCGCGTCTGGAGGCACGTTTGCCCCTCTCCTATATGCTAACAAGCTCCTTACTTAGAGAGATTATTCTCCCCATAACTGAAGAAGGTCACACCGACTGAAACGTCTTTTTCGTGTACTACAATAAATCTCTCTGCAAACATCTTTAAGTTGAGTGCTAGGTTTATATTTATTGCTTTAACGGTTTGGGAACCTAACCTTAGCACCCTCTATAGTTGTGCTCACGGTGTTTTTATATATTTTTCATAGCCTGACATAACGCAGCAAGGACGTGGTATAATTCACACTTGCGTACTGGATACAGATGAAGGACCTCTGCGCCCTTCTGCACATTTTCTAAATGGCTACTTAGATGGTTAGGGGTGATGATGGCGTCATCAGCATCCTTATTACTGTCTTCTACTCTTCTACATGCTGGAGCACACTTTAAATAGTGTGAGTGAGGAGGTGGTGGTGATGGTCCTGGAGGAAGAGGAGGAAGCAGAGAAGGATACCTTTAGGGTTAACAATATCTATAATTGCAGGTCTCAATCATGTAAAACCTGAGGCAAAAATATGTATTGCAGATAGAAGTTTATTCAATAAACTTCTCATTGCAATACATATTTTTGCCTCAGGTTTTACATGATTGTTGATATTTGTTTCCTGACGGCATTGGCTGACTTTCCCCATTTTTTGATTATATAATTGCAGGTCTGTCACCTCACAGACGCTTGCCATGGGAGGAACAAATGGAGAAGAACCATGTAAAGGATAAGAAGGAAGAGGTGATGGACGAGCAACAGTTAGGAGATGAAGACGACAATGATTCCTTCTATGTTGTTCGTGGTTGTCAGGATGGGATGAAGGAAGAAAGAGATATACCATCAAGAACACACTATGGAGTTGGACCTCATGAAAGGGACCGACCCATGAGCGCCTTCTTGCACCACTGTCTGCAATATGATTTTTATCCGTACAGTTATGATTCTAAATAGTGCTGACTACTTTGTTGCCAGTGTGTTCTATCAACAATGCAAAAAGTAAATTTTTTCAGTTGCTTTCCCCCCTGAAAGGGACGTGCCCATGCTGCAGTATCAAAACACACTGGAAGACAATCTTGAGAGTGGTTTATCCCAACACAGCAGTGAAGCACACAGTTTGCATCTCAGAGACAGCTTTCCAACCACAGAAACGTTCAGTTGTCAATGCAAAAACATTAGCAGTCTTGCAGCGTTGTAATCCTGTGTTACAACCCCACCAAGGACAGCATCTGCAAAGAATTTGTATGTTCTACCTGTGTTTGTGAGGGTTTACGCACAGTAATTATTTATCTACTCACACTACAAAGACATACAGATAGTAAATTTATATATTTTATATATATATATATATATATATAAAATTGAATGTATGTGTGTATGTGTGTATCACCAATAGAGTTGAGCGATACCGTCCGATACTTCAAAGTATCGGATCGGAATGGATCGGACGATCTTAAAAAAAAGTATCGGTATCGCCGATTCCGATACCGGAAGTCCCATTCAAGTCTATGGGACTTCCGGTATCGGAATAAGAAAAACCCTATTTTTGCCTTGTACAGCCTCTCTGGGGTCTGTACGGGCCTTTCGGGGGGCTGTGCCGGCCTGCCAGGGGTCTGTGCAGGCTCCGGTGGTCTGTGCCGGCCTGCCGGGGGGCTGTGCCGGCCTGCCGGTGGTCTGTGCAGGCTCCGGGGGGCTGTGCCGGCCTGCCGGGGGGCTGTGCCGGCCTGCCGGTGGTCTGTGCAGGCTTCGGGGGTCTGTGCAGGCATCGTCCGATGGGACTACAAGTCCCATCGGGCGATGCCTGCTACCATGACAGTGATTGACACATTAGCCAATGATGGGACAGTAGTAGTCCCATCATCCGGCTAATGTGTTAAATGTAAAAAAAAAAAAAAAAATACTACATACATACATACTACATGCATGCTACATACATACTACATGCTACATACATAGCACATATATACTACATGCATGCTACATACATACTACATGCTACATACATACTACATACATGCTACATACATACTACATGCATGCTACATACATACTACATGCTACATACATAGTACATATATACTACATGCATGCTACATACATGCTACATGCTACATACATACTACATACATACTACATATATACTACATGCATGCTACATACATGCTACATGCTACATACATACTACATACATACTACATGCATGCTACATACATACTACATGCTACATATATACTACATACATACTACATACATACTACATGCATGCTACATACATACTACATGCTACATACATAGTACATATATACTACATGCATGCTACATACATACTACATGATACATACATACTACATACATGCTACATACATACTACATGCATGCTACATACATACTACATGCTACATACATAGTACATATATACTACATGCATGCTACATACATGCTACATGCTACATACATACTACATACATACTACATATATACTACATGCATGCTACATACATGCTACATGCTACATACATACTACATATATACTACATGGATGCTACATACATACTACATGCTACATACATACTACATATATACTACATGCATGCTACATACATACTACATGCTACATACATACTACATACATACTACATGCATGCTACATACATACTACATGCTACATATATACTACATACATACTACATACATACTACATATATACTACATGCATGCTACATACATACTACATGCTACATACATACTACATACATACTACATGCATGCTACATACATACTACATGCTACATATATACTACATACATACTACATACATACTACATATATACTACATGCATGCTACATACATACTACATGCTACATACATACTACATGCATGCTACATACATACTACATGCATGCTACATACATACTACATGCTACATACATACTACATACATACTACATGCATGCTACATACAATACATTCATACAATACATACATAGACATACAGTACATATAACATAGAGTAACATACTTACCAATACTTGTCACATTGTTCCCCGAAGCCATTGTCTTTTACGGAATAAATATTAACATAACAAACCACAAAAATACTCACCCATGATCCGAAGCAGTCCACGAGTGTGTCCCACGACGATCTTGGGTAGAGAACTGCAGCATCAGCTGATGCTGCCGCTCTCTACGGGCTGCAGGAATCCAATGACGGAAGGTAGGTATCCTTCCGCACTGTATTCCTCCGCCACTTAAAAAAAAAAGTCCCTAGTCTCACTTTATGCCATTGCTGCGTCGGAAATTCCCACGCAGCAATGGCATAAAGTGAGACTAGGGACTTTTTTTTTTTAAGTGGCGGAGGAATACAGTGCGGAAGAATACCTACCTTCCGTCATTGGATTCCTGCAGCCCGTAGAGAGCGGCAGCATCAGCTGATGCTGCAGTTCTCTACCCAAGATCGTCGTGGGACACACTCGTGGACTGCTTCGGATCATGGGTGAGTATTTTTGTGGTTTGTTATGTTAATATTTATTCCGTAAAAGACAATGGCTTCGGGGAACAATGTGACAAGTATTGGTAAGTATGTTACTCTATGTTATATGTACTGTATGTCTATGTATGTATTGTATGAATGTATTGTATGTAGCATGCATGTAGTATGTATGTAGTATGTATGTAGCATGTAGTATGTATGTAGCATGCATGTAGTATGTATGTAGCATGCATGTAGTATGTATGTAGCATGTAGTATGTATGTAGCATGCATGTAGTATATATGTAGTATGTATGTAGTATGTATGTAGTATATATGTAGCATGTAGTATGTATGTAGCATGCATGTAGTATGTATGTAGTATGTATGTAGCATGTAGTATGTATGTAGCATGCATGTAGTATATATGTAGTATGTATGTAGTATGTATGTAGTATATATGTAGCATGTAGTATGTATGTAGCATGCATGTAGTATGTATGTAGCATGCATGTAGTATGTATGTAGTATGTATGTAGCATGCATGTAGTATGTATGTAGCATGCATGTAGTATGTAGCATGTATGTAGTATGCATGTAGTATATATGTAGTATGTATGTAGTATGTATGTAGCATGTAGTATGTATGTAGCATGCATGTAGTATGTATGTAGTATGAATGTAGCATGTAGTATGTATGTAGCATGCATGTAGTATATATGTAGTATGTATGTAGTATGTATGTAGTATATATGTAGCATGTAGTATGTATGTAGCATGCATGTAGTATGTATGTAGTATGTATTTAGCATGCATGTAGTATGTATGTAGCATGCATGTAGTATGTAGCATGTATGTAGTATGCATGTAGTATATATGTAGTATGTATGTAGTATGTATGTAGCATGTAGTATGTATGTAGCATGCATGTCATATGTATGTAGCATGCATGTAGTATGTATGTAGCATGCATGTATTATGTATGTAGTATGTATGTAGCATGCATGTAGTATGTATGTAGCATGCATGTAGTATGTAGCATGTATGTAGCATGCATGTAGTATGTATGTAGCATGTATGTAGTATGTATGTAGCATGCATGTAGTATGTATGTAGCATGCATGCAGTATGTATGTAGCATGCATGTAGTATATATGTAGTATGTATGTAGCATGTATGTAGCATGTAGTATGTATGATGCATATATGTAGTATGTAGTATGTATGTAGCATGTAGTATGTATGATGCATGTATGTAGTATGTATGTAGCATGCATGTAGCATGTAGTATGTATGTAGCATGCATGTAGTATATATGTAGTATGTATGTAGTATATATGTAGCATGCATGTAGTATGTATGTAGCATGCATGTAGTATGTATGTAGTATGTATGTAGCATGTAGTATGTATGTAGTATGTATGTAGTATTTTTTTTTTTTTTAAACATTTAACACATTAGCCGGATGATGGGACTACTACTGTCCCATCATTGGCTAATGTGTCAATCACTGTCATGGTAGCAGGCATCGCCAGATGGGACTTTTAGTCCCATCGGACGATGCCTGCACAGACCCCCGGAGCCTGCACAGACCACCGGCAGGCCGGCACAGCCCCCCGGAGCCTGCACAGCTCCCCGGCAGGCCGGCACAGCCCCCCGGCAGGCCGGCACAGACCACCGGAGCATGCACAGACCCCCGGACATCAGCACAGCCCCCCGGCAGGCCGGCACAGCCCCTCGGCAGGCCGGTACAGACCCCGGGCAGTCCACACAGCCCCCCGGCAGGCCGGCACAGCCCCCCAGCAGGCCGGCAGAGACCCCCGGAAGGCCCGAAATGACGGCACATCATGATGTGCACACACCGCGCATCATGATGACGTCATTTCGGCTGTCAAATCAATCAACTTTGAACTTCCGATTCCGATGCCGATGCCCGATATTGAAAAAATATCGGATGTCGGTATCGGAATTCCGATACAGCAAGTATCGGCCGATACCCGATACTTGCGGTATCGGAATGCTCAACACTAATCACCAACCAATCACGAAGCATCTTTCATTTCACCAGAGCTGTTTAAAAGAAGCTGAGCTGTGATTGGTTGCTATGAGCAACAGTTTTCCTTGCAACCAATCACTAAGCATCTTTCATTTCACCAGAGCTGTTTAAAAGAAGCTGAGCTGTGAATGGTTACTGTGAGCAACAGTTTCCCAATCCACAACACCCCAACAGACACTGACCGGGTGGGAGAAATCTAGCAACGCCCGGAACATAATCTCCCAGCCATTGTCTGCCCCCCAGAAAGGAGCAGAGAGCACATTACAGAAATGAATCACCCCCTCCCGTGCCCATTTACCCATCACACATCCTCCATCCCATAGGCACAACTTCCCTCTTAAAGGGATCTCAGGTGTGGAAGTTAGGGCAAATGCCTCAGCGCTCTGATTCTGACCCCAGGCTTCTATTAAAGGGATCATTGGTATGGAAGTCAGGGCAAATCCATCCAGCTCTTTGGTTTTGACCACAGGCCTCTCATAAAGGGATCCCCGGTATGGAAGTTAGGACCGTTCCAATCAGCTCTGTGGTTCTGACCCCAGGGTCTCTTAAAGGGATCATTGGTATGGAAGTTAGGGCAAGTCCACTAAGCACTCTGGTTCTAACCCCAGGCTCCTCTTAAAGGGATCCTCGGTACAGAAGTGAGTAGTGTTGAGCATTCCGATACCGCAAGTATCGGGTATCGGCCGATACTTGCTGTATCGGAATTCCGATACCGACTTCCGATATTTTTTCAATATCGGAATTCGGCATCGGAATCGGAAGTTCAGTTGATTGACGGCCTGACGTCATCATGATGCGCGGTGTGTGCGCATCATGATGCGCCGTCATTTCGGGCCTTCCGGGGGTCTCTGCCGGCCTGCCGGGGGGCTGTGTGGACTGCCCGGGGTCTCTGCCGGCCTGCCGGGGGGCTGTGCCGGCCTGCCGGGGGGCTGTGCACCCTGTGGGGGTCTGTACCGGCCTGCCGGGGGGCTGTGCCGGCCTGCCGGGGGGCTGTGCTGATGTCCGGGGGTCTGTGCAAGCATCGTCCGATGGGACTACAAGTCCCATCGGGCGATGCCTGCTACCATGACAGTGATTGACACATTAGCCAATGATGGGACAGTAGTAGTCCCATCATCCGGCTAATGTGTTAAATGTTAAAAAAAAAAAAAAAAAAAAAAAAAATACTACATACATACTACATGCTACATACATACTACATATATACTACATACATACTACATACATACTACATACATACTACATGCATGCTACATACATACTACATATATACTACATACATACTACATACATACTGCATGCTACATACATACTACATACATACTACATACATACTACATGCATGCTACATATATACTACATGCTACATACATACCACATACATACTACATGCATGCTACATATATACTACATGCATGCTACATACATACTACATATATACTACATGCATGCTACATACATACTACATGCTACATGCATGCTACATACATACTACATACATGCTACATATATACTACATACATACTACATATATACTACATGCATGCTACATATATACTACATACATACTACATATATACTACATGCATGCTACATATATACTACATACATACTACATATATACTACATACATGCTACATATATACTACATACATACTACATATATACTACATACATGCTACATACATACTACATACATACTACATATATACTACATGCATGCTACATATATACTACATGCTACATACATACCACATACATACTACATACATGCTACATATATACTACATGCATGCTACATACATACTACATATATACTACATGCATGCTACATACATACTACATGCTACATGCATGCTACATACATACTACATACATACTACATGCTACATACATACCACATATATACTACATACATACAATACATTCATACAATACATACATAGACATACAGTACATATAACATAGAGTAACATACTTACCAATACTTGTCACATTGTTCCCCGAAGCCATTGTCTTTCCGGAATAAATATTAACATAACAAACCACAAAAATACTCACCCACGATCCGAAGCAGTCCACGAGTGTGTCCCACGACGATCTTGGGTAGAGAACTGCAGCATCAGATGATGCTGCCGTTCTCTACGGGCTGCAGGAATCCAATGACGGAAGGTAGGTATCCTTCCGCACTGTATTCCTCCGCCACTTAAAAAAAAAAAAGTCCCTAGTCTCACTTTATGCCATTGCTGTGTGGGAAATTCCCACACAGCAATGGCATAAAGTGAGACTAGGGACTTTTTTTTTTTTTAAGTGGCGGAGGAATACAGTGCGGAAGGATACCTACCTTCCGTCATTGGATTCCTGCAGCCCGTAGAGAACGGCAGCATCATCTGATGCTGCAGTTCTCTACCCAAGATCGTCGTGGGACACACTCGTGGACTGCTTCGGATCGTGGGTGAGTATTTTTGTGGTTTGTTATGTTAATATTTATTCCGGAAAGACAATGGCTTCGGGGAACAATGTGACAAGTATTGGTAAGTATGTTACTCTATGTTATATGTACTGTATGTCTATGTATGTATTGTATGAATGTATTGTATGTATGTAGTATATATGTGGTATGTATGTAGCATGTAGTATGTATGTAGCATGCATGTAGCATGTAGTATGTATGTAGCATGCATGTAGTATATATGTAGTATGTATGTAGCATGCATGTAGTATATATGTAGCATGCATGTAGTATGTATGTGGTATGTATGTAGTATATATGTAGTATGTATGTAGTATATATGTAGCATGTATGTAGTATGTATGTAGCATGCATGTAGCATGTAGTATGTATGTAGCATGCATGTAGTATATATGTAGTATGTATGTAGCATGCATGTAGTATATATGTAGTATGTATGTAGTATATATGTAGCATGTATGTAGTATATATGTAGCATGCATGTAGCATGTAGTATGTATGTAGCATGCATGTAGTATATATGTAGTATGTATGTAGCATGCATGTAGTATATATGTAGCATGCATGTAGTATATATGTAGTATGTATGTAGTATATATGTAGCATGTATGTAGTATGTATGTAGCATGCATGTAGCATGTAGTATGTATGTAGCATGCATGTAGCATGTAGTATGTATGTAGCATGCATGTAGTATATATGTAGTATGTATGTAGCATGCATGTAGTATATATGTAGTATGTATCATGTAGTATGTATGTAGCATGCATGTAGTATATATGTAGCATGCATGTAGTATATATGTAGTATGTATGTTGCATGTAGTATGAATGTAGCATGTATGTAGTATGTAGTATGAATGTAGCATGTATGTAGTATGTAGTATGAATGTAGCATGTAATTTTTTTTTTTTTTTTTTTTTTTACATTTAACACATTAGCCGGATGATGGGACTACTACTGTCCCATCATTGGCTAATGTGTCAATCACTGTCATGGTAGCAGGCATCGCCAGATGGGACTTGTAGTCCCATCGGACGATGCCTGCACAGACCCCCGGAGCCTGCACAGACCACCGGCAGGCCGGCACAGCCCCCCGGCAGGCCGGCACAGCCCCCCGGCAGGCCGGCACAGCCCCCCGGAGCCTGCACAGACCACCGGCAGGCCGGCACAGACCACCGGAGCCTGCACAGACCCCCTGGCAGGCCGGCACAGCCCCCCGGCAGGCCGGCACAGCCCCCCGGCAGGCCGGCACAGCCCCCCGGAGCCTGCACAGACCACCGGCAGGCCGGCACAGACCACCGGAGCCTGCACAGACCCCCTGGCAGGCCGGCACAGCCCCCCGAAAGGCCCGTACAGACCCCAGAGAGGCTGTACAAGGGCAGGAAAGGGTTTTTCTTATTCCGATACCGGAAGTCCCATAGACTTGAATGGGACTTCCGGTATCGGAATCGGCGATACCGATACTTTTTTTAAAGATCGGCCGATACCATCCGATACGATACTTTGAAGTATCGGATGGTATCGCTCAACTCTAGAAGTGAGGGCAAATCCACTCTGCGCTTTGGTACTGACCCCAAGCCTTTCTTAAAGGGATCATTGGTATGGAAGTTAGGGCAAATCCCTCAGCGCTCTGATTCAGACCCCAGGCTTCTATTAAAGGGATCATTGGTATGGAAGTCAAGGCAAATCCATCCAGCGCTTTGGTTCTGACCCCAGACCTCTCTTAAAGGGATTCCCGGTATGGAAGTTAGGGCAATTCCACTCAGCGTTCTGGTTCTGACCCCAGACTCTCTTAAAGGGATCTCCGGTATGGAAGTCAGGACAATTGCCTTCAAATGCTCTTGTACTGACCCCAGGCTCTCTTAAAGGGATTTCCTGTGTGGAAGTTAGGGCAAATCTCTCAGCGCTCTGATTCTGACCCCCGGATTCTATTAAAGGGATCATTGGTATGCAAGATCAAATCCACTCAGTGCTCTGGTTCTGATCCCAGGCTCTCTTAAAGGGATTATTGGTATGGAAGTTAGGGCAATTACACTCAGCACTCTGATTCTGACCCCAGACCCCTCTTAAAGGGATCCCCGGTATGGAATTGAGGGCAAATGCACTCTGCGCTTTGGTACTGACCCCAGGCCTCTCTAAAAGGGATCTCCGGTATGGAAGTCAGGGCAAATCCACTCAGTGCTCTGGTTCTGATGCCAGGCCTCTCTTAAAGGGATCCCCGGTATGGAAGTTAGGGCCATTCCACTCAGCGCTCGGATTCTGATCCCAGGCTGACAGGAGGATGAGGGATATTAGGGGTAGTTGGCTGGTGGCTCTGGCTGACAGGATGATGTGGGATATTAGGGGTAGTAGTCCGGTGGCTCTAGCTGACGGGATGATGTGGGATATTAGGGGTAGTAGTCCAGTGGCTCTGATGGAATGATGTGGGATATTAGTGGTAGTAGTCCGGTGGCTCTGACAGGATGATGTGGGATATTAGTGGTAGCAGTCCAGTGGCTGTGACGGGATGATGTGGGATATTAGTGGTAGTTGTCCAGTAGCTCTGGCTGATGGGATGATGTGGAATATTAGTGGTAGTATTCCAATGGCTCTGACTGACGGGATAATGTGGGATATTATCATGAATGTGGCTACACAGAGTGGGTGGGGCTCTACACTTAGCTTTATATATAGATATAATCATTATTATTTGTTATAACTAGAGTTGAGCGAAACGGGTCGGTCAAATTCAAAAGTCGGCGACTTTCGCTGAAGTCGGGTTTCATGAAACGAAACCCAACCATAGCGTGAGGTCGGCCACGAGGTCGGCGACCCAAGCGCCAAAGTCGCGTTTCAAATGATGCTTCCAGCGCCCTTTTTCAGCCAATGATGGAGAATGCACACTGTGGGCAACGCGATGACATAGGCATCGGTCATCACCATCTTTGAGAAGGGTATGAAAGTGATTGGCTGGCTTCATGTGGCGTCACAGGGGCTATAAAAGGGTGTGCACACTGACCGCCATCTTACTTCTGCCGATCTTAGCATTAGGGAGAGGTTGCTGCTGCTGATTCAGAATAAGGGAGAGCGTTAGGGAGGGAAGAAAAACCCAAAAACTGCTTCTGCTGTTAGCGATTTCCACTGTACAACACAACAGTTTGTGTGCAGTGACAGGGGAGGCTATATTTTTGTGCATCAGCTCTGTTATTTATTAGGCTGCCTTATAAGGCTCCCTGATAGCTGCATTGCTGTTTGCACACTGCTGTGCAAACTGCTTTTTTAAAAGCAAAAATACTTTTCTTCCTCTTTTCTGCACAGTTACCAAGCGTTCATTTTTCCACCCTATCGTGTGCAGGAGTCCTGCTTATTAGGCTGCCTGCGTCCATACTTGGACTGAGAGCATCATTGTCAGCCTCCTAAAATCTCTAGTGAGATTCAAATTCTCACCAATACTACATACACCCTCCACCTTATCAGACACCATCCAATTTCAGCCTGTTACATTGAGGTTTAATCTCTACTGGGCCTGAGACAATAGTTCAGCATCCTCAAATCTCTAGTGAGATTCAAATTTTCACCAATACTATATACACCCTCCACCTTGTCATACACCATCCAATTTCAGCCTGTTACATTGAGGTGTAATCTCTACTGGGCCTGAGACAATACTTCAGCGTCCTCAAATCTCTAGTGAGATTCAAATTCTCACCAATACAACATACACCCTCCACCTTGTCATACACCATCCAATTTCAGCCTGTTACATTGAGGTGTAATCTCTACTGGGCCTGAGACAATAGTTCAGCGTCCTCAAATCTCTAGTGAGATTCAAATTCTCACCAATACTATATACACCTTCTACCTTGTTTTACAGTACCATATAGCTGGTGGTATTTTGGTACATTTTCACAAAAATGAGGAAGTATGGTGGAAGAGGCCGTGGAAGTGGGCGGGGGTTGCCAACTGGTCCTGATGGTGGTGGTGTTGGTGGTGCATCTGTTGGTAGTGACAAAAGCACAATAGCACCTAAGGCAGGAGGTGTTGAGCCTGCGTCATCGTCTGGCTCCACAAGGCCTCGAAGGCTCCCTTTTCTGGGAGTAGGTAAACCGCTTTTAAAGCCGGAGCTTCAGGAACAAGTTTTGGCTTACATTGCTGACACAGTCTCCAGCTCTATCGCCTCCTCTTCTGAAGTTTCAAAAAATAAAAGCACTGAGTTGTCAGTGGAGGCTCCTGGTCAGGAACAACACCTTTTCTTGTGTCCTTCACCCCTAACGAAAGTGAAGGATACGGCAGGCCATACTACAGATTACTCCATGGAGCTCTTTTCACATACCATGCCTAGGTTATCAAGTCAAATCGTGAATTCCCCAGTCCAAGATGAATCTGACATGGAGTGCACTGATGCACAGCCACTGCTAGATTTTTCTGCTGGTACATTCACTCAGAGCACTACATTGTCCTCGCAGTGTACTGAGGCAGAATCAGACCATGATGAAACTCAGGTGCCCTTTCCCGCATACTATACCACCTTACACGGTGACACAGAGGATGGTGCACATGAAATTGAAGAGGAGGTGATGGATGACCCAGTTGTTGACCCAGATTGGCATCCATAGGGGGAAGAAGGTGCCGCTGCCAATAGCTCAGAAGAGGAGGAGGAGGATCCGCAGCAGGCAACAACATCGCAACAGCTGTTATCTGGCAGGACCGTAGCAGTCCAAAAACGGGTTACAAAAACCAAGAGTTGCAGGACAGCTTGGCCAGATGGTCAAATTAGCACAGCGTGCAAGGCCTCAAAATGTCTTCCATAGTAGGAAGAGTGCAGTGTGGTACTTTTCTGAACAAAATCCTAATGATCAGGCAAAAGTTATCTGTAAGAAGTGCGCAAAGACCTTTAGCCGAGGGAAAAATCTGAGAAATTTGAATACCAGTTGCATGCCTAGACATTTAACCACCATCCACTTGCAAGTGTGGATGGACTACCAAACCTCACGTACCACATGTGCACCTGCTCTGAATGAAGGTAGTCAGCAACGCTACATCGCTTCCCCCACTGTAAGCCCACCGGTTAGCACACCACCAGCAGCAAATGTCGAGGTGTCGTCGCAAGGGCAAATCAGTCATGGAATCACAATGTTATTGCTATGAAAGACTGAATCTAGGCCACCACCAACACCATCACCCACCCTCTCTCAGTCTGCCATGTCCACCGCTAGTTCCACCATATGCAGCTCTCAAGTCCAGCTCACCCTACCAGAGACTCTGAGTATGACAAGAAAGTACTCATCCTCTCATATGCATACACTGGCTTTGAACGCCCACATTGCCAAACTAATCTCGTTAGAGATGATGCCCTACCGGTTGGTTGAAAGCAAAGCTTTCCGCGAGCTCATGGCCTACGCAGTACCACGCTATGACCTACCCAGTCAGCACTTCTTTTCACGAAAAGCCATCCCAGCCCTCCACGTGCATGTGAAAGACCGCATTGTCCACACACTCAAGCAATCAGTGAGTGGAATGGTGCACCTCAAAACAGATGCCCAGTAAGCATGGCCAGGGCCGTTACGTGTCCATCACTGCGCACTAGGTTAATGTGGTGGATGCAGGGTCCACAGGGGACAGCGGTGGTGGGACAGTGCTGCCTAGCCCACGGTATAGGAAACAGTTGGCTGTAGGCGTTCGACCCTCCTCCTCCTACTCCTCCAGAAGCGAAAGCTCATCCACAGAGCGCAGTTGCACGAGCACTCCATCTGCAGCTGCCAGTGTTGCACACGAGGTGTCACACTATAGAACAGTTAGTGGTAAGCGTCAGCAGGCTGTGTTGAAGATGATGTGTTTGGGCAACAACAGACACACCGCGGAGGTACTGGCCGACTACTTGCAGCGACAAGCTGAGTCATGGCTGGGCAGTCTACATCTTGAGGCAGGCAAGATAACTAGTGATAACGGCCGGAATTTTGTGGCAGCCATAGCCCTTTCAAAACTCAGACACATACCTTGCCTGGCTCACACCTTGAACCTTGTGGTGCAGAGCTTCCTCAATAATTATCCGGAGTTAACAGCCCTGCTCCAAAAGATGTGAAGACTGTGCTTGCACATCCGCCAGTTGCCCATACACTCTAGTCGTATGCAGAAGCTGCAGCGATTGCTCCACCTTCCCAAGCACCGCATAATTATCGATGTTGCAACAAGGTGGAACTCCACTCTGCACATGGTTCAGAGGCTGTGCGAACAGAGGCATGCTGTAATTCATTTGTGGGAGGATACACGGTCAGGCGGTTTGAGGGCAGACATGGAGTTGTCTGGTGTGCAGTGGTCAAAGCTGAAAGACCTCTGTAAAGTCCTTCAGTGTTTTGAGGGATGCACATGGCTGGTAAGCGCAGACGACACCATCATAAGCATGAGCATCCCACTTATGCGTCTGCTCATGCAAACTTTGACACACATTAAGGAGCAGGCGTCTGCAGCAAAGGAGGAAGAGGAAGAGGGGAGCCTTGATGACAGTCAGCCAATGTCTGCTCAGGGAAGTCTCGTAGACGAGGTGGAGGAAGAAGAGGAAGAGGAGGAGAATGTTGGGGATGATTATTTAGGGGAGGAGGATGCTTCTCAGGGGGCAAGACAAAATGTTGGTGTGGCAAGGTCAGGTACAGGGTTTGTGCATGACTGGAGAGATGTTGACTTGCCAGAAAGTGCTCCTCCACCCAGCACTCGCAGTGCATCATTGACATCTGGAACATTAGCCCACATGTCTGATTATGCCTTGCAGATCCTAAAAAGGGACCCCGCATTGCCAAAATGATGAACGATGGTGACTAGTGGTTGGCCAGCATCCTGGATCCATGCTATAAAGACAAATTCCAAAACATCATGCCACAGGAGAACCTAGAGCTAATATTGGCTAACAAACAAGCAACTCTGGTGAACCGTTTGTTTGAGGCATTCCCAGCACACAGCGGCAGTGATGTTTCTCCCACGAGCCATAGGGCGCTACATGGAAGAGGTGTTTGTGGTGCACACAGCCGAAGTGGCGTTGGACACAGGGGTTTCATGACCATGTTGTGGACTGATTTTTCAAGTACCGCTCACACGACTGGTAATACTGCATCGATTGAAAGTGACAGGAGACAGCAGTTGTCAACTATGGTAACAAACTACTTCTCCTCCCATATCGATGTTCTCCCTCACCGGGCATTCCCCTTTGACTATTGGGCCAGTAAACTTGACACCTGGCCTGAATTGGCACAATATGCCTTACAGGAGCTCGCTTGCCCTGCTGCTAGTGTGTTATCTGAAAGAGTCTTCAGTGCTACTGGATCAATCCTGACAGAAAAAGGGACCCGTCTGTCGACCCAAAATGTTGATGATCTAACCTTCATTAAAATGAACCATGCATGGGTTTCGAAGGATTTTGTCCCACCCTCCCCTGCTGACACGTAGGTTGCCAGAAAAATGGCTCGCTTTTGTCCTCCTCTTCCGCGGAATTCTCCAATTACTCCATTTGAAGCTGCTGAATGTCCAACATCAACATATGCCATTTTTTTCCACCTCCCTAACTGGGCTGCCTCCACCCACAAGGCCGGGGTCACCACCTGGCGCACACACCCGTGCGAGTGCCGTTGCCCTGGACAAGTGGGTGGGCCCACTCTTGGGCAACAGCCCTGGCACAGGGTACCTCATAGTACAATCAAGTGTCTCTGACGGTGGGGGTGCACACCCACCATCAGACACACCGGCGTACTATGAGGGGCCCTGTGCCAGTACCGCCGGCCACGAGTGGCCCCCCCCGCTTGCTCAGGGCACCAGCACTTGCAATACTTACCTCTCCCTGCTTCACCACTGTGTAGTCTGGCCTGTTAAATACTTCACTGGGACTGCCAATACAAATTTGGTGAAATGATACATGATGGTTAAGACGTAGCTATGCCCTGTCCTGCTGGGCTCTATCTTCAGATGATCAATGGCTTCCATTTGTTATGGACGTCGACTCACAATGAGATGCAGTGGTGGTTTATCATAAGCTTTCACGGTTTTCCGACTCACAGACGTGTGACATTCCTGCACACATTTTTAAATGTGTCCTCTCATGCCAATCCAATAGAATCGCCTACGGCCTGTGGCTTCTGTCTTTTGCACTCTGAAGTTACCTGACAGATCAAGATAGGCAGTGAGGACAATGTCTACATCTCTCCCTGTGATCACAATTTGATGGAGATGAGTAGCGGTGATGGGTTCCACGGTACTGCGATACAGCAAACATTTCTTCACAAGAACTATTTTCGCTGTCTCCAAAGACAAAGTAATTGAGGGTCAACATCGCCTCTGAGAATTCTCCCGGGAGTTTTTCCCGTGATTAGTAATTCCAAAATTTCTGCAATCACTCGACTTTCCGTCTGTACTTGTATCCATCTCGTTTCCTCTTGCGGAGAGTCTGGACTGTCTTACTGAGACTGAAATATATATGAAGATTGAAAAATACCCCAACAGTGTAAACTGGTGTACGCTTCAAATACATAACCCTTTTTCTACTTTTTAGATTCTTGTCTAATCCATACTGAAGCTGTGAGTGTCTTTGTCAGACTCCGGAAATATACACGCAGATTTTTAATGTTTAAACTATGCTATATATACACATGCTATCCAGTGAAACTGTACCCTTTCTCAACTTTCTACAATCTTGTCGAATCCATACTGGGCCTGAGAATGTCTGAGTCTGCCTCCTGATTAGAGATGAGTGATGTTCGAGTCGACCTGTTCGCCAAGTAAAAATTCCAGCTGTTTTGGGCGGTGTTCGAGCCGTTCGTCGAACTCGAACACTTTGATTAAAATTCGTCTGTTCGAGGTTCCGTTCGAGAACGGTTCGTTCACCAAAAGCGTAACTTCATTTTCACATCAATAATGGTTTTCAATGTTAATAGACTGTTTCATGGCATAGCAGCGGTGTGTGGTAGCAAGCGGTGTAGTGCACCTGTCAAGGAGCTACACCGTGTGTGTTTCTAATAATTTTTTACCACATCTTGTCCAGAAAATCTTTTAGGGCCTTGTAGCACTGTCTGCTACTCAGCAGAGGAGCCAACCAGTGAACCTAGCTATGCCACCTGTTTATGAAAGAACCAGTTTTTAACTGCATTTAGCACAGTTAATACTTTGGGCCTAGTAACTGTGTCTGCTACTCATCAGAGGAGCCCACCCGTGAACCAAGCTGTGCAGCCTGTTTATGTAAGAACCATTTTTTAGCTCCATTTAGCCCAGTGAATACTTTGAGACTAGTACCGGTGTCTACTGCTCAGCAGAGGAGCCCACCTGTGAACCTAGCTATGCCGCCTGTTTATGTAAGCACTGTCTGCTACTCATCAGAGGAGCCCACCCGTGAACCAAGCTATGCCGCCTGTTTATGTAAGAACTGCGTGCTACTCAGCATAGGAGCCCAGCTGTTAAGCAAGCTACAGCACCTGTGGTTTGGACACTTAGTTTTTCGGTTCTTTCTGGAATGCCGGTTAGGCCTAATTCCAGAATTCCGGTTGACCTGCACTTACTGGGAAATCCTCGTTCGTGGGTAAGAATTGGAATCCCAGATCCCCATCACTAATGGTGTTCAGCGGGTTATCTGCACCTGTAAGTGACACACGCTGGTCCTTTCAGTGTAGCGCGCATGCAGCCCTGGACATGTAAGGGCATGACAGACCTGTTATTGCTCGATCTAGCATGCCAGAGTCTCGCGTGTCCCTCTAGTAAGCTTAAATATAAAGTAGATATGACAGGCTCAAACCCCAACTTAGGTGCTCTGGGAAAAAACAAGACTAAAGTATAGGAGTAACCCCGGCACACTAATAACATGAAAGTAAAGTCTTCTCAACGACAGTCTTTAATTGTTGTGATTTTATTGATTGTGAAAAAAAAGGGTGGTGTTACAATCCAAAAAAGGGTGGTGTTACAATCCAACGTTTCAGCTCTACATCTCGAGCTTCCGGCCTCCTCCACACCTGACTAGATTTAGGGCACAAGGACGGGAGTCACGTGCTGACCCTACACATCGTGGTTACTATAGGTACTGTTCCAGCAGCTGGACTACAAAGGCAAACCTATACCACTTATACACACACCTCAAAACCAAGGATCTAGTCATATCCCTGATGAAAGCTCGAGATGTAGAGCTGAAACGTTGGATTGTAACACCACCCTTTTTTGGATTGTAACACCACCCTTTTTTTTCACAATCAATAAAATCACAACAATTAAAGACTGTCGTTGAGAAGACTTTACTTTCATGTTATTAGTGTGCCGGGGTTACTCCTATCCTCTAGTAAGCTTGACGCGTACCGTGGGCATGCCGGAGTCTCGTTCGCTAACGGAATTAAACTGACAAATCGTTAGCACAACTAAAAACGGACATCCACCACCACCCACTGAATCGACAAAGCTTGCAATCTGTCCATCTTTTCTGTAGCTGGCATGGTTGAGGTTTCCCGGGTGGAGTCGAATTAAGCCGCAGGCTCCACTCCTGGTGGTGCCCTTCTGGACATTCCTTTAAGGTTCAGCTTTGCAACCATACTGCCCCCGGAAACCAAACACTTTGCCTTCATGGACGCTGTTTGGAGGTTCGTGGGAATAACGCCGCTCGATCGGCAGTTGGCATAATTTATGGTGGGAAGTCCGACGGTATATGATCGTCTTCGATTTCAGATTTTTATTTTTTTTGTATTTTACATTTTTATTCCAGCCTTTCTTGACTTCATAAGGGCATGACATGCCTATATCTGTGTCTCCTCCTCCTCCTTTTACTCCTCGACCTCTTTTCTATATGTAGTTGCCCTTTTCCATATGTTATTTTTGTATTCTGAGCATTTTGTCTGCTTTGGGACACCTTTTAAGGTGTTTTGAAATTGTTTTCTATGTGTTAGTATGTGTTTGTGTTTGCCTGCCATTGTTTTCAATGGTGTTCGACGGTGTTCGTCGAACGCTCGACGAACATTCGGCGAACTTGCCTCCTGTTCGACGAACCAAAACGAACTCGAACACTAGCGGGGTGGCTCAACACTGCGCCTGATATATTGACGTACATTTTTAATGTTTAAAATATGCTATATATACCTGGGATCTGGTGATACTGTACCCTTTCTGCCAGGAAGTCCTCCTCCACCCACCACTCTAAGTGTATCATTGACACCTGGAACATTGTCCCCCATGTGTGATTATTTCTTGAGGATCTTCTTGTTATATTGTGGTGTGATCCATCCTGAGCGTGTGACAGTCTGTGGGTTAGTCCTGCAATTTAGATGTACATTTAAAAATTACCCCAACACTAGTGTATACAGCTCTATGCTTGTGATACATTACCCATTTCCTGCTTTTTATATTCTGGTCTAATCCAAACTGACCAAGTGAGAGTTATTTTCTGTCTGTGGAAATAAATACTGAGATTGACAACAATCACCCCTACACTGTGTACAGCTGTACTCTTCAGATCCATTAACATTTTATGGCTTTTTATATTGTGTTGTAATCCATACTGAGCCTGAGAGCATCTGTGTCTGCCTCCTGAAATATCTACGGACATTTAGAATGTTTAAACTATACTATATATACCTGCTATCTGATGATACTGTACACTTTTTCTACTTTTTATATTCTTGTCTAATCCATACTGAGCCTGTGAGCATCTCTGTGTGACTGATGGAATATATAGGGAGATTGACAATTATCCTTTGACTGTATAGAGCTGTCCACTTCTGAAACAGTACCATATATCTGCTGGTATTTTTAGCCCACTTTCACAAAAATTATTACGTATGGTGGAAGAGGCAGCGGACGTGGGTGTGGGGGGGCCAGCTGGTGCTGATGGTGATGGTGTACACTTCTGATACAGTACCATATATCTGATGTTATTTTGTGTACATATTCTCCAAAATTTTGAAGTATGGTGGAAGAGGCCGCGGACGTGGGCGTGGGGGGGCCAGCTGGTGCTGATGGTGGTGGTGCATCTTCTGGCAGTGGCAAAAGCACAATAGCAGCTAAGGCAGGAGGTGTTGAGCCTGCGTTATGGTCTGGCTCCGGAACACCTGGAAGGCTACCTTTTCTGGGAGTAGGTTAACCACTTTTAAAGCCGGAGCATCAGGAGCTGGTTTTGGCTTACATTGCCGAAACAGACTCCAGCAAATATGCCCTCCTCTTCTGAAGTTTCAAAAAATGCAAGCACTGAGTCGTCAAGTGCTGGCTCCTGGTCAGGAAGAATCCCTTTCCTTGTGTTCTTCACCCCCACCAAAAGTGAATGATGCAGCAGGCCACACTTCACATTAGTCCATGTAGCTCTTTCTATCATACCATGCCAGGGTTATCAAGTCAAATTGTGAATTCCCCAGTCCAAGATGAATCTGACATGGAGTGTGGGTGGCCAGCAAGGGCAGTGGGGTTAATCGGTACTGGGCCGGTGTCTCAGAGGGATGGGTCACGTTGGTGGTGACGACCCGTTCCGAGGCCCTGGGCGTCCATGCAAATAGGTGAATAACATTTATAGGTGAATGATACGTGACGCCACCTGTGGTTTCTGATCAGATTGACCCACGCTGCTGTGTTGCTTCTCTAGGACAGATGTTGTGCAGCTAAGATGTAGAAGCCCTGCACAGTTAAGGCCGTAGTCGCAGGGCAGATGAAAGAGTTGGTAGATGGTGTGCAGTGCAGGATGTAGCAGAGCCATGTGCCATGCACAGGAGAAATATGACAGACGCAGTCGTGCAGTTCCTTTACCTGTACTTGGTAAGTGCCGTCCAGGACCCAGAGTACAGATGGAGAAGGAGTTGGGCAGCCTGGAAGCAAATTTGGAATTCTCTCTCTGCAGATAGGTAGTGTGGCCTCCGTTCTAGCTCTTATCTGAGGTACTCACAGTACTGAGTTCACTGAAGTTCCCCCTGTTGACTCTCTTTTGGAACTTTCTCGTATGGCAGACAGCCATAGCCTTTTCCTTCTGGCTCACACATGTCGCTGCTCGGGCCTCCGAGCCTTAGTTGGGAACAAAGCATTTACAGCTGCTACTTCCTCCGGTTTCTGCTGCAGGATCATCAGTGTCCCTACAAACTCGGAGACCGGAATCCCGGCCATGCGCTCCAGCTAGGAGTGAGCCTTAACTCTGCTCATCCTCCAGCTCCCCTTCTCACATCCACACAATTCCCCTTCCCTTCACAGACTGCCCTAACTTACCTCCTCCCGACCACAGAGAGCAGCTCCTCAGCAGTCAGGTTCAGAGGTCTCCCTGCTGGCCTGGAGTGGGAACTGTGTTGTGTGTTGGTTTGACTGCTAGAGAGATCCTTCATTGCTCACAAACATGACATCACACTCCCCAGGAGGAAGGTAATGCCACTGTGGCGACCGTACTCCTGGGTGCGCCACAAGTGCACTGATGCCCAGCCACTGCTAGATGATTCTGCTGGTACATTGACCCAGACCACTACATTCCCCTCGCACTCTACACAGCCAGAATCTGACCCTGATGAAACTCAGGTTCCCCTTCCCGCATACTATACCACCTTACACGGTAACAAAGAGGAAGGTGCAGATGAAAGTGCAGGTTCCTTGAGCAGGTGGGGGGGCATACTCATGGGCGACGGCACTGGCACAGGGCCTCTCATAGTATGCAAAAGTGTCTCTGCCGGTGGGAGGACCCTCCACCCGCCGTCAGACACACCGCCGTACTATGAGGGGCCCTGTGTCAGTGCCGTCGCCAATGAGTGGGCCCCCCTGCTTGCTCAGGATCACAGCACTTGCAAAGTTGAAATACTTACCTCTCCCTGCTCCACCGCCGTGACATCTTCCGTGTTTCCTGACAGTGACATTCTGGTCAGAGAGTGCGATGACATCACATTTGTACGCCCTCTGTCTAAACAGTCCAAGTGCAGTGAGATGGAAGATGGGGACGACGAGGAGTCCAGACTAGTACAGGGATTCCCTAGCGAGGAGACTTATTTAATTGTTTTCAATGTTGGGACAGCAATTTTTGGGGAGCACTATACACTGGAGAATGTTATATGAGGCCCACCATACACTGGAGCATTCCAAAGGTGGACATCAGACACTGGAGCAGCATTTACAGGGTCCATAATACACTGGAGCATTAGAAATGGGGCCCATTATATATGGAGCATTATTTGGGCCCATAAGACAGTGGAGCTTCATCCATGGGGACCAACATATACTGTAACATTATGTGGAGCTCATCATATACTGTTTCAAACATTATATGGGACCAATGATTTTGTATGGAGAAATATATGGGCCTCATTACTCTGTATAGCGCACTATGCGGTGGCCATAATACTGTATGGAGTAATATACTGTCCGTTTTTGGAGCTATTGGAGAATTTAAAATGGATATCAGTCATGAGATGTAAGAAGTGAAGTATTTTTCTTTGTTCTTTGTACTATACCGCTATTTCTCTGCCGTATCACAGGATCATGAAATGTGGCATGTGTTAAAGGAGCCCAGTGACACTCTTTGGCCCAGGGCCCACGAAAATCTGGAGCCAGCCCTAACCCCCCACTACTTTAGCCAAATAACCCCCAGTTTTCAATGCCTAACTATTATTATAAAGTAAATTAAGGTTGACAAGTTTAAGTAATAAGAATTGATGTTTTTGACATTAAAATGGGCACTGTAGGTGTGTTTCCTGTCCTCCACTCCCTGCCGACCTTGGTTCCCCATTGACTTGCATTGGGTTTCGCGTTTCAGTCGGCCTTCGACTTTTCACAATAATCGGCCAATTGCATTCGACCCGAATTTTGAGAAAGTCGGGTTTCATGAAAGTGATGCTTAGCCACATTCAGGTGGCACACATATCAGTTTCGTAGATTACTATTGTCAGAAAAAAGTAAGGAAGGATTGTGAAACGCGTAGTTGACCTAAAGACGGTGGAGGACTGCTGGTATCGGAGGCCTACTGCTACAGGCAACACACATGATGGAAACCAATGTGGAATCTATACATTTACAAAAATTTATTTACACACACCAACAAAGTGACATCAATTTCACCACAGTAGAAATAGTCTAATAGGGACCGACAAGTCTTCCACTACACCCAACCCAGCAGATGGAAACTAGGGATGAGCGAGTATACTCGTGAGGATTCGGTACTCAGCGAGTAATGCAGTACTCGCGGTACTCGAATCCTCGCGAGTATTTCACTACTCGCCTCGCAATATTCGCAACAGCAAGCACAGTCCCCGCACAGTCCCTGCACAGCCCTGCACAGTCCCGCACAGCATGGCACAGTCCCTGCACAGCCCAGCACGGCTCACCACAGTCCCACACAGCCCAGCACAATCCCCAAAAGTACCTGCAAAGCCCTACACAGTCCCGCACAGCACGGCACAGTCTTCACACAGGCCAGCACAGTCCCGCACAGCCCGGCTGTCACGGCACCGCCAGACTCAGGGCCTGCTGTCCCGGCCTCGGCCAGTAGGAGGCGCCGGACTATCACATCACCGTCAGACTCAGGGCCTGCTGTTCCGGCCTCGACCACTAGGAGGCGCCGGACTGTCCTATCACCGTCTGACCCGTGGCCTGCAGTCTCGGCCTTGGTCTCTGGGAGGCGTTGTGCTTCAACCCCGAGTGGTGGCGGCGATAGTCATGAGGCTCCTGCGCAGGCGTCCGCTGGACGCAGGCTTCGCTCCTCGGTCAGTCATGAAGGGGCTGGTGCATTACCATCCAGCCTGGTCCTGGGGGCAGTCCGGATGACATCATCGGGCCACGGGCCTGTAAGGGATGACCTGATCCCTCAAATACCTTGGGACTGCTCTTGCAGGCCGCCGGATATATTCTTGGTTCCCCTGCGTGTTACTGTGTGAATTGCTGTTTGACTGACTCTGACTTTTGCCTGGACTTCTGACTTTGCTTCTGCCTAACGATTCTGTACCTCTGTGACTCTCCTGGTTTATGACACTGACTTCGGCCTGGATTCTGACTCTGCTTCTGCCTAACGACTTTGTACCTCTGCTGCCCTCCTGGTTTATGACTCTTACTTTGGCCTGGATTCTGACTCTGCTTTTGCCTAACGATTCTGTACCTCTGCTGCCCTCCCGGTTTATGACTCTGGCTTCGACCTGGGATCTGACTCTGCTACTGTCTACTGTTTTTATACCATTTCTGCCTGACTGGTTTAGTCTCGGATATCATTGCCTCTGTGTCCTGTATTGGAACACCTTTCTGGCGACCGTCCTGCTCTGGTCATTGCTCCTATTCAGACAGCGCCTCCTGGGCTCTGCTATAAATCCAGATCCCTGTATAGGGGTAAAGGGTCTCAGTGTTTCTCGGGGTGCTGTCTGGCTGCAGTCCAGACCGCAGGCAGACGTCACATTATATCCGGCCATAAAAATAAAACGGCTTTTTGTGTCTATACTTAACACAGATAAAAGCAGTTTTCCTCACCTTTTTTTTTCCTTCCTCTTGACTGAGCTGATTCTTGGCCCAAACACCTGTTACATTGCTCAGCCTGGGAAGTCACTCTCAGGCTCAAACATGCTGCAGCCTGGAAGCTTCAAGGAAAATGCTGGCTGTTGGAAATCCACATTCCTGGACCATCACCCCCTGGACAGCGTTGGGGGTCAGGTATTGCCCGCAAATGCGGCCAAACTGTTGTTACCAGTTTCCCTTTCTTTTGCTAAGAAACGTCTGTGTGTGAAGGCTTATGTGGATTGTGGTGCTGCCGTCAACCTTATGGATTTTTTATTTGCTAAGAGCCTTGGTGTACCTCTGTCAAGGCTTAAAGCGCCTATTCAGACTACTGCTATTAATGGTACATCTATATTCCAAGGAGGCGTGGAATTCGTTACTGCCGAAATTTCTATGTCAGTGGGGACGTTACATAACGAACAAATGTCATTTTTTGTTATATACAATTTGTCAGATCCAGTGGTGTTAGGCATGCCATGGTTGCACCAACATAATCCGATTATTGACTGGCGCATAGGTGACGTTGTACGCTGGAGTCCATGGTGTCAGAGTAACTGTATGTCTTTTTCAGTGAACCAGATTAAAATTAAAACACCTTCTATTCCATATGCGTTTACGGATTATGAAGATGTTTTCTCTATAGTGGAGTCGGAGAAACTACCTCCTCACAGAGAATACGATTGTCCTATCGAATTGGTCCCTGGTGCCCGTCTCCCTAAGGGGAGAATATTCAACCTCTCTGGTCCTGAGCGTGTAGCCATGAAGGAATACATTGCAGACAGCCTTCGAAAAGGCTTCATTAGACCTTCCACCTCACCTGTAGGAGCTGGGTTTTTCTTTGTAGAGAAAAAAGATGGTGGACTCAGACCATGCATTGACTACCGTGAGCTGAACGCCATAACGGTAAAGAATCAATACCCGCTGCCACTCATTCCTGATCTGTTTAAGCAGTTACTGGGAGCTCGCTGGTTTACTAAGCTTGACCTCCGGGGGGCATATAACCTGGTCCGCATAAGAGATGGGGACGAATGGAAAACGGCCTTTAATACACCCCTTGGCCATTTTGAGTACCTGGTAATGCCCTTCGGACTCAGTAACGCTCCTGCAGTCTTCCAGCACTTCGTCAATGATATTTTTAGAGATATTTGTGGGGTGTATGTCGTCGTATATCTGGACGACATTTTGATTTATTCTGCTGATCCTGTGACTCATGCTCAACACGTCCGTTCAGTACTGCAAAGACTGCGCGAAAACTCTTTGTTCGCGAAATTTGAAAAATGTGTTTTTTTTGCCGAAGAGGTGCAGTTCTTAGGATACATGGTCTCAGGCAAGGGGTTCCGCATGGATCCCGCCAAGATTCAACCCATTAAGGATTGGGTACAACCCAAATCGCTGAAAGCACTCCAGCGATTTTTGGGATTTGCGAATTATTATCGCAAATTCATCAGGGGATTCTCAGAGATTGCCAAGCCACTCACGGACCTTACCCGGAAAGGGGCGGACGTGACTAATTGGAATCCTGAGGCAACCAGGGCTTTTTCCACACTAAAAGGGTGCTTCGTGGCCAACCCGGTGTTGATTCAACCAAACTTGGACCACCCGTTTATTGTGGAGGTGGATGCCTCCGAAGTCGGAGTGGGAGCAGTGCTCTCACAAGGCTCTGCATCCCTCACTCAGCTTCGTCCATGTGCCTTTTTCTCCCGCAAATTCTCTGCCACGGAGAGAAACTATGACATCGGCAACCGAGAATTATTGGCAATTAAGTGGGCCTTCGAGGAATGGCGCCACTTCCTCGAAGGCGCCAAACACAAAATTACTGTTATTACCGATCACAAAAACCTAACCTACCTAGAGTCGGCTAAAAGACTAAACCCTAGGCAGGCCACGTGGGCCTTGTTTTTCTCCAGGTTCGATTTTTTAATCACCTTTCGCCCCGGAACCAAAAATGTGAGGGCAGATGCCCTCTCCCGCAGCTTTTGTCACACACACACCGAGGACTATGAACCAGCTCCCATATTGGCAAATGGCATTGTTGTGTCGGCAGTATCTCTGGACCTTCTGGAGGAGATCCGTAGGTCATCAGAACAAGTTCCTGACTCTACGCCCCCCAAAAAATTATTCGTCCCAGCTACTTTTCGCTTACGAGTGTTAAAAGAATCTCACGACTCCGTCCTGGCAGGCCACCCTGGTCTTAATAATACCACTAGGCTGGTAACCAGGAACTTTTGGTGGCCAACGGTGGCCAAGGACTGCAAGGAGTACGTCTCAGCGTGTGAAGTCTGTGCCCGCGCCAAGTCCCCCCATAACCGTCCTGCCGGCTGGCTTCAGCCCTTGCCCACCCCTGAAAGTCCATGGACCCACATCTCCATGGACTTCATTACAGACCTGCCACCTTCCGAGGGGAAAACTTGTATTTGGGTGGTGGTGGACAGGTTCAGTAAACAGTCTCACTTTGTTCCCCTGTCCGGCTTACCCAACTCTGAAACCTTAAGCAAGTTGTTTGTTCTTCACGTTGTACGTCTGCACGGCGTTCCGGCAAATATCGTATCCGACAGGGGTACCCAGTTCGTCTCGAAGTTCTGGAGGGCGTTCTGTAGACGTATTGGTGTTGAGTTGTCTTTTTCCTCGGCATACCATCCCGAGACGAATGGTCAAACTGAGCGTGCCAACCAAACGCTGGAGCAATACCTCCGCTGCTATGTCTCAGCACATCAGTCAGATTGGGTGGAACATTTGCCATTGGCAGAGTTCGCTCTCAATAATAGATACCAAGACTCCATCAAAACCACCCCCTTCTTCTGTAACCTCGGTCTACATCCGCGCTTTGGATCATTTTCGGCCAAGATGTCGGAAATCCCAGGGGTTGAGCAAAGTATACATCGTCTAAAGACTATTTGGTCCGAAGTAAACTCTAATTTAAAAGGGGCTCAAATTAGACAGATTTCGGCAGCCAATAGACGACGATCCCAGGGGCCGCACCTGGGAGTTGGTGACAAGGTTTGGCTCTCTACAAGAAACATCAAACTTAAGGTACCGTCAGCCAAACTGGGTCCCAGGTTCATCGGACCATATGAAATATTAGAGGTAATTAACCCAGTAGCGTTTCGGTTAAAACTCCCGCAGTCTTTTAAAATTCCTAACGTTTTTCATAAGTCCCTCCTCAAGGTATACCGCTCCCCAATTCGTCCCGTCCGGTCCCCTCCTCCTCCAGTTTTGGTCAAGGGCGCCTTAGAGTACGAGGTCCAAGGCATATTTGATTCCCGTCTAGTGAGAAACTCGGTACAATACTTGGTGCATTGGAAGGGCTACGGCCCAGAGGAGAGGTCCTGGGTCCCCGCTAGTGACATTCGTGCAAAGCGGTTGATTAGCAGGTTTCACCTCCTCCACCCTGACAAACCGGGTTTTGAGGGTCCGGAGGCCCCTCTTAGAGGGGGGGGTACTGTCACGGCACCGCCAGACTCAGGGCCTGCTGTCCCGGCCTCGGCCAGTAGGAGGCACCGGACTATCACATCACCGTCAGACTCAGGGCCTGCTGTTCCGGCCTCGACCACTAGGAGGCGCCGGACTGTCCTATCACCGTCTGACCCGTGGCCTGCAGTCTCGGCCTTGGTCTCTGGGAGGCGTTGTGCTTCAACCCCGAGTGGTGGCGGCGATAGTCATGAGGCTCCTGCGCAGGCGTCCGCTGGACGCAGGCTTCGCTCCTCGGTCAGTCATGAAGGGGCTGGTGCATTACCATCCAGCCTGGTCCTGGGGGCAGTCCGGATGACATCATCGGGCCACGGGCCTGTAAGGGATGACCTGATCCCTCAAATACCTTGGGACTGCTCTTGCAGGCCGCCGGATATATTCTTGGTTCCCCTGCGTGTTACTGTGTGAATTGCTGTTTGACTGACTCTGACTTTTGCCTGGACTTCTGACTTTGCTTCTGCCTAACGATTCTGTACCTCTGCGACTCTCCTGGTTTATGACACTGACTTCGGCCTGGATTCTGACTCTGCTTCTGCCTAACGACTTTGTACCTCTGCTGCCCTCCTGGTTTATGACTCTTACTTTGGCCTGGATTCTGACTCTGCTTTTGCCTAACGATTCTGTACCTCTGCTGCCCTCCCGGTTTATGACTCTGGCTTCGACCTGGAATCTGACTCTGCTACTGTCTACTGTTTTTATACCATTTCTGCCTGACTGGTTTAGTCTCGGATATCATTGCCTCTGTGTCCTGTATTGGAACACATTTCTGGCGACCGTCCTGCTCTGGTCATTGCTCCTATTCAGACAGCGCCTCCTGGGCTCTGCTATAAATCCAGATCCCTGTATAGGGGTAAAGGGTCTCAGTGTTTCTCGGGGTGCTGTCTGGCTGCAGTCCAGACCGCAGGCAGACGTCACACCGGCACATTCCCCACACATGCCAGCACAGTCCCGCATAGCCTAGCACAGTTGTCACACAGTCCCCGGACAGTCCATCACAGTCCTCGCCCATTAATTGCATTTCCCATAGACTTTCATTACGAGTACCCGAGCATTAGGAGGTACTCGTAACGAGTACATCAAGTCCAAATACTACAGTACTCGCTTATCCCTAATGGAAAACTAACCAGAAATGTTCACATTTAAAAAAAATTTAGTGGCAGACACCAACAAAGTGGCATCAATTTTCACACAGTAAAAATATTATAATAGGGACCCACTGGTCTTCCACTACACCAAACCAGCAGATAGACACCAAGCAGGACAGTTCACATTTCCACAAATTAGTGTTAACTTCTCCAGCAGCAGCAGCAACAGCAGGCACACAAGCCCCACTAAATATATCAGAGACTGCAATAATGCAAGAACAATACAGCACACTAAAAACTACAACATCCAGTAACAGAAGTTGTCAGTTGTCTTTTATCCCCTTAACCCCCAAGGGTGGTTTGCACGTTAATGACCTGGCCAATTTTTACAATTCTGACCACTGTCCATTTATGGGGTAATAACTCTGGAATGCTTCCATGGATCCCAGTGATTCTGACACTGTTTTCTCGTGACATATTGTACTTCATGTTAGTGGTAAAATTTCATTCATTTAACGTGCGATTATTTTTTAAAAAAATGGAAATTTGGCGAAAATTTTGAAAATTTTGCAATTTTCCAACTTTGAATTTGTATGCCCTTAAATCACAGAGATATGGCACACAAAAAAATTAAAAAATAACATTTCCCATATGTTTACTTTGCATCAGCACAATTTGGAAACCAACATTTTATTTTGTTAGGAAGTTATAAGGGTTAAAAGTTGACCAGCGATTTCTCATTTTTACAACACCATTTTATTTTTAGGGACCACATCACATTTGAAGTCACTTTGAGGGGTCTATATGATAGAAAATACCCAAAAGTGACACCATTCTAAAAACTGCACCCCTCAAGGTGCTCAAAACCACATTCAAGAAGTTTATTAACCCTTCAGGTGCTTCACAGGAATTTTTTGAATGTTTAAAAAAATGAACATTTAACTTTTTTTCACAAAAAAATTACTTCAGGTCCAATTTTTTTTATTTTACCAAGGGTACCAGGAGAAATTGGACAGCAAAAGTTATTGTACAATTTCTCCTGAGTACACTGATACCTGATATGTGGGGGGGAACCACTGTTTCGGTGCATGACAGAGCTCAGAAGGGAAGGCGCACCGCTTGACTTTTTCAACCCAAAATTGGCTGGAATTCAGATCGGACGCCATGTCACGTTTGGAGAGCCCCTCATGTGCCTAAACAGTGGAAACCCCCAATAAGTGACCCCATTTTGAAAACTAGACCCCCCAAGGAACTTATCTAGATATGTGGTGAGAACTTTAAACCCCCAAGGGCTTCACAGAAGTTTATAACGTACAGCCGTACAAATAAAAAATCATATTTTTTCCACAAAAATGATCTTTTCACCCCCAATTTTTATTTTCCCAAGGGTAATAGGTCCCCAAAAGTTATTGTGCAATTTGTCCTAAGTACGCTGATACCCCATATATGGGGTAAACGACTATTTGAGCACATGGCAGAGCTCGGAAGGGAAGCAGCACCATTTGACTTTTTTGGCTAGAATTGAGATCGGATGCCATGTCACGTTTGGAAAGCCCTTGATGTGCCAGAACAATGGAAACCCCCCACAAATGACACCATTTTGGAAACTAGACCCCCCCCAGGAACTTATCTAGATGTGTGGTGGGCACTTTTAACTCCCAAGTGCTTCACAGAAGTTTATAACGCCCGGGCATGAAAATAAAAAAATCTTTTTTTTCCACAAACATGATCTTTTAGTCCTCAATTTTTTTTATTTTCTCAAGGGTAAGAGGAGAAATTTGACACAATGAGCTGTTATAAAATTTTTCCTGAGTACGCTGATATCCCATAAGTGGGAGAAAACTACTGTATGGGCACACTTCGGGGCTCAGAAGGGAAGTAGTGACGTTTTGGAATGCAGACTTTGATGGAATAGTCTGCGGGTGTCATGTTGCCTTTGGAGAGCCCCTGATGTGCCTAAACTGTGGAATCCCCCCACAAGTGACCCCATTTTGGAAACTAGACACCCCAAGGAACTTATTTAGATGTATGGTGAGCACTTTGAACCCCCAAATGCTTCACAGAAGTTTATAACACCCGGGAGTAAAAAAAAAAAATCATATTTTTTCCACAAACATGATCATTTACTCCCCAATTTTTTTTATTTTCCCAAGGGTAACAGGAGAAATTGGACCAAAAAAGTCATTGTGCAATTTGTCCTGAGTAGGCTGATACCCCACATGTGGGGGTAAACCACTGTTTGGGCACATAGCAGAACTTGGAAGGGAAGGAGCACCGTTTGACTTTTTGAATGCAGAATTGGCTGGAATTGAGATCAGACGCCCTGATATGCCGAAACAGTGGAAATCCTCCAATTCTAACTTCATCCCTAACCCCAACACACCCCTAACCCTAATCTCAGCCCTAACCCTAGCCCTAAACCTAAGGGTGTGTGCACACGTTGCGGATTCTGCTGCGGATCTGCAGCGGATTTGGCCTTGCAGATCCACAGCAGTTTCTGCAGCATTGTACAGTATCTTTATATTCAATGGCAAATGAAAAACGCAGTGCACATGCTGTGGATTTTTCTGCGTGGATTTTTTGTGGTTTTTAATCCGTAGCATGACACTTCTTTGTGCAGAACTTGCAGCGGATTGACACCTGCTCCATTATCAGGTGTCAAAACGCAGGGGAAAGCCGCAGGCTAATCAGCACTAAATCCGCAAGTAAAACGCAGATCATTTGACTTGCGGATTTACCTGCAGATTTAGCCAAATCTATGCTGAAAAATCGGCAGCAGAATCCGCATCGTGTGCACACAGCCTTACCCTAGCCCTAACCCTAGCCCTAGCCCGAGGCCTAGCCCTAACCCTAGTGGGAAAATGGAAATAAATAAATTTTTTTAATTTTTTTATTTTTCCCTAACTAAAGGGGTAATAAAGGGGGGTTTGATTTACTATTTATGGCGGGTTTTTATGTTTGGCAGCTGTCACATGCTAAAAGACGCTTTTTATTGTAAAAAATGTTTTTGCATCACCACATGTTGAGAGCTATAATTTTTCCATATTTTGACCCAGAGAGTCATGTGAGGTCTTATTTTTTACAGGATGATTTGAAGTTTCTATTGGTACCATTTCCGGGCACATGGCATTTTTTTATCGCTTTTTATTCTGATATTTGGGACGCAGAATGAACAAAAACCAGCATTTCATGAATTTCTTTTGGGGGATGTGTTTACACTATTCCGCGTGTGGTAAAATTGATAAAGCGGTTTTATTCTTTGTGTCAGTATGATTACAGCGATACCTCATGTGTGTCTTTTTTTATGTTTTGGCGCTTTTATGCAATGAAAATAATTTTATATAAAAAATAATTATTTTTGCATCGCTTTATTCTGCGAGCTATAACTTTTTTATTTTCTCGCTGATGATGCTGTATGGCAACTCGTTTTTTGCGGGACAAGATGACGTTTTCAGCGGTACCATGTTTATTTATATTAGTCTTTTTGATTGCGTGTTATTGCACTTTTTGTTTGGCAGTATGATGATAAAGCATTGTTGTTTGATTCAGGTTTTTTTGAAGGGGTTAACTAAAGTGGTTAACTAGTGGGGCAGTTTTATAGGGTGGATCATTATGGACGCGGTGATACTTAATATGTGCATTTTTATCATTTTTTTGTTTACAAAAAAAGAATTTATTTGGGGATTTTTTATAAATCATTATTACACTTGTTTTTTTTTTTTAACTTTATTATATTGTCCCAGGTGGCGACATCACTATAAGATGTCAGATCGCTGATCTTACACTTAGAACAGTGCTGAGTCAGATCAGCGATCTGACAGGCGCTGCAGGCTTCCTCGTGCCTGCTTTCAGCAGGCACTGAGGAAGCCGCCTCTCTGCAGGCCCCCAAAGGCCCACGCAGCTTTTTTTCAATCCGGGAGCCTGCAGAGAGGAGACCCTCGGAGCGATGCAGCACATCGCGTCGCTCCGAGGGTCTCAGGGAAGCACGAAGGGAACCCCCTCCCTGCGCGCTTCTCTCCTATGCCCCCGGTACACTGCAATCATGTTTGATCGCAGTGTGCCAGGGTTAATGTGCCGGGGCGGTCCGTGACTGCCCCTGACACATAGTGCCGGGTGTCAGCTGTGATAAGCAGTGCCGCTGATCGGTATGACGTACTATCCCGTCCTTGAGAAATAAGTCACAGGGCACCTGGACGGGATAGTACATCATATGGCAGAAAGGGGTTAATAGGACGTCACGTTCATGGTTCACTAGTGCTTTCAGAAACATTAACACCTACCCCACATACACCTCAAACATCAAGCCTAATCCCCCTTCCACCATGACCTCGCTTTTTCCCAGTCATGTTGCTCAGATAGTGTGGTAGGAGCACACTGTTATAAACTAAAAATAGATTTTTTCACTCTGCAAAACCTCTGTACACAGCTGAATTTCAAAGAAAAAACACAAAAATTGAGCTTGGTTTGAGATGATACACATGCAGCGTATAAATGCATGTTGACATTGGCCATAAAACATAAAACCTGCAAAAGACAAAGTGAGCAAAAACCCTGCTGTAACTAAATAAGTAAAAGCAAAAGTGCATCTAAATAATACAGAGTTTTTAGTAATACTGTTTTTTATCAAAAGTAGCATGAAAGCCATCCCACCACGACAAGGTAACTCTGTTCGGGATAGTCCTACACTGTCTAATATTAAAAACCTTGCTTTGTGTCAAAGTTAACCTCAATGTGTGAACAAGGGCAGACAAAAGGACTGGGTCCCAAACAGTAGACACCAGTCTGGGGAAGCCTTATATACAGTTTCCAGCTCTGGAGAGGGAGGCCACACCCCAGCTTGCACAGAATGCAAAAAATACAAAGAAAAAACACAAAAATTGAGCTTGGTTTGAGATGATACACATGCAGCGTATAAATGCATGTTGACATTGGCCATAAAACATAAAACCTGCAAAAGACAAAGTGAGCAAAAACCGTGCTGTAACTAAATAAGTAAAAGCAAAAGTGCATCTAAATAATACAGAGTTTTTAGTAATACTGTTTTTGATCAAAAGTAGCATGAAAGCCATCCCACCACGACAAGGTAAACTCTGTTCGGCATAGTCCTACACTGTCTAATATTAAAAACCTTGCTTTGTGTCAAAGTTGACCTCAATGTGTGAACAAGGGCAGACAAAAGGACTGGGTCCCAAACAGTAGACACCAGTCTGGGGAAGCCTTATATACAATTTCCAGCTCAGGAGAGGGAGGCCACACCCCAGCTTGCACAGAATGCAAAAAATACAAAGAAAAAACACAAAAATTGAGCTTGGTTTGACATGATACACATGCAGAGTATAAATGCATGTTGACATTGGCCAAAAAACATAAAACCTGCAAAAGACAAAGTGAGCAAAAACCCTGCTGTAACTAAATAAGTAAAAGCAAAAGTGCATCTAAATAATACAGAGTTTTTAGTAATACTGTTTTTGATCAAAAGTAGCATGAAAGCCATCCCACCACGACAAGGTAACTCTGTTCGGGATAGTCCTACACTGTCTAATATTAAATTTCAGCAGCACAAAATTACAAGGTAAGATATGGCGTGATTTATTACGTTACATACAGCAGAAAGAATTGTTTCAGTGTTTGTTTTTTTTGGTGTGGATGAGGTCTGTATAACATTGATTAGATGTTCCAAACAATTTAAAAGTGACATGTCCCCTACTGTATGACATTAGTAACAGAAGATTTTTGGAGGACCTGTCAATAAGGCCTGTAAAAGATTGAGTAGATGTTCCAAAAAATTTCAGTCACATGTCTCCTACTGTATGACAGTAACAGAAGGATTTTTTGAGCAGTAATGAGAAAGTACAACAGGATCAATAGCAGAGCGGCTATGGGAAGTAGAAGAACCAGTATCCAGCCTACAACAATTACACAGCACCAATTACCAGAGAGCGTTTGATACTTGTCAGAAGATAGGTGTAACAGATGCGTGTCACTAGCTAGGTCTCTAGCTAGGTATAAAAGATGCCCGTGAGAAATTGGATGCCAAAGCTGCACATAATCTAGAAGATAGCCTCCAAACAATTTCAAAGTGATATGTCCCCTACTGTATGACATTAGAAACAGAAGAATTTTGGGGGGCCTGTCGATAAAGTCTGTATAAGTTTGAGTGGATGCTCCAAACAATTTAAAAGTGACATGTCCCCCACTGTATGACATTAGTAACAGATGAATTTTTGGGGATGGGAATGGCAGCGTATAACAGGATCAATAACAGGGTGGCTATGGGAAGGACAAGATCCAGGATCCAGCCTACAACTATTACTCATCTACCCAACACTAGAGATGAGCGACTTTTCCTTTTTTTGGGTCGAGTCGGGTTTCATGGAACCCGACTTTCTAAAAAGTTGGGTGGAACAAAATCGGCCGACTATAGGGAAAAGTCGGGGTCCGACTGAAACACGAAACCCAATGCAAGTCAGAAGCAAAGTCGGCAGGAAGTGGAGGACAGTAAACACACCTACAGTGCCAATTTCAATGAAATCAATTCTTATTACTTAAGCTTGGCAACCTTAATTTACTTTATAATAATAGTTACGCATTGAAAACTGGGGGCTGGGGGTTATTTGGCTAAAGTTGTGGGGGGGTAGGGCTGGCGCCAGGTATTCGTGTGCCCTGAGCCAAAGAGTGTCAGTACGCCCTTTTAACACATACCACAATTCATAATGCTCTGATACGGCACAGAAATATAGGTATTGTACAATGAAAAATACTTCACTGCTTACATGACCTGACTGATATCTATTTTAAATTCTACAATAGCTCAAAAAACAGACAGTATATTACTCCATACAGTATTATGGCCACCACCTAGTGCGCCATACAGAATAATGAGCCCCATATATTTCTCCATACAGAATAATTGGTCCCATATAATGTTCCATACAGTATATGATGAGCTCCACATAATGCTACAGTATATGTTGGTCCGCATGGACGATGCTCCAGTGTGTTATGGACCCAAATAATGTTCCATATATAATGGGCCCCATTTCTAATGCTCCAGTGTATAATGGGCCCCGTAAATGCAGCTCCAGTGTCTGATGTCCCCCATTTGGAATGCTCCAGTATATGTTGGTCCCCATGGACGATGCTCCAGTATGTTATGGGCCCAAATAATGCTCCATATATAATGGGCCCCATTTCTAATGCTCCAGTGTATAATGGGCCCCATAAATGCTGCTCCAGTGTCTGATGTCCCCCATTTGGAATGCTCCAGTATATGATGGGCCAAATGGATGATGCTCCAGTGTATGATGGGCCCCATATATCATTCTCCAGTGTATATTGCTCCCCAAAAAATGCTTCCAACATTTATAAAAATTAAATACCTCTCCTTCCTGGGCACTGCTCTACTCTGGACTCCTCAGCATTGCCATTTTAAATCTCTCTGCATTTGTACTGTTTCGGTAAAGGGCATACAGACGTGATGTCATTGCGCTGTGTAACCTGAATGTCACTGTCAGGAAAGGCGGAAGACATCATGGCGGTGGAGCAGGGAGAGGTAAGTATTGAAAGTGCTGTGGCCCTGAGCAAGCATGGGGGGCCCACTCGTGGGCAACGGCACTGGCACAGGACCCCTCATGGTACGACGGTATATCTGACGGTGAGTGGGCCCTCCCACCGGCAGATACACTTTTGCGTACTATGAGGGGCCCTGTGCCACTGCCGTCGCCCACGAGTAGGACCCCCCACCTGCTCAGGGAACCGGCACTTTCATCTGCACCTTCCTCTGTGTCACTGTGTAAGGTGGTATTGGTATAGTATGGGGGAAGGGGCACCTGAGTTTCATCTGTGTCACATTCTGGCTCTGTAGAGTGCAAGGGGAATGTAGTGCTGTGGGTCAATGTACCAGCAGAATCATCTAGCAGTGGCTGTGCACCAGTGCACTCCATCGCCAATTCATGTTGGACTGGGGAATTCAGATTTTCACTCGATAGCGCAGGCAAAGCCTGTGAAAAGTGCTCTATGGAGTAATCTGAAGTGGGGGCTGTCGCATCCTTCACTTTTAGTGGGGGTGAACGAGACAAGGAAAGGGGTGGTTCGTGACCAGAAGCCTGCACTGACGACTCAGCGCTTGAATTATTTTAAACTTCAGAAGAGGAGGCAATAGAGCTGGAGGCTTTTTTGGCAATGTAAGGCAAAACCAGTTCCTGATGCTCCGGCTTTAAAAGCAGTTTACCTACTTCCAGAAAAGGGAGCCTTAAAGGCCTTCTTGTGCCAGCTGATGATGCAGACTCAACACCTCCTGCCTTAGCTGCCATTGTGCTTTTGGCAATACCAGCAGATGCACCACCATCACCATCAGTACCAGCTGGCCCCCCACACCCATGTCCGCTGCCTCTTCCACCATACGTAATAATTTTTGTGAAAGTGGACTAAAAATATCAGCAGATATATGGTACTGTTTCAGAAGCGGACAGCTCTATACAGTCTAGGGATAATTGTAAATCTCTGTATATATTTCATGAGTCAGACACAGATAGTCACAGGCTCAGTATGGATTAGACAATAATATAAAAATTTGCAAAAGGGTACAGTATCACTAGATACAAGGTATATATAGTATAGTTTAAACATACTGAATCTCCGTATACATTTCAGGAGGCAAACACAGACGCTCTCAGGCCCAGTATGGATCTGACAACACTATAGAAAGACGAGAAAGGGTACTATGGCGTCCCTGAGGGTACGGTCACCACAGAGGTACTGCACCTCATCTAAAGGTGTGGTACCCACCCTCAGGTAAGGAGGGATCACCACTCAGGACTCCTAACCCTGCACTCAATACAGACACATGTTAGTCAGTGCTTTCTGGGTGTACCTGGTGGGAGAATGGCCTCATCCCAGACTGACTAGGAAAGGGTGTTGGGGGTTAGTGTGGAAGGTAGGTACAGTGGGAGGAGCTTAGGTAGTGGAGTGATTGTGGGCATCCAATCAGAGAGAGCAAACTGACAGTTGATGGGAGAAGCTAGTCTGAGGTAAATGGATTTTTCTAGAGAGTTGTCAGTCATTGACAGGACAGAGTAAGATCAGGATTGCTGTGAGAGGGCTGAGGTTCAGAGAAGAGTGAAAAATCTTGTCCAAACTCCTAGACTGGAAGGAAGGGGTCCTGGGGGCACAAGAAGTGCAATAAGCCACCTGTGAAGCCCGTTTCTGCAGAAGGAAGGACCAGGCCTCGTTGGGGAAGGTGGCTCATGAAGGTAGTGGAGAAATACAGGGCTCAGCTAGAAAGATGGAGGCTGAGGTATCTTTAAGTGCCTCAGTCGCAGCCGCATTCAATACTCAAAAAGGCAACAGTTGGAATAAAGGATCCCGGAGCATGACCCACATCGCCCGGTGTGATCCGTGGCTGCCGGCTTGGGACACTGTTTGCGAAGGCCCACAGCAGGAAGGAAGGGAGAGATCAGCGCAGAGACGCGGCCTAGAAAGGATACACAAGGAGGAGTCTTGAACAGGTGTTCCTGATCTACCTTTGAGTTTGCAGGACCCCTCCCTCAGATGACACAGTACCAATCGGGTCATCTTGTGCGCAAAATTTTTGAGGAAAAACTCAGAAACCGCACCCAACTGCGTCCTTGGTGGCTTTCACAACTCGCCTGCTACACACGCTACACTCACCATCACCGTCAATGTCTCACAAACACCATCTCAACTGCCCTGAGATACAACTCTGCCTGTGGAGAGCTTCATCATCTTGTCTGCTTTTTCACCAGCGCAGAGGATCTGCATTGCAGCGTCGGCTACCCTAGCCGAGTACCACAGGTGGCGTCACGATCCCCCTTTTCCAAATTAATTATCATACCATCTTCCCCCTCATCTGAACTGTCATCTTCTTTATTGGACACCCAGGGCCACAGACCTGGTCCCAATCACCACCGTGACATACTTCCCCCTTAAAAGAGCCTGAAAGGTCCGGTACGGAGTAACCCCCGTCCCTGCGTGGAGTTTCATTTTAACACCAGATAACAGGGATATATGGTATAGTTTCAACATTATAAATCTATGTATATATTTGACGAGGCAGGCACAGACGCTGTCATGGCCAGTATGGATTCGACAAACTAAAAAGTAGAAAAAGGGTACAATGTCATCATATCCAAGGTATATATAGTATAGTTTCAGCATTCAAAATCTCAATATTTATTTCAGGAGGCAGACAGACGCTCTGAGGCCCAGTATGGATTACACAATATAAAAAGCAGTAAAAGAGGAATGGATCCCAAGTGTACTGCTTTATACAGTGTTGGGGTCATTTGGGGATTCACATATATATTTCAAGAGTAACACACAGCCTCTCACAGTCTAAGTATGGATCACACCATAATATAAAAAGAAGATCCGCAAGAAATAATCAAACATGTGTGCCAATGTTCCAGGTGTCAATGATGCACTTTGAGTGGTGGTTGGAGGATGAATTTCAGGCACAAAGGGTACTGGATCCAACAGATACAAGGTATATATAGTCTACTTAAAATGCAAAAAAAATTCTGTATGTATTTCAGGAGGCAGACACATATGCTCACACGCTCAGTACAGATTTGACAATAATGTGACAAGTTGAAAAAGGGTACAGTATGACCAGATACAAGGTATATGTAGTATAGTTTAAACAGTCTAAATCTCTGTAGACATTTCACGAGGCAGACACAGACACTCTCAGTCCCAGTATGCATTAGCCAAGAGTGTAAAAAGTATAAAAAGGTTACTGTATCACCAGATACAAGGTACATATAATATTGTTTAAACATTATAAATCTCCTTATTTTTTTCAGGAGGCAGACACAGATGCTTTCAGGGTCAGCATGGATTACACAATATAAAAAGCAGTGAAAGGGTAATGGATCAGAAACGTACAGCTGCATAGAGTGTTGGGGTAATTGTAAATCTCAGTAGATATTTCCAGAATCAGAAACAGACTCTCACTGGCCCAGTATGGATTAGAGCACTATATAAAAAGCAGTAAATGGGTAAGGTATCACAAGCATACAGATGTATATAGTGTTGGGTTAATCTTAAATCTACAAATGTATTTCTGGAGTTACAGACAGATGTTCACAGGCTCAGTATGGATTACACAAGATTATAAAAACTTGAAAAAGGGTAATATTTTACAATCGTTCAGCTGCATACAGTGTTGGTGTCATTTTAAATCTCCTTATATTTTACCAGAGTAAGACACAAACTCTCACAGGCTCAGTATGGATTACACCCGAATATAAAAACGAGAAAAAGGGAAATGTATTCGAAATGTACACCAGTGTACAGTGTTGGAGTACTTTGAAATCTTCGTTTATATTTCAGTGTCAGACTGCCAGTCCAGACTCTCCGCTAGAGGAAGGTAGATGGATAAAAGTACAGACATAAAGTCGAGTGATTTTAGATGTTTTTGAATTTGTAATCACGGGAAAACCTCCCGGGAGAATTCGCAAAGGCGATGCTGACCCTCAATAACTTTAACTGTGGATACAGCTAAAACGCAAATTAGTGAAGAAAGGGTTGCTGTATCGCAGTTGCGTCGATCCCATCACTGTAACTCGTCTCCATCAAATTGTGATCACAGGGAGAGCTGTAGACATGGTCCTCACTGCCTATCATGATCTGTCTCGTCACTTTGGAGTGCAAAACACACAAGCCACAGGCCGTAGGGGATTCTATTGGATTGCCATGACAGGACACATTGAAAAATGGTGGCAGGAATGTCACACGTCTGTGACTATGAAAAATGTGAAATGTGATCATAAAGTACCATTGCATCCGATTGGGAGTTGACGTCCATTACAAATGGTAGCCATTGGTAATCTGAAGGTAAAGGCCAGCAGGACTGGACATAGCTACATCTTAACGATCATTGATCAGTACACCAAATTTGTAGTGGCGGTCCCTGTGATGGATTTAACTGGCCAGATTACACAGAGGTGGAGCAGGGAGAGGTAAGTATTGCAAGTGCTGTGTCCCTGAGAAAGCAGGGGGGACGCACTCGTGGGCGCCGGGACTGGCACAGGGCCCCTCATAGTACGCCAGTGTGTCTGATGGCGAATGGGCCCCCCCACCGTCAGAGACACTTTATTGTACTATGAGAGGCCCTGTGCCAGTGCTGTTGCCCAAGGGTTGGGCCACACACCTGTTCAGGACAACAGCACTTGCCCGGGTGCGGCAGGTGTTGACCCTGGGCCTGGGGGGGCAGCCCATTTCGGGTGATTTAAAAAATGGCATATGTTGATGTGTAGGCTGGACTTTCAGCTGCTGCAAAAGGAGGAATTGGAGAAGTCAGGGGAAGAGGAGAACAAAAGTGAGCCTTTTTTCTGGCAACCTATGTGTTATCAGGGGAGGGTGGGACAAAATCTTTTGAAACCCATGCATGGTTCATTTTAATGAAGGTTAGATCATCAACATTTTGGGTCGACAGATGGGTCCTTTTTTCTGTCAGGATTGATCCAGCAGCACTGAAGACTCTTTCAGATAGCTCACTACCAGCAGGGCAAGCAAGCTCCTGTAAGGCATATTGTGCCAATTCAGGCCATGTGTCCAGTTTTGAGACCCGATAATCAAAGGGGAATGACCTGTGAGGGAGAACCTCGATATGGGAGAAGTAGTTTGTAACCATAGTCGATTCTGTATTAGCTGTCGTGTCGCGGGACTTGAGAAATCAGACCACAACATGGTCAGGAAACCCCTGTCTCCAACGCCAGTTTGGCTGTGTGCACCACGAACACCTCTTCCATTTTTCCCACTACGGCTCGTGGGAGAACCAGGTCCGCGGCTGTGTGCTGGGAATGCCTCAAACAACCTGTTTACCAGAGTTACTTGTTTGTTAGCCAATATTAGCTCTAGGTTCTCCTGTGGCATGATGTTGTGTAATTTGCCTTTATAGCGTGGATCGAGGATGCTGGCCAACCAGTAGTCGTCATCCCTCATCATTTTAGCAATGCGGGGGTCCCTTTTTAGGATCCGCAAGGCATAGTCACACATGTGGGCCAATGTTCCAGGTGTCAATGCTGCACTGCCAGTGGTGGGTGGAGGAGCACTTTCTGGCAAATCCACATCCCTCCAGTCACGCACAAACCCTGTACCTGACTTTGGCACGCCCACATGTTCTCTTGCCCCCTGAGAAGCATCCTCCTCCCCAAAATAATCATCCCCCTCATACTCCTCCTTATCTTCCTTTTCTTCCTCCACCTCATCCACGCCAGTTCCATGACCAGACAATGGATGACTGTCATCAAGCCTTCCCGCCTCCTCCTGCTCCTCCTGTTGCTTCTCAGCTGCAGACGCCTGATCCTTGATGTGCGTCAAAGTTTGCATGAGCAGACGCATAAATGGGATGCTCATGCTTATGATGGCATCGTCTGTGCTTACCAGCCATGTGCATTCCTCAAAACACTGAAGGAATTTACAGAGGTCTTTCAGCTTTGACCACTGCACACCCGACAATTCCATATCTGCCCTCAAACTGCCTGACCATGTATCCACCCACAAATGCATTACAGCCTGCCTCTGTTCACACAGCCTCTCAACCATGTGCATGGTGGAGTTCCATCTTGTAGCAACGTCTATGATTAGGCGGTGCTTGGGGAGGTTGAGTGATTGCTGCAGCTTCTGCATACGACTGGAGTGGACGTTTGAGCGACGGATGTGCGAGCACAGTCTTCGCACCTTATGGAGCAGGGCTGTTGACTCTGGATATTTATTTAGGAAGCACTGCACCACCAGGTTCAAGGTATGAGCCAAGCAAGGTATGTATGTGAGTTTTGAAAGAGCTATGGCTGCCACAAAATTCCGCCCATTATCACTGACTACCTTGCCTAGCTTAAGATGTAGACTGCCCAGCCATGACTCAGTTTGTCGATGCAAGTACTTGGCCAGTAACTCAGCGGTGTGTCTACTGTCGCCCAAACACATCATTTTTAAAACAGCCTGCTGCCGCTTACCACTAGCTGTTCGATAGTGGGACACCTCGTGTGCAACACTGACAGATGTGGATGGAGTGCTCGTGCGACTGCGCTCTGTCGACGAGCTTTCGCTTCTGGAGGAGGAGGCGGGACAAATGCCTACAGCTAACTGTTTCCTATACCGTGGGCTAGGCAGCACTGTTCCACCACCGCTGTCCCCTGTGGAGCCTGCATCCACCACATTAACCCAATGTGCAGTGATGGACACGTAACGGCCCTGGCCATGCCTACTGGTCCATGCATCTGTTGTGAGGTGCACCTTTCCACTCACTGATTGTTTTAGTGCATGGACAATGCGGTCTTTCACATGCCGGTAGAGGGCAGGGATGACTTTTCGAGAAAAGAAGTGCCGATTGGGTAGGTCATAGCATGTGACAGCATAGGCCATGAGCTCTCGGAAAGCTTCGCTTTCTACCAAACTGAAGGGCATCATCTCTAATGAGATCAGTTTGGCAATGTAGGCATTCAAAGCCAGTGTACGCGGATGAGAGGATGAGTACTTTCTTGTCCTACTCAGAGTGTCTGGTAGGGTGAGCTGGACTTGAGAGCTGCATATTGGGGAACTAGCATTGGACATGACGGACTGAGAAGGGGTTGGTGATGGTGAGGGTATTGATGGCCTAGATTCAGTGTTTCCTCATGAAAATATTGTGTTTGCGTGACTGGTTTGGCCTAGCGCCGACACCTCAACATTTCTTGATGGTGGTGTGCTTAGCGATGGCCTTACAGTGCGGGAAGCGATGGAGCGTTGCTGACTAACTTGAGTCAGAGCAGGTGCACATGTGCTACCTGAGCTTTTGTAGTCCGTCCACGCTTGCAAGTGCATCTTGGTTAAATGTCTAAGCATGCAACTGGTATTCAAATTTCTTAGATTTTTCCCTCTGCTAAAGGTCCTTCGGCACTTCTTACAGATAACCTTTGCGTCATCAGTGGGATTTTATTCAAAAAAGTGCCACACTGCACTCTTCCTACTATGGTACAAATTTTCAGGGCTTGCACGCAGTGCTAATTTGACTGTCTGGCCAAGCTGTCCTGCAACTCTTTTAGTTTTCTTGCCAAGTTTTTTGACAGCTACGGGCCTCCCGGATAACCGCTGTTGCGATGACGATGCCTGCTGCGGATCCTTCTCCTGTTCTGACCTATTGTCACCAGCACCCTCTTCCCCCAATGGATGCCAATCCGGGTCAACAACTGGGTCATCCATGACCTCGTCTTCAATGTCATCTGCACCTTCCTCTGTACCTTCCTCTGTGTCACCGTGTAAGGTGGTATAGAATGCGGTAAGGGGCACCTGAGTTTCATCAGGGTCTCATTCAGGCTCAGTAGACTGCGAGGGCAATGTAGTGCTGCGGGTGAATGTACCAGCAGATTCGTCTATTAGTGGCTGTGCATCAGTGCACTCCATGTCAGATTCATTTTGGACTGGGGAATTCAGGATTTAACTTGATGACCCTGGAATGGTAGTGAAAAGAACTCCATGGAGTAATCTGAAGTGTGTGCTGCAGCATCCTTCACTTTTGGTGTGGGTGAAGGACACAAGGAAAGGTGTTGTTCCTGACCAGAGGCCTGCACTGATGACTCTGTGCTTGCAATTTTTGTAACTTCAGAAGAGGAGGCAATAGAGCTGGAGGCTGTTTCGGCAATGTAAGCCAAAGCCTGTTCCTGATGCTCCGACTTTAAAAGTGTTTTACCTACTCCCAGAAAATGGAACCTTAAAGGCCTTCTTGTGCCAGACGATGACGCAGGCTCAACACCTCCTGCCTTAGCTGCTATTGTGCTCTTGCCAGAACCAGCTGATGCACCCCCACCACCAACACCATCAGTACCAGTTGCGCCCCCCGCCCACGTCCGCGGCCTCTTCCACCAGACTTCCTCATGTTTGGGAAAATGTACCAAAAATACCAGCAGAGAAATGATAATGTATGAGTAGCGTACAGCTGTGTAAGGTGAAATCTCTGTATATATTTTGTGATTCGCAGACGCTCACCCAGTATGTATTTCACTGTAATCCAACACGCAGATATACGGTACTGTATCAGAGGTGTACAGCTGTATACGTTGTTGGTGAAACTGTCAATCTCTGTATATGTATTTACGGAATGTCGCACACACATGCTGACTTTGTGTAGATGTGACAGTAATAAGAACACCAGATATCCGATACTGTTTGACAATCGGACTGCTCAATACGGTGTATAAAGATATGGAAATGTTCGTATATGTATGGAATGTCACACACACTCTGACTCTGTGTAGATGTGACAGTAATTTGAACACCAGATATCCAATACTGTTTGACAATTGGACAGCTCAATATGGTGTATAAAGAAATGTAAATGTCCGTATATGCATTTATGGAGTGTGACACACACATGCTGACTCTGTGTAGATGTGACAGTAATAAGAACACCAGATATCCGATACTGTTTGACAATAGGACTGCTCAATATGGTGTATAAAGAAATGGAAATGTCCATATATGTATTTATGGAGTGTCGCACACACACATGCTGACTGTGTAGATGTGACAGTAATAAGAACACCAGATATCCGATACTGTTTGATAATCAGACACCTCTATACGGTGTATGTATGGAAAAATGTTAATCTCCATGTATTTTTTTAACGGAGTCACACACATATAGCATGTATTTGTCCATGATACCAGCCGGTACACAGTAGTGTGTGCGGAGCGTACTCCTCTATACGGTGTGTGAAAAAATGTACGCTCAGTATCTAATGTGCAGAAGAAAAGGAATAAAAGGATTTTTGCTTTTAAAAAAGCAGTCTGCACAGCAGTGTGCAAACAGCAATGCAGCTATCAGGGAGTCTTATAAGGCAGCCTAATAACCAACAGAGCTGCTACACAAATATATCCTCCCCTGTCACTGCACACTATACAGTTGTGTTTTACAGTGACATTCGCTATCAGCACAAGCAATTTTTGTTTCTTTTTCCCTGCCTAAACACTTTCCCTATTGAGAATGATCATCAGCAACCTTTCCCTATGCTAAGATCGGCAGAAGTAAGATGGCAGTCAGCGGTCACGGCCTTTTATAGGCACTGTGACGCCACACAAAGCCAGCCAATCTCTTGCATGCCCTTCTCTAACATGGTGGGGGCCGCTGCCGACGTAATTGCATTGCCCACAGTGTGCGTCTTTCATGATTGGCTGAAAATAGGCACTGGAAGGATTGTGGGAAGCACGACTTTGGCGCTCAAGTTGGCGACCTCATGACCGACCTCACGCTATGGTCGGGTTTCGATCGGCGAAACTCGACTTTAGCAAAAGTCGGCAGATTCTGAATTTGGCCTACCCATTTCGCTCAACTCTACCCAACACCAATTAGCAGAGAGACGCTTGGGAAGCCCGGGCCGGACCCCCCTTGGTTCGCCCTTTCGACGGGGGAGGACAGCATCCAGGAGACTGAAACCCCAATAACATTGTAAGTTATATCTAACTCTGGCTTGACTTTTCTTACGTTTTATACATTGTCTCTTTCTGTTGGTTTCTCAATACATATGTACACATGATATATACACTGACACCTACTGGTGTTTGGTTGCACTGGCACCTTATTTTCTTGACATCAATGCACTTTGTAGATGGATAACAATGTATTAATATTTTGAATCATCTTGACTCCTTACTACATGTTTACTTACATATTTTTTCTACATTTTGTCTACACTTTTCTATATTTTTATTCCAAATTTGTCATGGTGTTAATATGTGTATTATTCATTAAAACATACAATCATATGCTTGATATCTTGTACTTTACCTGGATGTAGCATTCTTATTTTTAAGATTTGTATCATACTCCTGCATTGGTCTTTTTTCTGTTATATTTTTACCTGATCAATTAATAAACTACATGTTTTTAAGATTTGATATCTTGGACTATATGGTCAGTTTTTCTTTGCACGTTCCGTTCGCTTATTCAATTTTCCGACTGTCCATCGTTTTTCACAAGGTCCATACATGTTGGCAGCAGTGACACTACACCTATTTTCACTTTATTTTCACTTTGTGCACTATTAGTGGATTCACTATTTCTGCTACCAATTATCATTCCTTTATTTATTATTTTTTGCATTACCACCTTCGTCGGAACCACTACAGTCATTCTCCGCATTACGTGCTAGCTCCGCGGCCATCATTCTTGCCCGGCTTCGATTGCCTGCAGCCAGTCTTTTCAGCCCTTGGTCACAGATACAGCGGCAACCAGAACACGCACACCTACAGTACTCACATTCAGACTGTCTACTGCTGAGCTGATCTTAGGACCCCAGCAGCCAAAAGCTGCTGCTGTTAGTTCTTAGTATTTGGGAGTAGGGATCCCACGCACACTGTTATCTCAATCCCACCGCTCTGCCATAAATCTGTGAAGAATCGCACAGGGGAAGGGGGTGTCAACTTCGCTCACCTTGGGGGGAGGGGAGAGAAGGATCCAGCAGGGATCGGCTCACTGGCGCCTCCTCTTGCACCAGGTCAGTCAGGGAACTGCACCAAGGGTAAATAGTCACCAGAAAGGCTTCCCTTATAGGTACGAGTTATTGAGGCGCTCCAAGTGAGGGCAGATATACATCACCAGACCAGGCTGGGGATATATATAAACCTTCCAGCCATCACTGCCAGAGTTCCTCACTAACGATTTGGTATGCTGCCACCAGTTCCTCGTTCAATATAAGCCCTGTCCATCAACAGGTTTATATCAGGTCAGAAACCAACCCGGGTAATGTATGATATAACCAACCGAATGAGTGAACGTGGGGATTTGTGTATTGAGATAAAAGAGCAGCCAGCCCAAGATTAATTTTATATTTAATCAACGAAAAGGTGCACTAGAAATATATAGGTATATACACTCACTGGCCACTTTATTAGGTACACCATGCTAGTAAGGGGTTGGACCCCCTTTTGCCTTCAGAACTGCCTCAATTCTTCGTGGCAGAGATTCAACAAGGTGCTGGAAGCATTCCTCAGAGATTTTGGACCATATTGACATGATGGCATCACACAGTTGGCGCAGATTTGTCGGCTGCACATCCCTGATGCGAATCTCCCGTTCCACCACATCCCAAAGATGCTCTATTGGATTGAGATCTGGTGACTGAGGAGGCCATTTGAGTACAGTAAACTCATTGTCATGTTCAAGAAACCAATCTGAGATGATTCGAGCTTTATGACATGGCGCATTATCCTGCTGAAAGTAGCCATCAGATGTTGGGTACATTGTGGTCATAAAGGGATGGACATGGTCAGCAACACTACTCAGGTAGGCTGTGGCGTTGCAACGATGCTCAATTGGTACCAAGGGGCCCAAAGAGTGCGCAGAAAAAATTCCCCACACCATGACACCACCACCACCAGCCTGAACCGTTGATACAAGGCTGGATGGATCCATGCTTTCATGTTGTTTACGCCAAATTCTGACCCTACCATCCGAATGTCGCAGCAGAAATCGAGACTCATCAGACCAGGCAACGTTTTTCCAATCTTCTACTGTCCAATTTCGATGAGCTTGTGCAAATTGTAGCCTCAGTTTCCTGTTCTTAGCTGAGAGGAGTGGTACCCAGTGTGGTCTTCTGCTGCTGTAGCCCATCTGCCTCAAAGTTCGACGCACTGTGCGTTCAGAGATGCTCTTCTGCCTACCTTGGTTGTAACGGGTGGCAATTTGAGTCACTGTTGCCTTTCTATCAGCTCGAACCAGTCTGCCCATTCTCCTCTGACCTCTGGCATCAACATGGCATTTCCGGCCACAGAACTGCCGCTCACTGGATTTTTTTTCTTTTTCGGACCATTCTCTGTAAACCCTAGAGATGGTTGTGCGTGAAAATCCCAGTAGATCAGCAGTTTCTGAAATTCTCAGACCAGCCCTTCTGGCACCAACAATCATGCCACGTTCAAAGGCACTCAAATCACCTTTCTTCCCCATACTGATGCTCGGTTTGAACTGCAGGAGATTGTCTTGACCATGTCTACATGCCTAAATGCACTGAGTTGCCGCCATGTGATTGGCTGATTAGAAATTAAGTCTTAACACACAGTTGGACAGGTGTACCTAATAAAGTGGCCAGTGAGTGTATATTACAATAACAATATACAGGTATACAGTCAGGAGTGTAGTACAAGGATAGGGTATAGATGGGTTGCAATTACCGAGTTATGTAGCATGTGACAACAGGGAGGCGCTGATGGATCACAGGTCCAAATCTTAGTTACATGGTTTTCCTGGCTGCATCAGCTAGCAGATCCTCCTGCCGGTAAAAAACTAAGCTCAAAATGATCGGCTGCCTTATATTTCCTAGGCTGCTCCCTCCCACACTCTGCACCCACCCCTGGGCTTGTGCAGCCTCTCTCCTCCCATATCTGAGAATATAATTTTCTGTCCAGAACCATGGAGGCTCATAACTTTCCGCCCGAAGCTATGAATAGAATGGCAGCGGTGCCACTGGATTCTGCTGCATATTTATCTGTGCATAGAACTAAGTATGCCTACCGTATGTAATTCCTGGTAGCTATGCTTTATAACTCAATAGCGCAGAGTGCTACAGGTGGCTACCTGGCACAGGTGTGTGGGAGAAGGAATGCCGATTCCGATTATGTGCTCGGCTAGTCTCAGAGATATTGCATTCTGTTATTATAGGTCATTTTTCAGATTCAATACCTCAGAGTTTTGCTGTGACCTGTAGTGTCTGAGTTATATAAAAGGAATTATTTTGGCTGTGCCTGCATTAGAACTCACACCCTTGTGCTAATTGGTGGTCACTGAGCTTCAAAGAGCTTGTTCTTGGAGTTTTTAATTATAGAAAAGCATTGCATTACCTTTTTTGGCCTTGGGGAATGCATGCCAAGGGAAGGGTTCTGATTAGTCTGAAGCAAGTGTTTTGGGGCCAAACTTTATCTTAATGTGGAATTCCATCAGAAATCAAAATTATATCATTTTGCCATATCTCACAAAAGGTTGCAATGCAGAATAGTCCAAGTCGTGGATAAACAGCCCCAGTAAAGCTCCATAGAAATTCAGGCTATCCTGCAGTGTGCATCAGATTCAGTGCAATCTATCCGTCAACATTTTAATGAAATTAAACATTATGGCAAGATACTCAGGAGGATACCACTGCTAACACAGAAATAAAAAAGCTAGATTGCAGTTTGCCAAAATTTACTGTACTAGAGTTGAACGACTTTGGTCGGATCGGGTTTCATGAAACAAAATTTGTTTCAGATGAAACTGGTCCGACTATGGCAAAAAAAGTCGGAGTTTCGTCCGAAACCTGACCCCAATGCAAGTCAATGGGAAATAAAAGTCGGCATTGAGCGGATGACATTCATCCAAAATTCCAGTTGAGAGTTGTATGAAGCTTGTTGATGATTATAGGAAGCGATTGATTGCAGTTATTTATTCCAAAGGGTGTGCAACCAAATATTAAGTTGAGGGTGCAAACAATTTTGTCTGGAGCATTTTTGTGGTTTTGTGTGAAATTCTGTCAAATTTTCTTTTTTTTTCTCTTTTTTTTGTGATGTTCCAATACTTAGTCAGCCATCAATTGTGCACGTTCTCCCTCTTAAAAATATGAGAGAGGCCTGTAATTGACATCATAGGTAGACTATAAGTATGAGAGACAGAATGAGAAAAAAAAAAAAAAAAATCGAGAAAATCACCTTGTCTGATTTGGCAAGATTCATTTTGCTAATTATGGTGGAAAATAAGTATTTGGTCACCTAAAAACATGCAAGATTTCTTTCTCTCACAGACCTGTAACTTCTTTTTCAAGAGGCTCCTCAGTCCTCCACTCATTACCTGTATTAATGACACCTGTTTGAACTTGTTATCAGTATAAGAGACACCTGTCCACAACCTCAAACAGTCACACACCAAACTCCACTATGGTGAAGACCAAAGAGCTGTCATAGGACACCAGAAACAAAATTGCAGCCCTGCACCAGGCTGGAAAGACTGAATTTGCAATAGACAAGCAGCTTAGTGTGATGAAATCAACTGTGGGAGCAATAATAAGAAAATGGATGACATACAAAACCACTGATAATCTCCCTCTATCTGGGGATCCACACAAGATCTCAACCCATGGGGTCAAAATGATCACAAGATCAGTGAGAAAAAATCCCAGATCCACATGGGGGGGACCTAGTGAATGACCTGCATAGAGCTGGGATCACCATAACAAAGGCTACCATCATTAACACACTACGCCGCCAGGATCTCAGATCATGCAATGCCAGATGTGTCCCCGTGCTTAAGCCAGTACACGTCCGGGCCCATCTAGAGAGCATTTGGATTATCCAGAAGAGTATTGGGATAATGTCATATGGTCTGATGAAACCAAAGTAGAACTGTTTAGTAGAAACAAAACTCGTCTCCCCCAAACACGACAGAATGCTGCGTTGCATCCAATGAACACTATACCTACTGTGAAGTATGGGGGTCGCAACATGCTTTGGGGCTGTTTCTCAGCAAGGGGACCAGGACGACTGATCTGTGTACTTGAAAGAATAAATGGGGCCATGTATCATGAGATCTTGAGTGCAAAGGTCTTTCTTTCAGCAAGGGCATTGAAGATGAAACGTGGATGGGTCTTTCAGCATGATAATGATCCCAAGCACACCATCAGGGCAATGAAGGAGTGGCTTCTTAAGAAACATATGAAGGTCCTGGAGTGGCCTAGCCAGTCTCCAGATCTCAACCCCATAGAAAACATTTGGAGGGATTTGAAAATCCATGTTGACCAGCGACAGGCCCAAAACATCACTGCTCTAACAGAGATCTGCATGAAGGAATGGGCCAACACACCACCAACAGTGTGTGCCAACCTTGTGAAAACTTACAGAAAACGTTTGGCCTCTGTCATTCCCAACAAGGGATATATAGCAAAATATTGAGATGAACTTTTGTTAATGACCAAATACTTATTTTCCACCATAATTTTCAAAAGAAATCTTGCCAAATCAGACAAGGTGCATTTCTGGATTTTTTTTTTCTCATTTTTGTCTCTCATAGTTGTGGTCTACCTATGATGTCAATTACAGGCCTCTCTCACCCTTTTAAGTGGGAGAACTTGCACAATTGATGGCTGACTAAAAATTTTTTCCCCCACTGTACAAAGGAAATAAACATGTGTTTAATAAAACATATGTGAGTGCAATAATTTTCTGGGAGAAAGATTTCATTTTCTGGCTGGAACAGTTTCAGGGTGCTAACACTTTCAGCTGAGACTGTATACACGCTGTAATTTCTACAGAGCACCTATGTGTCATTTCACTAATAATCAATGTAATACCTCTACACATACTGTTCCTTGTACACTATATACTATCTACAGAGTTCTTAAAATGTCACCTGTGATCACTGGTGTACATTTACACTATAATGTATCTACAGAGCTCCTGTTTATAACTAGTCACTAGTGATATTAGTGTTAGCACTGTGCTTTTTTGTCAATGATCAGAATGTTGATATTATTCACTATGTATTGCTAATATGTGGCCTGGTCATGATGTGGTGGTATTTGTTCTTATATGTTGCATTATTGGTAAATTGGCCTTGGTATAGTGTATCGTGTTGTGTATGGAGATAACTTGTTCACTCTGTTATCAATAATTTTTTATTTCCATGAGAGATTAAATAACTGAAAGTTTAATGCCTTCCAGTCCTGTGAATTACTATTATGCAATAGTGTTATCAGTGTTAGAATGGAGTGGCATGTTCGACCATGATTCCATTAATTCGATATGTTGCTGCCGAGTGCTGCGTTTAAATTTTGACTTTTTCTTGTAGCTCAGAAGGGAGGGAGCACCGTTTGACTTTTTTTTTTTTTTTTAATTTGTTTATTAAACCACAGACAGGGTATACAGCATACATACTTGTACATGATGATAAATACTGTATTAAGTATATATATCTCACATAGCATTAAATGCAAAGCAAAATCTGCATACCAATTTACATACGGAATAAAACATAATGCTAATTAAATTACACTTTTCTTCATATTGTTGCTCAAGTGACAATCTAACTTCTAAACCATAACTATAACTACAAAAACAACTATTTTGCAGCCTGATTCCACACAATCAACTATTTATCATGTGACGTCTCCGTCCTACAGGGTAAGATGAGAGGAATTCCACCTCTCAAAGATCTTCCCGAATTTACCCGGGCATCCTATTTCGATACAGCATGCGCTCATATGGAATAATTGAGTTCAACAGGCCAATCCACGTGATACCGCTCATTACCACTCATGAATATGCACATATTCATGAGTTTAATGAGCGGTACCACGTGACCACTGAAGGCAGGAAGGGAGACAGTGGAGAAACGAAGGGGCTGCAGAGAGTGCCAGGACGGGTGAGTATGATCTGTGACACCCCAGACCCCCCTCCGCCGCTGACCCCCAGGTATATGACTCGTGTATAAGCCGAGAGGGGGACTTTCAACCCCCAAGAAATGGGCTGAAAATCTCAGCTTATACACAAGTATATACGGTATATTGGACCACTGACTGGACTCATCTAACATTGATGGAAGTGCTCTTACCAGGCATACAGCCGGTTTGGTCAGGGTGTATAAGTTCCAGTATGATTGAGTTCAACCTGGTGGCCAAAATTTTCATAAAAATCTTATAATCTACATTCACTAATGATATGGGCCGATAAGATCCACAGTCTAAAAGATCCTTCCCCTCCTTTTTAAGCACTATTATTTTAGCCTTGTAGAAGGACTCCGGCATAGATCACCCCTCCCAAATCCCCCGAAACACCATCAACAAAAGTGGCGCTAATATCTCTCTGTTTTTCCTGTAAAATTCGATGGGAAACCCATGCGGACCAGGGGCCCTCCCAGAGGCCATGTCCTTTATGGCGTTCTCTATCTCCTCCAAAGTGAATTCAGTGTCCATAAAGGCCCGCTGGGAAGGACTTAATGTGGGAAATGTTATAGCCGACATGTAGTCTAGACACCCCTGGCTTTCAACGTCATCCTTAGAGTTGTACAATGATCTATAATAATCATGAAAACAGCTCAGTATTTCTTCAGTTGAAGAAAGTACCATCTAAGCTGCGAATCTGTAATATTGTATTAGTTGTATTATGTTGACGCACCAAATAGGCCAAAAATTTACTTGACTGATTCCCCAAGTCAAAATAGGATTCATGGGCAAAATATAGTTTACGCTTGGATTTAGTGTCTGTGTTGAGTATATAACCTTTGAGCAGTCAACCACGCCACCCTATTGCCACTAGTCTGATCAGATACGTAAGCGGCCTCCGAATCTTTCAAACGTTGCTCCATCTCATCATCCTCCCTTGATGTCACCCGTTTAATGTAAGAAATCGTAGAGGATAAGCAACCACTCAGATATGCCTTAAGAGCACCCCAAAATAAGTTAATGTTCCGGGGTTCAGGGTGTGACCAGATGAAGCAGTGCAACTGATCAATCGTTCTATCGGGCGATTCCACCAATTTCAGCCAGAAAGGGTTCAATTTCCATACCATCCTGTTACTTAGCTGTCCGTATTTAAGTTTAAGAATGACCGGACTATGATCTGAAATCCCCCTACTGCCATGCTCAATATTATCCACCCACATTGCCAAACTGCTGGATCCAAAGATGTAATCTATGCATGACAAGGAGCGCTTAGTGGATGAATGACAAGTATACTCCCTCGTATTGGGATGACGCGTTCTCCATAGATACCGCCATCCGCTACCTTCCACTAACTGTGACAGTTGGGATGTAGCCAGCGGGGGGGTCTCTCCCTGTATCCCATCACCCAATCTCAATTTATCAAAATGTTTATTCATGACCAGATTGAAATCCCCCATACAGATGAAGTCTGCATCTGGATAGTTCAGGGCAAAACTCAACGCCTTCTGGAGAATTGACATATTAGCTGGGGGGGTTGTAAACACACAAAATAACATACTTCCTAGAGTAGATTACTGCATGCACAAATACAAAACGCCCTTTAGGATCCCTCCGGGCCTCCCTGGCCTCCCACCTAACGTCCTTATGTATTAGTAGTGAAACCCCCCTTGAGTAACTGGTATGAAATGCATGAATAAACCATTGTACCCAGGGTTTTTGCACACACCGAGCTGTGTCCCTGGTCAGGTGAGTCTCAACCAAGGCCACAATGTGGGGGTGATATTGCCTAATCTGTGAGAACACCTTAATTTTCTTCCGGGGAGTTTTAATACCCCTCATATTTCAGGTCATGCATATTAATTCAGAACCCATTTTTGTTTATCTGGATATGATGCATATTAGTGCCCAAGCAAAATTTAGAGACATCACATAGATAACAGGACTGCGGTTAGCTGCGACTTTTACCTAAATAACAATTAAAACTAAAACTTTTGAAAAAAAGAAAGCAGAATAAGAACCTAACATTATAGGAGCAAAGTCCCACGCCCCTATAAAAAAGCAAACAAGGGGATACCATCACTGAACACAGTGTCTGGTATTGTTGGCAACTGGAAACCCCCGCCGAGAAAGCCCCAATTAGGCCTTTAGTTGAAGGATTCAGATTAACAGGAGGCACATTAGGATTTCTTTGCAGGGGATCCCTTATGGGACCGGAGCCACTCAGTCACCTCCGCTGGATCCGTGAAAAACACGGAGGTACCCCCGTGGACAACCCAGAGCCGGGCTGGATAGATCATTGAATACATAATGTTCCTCTCCCTGAGCTGCTTCTTGATTTCGATGAATTGTGCCCGCTGCTTCTGAAGTTCCATGGAAAAATCCAGGAAGATCGAAATCATAACATTGTCGAACTTGATGGGACTTTTTTGCCGTGCGAGACGCAGAATGGTTTCTCTGTCTTTACTGTTGAGGAGACGTGCCAGGAAAGGTCTAGGCGGGGCTACCGGAGGAAGGGGCTTTGTAGGAAGCCCATGAGCCCTTTCAATGGCGAATACTGAGGAGAATTCATCCCCCAAAGAGGCCTTGAGCCAGCCCTCCAGAAACTGCTCGGGATGCTGACCTTCTGAGCATTCCGGCAGACCGATGACACGGATATTATTCCGACGCATTCTGTTCTCCAGATCGTCCGCCTTCTGTTTTCAAGTGTTCATAGAGCCCGCCACCTTTTTTAACTTGGCCTCCATAGGTGTGATGGTGTCCTCTACCTGGGACACTCTTGTTTCCACTTCCGCAATGCGTCCCTTCATGGCCTGCAAATCTTGATGAAATCTTCCCACCTCAGTGTAAACATCCTCTATTTTCCCAGTCAGTGATGTCCTGGTTAGGGAGATGGCCTACACGGGGCCGGTTTTAGACAAAGTGGGGCCCTAGGCAAAATTTTAAAGTGGGGCCCCAAATGCTAACATTGTAAAATCATGCATTTAGGTTACATTACATGAACAGTTGGCCTCCAAATTCAGGGGCCTTATATGGGCTGACCGGTCTGCCACTATTAGTATTACACAGGAGCATTGCTAGGGTCAGAAAAGATTGGGGGGGGCCCAAGCTCCAAAGACAAAGTTGTCCCTCAACCCCCTCTTAATTTTTTTTTTAACACTGCAGATAGCACAGCAGGGCTCCCAACCGTCCTAGATCCAGTGGGAAAGTCGCGATTTTGACACTCCCACCTGCGGGATTGTAGTTTTCCCACACTGCAAATCAGCCGCCATGCCCACCTGTCATTTCAGAAGGCACTGAGTACCGATCACCATACAATTCCCTCTATGCACAGCACACTCCAGAACAGAAGCCCTCCCGGCTCACGTGACCAGTCACATGACTGTGACCTCATCCTATGTAACACCACAGATAGCAGTGATAACTGTCATGAACTCATTTTCTGCTCCACCGGTTGAGAGTTCCCCTTCCGCTCTCCCTCTGGTGGTGACAGGAGGTAGTGCGGTTGGTTTAAGTGGTAGTGATCTGCCACCTGATGTGGAAGATAACGATTGGATCTCTGGAGTATCATACTGGATATAAGACAGCCGACGCCCTATCCGGGTGCTGGTGATTCAGTCTGCTTCTCAGGTCCTGGACTTCAGCTCTCTTCCAAGAGACTTAGCTTGTTGTCTTGTTTTTCCTCCTCGGTTTCCAATTCATAACAGAATCACCAGCCATACCGCAGATTCTAGAGTACTCAAAAGCAGGAAAGAATTGTTAGAGAAAGAAAAAAAGTGTCAGAATTTTTTTTTTTATGTATTTTTTCCTCTTTTTTTTTCTGGGGCCGTAGGAGGATTTTTTTTTCCTAATGGAGATTAAGCAACTGTCTGATCGTGTGGAGCAGCTTGCTGCTGAAGTACAGGGAATTTCCACCTACCTTATTCAGTCACATACTGCTGAACCCAAGATTCCTACTCCTGATGTGTTTTCTGGGGATCGGTCTAAATTTCTGAATTTTAAGAATAATTGTAAATTATTTCTTGCTTTGAAGCCTAACTCATCGGGGAGCTCTGTGCAGCAGGTTAAAATTGTCATCTCCTTGCTGAGCGGCGATCCCCAGGATTGGGCTTTTTCTCTGACACCTGAAAATCCTATTCTGACTAATGTGGATGCATTTTTTCAGGCCTTGGGGTTGTTGTATGATGAACCTAATGCCGTTGATCAAGCTGACAAAACCCTGTTGGCATTAAACCAGGGTCAGGATCCTGCAGAGTTGTACTGTCAAAAATTCCAAAAGTGGGCGGTCCTTACTACATGGAATGATAGTGCATTGGCAGCTCTCTTTCGGAAAGGTTTGTCAGAGACCGTAAAAGATGTTATGGTGGGATTTCCTGTTCCCTCTGGTCTGGATGGCTCTATGTCATTAGCCATTCAAGTTGATCAGCATTTACGTGAACATAAAACTACATGGGAGGCGCTGCCACCTTTTGAACAAATGTCTGAACCTATGCAATGTGATGGGGTTTTGTCTAGGGCGCAACGTCGGGAGTTTAGAAGGCGTAATAAGCTGTGTTTTTTCTGTGGAGACGCCTCTCATACTATTTCTGTCTGCCCTAAATGAGAGAAACGTTTTGCACACACATTTGCAACCTAAGTTCCTTTTGGCAATTACTCTGATCTGCTCCTTGTCCACATTTTCCACTAAGGCTTTTGTGGATTCAGGAGCAGCTCTGAATCTGATGGATTTGGACTTTGCTAAACGTTGTGGTTTGTCCATGACGCCTCTGAAGACGCCCATTCCTTTGAGGGGTATTGATGCCACTCCTTTGGCGGAGAATAAACCTCAGTTTTGGACCCAGGTGATAATGCGAGTTGCCCCAGACCTCCAAGAAAATTGTAAATTTTTGGTACTGCATAATTTGCATGATACTATTGTTCTGGGGTTCCCCTGGTTGCAAACTCATAACCCAGTTTTGGATTGGAAATCTGTGTCTGTGGTGAGTTGAGGTTGTCAGTGTGTTTTTAGGGACGCTCCTGTTTTCTCCACCTCTCCTCAGTCTCATGATATTCCTGATTATCTGGCTGATTTCTCTGATGTTTTTAGTGAGAGTAAGTCTGCGTCTTTGCCTCCTCATAGGAGTTATGACTGTGCAATTGAGTTGATGCCTGGGTGTAAATTTCCCAAGGGTCGGCTTCTCAACTTATCTGTACCCGAACATGATGATATGCGATCCTATGTTAAGGAGTCGTTGGAGAAGGGTCATATTAGACCATCCTCGTCACCGTTAGGTGCTGGTTTTTTTTTGTGGCCAAGAAAGATGGTTCATTAAGACCGTGTATTGATTATTGTTCCCTTAACAAGATGACGGTTAAATATCAGTACCCATTACCTCTAATGTCTGATTTATTCTCCAGAGTTAACAGTGCCTGCTGGTTTACTAAGCTTGACCTCAGGGGGGCATATAATCTTATTCGCATCAAGCACGGGGATGAATGGAAGACGGCGTTTAATACTCCGGAGGGACATTTTGAGTACCTGGTGATGCATTTTGGGCTCTCTAATGCCCCTTCTGTCTTCCAATCCTTTATGAATGATATTTTCGAGACTTTGTGGATAAGTTTTTGATAATCTATCTGGATGATATTTTGATCTTTTCTAGTGATTGGGATTCCCATGTGGAACATGTCCGGACTGTGTTCCGGATTTTGAGGGAGAATTCCCTGTTTGTTAAGGGATCGATGTGCCTCTTTGGTGTACAGAGGATTTCATTTTTGGGATTTATCTTGTCTCCATCGACTATTGAAATGGACCCGGCCAAGATACAGGCCATTTATGATTGGGTTCAGCCTACTCCTTTGAAGGCTCTCCAGAAGTTTTTGGGTTTTTCTCATTTCTATCGTAAATTTATAGGTAATTTTTCTGGTATTGTCAAACCACTGACTGATCTGACCAAGAAGGGAGCTGATGTGCTGAATTGGTCTCCTGAGGCTGTCTCAGCATTTCAGGAGCTTAAGCAGAGATTTACTTCAGCTCCAGTTTTACAGCAACCTGATGTCTCACTTCCATTTCAAGTGGAGGTGGACGCTTCTGAGATTGGTGCAGGAGCTGTGTTGTCCCAAAAAGACCCTGTGACTTCTAAAATGAATCCCTGTGCCTTCTTTTCTCTAAAGTTTTCCCCATCTGAACGCAAGTATGACGTGGGGAATCAGGAATTGTGGGCCATGAAATGGGCATTTGAGGAGTGGAGACATTGATTGGAGGGAGCTAGACATCAATTTGTGGTCCTCACCGATCACAAGAATCTGATTTATCTGGAGTCGGCCAAACGCTTGAATCCTAGACAGGCTAGATGGGCCTTGTTTTTCACGCGTTTTAATTTTGTGGTCTCTTTTCTTCCGGGCACTAAGAATGTTAAGGCAGACATCCTTTCTAGGAGTTTCTCTGCTGATTCTCTTAATGTGACTGAGCCTACTACTATCCTAGGTGAGGGGGTAGTTCTTTCTGCCATTTCGCCCGATTTGAGATGCGCCCTGGAGGAATTTCAGGAGGATAAACCTGAGCGTTGCCCTATGGGAAGATTGTATGTTCCTGACCAGTGGAGAAAGAGTGATGTCTGAAGTCGATTGCTCCGCATTGGCTTGTCATCAGGGTATTTTTGGTACCAGAGATTTGGTGAGTCAGTCCTTTTGGTGGCCTGCCTTATCTCGTGATGTCAGGAATTTTGTACAGTCCTGTGGGACTTGTTCTCGGTCTAAACCCTGTTCTCGTTCTAGTGGGTTGCTGATGCCCCTGCCGGTGCCCAAGAGGCCATGGACCCATATATCTATGGATTTTATTTCTGATCTTCCTGTCTCTCAGAGAATGACTGTTATCTGGATGATTTGTGATAGATTTTCGAAGATGGTCCATCTTGCACCACTCCCAAAGTTGGTGCCCTTGTTTTAACAACAGGTGGTTCGGTTATACGGGATTCCTGAGAACATTGTGTCCGATAGAGGGGTCCAGTTTGTTTCCAGATTCTGGAAAGCCTTTTGTTCCAATCTGGGAATTCAGTTATCCTTTTCTCCGCATTTCATCCCCAGACCAATGGGCAGACTGAGAGAACAAACCAGACCCTGGAGTCTTATTTAAGATGTTTTATATCTGCTGATCAAGATGATTGGGTCTCATTTTTGCCCTTGGCCGAATTTGCGCTGAACAATAGAGCTAGTTCTGCCACTCTGATGTCACCCTTTTTCTGTAATTTGGGGTTTCATCCTCGATTCTCTTCAGGGCAAGTGGAATCTTCGTCCTGCCCAGGTGTGGACACTGTGGTTGTGAGAATGCAGCAGATATGGGACCAAGTGGTGGATAAGTTGTCACTCTCTCAGGAAAAGGCCCAGCATTTTTCCAACCGGCGTAGGACCATTGGTCCCCGGTTTAAAGTGGGTGATATGGTTAGGCTGTTGTCTAAGAATATTCCTATGAAGGTTGCATCTACAAAATTTAAGCCAAGATTTATTGGACCTTATAAGATTTTGGAGATTCTTAATCCTGTTTCTTTTCGATAGGCTCTTTCAGTTACGTTCAAAATCCATAACGTATTTCACAAGTCACTGTTGAAGAGGTTTGTTGAGCCAGTAGTTCCTGTGGCAGCACCTCCTGATCCTGTATTGGTTAAAGGCAATGTGGAATATGAGGTAGAGAAAATATTGGATTCTCGTTTGGTTAGAGGGAGACTCCAGTATTTGGTCAAATGGAAGGGTTATGGCCAGGAGGATAATTCTTGGGTCTCTGCCTCTGATATTCATGCCAATAAATTGTTTCGTGCTTTTCACCTGGCCCATCCTGATCGGCCTGGTGGCATGGATGAGGGTTCGGTGACCCCTCCTCAAGGGGGGGGTACTGTCATGAACTCATTTTCTGCTCCACCAGTTGAGAGTTCCCCTTCCGTTCTCCCTTTGGTGGTGACAGGAGGTAGTGCAGTTGGTTTAAGTGGTAGTGATCTGCCACCTGATGAGGAAGATAACGATTGGATCTCTGGAGTATCAGACTGGATATAAGACAGCTGATGCCCTATCCGGGTGCTGGTGATTCAGTCTGCTTCTCAGGTCCTGGACTTCAGCTCTCTTCCAGTCTTCTCAAGTTAAGTTTGTTTTTTTGCTAATGTTCACACTTGCGCTTGTTGATCAATTCAGTTTGTTGTGTAATCAGCCTGCCCCTGCTGGGGCTATGCTGAAATTCCACTCCTATTAATCAGTATTTGCCAATCTGCTTTTTGTCCCTTATTAGATTGGCCTCTTTTTTGCTCTGTCTCAGAATATTTCAGAGTGCTGATATAGGTTTAGAAGTCTAGTGACTTCAGGGTTAATTTTGCTATTAGAAGTGTTGGACATTATTTTTGTAGGTTGTTTTTGGCAGATTGCAGACAGTGTCTTTCCTTTTCTGTCCTTTTTAGTTAGCCGGGCCCCATCATTTGCTCAGCCTATTTTCCTGCCTTTGTTTGTATTTTCATCTTGTTTCACCGTCAATACATGTGGGGGGCTGTCTTTCCTTTGGGGTCTGCTCTGGGGCAGTTAGTTTTCCTCTTTTCCTGCTTTAGGCTTATGTAGTTCTCCGGTTGTGACGAGGCGTCTAGGACCAACGCAGGAACGCTCCACGACTGCTTCTAGTTGTGCGGTTAAAATCAGGGATCTGCAATCTGCATAGTTACCAACTTCTCTGGTTTTCTGAGACTTAGCTTGTTGTCTTGTTTTTCCTCCTCGGTTTCCAATTCATAACAGATAACTCTCGGAGAACAGATAATGTAGTAGATGTCACCTGCAGTCCTATGTAACACCACAGATAGTCTTACTCTGAAACGCTATGGCTATGTTCACATGCATGTTTTTCAGTAGCCAAAAGCCGTTGTATTGGCAGTAAAAATGTTGCGTTCAAAACACCTGTTTTTCAGCTTGCTTTCTGGTGTTTTTTACACTTTTTTCAGCTTTTTTTAAAGTGAAGATGTTTGCTTTGTTTACAGTATGTTTAAGGCCATGTTCACATGTTGAGTATTCGGTTAGTATTTCACATCAGTATGTGCAAGTCAAAACCAGGAGTGTGAGAAAACCAGAAGTGGTGAAGTGTTTCTACTATACTTTTCCTCTGATTGTTCCCCTGCTGTTTCTGCATTACAAATACTGATGTGAAATACTGACCAAATACTAAACATGTAAACTACACTTAATAGTTTAATTCACCAAAGCCACTTAAAAAATTGCAGCGAAAAATGCCATTGCAATATCTGCAGCTTTCTTTTTTTTATATTCTTTCATTGCTTTCTACGGGTGAAAGCACACTGAATGAACTGACACGCTGCAGATGTAAAAAGTGTTACAGTCCTGAAATTCAGTCAGAAAAAAAAGCAAGAGCATGTTGGAGATTTCTGAAATCTTATATGTTTTGCTGGCACTTTAAAAAGCAGCTTTTGGCCATGCTCATATGCAGAATTTTTGCAGCTTTTTCTTCTGCAAATAAGAAGTTTACAGCATTTTATAGCACAAGCAAAAACTGAGATTTTCAGAGATCTCCTGCACACCCTTTTTTTTTTTCTCCTGACTGAATTTCACAACTGCAGCGTTTTTAAGTCTGCAGCGTGTCACTTCTTTCAGCAATTTTTTCACCCGTAGAAAGCAATGAAATAGTTTTAGAAAAGCTGCAAATGTTGCAATGTTTTTCGTTGTGTTTTTGGTGAATAAAGCAAACTTTATTAAACATGTACTGTAGACAAAATGAATACTATACAAAAAAAAAAAAAAACAGCAAAAGCTGTAAGGGTCTGTGTCCACAATCAGTAAACTCTGGATGCTGCGTACATCCGCAGCATCCAACCCGCAGCGGACAGATGTTACAGCATAGAGGATGGGATGAACACATGTGGAATCTCCTGCATAACATGGCAGCATTTTAGACGGAGCACAAGCCTGCTGCATCCAAAGTGATGCCATTTCTGGATCATCTGCACATACCCTTAAAAAATGGGTGTTTTGAAAGCAATGTTTTTACTGCCAAGAGAGCAGGCTTTGGCAGCAAAAAAAATACATCAGAAATGCTGATTCAAATGCACACCTGTACTATTACTATATATATGTATGGTTTACCCTTATTATTTCACATAGGAATTCATTTATTTCTATATCATAAATTCCCTGATTCAGCAGACAATATCCCTGTCTTGTGTCATCCAGATAGTAGTGACAGGAGGTCGCCCTGTCACATTACAAGCAGCGATTTAGTGACTGTGGTCAGAGCTGATGCTGATGGCTGCTGTATGTGGCTGTGAATCCTGATCCTGCAGTGATCAGCACAGAGCTTCGGACCACAGTGAGTAAATCACTGAACTCTGACCTGTTATTTTTGCTTTTACCAGGTTCTATGACTACACTTAGGCATATCCATTCTCAGGACAGTGCTAGGAGCAGCCATGATCAGGACTCAGGAGGAGACATAAAGAGCTTCAGGCATCTTCCTGGCTGTCACAGTGATATAATCGACCCCTCCCCCTCACTCTCAACTTTTAACCTAACTGCAGGGAGAAAGAGACAAGGGGGCTCAAGGGGCTTTGCGAGAGACACTCCAAGACTCCAGAGCAATGCACAGCATTATTAACTGCTGTACACCCTCTGGGCACTTGATAAATGGGCTGCAGATGCAGGGGCCCCCTTTGTAGGTGGGGACCCCAGTCATCTGCCTGGTCTCCCTGTCCCAAACGCCGGCCCTGGGCCTGCATCAACTGTTCAGATGCTTAAGGGTCAGTTCATCCTGCTCACTCTGCTCCTCACCCCCAGAGGGACGATTTTTACGTTGACCTTGTGAAGGGTTTTTTCTGAGAGATCATGCACTTTCAGAGGGGTCGGGTCTGGCAAACTCTTAATTTTTCTGCTACTGCCAATCCTTTAGATCGATTCATGATCAATGACGGTGCGGCACACCAGGATAACTAGAGGTGTATACTTCGGGGTTTCTTCCCCTCCAATTATAAGCACAGCTGGGGCTAAGTTTAATGATTATGGCATGGGAGCAACTTCCATGCAGAGGGGGTCACATAAATCAGTGAGCCTGGTATTATATCAATGAGGCTTCTTATGACTGGAGGGGGGAGAGATCCGCACTACCTGCAGAGACAGCAGCGGTGGGGGGAAGTAGAAGTCCCCACAGTAATGGCGCCAACAGGCAAGTGAGTCTATCAATAAGGGGGGGGGCACAGGGCCCAATTTTTCCAGGGCACTCACCGCTTATCCCCTCAATTCCTCAGGATGCAGATCACCGCCTGGTAATGCTGCAGCAATGGAAGCTGGACGTCGCCGCTCTCACTGATAGAGCGCTCGTCTAAGATGGCCGGCGCCTCATGCAGGCCTCACCACCCGTCCCGGCATCTTTGGCAGCCATCTCACGAGAGCCATCCTGTGACTTCCCACGGGGGTCCAAGGGGGTCCCGGGATCCAGAGGTACCGAACGCCGCCGGGTATATCACAATAGCAAGGCATCAGATACAGGATGCAAGCAGGATGATCAGGTGCTTCTACAGCGTGCGTCCTCCTTCCTCTGCTACATAGCCACGCCCCCACTGTTTGACTTTTTGAACGCAAAATTGGCTGGAATCGATGGGGGGCACCATGTCCAGTTTGGAGACCTAATAATGTGCCTAAACCCCCCAATTCTAACTCCAACCCTAACACAGCCCTAAACCCAACACACAGCTAACCCTAATCCCAATCCTAACCACAACCACAATACCAACACAACCCTAACCCCAGCACAACCTTAACTCCAACACTACCATAACCTCAACACCACAACCATAACCCCAACACAACCCTAACACTAACACAACACTAACCTCAACACAGCCCCAGCTCCAATACAATCCTAACCCCAACATAACCCTAAGCCTAGCCCCAGCCCTAACGATGACCCCTACAATAATCCTAACCCCAGCCCTAACCCTAGCTCTAACCCCAACCCTAGCCCCAACCCTAACTTCAAAGAATGGAAAACAATAAAAAATTTCTTATTTTTATCTAACTAAGGGGATGACAAAGGGAGTTTAATTTACTATTTATTTTATTTTTTATGCTGAACACTGCGCATGCGCCCACCATTTTCTTCCAGGAAGATGATGCAGAGGGCCAGGGGACAGAGCAAGAGGGTCAGGGAATGGTAGAGGTACCGAGGGCTCAGAGGATACTATTTCTCTCCCCAATGATATGCAAGATCATATCAGAGAGAGAAATGAATGGAAAATCCGATTTTTTTGGTGTGATTACCGTTATTTGTTGAATATTGGCGGTCACGTGACTAGGGAGTGTAAAAACTTACCCGAATCATGTTCTCCAGGGTCACAGCTACCATCGGTAGCCAAAACCCCAAAAGATTTTCCGATGCTGGGGGGTTCTATACACTTATTCATCAGCGCCGTTAAAAAGAGTCGATGAGGAATAAGGACCCTTAACTGCCGCCGTTAAATGGCGTATCGGCGGTTGTTAAGGGGTTAAATCGAGATGTGAAAATTTTGTTTTCAATTTTTATAGTTTCTATATCATTAGCATGTCTATTGATGATAAGATTTCTATCATTTCATGCCTTTTCCTTCCTGGTGTTGCAATTTTAGTGTTAAGGTGTTTACAAGCACAGAGAAAAATCAGCTGTGGCGCCCCAGAGGGTTCAGTCGCCACAGAGGTACTGCACCTCCTCCTGAGGTGTGGTACCCCTCCATTCAGGTAAGGTGGAGACACCTGACCACACTCCAACACCTGCATCCCACACAACATAGTAGTGTAGCAAAGCACCTTTGGTGGCTCCCTGCTTGGAACACGAAGCGTGCTGGGAGGTGGGTGGAGGTTAGTCTGCACAAGAGAGAGGGAGATGATTAGGAGTCAATCAGTCAGTCTGACTAAGAGTCAGAGAGAGGATCCCCTGAGTGGGATGGATGAAGGAAGTGCTGCAGCAGACTTCAGTGACCTGAGACTGCTGGCACAGGAAAGAGGTATTCAGAAAGCCTAATTCTCCATAAGAAATATTGATTTGTATGGAACATAAGGAGAAGAAGAGAACTAAGGATTAGCGTTAGAGCAGAGCCCTTCCTCAAGTACTAAGTGCATGGCCGGGGTCTGGTCCCCGGGTTTGTATGGATACTAATGGTCCTGCGACAGACAGCGGAGGAATAGAAGTTGTCACCACTTTATTCCCACACTAGACTTGGGGGCACAACAGCAATGAGAGTGAGCCGGGACTTAGTAGTAAGGAGTCCCGAAGCAGGCTACAGCTGTCTGCCGTACAAGTAGAGTGCTAAGAACATCTGAAAGGAGGAACTCTAGTGTAACTCAGTACTGTGAGTACTTCACTACGAGCGCTAAGGAGGGAGACGTTCAGAAAAGGCACATATGTTGGCGGAGTGGTGGAAAGGAGTACTTCATCTTGCCTGGAGGTTGGCTGAGCCCCTGACCTGGAGGACACGGCACGGATGCAGGCACCTATATGCTCAGCAGACTGTGAGTAAAGCTTTGGAACTACATGCCCTGGTGTCCTCCACTTATTCCTGCGCCAACCCACTCAGCTCTGCTACATCTCTGTGCTTAACACTGCACCATTACGCTCTCCTCACTATCTCTTCACCTACTCTGCCCTGGGACTACTGCCCTACCTGTGGAGGGCCACAACATCATTGCTGCACCACACCATCTGTCCCAGAGGATCTGTCTGCAGCGTCGGCTTAACATCTTCATTGCCGAACACCACAGGTGGCGTCACGAATCATTCACTAATAAACTTAAATCATCATCCACACACTCAACATTCCCCTTTTACAATGGATGCCCAGGGCCACGGACCGGGTCACAGCTACCGTGACATCTCCCATTGAAATCCACCGGGCCCAGCTCCGAGTACCCCACGGCCCTGGCAACGGGGCGCTCCACTACCCTTTCTGCAAATGTTTTTAAGAATTTAGTGGACAACATATTACATATTTGTTTTATCTATAATTAATTAGTTAGCTAAGTGTTATTCTGTTTTTGTTCAATTCTAACTATTTGATTCTGCATTTCAGCTAAGCACTTCAAATCATTCATGTCATTTTAGAAAATTTCTCTCATAGCTATAGGCATTTTCACATCTTCTGATGATTTATTATACTAGATATTCAGCTGTTGAAAGTCAGGTATGAAATATTTAAACCTACAGGGTATGTTGGGGAGATTACAAATGCTACATATATTCTGAAATCTGATTAGAAAATACATATGAGACTTTAGAATGACATCCTACTTGGTTTACTGTAAAAAAAGAACTCAGAAAACTATTCCGAAAGGACATCTTTAACAGGTCACAAATCATTAAGTAATGCACAGAATTCAACTTTGAGCTTGAAATTCTGAAACATTTCTCATTGAAGAGGATACAGTATGCTATGTAAAGCCAAATGTCTAGGTTAGCATACAGTACAGTTCCCAACTCATGGACTTCATGTTCTTTCTAAGCCGTTGTAACTGTTCTGTGGTAAAGATTTAAAAGGGTCACTCTTCTGTTTAAACTGCAATGTAAAAGAGCAGAAAACAAATACTGTGGTGAATAGCTATGTATTTAGCCATAATTAGGTACAGCCAGGGGTGGACATACTATTAGTGCCACCTGTGCAGCCACACAGGGGCCAAGGGGCGAGTGGACCACATCCACATCCAAAGCAGTTGGAATTGTGCAATATGATGAGATATTGGACTGCAAAGAGCCCATATCCTGTTCTTGAATAGTGATCTCTTTTGTGTGAGTTTTCTCCTGATTATGGTACTTGATGGTCTTGTGGCAACATCCCTCGTATTTTAGGGCAGTGAAAGTGTTAATGTCTGTATCCCTAATGTCTTATAGGAGAAGTGGTCTAGAAGACAAAAACAGAGTAAATGCTGGTGGTATAGGTCACAGGAAGAGTTAAATTTATTATGTACAGTGGGTGCAGAAAGCATTCAGATCCCTATAAATGTTTCACTTTTGTTTCATTGCAGCCATTTGCTAAATTCAAAAAAGTTCATTTTTCCTCATTAATGTACACTCTGCACCCCATCTTGACTGAAAAAAGACAGAAATGTAGAAATTTTTGCAAATTTATTAAAAATAAAACTGAAATATCACATGTCATAAGTATTCAGACCCTTTGCTCAGACACTCATATTTAAGTCACATGCTGTCCATTTCCTTGTGATCCTCCTTGAGCTGGTAATTAAACTGATGATAGGACTTGATTTGTAAAGGCACACACCTGTCTATATAAGACCTCACAGCTCACATATAGACAGGTGTGTGCCTTTACAAATCAAGTCCTATCAGTTTAATTACCAGCTCAAGGAGGATCACAAGGAAATGGACAGCATGTGACTTAAATATGAGTGTCTGAGAAAAGGGTCTGAATACTTATGGCCATGTGAAATTTCATTTTTTTTTAATAAATTTGCAAAAAATTCTACATTTTTGTTTTTTTCAGTCAAGATGGGGTGCAGAGTGTACATTAATGAGGAAAAATGAACTTTTTTGAATTTACCAAATGGCTCCAATGAAACAAAGAGTGAAACATTTAAAAGGGGTCTGAATACTTTCTGTACCCACTGTACATTTAGACACACAATGAAACAGGCACTGAAGAGCAGAATTAAGCATGATTTTTTTATTTTGCCTCTCTGTTGCAGAGATATTATCAAAGTACAATGTATAATGATTTTTGGTTATGCTGCCATCAGACTGAATCAATAATGACACATTCCTATAAGAAGGAAAACCACTCCATGGACTGGTGTGTCCAAACATGTGACTGGTAATATTTAGATAAATAGAATAATACATGGATATGCTGAATATCTTCTATAAACACTTCAGGAAATCTATTAGTGTATAGGAAGAGAAACATAAAATCAGGCTTGGAAGAGAGATTAACACATTTAATAAACATTAAAATGATTAAACGGATGCTGACTATATGAGTGTCCTACAGACAGACAGAAGGTCTTTAGGTGCTAATTTACTAGTTTTAGTGAATGTAGAGTAAATCATCCAAATTAAGAGGAAAAGAAGCATTGAGGAACAGTTAGTTAAAGATTTTAGGATGCAATCAGATAGACAAGCTCCCAGGAATCTCATATCTCAGCAAGCATCCTCTAATTAGCTTCTAATTTGCTCCTGTACTGTAAAGACATTTTAGTGGGATGCCAGCATGTTCTGCCAAGTCCATGTGAGCTCTGGACACACTTCAAATGTAAATTTAGTAAAATTGGTTTTGCATTTGTTGGAACATGGCTTCAGAAAGAAACACACTTGTCATTAGTAGGTCACTGAAAGCTGACTGTTTGAGGAAATATACTGCATTAGTAAATGTACAGTAAATACACATAAGTATATTAGAGATCTGTTCTCTAACAAAGTGCATAAAGCATCATTCATTTAAAGGGCATCTGTCAGCAGAATCAACCCTAATTCATTTATATACACAGGTGCATCTCACAAAATTAGAATATCATCAAAATGTTAAGTTATTTCAGTTCTTAAATACGAAAGTGAAGCTCATATATTATATAGAGTCATTAAAAACAGAGTGATCTATTTCAAGTGTTTATTTCTAGTGATGAGCCAGTATACTCGTTGTTTGGGTTTTCCTGAGCATGTTCAGGTGTCTGCCGAGTATTTTGGCGTGCTCGGTGGATTTACTTTTTGTCGATGCAGCTGCATTATTTGCGGCTGCTAGACAGCCTGAATACATGTGGGGAATCCCTAACAAACATGCCAATCCCCACATGTATTCAGGCTGTCTAGCAGCCGCAAATCATGCAACTGAGGTGACGAAAACGAAATCTCTGAGCAAAATACTCGGAGGACATCCAAGCATGCTCTGGAAAACCCGAGCAACGAGTATACTCGCTCATCACTAGTCATTATCTCAGTAAATTAGAATACTTTATAACACCATCTTGAAAAAATGATTTTAAAATCCGAAATGTTGGCCTACTGAAATGTATATTCAGGAAATGCACTCAATACTTGGACAGGGCTCCTTTTGCATCAATTACTGCATCAATGTGGCGTGGCATGGAGGTGATCAGCCTGTGGCACTGCTGAGGTGTTATGGAAGCCCAGGTTGCTTTGATAGCAGCCTTCAGCTCGTCTGCATTGTTGGGTCTGGTGTCTCTCATCTTCCTCTTGACAATACCCCATAGATTCTCTATGGGGTTAAGGTCAGGTGAGTTTGCTGGTCAATCAAGCACAGTGATGCTGTTATTTTTAAACCAGGTATTGGTACTTTTGGCAGTGTGGACAGGTGCCAAGTCCTGCTGGAGAATGAAATTTCCATCTTCAAAAAGCTTGTCAGCAGAGAGATGCATGAAGTGCTCTAAAATTTCCTGGTAGACGGCTGCACTGACTTAGGTCTTGATAAAACACAGTGGACCTACACCAGCAGATGACATGGCTCACAAAATCATCATTGATTGTGGATACTTCGCAATGCTTGGAGGAAGCTCATTAGCAAAACGGAGCTGTCGTGGTAGGAGCAGCAGCAGTCAGGAATCATGCACATGCCACTTTGTAAGTACTACTCTTGAACTCTGACCAGACTTTATCTGCCCATTTACTTGATGCTCAGTTTGTACTGTTTTATTCAGGGATTTGCACTAGTCACTTTCAAGTATCGAACTCTTCATATTTATTGTGATTTTCACAATGGCAATATAGTGATCTACTTTGTTACGGTTGCACTGTGCACTTTATTTTTATATTGTGGATCTCTTTATAGGCCATATCCTGCTATATTAAGAAAGCACAAATTCATCACATATCCTGCCATATTTTGAGTGCAATTTACAATCCCCTCCTTTGTTTTTCCACCAGAATCAACATTAGAGTTATAACTGTGCATACCAATACAGTCATTCTTCATAATTTATCTCTGTTCCTGCGTGCTTCCTCATGTTCCATAGCTTGAAATTTTAAACATTTTTTGTTCTTTTTATTGTCCTAACCACAATAAAGATTTGATTTTTTTATCATTATGAATTGCAATATATCATCTGGCCTCATTACATCACCTGAGGATGTGTATAGTTATAAAAGTGGTATAGTAATACTGATGATGGCGTCATCAGCGCTGGCCATGTTAGTGGAGTATTCAAATCAACACAATGTGGCACACACATTCCACATGGAAGCCCACTCTTTGTTGGTGAAGTAGTGTTGTTCCTCAAAGTGGCTCAGTCATGCCTGCTGCTTTAACAGTCAATCCAGCATATGCAAGGTGGAATTCCACCTTGTTGGTACGTTACATATGAGGTGGTGAGCGGGAAGGCAAAAGTGACATTGCAGCACAGACAGGAGAGCAGCACCATGGTGAGAATGCTGAAAATGTGCTCACACTGCCTGCACTTTCAGCTTCAGCTCTGACATATGTAGGTAGTTTTTCAGTAAGCTCTGTACCACCAAATTTAGCACATGTGCCAGGCAAGGGATGTATGTTAAAGCACAGAGCTGCTACGAGACTTTGACCGTTATCGCGTACCACCATGCTGGGCTTGAGATTCACCGGCCCCATCCTCTCATCTGTCTGCTGTTTGATTCCCATCCATAGTTCTTGGGTGTTGTGGTATTTGTCCAACAAATAGATTCAGAACAGCCTGCTGTAATTTTCCCCCAGGCTGTGTTGAAGCTGGTGGTGCAGGTCTTACTGTGCCTAGTTGAGGAGGAGGTGGAGGAAGTAGAGTAGAAGGAAGAAGCAACCTGGAAGAGAAATGTCTAGCAAGCCTCAGTATTAATAGGATATATGCTACAACATCTTCTGCCTCTATCCCTGCCTCCACTATGTTTACCCAGTGGGCAGTTAGGGAGATGTAATGTCCTTGCTTACTGGTCCACATATCAGTGCAGTGGATATGCGGTACGTTCCTCTGATGGGGTTGTGCAGTATATACCTGATTTGGTCAGCAACATGTGCATACAGGGCAAGGCACAAATGGAAAATTAATGGCGCCTGGTAACAATGTACTGCAGAAAAGCCACCGCCATCATTTTTTTAAAACTGTCCATCTCCACCAGTCAGAATGGCAGCATTCCAAAGGCCAGTAATTTGGAAACGTTGTAATTCAGGACCATGCCCGTGGGTGGGTAGGGGGTATTTCCTCTTTCTTTCGAAGGTTTGGGAGACGGAAAGCTGGACATTTCAATGAAACGGTGTGGAGACGCTCAGTGACACTGGTGATGGTGCTGTCATATCCTCTCTTTGCATGGAGGCAGGTGACCCTGTTGATCATGAGTGGGAGGAAGCGGCCGAGACTGCAGCAGAATAGGAAGCAAGAGGAGGCTCAGATCTGTAATGCTTTTTAAGATGTATACTTCACTGCACCTCATGCTTGGAATTCAAATGCCTCATCATGCAGGTGGTGCTTAGGTTCTAAAGATTTATGCCTCTCTACAGGCTCTGATGGCACAGTGTGCAAACCAGCTAGGAACTGCCCTCTGTGCTTTTGCACCTTGCTCCCTCTTAAGCTGTGCGACTGGGTGGCAGCATGGCCACCTCCTACTCACTAGGATGGTCTTTGCTCCATGTGGGGAATAGGACCTCATCATCCTCCGCATCATCTTCTACCCACTCCTCACCCCTGCTCTCTTTGCCGGTCTACACACTGCAGAAAGATGCTGCAGTTGACAACTGTGTTTTGTCATCCTCTGAGACGTGCTGCGGTGGTCCACTGATGTATTCTATATCCCCTTTTAAGTACTCATCTTCCAACCAAATAAGTGGTTGGGCATCAGTTCACTCAGTCTTTTCCACTTCTGGGACATGGTCAGGTGGATGGGCCATGGAACCCCAGCCTGTGGCCTCATCAAAAACAGAAAAGACTGCTGCAAGACTTGGGGCTCAGACTGTTTGATTTGAAAGGGGGTGAGGTGGAAACCAGATGACCACGGTGCCAATTGCTCTTTCTGCAGGGGACCGGGTGTAAGATAATGCAAAGAAACTGGAGGCACTCTCACCATCTAATCTAACGTTGCCTCAACATGTTCTGACCTCAACATTTGCATAGTGGTACTGGGCCTTGCAAAATTATGCAGAACATATACATTCCTTCCTCTTACTTGCCTTTTGTTTGTCTATTTATCTATGATATGAATTTACTTAATAAAATTTATTTTTTATTTATGATATATCTCTCTTTGTGAGTGGTGTGTTCAGGATACTTTGTATCCACTTTTTGGATTATGAGCATGCAGCAGGCACAGAACGACCACCTCCTCTCCATGCAGCAGCTACTCTGCCACTACCAGCAGCAGCTACACCAGCACCACCACCACAGTCACATCATCATTCCCTATTTGATGCTCTTCTTATTTTTTAAAGTGTTTTTTAAACACTAATTCCACAGACACAGGTGCATAGTTGAACAATTTGCTTTTATGCACACTACATTCAAGACATTTGTGCACAGTTGAAAAAATTGGTTAGGTCCGCTACTCCCTCAGACACACATGTAGAATAGAAAAAATTGGTAAGGCACACTATTTCAAAGACGTGTGCAGAGTAGAACAATTTGTTTTTATGCACACTACTCCCAGGGCCACAGGTGCCAAGTAGAAAATATTGGTTAGGCACTCTACTCCCTCAGACATTCCTGCAGAATAGACAAAATTGCTTAGGCAGATTACTCCCACAGAAACAGATGCAGAATAGAAAAAATTGGTTAGGCACGCTACTCCCACAGACATGCATGCAGAGTAGAACAATTTGTTTTTATGCACACTACTTCCACAGACACAGGTGTAGATTAGAAAAAAATGGTTAAGAACACTACTCCCACAGACACACATGCAGGTGAAGTTGGATTGTTCTTCTGGTCGATCTGTGAACATGTAACACATGTTGCAGCTCACCATGTAGCTTGTCACATCTGCCATGTTGCTTGTATATCATGCTGACTTGCTGTGTGTCTTCCTTCTTGTGTAATCTACTGTGCGTAACCTTCTTGTGTAATCTGCTGTGCTGTTTCCTTCTTGTGTAACCTACTCAATCAGCCAAACTTTCTTGCAATAATGCCCCAGAGGCAAAAATTTGTGCGCCGTAAGGCGCATGGCTTGGCTATGCTTTCCAAGCAGCTGGTCCCGGCTGTACCCCATGATCTTCTTGCTGAGGGAGACTCTTCGCTTTTCCCAGAAGACACCTGGAATATGCAAATTGTCCTCCTCGAGCTTCAATCCCTGGTTTGGCGATGCTTTCCAAGCAGCTGGTCCTCGCTGTACCCAACGATCTTCTTGCTAAAGGAGACTCTTCAATTTTCCCAGAAGGCACCTGAAATATGTAAATTGGCCTTCTCAAGGTTCAATCCCTGGTTTGGCTATGCTTTCCAGGCAGCTGGGCCCGGCTGTACCCAAGGATCTTCTTGCTGAGGGAGACTTTTTGCTTTTCCCAAGAAGGCACCTGGAATATGCAAATTGGCCTCCTCAAGCTTCAATTATGTGATATGATGTGATAGCTACAGGGCATAATCGTGAAGTCTGTTTTTGAAAGTCTGGTAGATGAGTCAAGGTTTGGTGAAAGTCATAACCGAGGAATGTTTGACTCAGTCCCTGTTTCAACCTCCATCTTATGTAACCCCTACACCTACAATAACTGCAGACACATTCCAAGCCTTTTGGATAAATTGGCCACAGCAACCCTGTTTATTAACATATTTATATGCAAAAATGAACATATCAATATAACATTGAGAGATAAGGAACTGGGTATATAGAAGGCGTGCTCCAGCTTTGTTGCGCCATCAGCCGCACCTTAGGCCCTCAACCACACCACATCAGTTCGAGGACCCTCCTGTTTATGCCTCAACTGCACCACACCAGTTTGAGGACCTTACTGAATGGCGCCACCAATTAAATTGTCCCGCTGAGAGCTCAGCCCAGTAGGTACCCCTTTTATTTAAATTATACTCTGACCACCAAATGAAGAAAAAGAGGGGAGGGGTAGGTAATTGCCCCACCAAAACGGGCTCCCTACTCCCCCCTCTGCCACCATCACCTGGCTCTCCACAGACCCGTTTCTGCCAACTGCCATGACATACAATCACCTGAGCAACCCCCCCAGTGTCACGTGGACCCGTCCTGTGTGAAACGACCCGCAGGTCGGTAACTAAAACAACAAGACACGGCACGTGTAACTGTCCTGTGTGACACGACCTGCAGGCCAGTAACTAAAACAACAAGACACGGGGGAAGGGGAAACAGTTACAACGGTGGGCCCTGCGATAGGGAATGGGGACGTGGAGACCTCCTGCACTTCCCTGAGTCAGTGTCCCTCACATTCCTAACGTTCCCTATACAGGCTCCTCACCTGTCGCCGAGCCGGAACCTGTCACCCTAGCACACCCTACACCTATCCCTTGCTAGGGAGCTGGGTGGTGCAGGCACTGGCCCCACCGCTGTACTAATACACACCAGGGAAAAATACAAACAGGGAAACACCACTTAGCTTTGCTCTGTTGCTATTGCTCCCAGCAACAGAGTCCACCACCAGAATGCAGCTTTCTTCCACAATAGCTGCTACTTCTCCAAGCTTTGTCAGAGCTGCAAGGAACACCTCTCTGTAATTCCTTCCTTCACCAGACTTTACACCAGAGCTCCCATGAGCTGCTCTCTGTTGTTCCTTCCTTCACCAGTCTTGGTTGGAAATGAGCAATATCACCAACACCTGCTCTTAGACCATGTGACCCTATATAGGAAAAGGGAATGGTCAAATGGTCAGGGGCCAAAAGCTGCTATAATCCCAGTAACCACCGGGGGAAAAAGGCAAAGCAAAGAAAACATCAAGTGCAATGACCCTAACGGCCACCGGGGGCAAAACTAGAACTGAAACCACCAGCTTAAGGAAAAAAAGGTTACTAGTGCTTTTATCTGTCATAATCCAGCATGGATCATGACAGTACCCTCCCTTAATGAGGGGCCTCTGGACCCTCAAGACCGCTCCTCATCCGGGAACCACCTACAGAGGGGATGCCCAGATCCAGAGTTCACCCCTGCAACTACCTGCACGTCAAGTTGATGACAAACGAGCACCGCTGGTATATTGGCAATGTATGTTCTGGAGGCACCACACATCTCCGAAGCACCGACCTGGGGAACGAGTTGTGTATGTGTATGTTTGGGGGTAACTCGAGCTGGTAAGACTCCGCAACACACTTCCACTGGATGTTTTTTGGTGGCCACCCTTACATGCTCGCTCACACACAGGTCCAGACCTGAATGTTTATTGCCACACATTCGTTTGTCACAATTCGGTGAACTCTTTCTGGGATTGACAACAGAGGCGTCCCCCTGTGTCACCACACTCACACCCCCGAATTTCACCACGGGGTACACCACCCTCCAACCCCTTCCACCACGAGGTCTGCGCCTCCCAGGGTTGGCTAATGGCGAGGGTTGAGACTTGCCCCTACTCTCCTGCAGCACATCTGCTGCTCTCACTGGAGAGAAAGGGGTCGGTTGAAGAGAGACGGCAGAGACAGTTGTCCCTAGGCAGCAGCCCTCACAAGACTGCCCCCAGCTGACTACTTCCCTCGCCCGCCAATCTATCACCTCCGGTACGCCGCCAACCAACACCTCTGCTGACATAGTACCTTGGGAGGGTAAAATGGAGGAAATATACACTCCCTGGTCGCCTCCCTCCGAGCGACCAGGGGACTGCGGCTTCTGAGATGGCACAGATAATTTGGCGCGCATTGGGCAAGCCTTAAGGACATGACCAGTCTGCCCACAGTAAAAACATGCCGCCACCACTCCCTGAACCGTAGGCAGCCCTATACACAAACTAGCTCCTCCTACTTGCATGGGTTTGTCTGGAGATTTGGCACGAACTGGGCAGGCTCTCATGAAATGGCCCGGCTTCCCACAGGAAAAGCATACCCCCCCTTCGAACCGCAGACAACCCCTTTTTTGTACCAACAACACCGGGCTGCTTGGGGTTCCTCCATCCACACTGGTGGGTCCTCCTCCCTAGTGAGGACTACAGGGGGCACATTTTGAGTATGTCTCTCCCTAAGGCGTCTATATACCCGGATGGCAAGGGACATGGCGGCCTCCAGCGACCTGGGGGCGGCATACTGCACCAGAGTATCCAGCAACTTTGGAGACAGACCCTGCAAAAATTGACTCCTAAGTGCAGGCTCATTCCGCTGAGTGTCAGTGGCCCACCTCATAAACTCTGAGCAGTACTCCTCAGCAACCCGGGTTCCCTGTTTACACCTACGGAGTAGGGATTCCGCCAGGGAGACGCCATCAGGATCTCCATACACAAGCGCCAAAGCTGCAAGAAACTCGTCCACAGACTCTAATGATGGTGAATCGTCCGGCAGGGAGAAGGCCCAGGATTGAGGATCCCCCTTAAGAAGGGATATAATGATTCCCACCAGTTGCTCTTCACTCCCTGATGAACGAGGGCGCAGCCTGAAGTATAGTTTACAGGCTTGCTGAAATACCAAGAATTGATCTCTCCCTCCAGAAAACCTGTCAGGGAGGGATATCTTGGGTTCTGGCTGAGCCTGTCTCTGAACCAAGCCCCCAAAGCCCACCAACTGCTGCAGTTGCTGCACCAACTCACCGCGCAGCCCCCTAATCTCATCCGTAAAGATTTGCAGCATTTGGGCAAAGGACTGCATTGGGTCCATGGCTCAGCAGAAAAAAAAAATGTATGGTTGATGATAATGTCACATGGATCCGTCCTGTGTGACACGACCCGCAGGTCGGTAACTAAAACAACAAGACACGGCACGTGTAACTGTCCTGTGTGACACGACCCACAGGCCGGTAACTAAAACAACAAGACATGGGGGAAGGGGAAACAGTTACAATGGTGGGCCCTGCGATAGGGAATGGGGACGTGGAGACCTCCTGCACTCCCCTGTGTCAGTGTCCCTCACACTCCTAACGTTCCCTATACAGGCTCCTCACCTGTCGCCGAGCCGGAACCTGTCACTCTAACACACCCTACACCTATCCCTTGCTAGGGAGCTGGGTGGTGCAGTACTAATACACACCAGGGAAAAATGCAAACAGGGAAACACCACTTAGCTTTGCTCTGTTGCTATTGCTCCCAGCAACAGAGTCCACCACCAGAATGCAGCTTTCCTCCACAATAGCTGCTACTTCTCCAAGCTTTGTCAGAACTGCAAGGAACACCTTTCTGTAATTCCTTTTTTCACTAGACTTTACACCAGAGCTCCCATGAGCTGCTCTCTGTTGTTCCTTCCTTCACCAGTCTTGGTTGGAAATGAGCAATATCACCAACACCTGCTCATAGACCATGTGACCCTATATAGGAAAAGGGAATGGTCAAATAATCAGGGGCCAAAAGCTGCTATAATCCCAGTAACCACCGGGGGCAAAAGGCAAAGCATAGAAAACATCAAGTGCAATGACCCTAACGGCCACCGGGGGCAAATCTAGAACTGAAACCACCAGCTTAAGGAAAAAAAAGGTTACTAGTGCTTTTATCTGTCATAATCCAGCATGGATCATGACACCCAGACTGCATAAGTCACCCAAAATAAAACCATAATTACCTCCTATCAGCTTTCTAGGGCAGGTGGGTGGGATTTAAATGTACTAACAGACTGTCCCTTCCAATTCCAATCCCCCCCTTATATACCTAGTTCCCTTAACCAATCAAATGGCCCCATTCACAACCCCTTTTACTAACTCTCACCATAATTTGAACCGAAACCTCTCCTACCTTCCCTGATTGCTACATTTTAGATCCTAACTCTCCCTTCCCTTCCCCCCAAAACTCCATTTTAGATTACATTTGCTTGACCACTATTAGGGCCTGGCATACATCCTAGTCATTATGCCCTTTCCTCTACAGTCTGTGACTTGCAGTATGGGCCCCACTTGATCTAGGAATGTTTGACTCAGCCCCCCTTTCAACCTCCATCTTATGTAACCCCTACACCTACAATAACCACAGAAACATTCCGTGCCTTTTGGATAAATAGGCCACAGCAGCACTGTATATTAACATACTGTATTTACATTTAAAAATGAACATATCAATATAACATTGACAAATAAGGAAAGGAAAGGGGTCTATGGAAGCCGTGCACCAGCTTTGATGCCCCATCAGCGGCACCTTAGGCCCTCAACCATACTACACCAGTTTGAGGACCCTCCTGCTTATGCCCTCAACCACACCACATCGGTCCGATGACCCTACTGAATGGCGACACCAATTAAATTGTCCCGCTGAGACCACAGCCCAGTAGGGACTCCTTTTATTTAAATTATACTCTGACCACCAAATGAAGAAAAAGAGGGGATGGGTAAGTAACTGCCCCACCAAAAGAAGCCCCCTACTCTCCCCCTCTGCTACCATCACCTGGCTCTCCACAGACCCGTTCCTGCCACGACAGACATGCATGACACCTTATGCATGAATGTCCCTCCACACCATAACAGTCTTCTCTGAACCCTCTCTCAAACCCAGTGCCCAGATATCTATACCGATAGGTTTCAAATGTACCCCATCTCGACATAAATGCTCCCTGGATGACACTTCCAGATCGCGGAGCCGCACTACCACCGCCCCGTTCCTAGCCAAAAAATGCGACACCTTCCGCCTCTCGATTCACTTTAATCCGGGCCTTATTTATGCATTCCACTGAATGACCATATTTCCATGCCAAACGAGCCACAATATCGGACCAAACAATGACCATCCCTGAGTGAGCAGCCACGAGCCGCAAGCAGTCAGACTTAATGTCCCGAACCAAATCCCTGGAAATGCGGACCCCCAAATCATTACCCCCCACGTCAATCAATAAAGCATCCGGGGATCTATCCAAACCCACATGAAAAAAAAATTCTGGAACCAACTTGGACCATAGCATTCCACTAATCCCAATCCACTTGACCGTTGCCTCATCCTGTCTTAACCCAAGCTGTCATCCGCATGATATGACGTCTGCCCGTAAAGCTCCCCACACCCCATACGAGTGTCCTAACACCCACACCAACAACAGATCATCTGCAAAAGAAAACAACCAAAATTGTAACTTGCCAATCCACAGGCAAACCTCCTTTTCCACTGTTAAATATTCAGCATTCCTGCACAGACAGATGACGCAAAACATAACGACTCCTATCTCCCAATCTTGTGCACCGCTGCTGCACTAAGGCCCCATCTGACCGCTTCTGTTGCTGCCCCTATACAAAACGAATGGCACCCAAATTTTGAATCATCCATGCCAATTGATCCTAAGCACCTCCTGAATATGGCTATAAACTGGAATTTAGACAAAGCCAAACCATCTTGATGAATCAACAAAGAACCCCCGTCACTGCCCCTTACCAACAAAAATTGAGACGTTCTAATACCGGGCACTCCATTAATCCTTCCACTGCCCACAGTTCCACCATACAACCCTTGCTATAGATATCTGTATTCGACCTCCGCAGTATACAATGGATAACCCCGGGTTCACATACCACATCATGGAACTGCAAACCACCTTGATGACAACAGTACTTACTCACTAATTCACTTATTCAAAAGGCGCCAAAGAAAGCTAAACTAAAAGCCATCTGAAACATCAATGTCTCATATTTAGACCGACACACATTCTCCATCGCTGCTAACAGTTTACCCAACATATGAAATGAGATCTGATGCCTCCAATCCCGAACCGCCCTTCCTTTCCCATACCCCTTCAATGCTTGTCGTATCACAAAAGCTTTGGTAACGTCTTCCACGATAGACAATTTGAATAAAAATGCCACTGCTGCTATTCTACCATTCAACACCGACACCCGTTCCTCACATGACCTGCTGATCGTGTATAACAACAGATCCACTCTATCTTCATCTGATTGACAACTCCCTGTACTCGACTCCAACCTATACCAATAGCCCCACACCGAGTTTTATCAATGCCACATCCCAGGAGCCACCGATGTCGCAATCAACCACATTGCTGATCCGATACCAGATTCCATAAGGTTGCTGGCCATTGTGTTCTGTGCTGCTCTAACTCCAGCACCAGCTTCCGAAACAGTCCCCAATGAAAGCGAGAAATTGCATCAGTAATGGAATTTTTGACTCCTGGGACATGCTTCCCCCTCAACCACACATTCAAATGCAAGCATCGAAGTACCAAATGATGCATCAAATTCACCACAGGGGGAGAAAGAGCTGACAAGTGATTAATCATGTTGTCACTAGTGTTGAGCTTTCCGATACCGCAAGTATCGGGTATCGGCCGATATTTGCCGTATCGGAATTCCGATACCGAGTACCGATACTTTTTTCGTATCGGATACCGGAATCGGAAGTCCAAAATGCAATGAGCCACTTTTGTGGCTCTGATTGGCTGCCGAAATGACGTCATCATGATGCGCTGTCTGTGCGCATCATGATGCGCCGTCAGTTCGGGCCTTCGGGGGGGCTGTGCCGACTGTCCGGGGGTCTGTGCCGGCCTGCCGGTGGTCTGTGCAGGCTCCGGGGGTCTGTGCCGGCCTGCCAGGGGGCTGTGCCGGCCTGCCGGTGGTCTGTGCAGGCTCCGGGGGTCTGTGCCGGCCTGCCGGGGGGGCTGTGCCAGCCTGCCGGGGGGGCTGTGCCGGCCTGCCGGTGGTCTGTGCAGGCTCCGGGGGGCTGTGCAGGCTCCGGGGGGCTGTGCCGGCCTGCCGGGGGGCTGTGCCGGCCTGCCGGGGAGCTGTGCAGGCTCCGGGGGGCTGTGCCGGCCTGCCGGTGGTCTGTGCAGGCTCCGGGGGTCTGTGCAGGCATCGTCCGATGGGACTACAAGTAAGTCCCATCGGGCGATGCCTGCTACCATGACAGTGATTGACACATTAGCCAATGATGGGACAGTAGTAGTCCCATCATCCGGCTAATGTGTTGAATGTAAAAAAAAAAAAAAAAAAAATTTACATGCTACATACATGCTACATACATACAACATGCATACTACATATATACTACATGTAACATACATACTACATGCAACATGCATACTACATACATGCTACATACTACATGCATGCTACATACATGCTACATACTACATACATGCTACATACATACTACATACATAATACATATATACTACATGCATGCAACATACATACAACATATATACTACATGCATGCAACATGCATACTACATATATACTATATATACTACATGTAACATACATACTACATATATACTACATGCTACATACATGCTACATACTACATACATGCTACCTACTACATACATAATACATATATACTACATGCATGCAACATACATACAACATATATACTACATGCATACTACATATATACTATATATACTACATGTAACATACATACTACATATATACTATATGCTACATACATGCAACATACATACTACATACATGCTACATACATACTACATAATAATACATATATACTACATGCATGCAACATACATACAATATATATACTACATGCATGCAACATGCATACTACATATATACTATATATACTACATGTAACATACATACTACATATATACTACATGCTACATACATGTAACATACACACTACATGCTACATACATGCAACATACATACTACATACATGCTACATACATACACACTACATGCTACTTACATGCAACATACATACTACATACATGCTACATACTACATACATGCTACATACCACATGCATGCAACATGCATACTACATATATACTGCATATATACTACATGCATGCAACATACATATATACTACATACAATACATACATATAGACATACAGTACATATAACATAGAGTACATACTCACCGTCACTTGTCACTTTGATCCCCGAAGCCATTGTCCCCTTGAGGAATAAATATCAAAATAAAAAAACACCAATATACTTACCCCGATCCGCAGAAGTCCACGAGGGTCCCACGTCCATCTTGCGTGGAGAACAGCAGCATCAGCTGATGCTACCGTTCTCTACCAGCTCCAGGAATACAATGACAGAAGGTAGGTATCCTTCCGCGCTGTATTCCTCCACCACTTTAAAAAAAAAAAAAAGTCCCTAGTCCCTAGGAAATTCCCACGCAGCAATGGCATAAAGTGAGACTAGGGACTTTTTTTTTTAAAGTGGTGGAGGAATACAGTGCGGAAGTATACCTACCTTCCGTCATTGTATTCCTGGAGCTGGTAGAGAATGGTAGCATCAGCTGATGCTGCTGTTCTCCACGCAAGATATATGTAGTATGCATGTAGTATATATGTTGTATGTATGTTGCATGCATGTAGTATATATGTATTACGTATGTAGTATGTAGCATGTATGTAGTATGTAGCATGTATGTAGCATGTAGTATATATGTAGTATATATAGTATATATGTAGTATGCATGTTGCATGCATGTAGTATATATGTTGTATGTATGTTGCATGCATGTAGTATATATGTATTATGTATGTAGTATGTATGTAGTATGTAGCATGCATGTAGTATGTAGCATGTATGTAGTATGCATGTTGCATGTATTATGTATGTTACATGTAGTATATATGTAGTATGCATGTTGTATGTATGTAGCATGTATGTAGCATGTAATTTTTATTTTTTTTTTTTACATTCAACACATTAGCCGGATGATGGGACTACTACTGTCCCATCATTGGCTAATGTGTCAATCACTGTCATGGTAGCAGGCATCGCCCGATGGGACTTGTAGTCCCATCGGACGATGCCTGCACAGACCCCCGGAGCCTGCACAGCCCACCGGCAGGCCGGCACAGCCCCCCGGCAGGCCGGCACAGACCACCGGAGCCTGCACAGCTCCCCGGCAGGCCTGCACAGCTCCCCGGCAGGCCAGCACAGACCCCCGGAGCCTGCACAGCCCACCGGCAGGCCGGCACAGCCCCCCGGCAGGCCGGCACAGACCACCGGAGCCTGCACAGACCACCGGCAGGCCGGCACAGCCCCCCCGGCAGGCCGGCACAGACCCCCGGAGCCTGCACAGACCACCGGCAGGCCTGCACAGACCACCGGAGCCTGCACAGACCCCCCGGCAGGCCGGCACATCCCCCCGAAAGGCCCGTACAGACCCCAGAGAGGCTGTACAAGGCAAAAATAGGGTTTTTCTTATTCCGATACCGGAAGTCCCATAGACTTGAATGGGACTTCCAGTATCGGAATCGGCGATACCCGATATTTTTTTTAGATCGGCCGATACCATCCAATACGATACTTTTAAGTATTGGACGGTATCGCTCAACACTAGTTGTCACACAAAAACCTCTCCTTCTTGTTTCGCAAAGCCTCCTCTCACACTTCCATGGCTACCGCAATGGGAATAGCTCTAAGACCACTAAATTCTTTGTCAACCCATTCACTCTTCACTCATCTGGCCACTTCTCGGCCAACCATTTGCCTTGAAAATAGGCTCCAAATCCCAATGATCCTGCTGCATCAGTAACCAACTCCAAGTCAACATTGTCAACCACGTCGTCCATCCACACCGATCGTCCGTTATAACTGCCAAAAAACTGCTCCAACATGCGTAAATCTGGTTTCTTCCCTGCATTCAACAAAATAAAATGCCATGGGCAAGTCACACCCGCTATTGCTACAGCCAACCTCCTGGCAAATATTCTACCCATGGTTAAAATCCTGCACGCAAAATTCATTTTACCCAGTAAAGATTGCAACTGGTACAACCGAATCTTGCGGGCTCTCAACACCTCGTGTATGACCATTTTCAAATCCTCCAGCTTCTCACCTGGCAAATGACATTCCATCAACACCATATCTATCTCAATGCCCAGAAAACACAGCATGGTGGTTGGACCTACAGTCTTCTCTACAGCCAAAGGAATCCCAAACCTCTCCGCTAAGTGTTCCATAATTCGCAATACTATTGCGCACACTGGAGACCCAACTGGTCCAATACACAAAAAATCATCAAGATAGTGAATAATAGAATTTGTGTCTGCCTCTGTGCGAAACACCCATTTCAAGATTGGAACATTCATGCTTAAACCTACAGGACTAAAAGTAGATTCCTTCTCATTAGAGCACCTACACAAACCCTTCTTTGCTCCCGCTGTTGGTACCCCTGAACTAGCGGGTACCCCGGCGGCCCCAAGAAAGGAAGACTATGATGCTCTTGGTGCTGACATTAAATGCATCCACAAACTTATGTCCTTGTTATTCAACCGCAAATTCGGACGAACAGCCTTCCTTTCCCTAAGCTGTTCGTCGTACCGCAACCAACCAGTCCCACCATACGTACGACATGCCTCCCCGATGCTATCCAGATAGCAAAAAATAGTTGAAAACTTTTCCAGGGCCTTTTCCCCACCACAATAGCCAATATAGAGAATGCCTGCAGCAGTTGGCAAAAGTTTGGGAAATCAACCGATACCTACGCCTTTCCTCTTCCTCTTTTTCACGCTCTATCAACTTCACCCTGTCCAAACTAAGCTTCTCCAATGGCAAAACCAAAAAAATCTCCACATATTCATCCCTCCATATCTTCTCTTTCACATCTGGTTTTAAATGTGCACAAAATGGCCCATCGAAACATAGAAATTCTTCCCCACGAGCCTTATCATCCAGTCTCACTGGGTCAATACTCCCCACACTCTTCAATTTAGGGGAGCCCTCATCAAGTGGGGCCCCACCCTGAGTATCACTTGACACTCCTACCAAGGCTGAAACCACTGCAGCCATTCACAGACAGCTGTTTCGGGGTATTGCCCCTCATCAGTGTGGAGTAGGAAACTGGCTAGTAGGAGCAATGCCTAGATGGATAACATGTTTTGGCATAGGTGGATTCCTTCATTGGAGACTGCCCTTCCCGTGGTTGTTCCTTCCCGGTGAAAGACCTGGCTAGTCATTGCTTGCGTTGAGAAAAATGTGATGGTGTCTCTGTGGCTCTTGATTTACATGTTTTTGCATATTTCCCATAAGGGATGGGGGCATTGCTCTAGCATCACTGCGTTGAGAAACATGTGATGGTGTTTCCGCAGTGTTGGATGTTGATCTCCATGAGTTCATTCATCCTCATTTTTCACAGTCTTTTACTAGGCATTGCTCCTACTAGCCAGTTTCCTACTCCACACTGATGAGGGCAATACCCCGAAACAGCTGTCTGTGGATGGGTACCATGTTTTGGCATAGGTGGTTTCCTTCATTGGAGACTGCCCTTCCCGTGGTTGTTCCTTCCTGGTGAAAGACCTGGCTAGTCATTGCTTGCGCTGAGAAACATGTGATGGTGTCTCCGCGGCTCTTGATTTACATAAGATGATGACCAGTCATACTAAGCCGTTGTGAAGAAGGGAGTGCCCTGACCTTTCTCACAAAGTTGGATCCAGTTGGATGAACAAGTAGATGTCTCCTGGAGGATTTATCCACCACCCACAGGGCAGCAGCAGATATTTTTCATCTTGCCTACATAGGAGTTGTGCCTGTCACAACTCCATCAGGTGAGCATAACCAGCACTGCTGCCCTGTGGGTGGGAGATGAATCCTCCAGAAGATATCTACGTGTTCATCCAACTGGATCCAAATTTGTAAGAGCAGTTTGGTGAAGGCTCTTTTCTTTCCGAGTATCACTATGCCTCAGTGATAGCATAGCTCATGGACCGCAACACTTTCATGCACGTTTGGGACTAACTAGAGTGGAGAATGTATATTAGGGCCTTACTTCCAACATCAGGATCTCATGTAACAAATGCTCTTCTGGATAAATTGACAAAAATTTTATCTGACACATTTCAAACTTTATATTAATGTCTATGGTATTAGAATGGCATGTCATGAAAGCTTCTATAGGTAAAGGGTCACAATACTTTTCTTTGTAAAATGTATGTCATATTTCAAATATATTTTTTAAATATGAAAGACCTTTAGAAAGTAATTTAAATTTCAGATCTTATTTTACTTCATTTTCTTTATGTTTGAGTCTCTGTGTCTGTTGAATTAAGAATGAGATCATTATTGCTCTTTGATTATAATTCCGCATATACAATTCCATGTTCCAAGTTCACAATAGTTTAGAATTGACTACATAATATATTCTAAAACCTGAAGAGTAACAAATCCCACAATGACTGCAATGCTGTACATGAAAACCCATAAATTGCATTCAATAACATGAGTTCTGATTTACCTCAATTGACACAAAAGAATAAATATAAGACAGTGTCTTCGTTAATTTTGTATTCTTCTTCATACATACTGTACCAATTTCCATTTTCTGAAAGATTGAGGACTGTCATAGCTTAGCTATGTACAATTTATAATGGAAAATGTCATGAAATATAGTAGCTTACAATATGCTGAGAAACCAAATGAAAATAAAATCAAATATGATTGTATACAGAAAGATAATAAAATATTGGACTCTTAGAAATCAATCAGAATTTAAAACCAAAGCCATTTCAGCCTGAGGTGAATTCTCTATGCGTTACTTTAGAAGACACTAAATAAAATATAAAAACAGTTCCGCTTATTTGGTAGAGCACATATTAACTGTGCGCGAGAAAGCCTGTTTATTTGTATTTTAGAGTTTTCATGCGATGTAAATTTACATTTATGAAGCAATGCTAACTAAATACATTTATTTACATGCAGGCTTTCATGTTGGTACCAACTGTTTTTTTCTGTGGAGTACAACACAAAAGGTGAGCATAACAAGCTACAGCCTGGCTCTGTTATAAATAATATGCTGTTATTGCTTGCTCGAGAAGTAAGGTGCAGACATGAGATGATTGATCGTATTTCTTGAAATCCGCGGTTCCACATGAATTCGAATGATCTGTGATTTGACTTTCTGGGATCAACAAAAAAAATGCCTGGAGACATTTCACACATGCTGCAAACTCCGGGAGTTAGCTAATGGCATCAGGTTAGGCATGGTAATACGGGCTTCTCCATAATGCCCTGCAGCAAGCCAATCACATGGTGTAGGACAGCCAATCATGGAGGTTATCACTAGTAGTATAAAACATATGGGCCGGCCAAGGAACGCCATTTTCTTCCTGCACTGAGTGCTCTCAAAGCACACAGCGTAGGGAAGGTAAAGGCCTAACGATTTTGTTGTACTTCAGTGCTGAATTACCAAATTGAAAATATGATAGTCTCAGTCTGTGAATATAAATCCAAGATTGAAGTGATATGCATAGAACTGTTGTAACAGTCTCATCACCACCACCCAGTGTGTGACTGTGAATGACTACATTTGTGATATACACCAGTAACAGTACGTTAATAGCTGCATTTTTAGTTTACACACAGTGCTAGCAAGCAAGGGTAGTATTAAACCACTCATTGCAGATTTTGCAACTAAATCTGAATCCATTGCTTGCCTCTCTTTGCAAATAAAATCTCCCAAATACTGAAAGCGTTTACCTAAAAAGTGCGCGCATCGTTTAACCCAGAGGTCTCAAACTGCATTCCTCAAGGGCCGCAAGCAGGTCATGTTTTCAGGATTTCCTTGTATTGCACAGGTGATAATTTAATCACCTGCACAGATAATGATTCCAGCACCTTATGCAATGCTAAGGAAATCTTAAAAACACGCATGGTTTGCAGCCCTTGAGGAATGCAGTTTGAGACCTCCGGTTTAACCCCTTTACCACCTTAGACGTATCCATGCATTTCTGTGGCCTAGTTCTTACTGACATGGGACGGATGGATACTTCCTGGCATCATCCGTGCACAGGGGCTGTGTGCACTCAATCGCCGTCAGGTGATTCTGACAGATGACATCAGGCACTCAGTGCCAGGAGTGATCCCGCACTGCTCCTAAACCCTCTAAATGCTGCAACTGAACTTGACTGCATCATTTCGAGAGCAGGCAGAGGGAAGACAGCCCCTCTGCCCTTCGATTGGAGACCCGTGACATCATCACGGGTTCATGGTTGTTACCATGGTGACCTCATGTTGTCATGATGACGTCCATGTCACCAGGTACTATGAAGTTAGTTAGATCATGCACAGAGCATGATTTAACAACTTGTGTATGCAGGGCTGACAGGCTATAAGGTATAGCAATGCAATAGATTATAACCTGTTAGGAGTCTGATTTCTGCCCTCGAATCAAGACCCTCACATTCTGCAGTCTCCAGCTATTCGTTTACTGCAGAGGAGATTGCAGAGGAGATTGCTTTGCAGCAACTGTCTCCGGAGGCTAAGTCCTTCATTACATCCTCTGAGCATGCTCCTGGGACGATCTCCCATTGGATTTCAGGAGTCAGGTGCTCAGGTCCTGCTCCTGATTCCATTGGGTCAGCTCAGAGTTCTGGAGACTTCCGGAAGGTCCCGTTTGCTATAAAAAGTGCGCATGGCTGTTCCGCCATGCGCTAGTATAGTCATACTTGCTACTAGAGAGATCCCCACCAGTCTGGAGGAGTTAATTTCAATCTCCACCCGTATTGACCTCCGTTTTTCGGAGCGCGGCATGGAGCGTGCTCACTCCAAACGGAGAGGTACTCCGGCTCCCAATTTTTTCGAGCCTCTAGAGCTGCCCGAGCCAGAGGTTCTATCCCTAGAGCCCATGGAGGTGTCTCACGCCATTTTTGAGACACGCCCGGCTCAAGATTCCATGTGCGGTTGTCACCGTCTACACGCTGTTGCTCAGGATGACAGCGTCCCGCAATGGTCTGATTGTGAGTCGTTCGGCGAGACCTTTGTTCCTCCTCGCCTGAGGCCTAAGATTCTCACGTGGGCACACACGTCCAATTTGGACGGCCACCGTGGCTATATGCAGACCACGAAGTCTCTGGCTGGGTCGTATTGGTGGCCGCACAGGGCTCGGGATGTTAAAAGGTTTATTCGGGCATGCACCTCATGTGCTCGGGATAGCCTTCCCAGACGGAGTGTGGTGACAGCCGCCAACACACGGCGGCGTTCCCCTGAAACTCCCGCTCCCATCATCTCCCGGGTGTCCATTTTTAAACCTGGCAATCTTGCCTCCGCTGATACCTTCCGTGTGTCCCGGTTTACTGTGTCACCTACCAGGACATCAGGCTCGTATTCGGACGAATCTGAGGCCTGTGCCACTGCCGGGCGCAGGCTGATGGATTGGAAGGTTCAGGGAGGGGGGGGCCCTAGGAGGGGGGTAATGTTAGGAGTCTGATTTCTGCCCTCGCTATGCGGGAATCAAGACCCTCACATTCTGCAATCTCCTGCTCTTCATTTACTGCAGAGGAGATTGCTTTGCAGCAACTCTCTCCGGAGGCTAAGTCCTTCATTCCATCCTCTGAGCATGCTCCTGGGACGATCTCCCATTGGAGTTCAGGAGTTAGGTGCTCAGGTCCTGCTCCTGATTCCATTGGGTCAGCTCAGGGTTCTGGAGACTTCCGGAAGGTCCCGTTTGCTATAAAAAGTGCGCTGTTCCGCCATGCGCTAGTATAGTCATACTTGCTGCTGTGTGTATGTTGATGGATGCATGTTCTGGTGAATGACTCATTTGAAACCCCATTCCTTTGATATTATGAATGTGTGAGGGATTGAGTTTAGCCAGTGCCAGCGCCAGCGCGCTATTGCTCCACGGACACACCTGTTAGCGTCTAACATTGCACCTACGCTATTTGCGGTGCTACTCTGCGGTATTCTCTACGCCGCGCTGCGGTAGCAGCTTTCACGTGCGCTTGCAATTGCAACGCTAGGCACACGAGTATTACGGTAGGTCTAGACGGAGTTAGTGCCGCCATCTAGGGCTTCTCCTGTGACCGACTACCACGTGTGCATCGCTGGTCCCTGTGCCTCTAACAGGCTCAGCGACATGATATTTTTTTCTTTTGTTTATAGTAGCTTTGTGAGTTCAACAGAGTTTGCTTAGTGAACCTGGGTGACATCTAACCCCGTGCACATTACCGCCAGATTGCTCTGCCACCACCTAGCAGCGGTTTTAACAACTACTGCACGGTGGACCCCGAGCGGCGAAAACACTTTATTTATATTTTTTATTTAGTGTGTTCCGCCACTCATAACATTACCGTGATCAGTTGTAAAAACATTTTCTTAAAAATCACGAAATAATTGAGAAAAAATTATTTATATATATATATATATATATATACTGTATATACACACACACATATATATTTATATATAGTAAGGTAGCGCTGTCATTCAAGGTTGGGGACACTCGCTTGGCAGCCAAATAATCAGATCCGGGTTTTCCATAAAACAATCTCAGTCCATGCGGTTTATTCAGGCATCATAAACCCTCAAAGCAATAGACAGTTCATATCCATATCATAACGTTCATGACAGAGCCTCTCTCTGTTAAGCCTGTGGTCACACAGCAATGTCCAGTACTCAGGCTCTTCAGCCTCACAGATATCTCACCCCACCATTGTTACCTCATGGTTGCTTCAGACTTCAGATGTTCATTCCCTCCCCTGGGAACTCTCAGAACCTGGCAGCCATTACACACAGCCACTTCACATGCTGTCAGGCAGGAAGCCCCATCTCCCAGCAGGACCTTCCACAATGGACCAACCGGGTCCCCGCATTCACCCCATGTGACCTACCCTGGCCACCTTATATGGTCCGTAGCCATGCCCACCGGGTCACATAGCTATGACCTCATCACAGGTCCTTCACATTCACATAGTCTTTTACTACCTGCGTTTTCAGACTCACCCCTGGGTGGATTTGTAGGTAGCTGGTCTGCCCATTTCTCCAGCTACCTGAAGACTTCCCTAAGACATTGACACAGAACCTCAGCAGTATCACAGCTGATCAATACATACACAAGTCTTCATCTCAAGGCCACCCACCTTGAGATACATTACGATCATTCAGCATCCTACTCCTATCAGGACACTAGAATTGCTTATACGCCTGTCCTGGACCATCCACACAGCGCCCCCTAGTGGACACAGTGGTCATTACACCACTATATAAAAATAAATATATATATAGTGGGTGCAGAAAATATTCAGACCCCTTTAAATTTTTCACTCTTTGTTTCATTGCAGCCATTTGCTAAATTCAAAAAAGTTCATTTTTTCTCATTAATGTACACTCTGCACCCCATCGATAATGAAAAAAAAACAAAATGTAGAAATTTTTTCAAATTTATTAAAAAAAACTGAAATATCATATGGTCATAAGTATTCAGACCATTTGCTCAGACACTCATATTAAAGTCACATGCTGTCCATTTCCTTGTGATCCTCCTTGAGATGATTCTACTCCTACATTGGAGTCCAGCTATGTTAAATTAAATTGATAGGAATTGATTTGGAAAGGCACACACATATCTATATAAGACCTCACAGCTCACAATGCATGTCAGACAAAATGAGAATCATGAGGTAAAAGAAACTGGCCAAGGAACTCATAGACAGGATTGTGGCAAGGCACACATCTGGTCAAGGTTACAAAAGAATTTCTGCAGTACTCAAGGTTCCTAAGAGCACAGTGCCCTCTATAATCCTTAAATGGAAGAAATTTGGGAACACCAAAAGTCTACCTAGACCTGGTTGTCCTGCCAAACTGAGCAATCATGGGAGAAGAGCCTTGATGAGAGAGGTAAAGAAGATCCCCAAGATCACTATGGCTGAGCTCCACAGATGCAGTAGGTAGATGGGAGAAAGTTCCACAAAGTCAACTATCACTGCAACCCTCCACCAATTGGGCATTTATGGCAGAGTGGCAGGCGGAAGCATTTCCACAGTGCCAGACATATGAAAGCCCGCATAGAGTTTGTTAAAAAACACATGTAGGACTCACAGACTATGAGAAATAAGATTCTCTGGTCTGATGAAATGAAGAGAGAACTTTTTGGTGATAATTCTAAGCGGTATATGTGGAGAAAACCAGGCACTGCTCATCACCTGCCAAATACAATACCAACAGTGAAACACGGTGGTGGCAGCATCATGCTATGGGGGTGTTTTTCATCTGCAGGGACAGGATGATTGGTTTCAATTGAAGGAAACATGAATGTGGCCAAGTACAGAGATATCCTGGATGAAAACCTCTTCCAGAGTACTCTGGACCTCAGACATGGCCAAAGGTTCACCTTCCAACAAGACAATTACCCTAAGCACACAGCTAAAATAACAAAGGAATGGCTTCAGAAAAACTTTGTGACCATGCTTAACTGGCCCAGCCAAAGCCTTGACCTAAAGCTAATTGAGCATCTTTGGAGAGACCTGAAAATGGCTGTCCACCAACATTCACCATCCAACCTGACGGAACTGGAAAGGATCTGCAAGGAAGAATGGCAAAAGATCCCCAAATTCAGGTGTGAAAAACTTGTTGCATCATTCCCAAGAAGACTCATGTACTAGCTCAGAAGGGTGCTTCTACTCAATACTGAGCAAAGGGTCTGAATACTTATGACCATGTGATATTTCAGTTTTTCGTTTTTAATATATTTGCAAAAATTTCTACACTTCTGCTTTTTTCCATCAAGATGGGGTGCAGAGTGTACAGTAACAAGAGAAAAATAAACTTGTTTGAATTTACCAAATGGCTGCAATGAAACAAAGAGTGAAAAATGTAAAGGGTTCTGAACACTTTTCGTACCCACTGTATATATGTATATATATATATATACATATTGTACTCATAAATAAATATTTTTGTAAAAAAGATATATAAACAATAAAAGTATACATATTTGGTAACGCCGCGCCTAGAACCACCCAACCTATAAAACTGTCCTATTATTTAACTCCTATAGTGAACACCGTAAAAGAAAAAAATAAGGCAAAGAACAATACTTTATCATCATACTGCCCAAAAAAAAGTGGAATAAAACGCGATCAAAAAAAGAATATAAATAAACATGGCACCCCTGAAAACATCATCTTATCCCACAAAAAGTTAGCTATCATATAGCTCTACCAGCAGAAAAATGAAAACGTTCTAGCTCTCAGATGCTCTCAGCGATGCAAAAAAATTTTTTCTATAAAATAGGTTTTATTGTGTAAAATCGTCAAAACATAAAAACTATATAAATGTGCCTTCTCTGTAATTGTTCTGACCCGAAGAATAAGGCTGCGTTATCAATTTTATCATTCGCAGCTCAACATAGAAAAAAAACACAAAAAAAAACCCTTTGGTTTAAAATAAATTTTGTGAAAAAAGTTTACATTTTCATTTTTTTGCACATTTTAAAAATTCCTGAGAAGCACCTGAAGAGTTAATACACTTTTTGAATGAGGCTTTGAGCACCTTGAGGAGTGCAGTTTTTAGACTGGTGTCACTTTTGGGTATTTTCTGTCATATGGGCTCCTCAAAATCACATCAAATGTAATGTAGTCTCTAAAAAATGGTTTTGAAAATTTTCTTAGAAAAATGAGAACTCGCTGGTCAACTTTAACCCTTACAACTTCTAAACAAAAAAAATTGTTTTACAAAATTGTGCTGATGTAAATAGACATGTGGGAAATGTTATTTATTAACTATTTTGTGTGACACATCTGAGTTAAGGGCATAAGAATGCAAAGTTTGAAAATTGCAAAATTTTCCAAATTTTCACCAAATTTCTGTTTTTTCACAAATAAAATCAAGTCATGTCAAAGTTATTTTACCACTTTCGTGAGGTACAATATGTCACAAAGCAACCTTCTCAGAATCAGTGTGATCTATTGCAGTGTTGCAGAGTTTTGACCTCATAAAGTGACACTGGTCAGAATTGTAAAGGGGTTAAAATACTTTTTTGAGCATGCATTATTGCTCCAATAGTCTGATATTAGATGCATACCCATGCCACCTGACTATGGGGGCCAATTGCAAGTGCTTGCCATTTGGATGCGATTGTACCTAGATTTCTTGGTCTCATCCTAAATTAACTTTTTTATGTTTTTAGAGAAAACAACATAATCTAGAAACTTAAAACAAATGATTTCTTACTAAATTGCTCGCATTGTTATAAATTATTTGTTGAGTCCTCTTCTTTGCTTTAAATAATCTTATATTAGATGCATGCACACGCCACCTGAATACAGAGGCCAGTTGTAGGTGCTTGGTTGTGGGAAGTGATTCTACAACCCCTGGCAAAAATTATGGAATCATCGGCCTTGGAGGATGCTCATTCAGTTGTTTAATTTTGTAGAAAAAAAGCAGATCAAAGACATTGCACAAAACTAAAGTAATTTCAAATGGCAACTTTTTGGCTTTAAGAAACACTAAAAGAAATCAAGAACAAAAAATGTGGTAGTCAGTAATGGTTATTTTTTTTTTAACCAAGCATAAGGGAAAAATTATGGAATCACTCAATTCTGAGGGAAAAAATTATGGAGTCATGAAAAACAAACCAACAAAAAAACACTCCAACACATCACTAGTATTTTGTTGCACCACCTCTGGCTTTTATAACAGCTTGCAGTCTCTGAGGCATGGACCTAATGAGTGTCAAACAGCACTCTTCATCAATCTGTCTCCAACTTTCTCTGATTGCTGTTGCCAGATAAGCTTTGCAGGTTGGAGCCTTGTCATGGACTGTTGTGAGTTCATTTTCTCCTTCACTACTGAGGCCCGAGGAACTCCCTCTTCTGGTAGGGAAAGGTAGTGAGCCTGATTGTCAGGCACCTGGGTCTGATGATGATGACTAGCTGAGTGGAGTTACTGACTGGATATAAGGCTGCCGATGCCCTTCTGCCCTGCAGGTGATTTCTCTGTGGGATCCTTGGAGACCAGTCTGAATTCCTGCTCCTCTAAAGCTAAGTTTTCTGCTCGGCCTTTTGCATTTGTGCTTAGACTTTGTTTTGCTTTGTTTTTCTGGATTTCTGCCATTCCCTGCTGGGGTGTGCTGAATTCCTTTAGCTCTGTCTTCTGAAAATACCTGAGTGCTGATTTAGTTTTTGAAGCCTAGCTGCTTCAGGGTCTTTTTCATATCAGCTTGTTGGCTTATGTCTTTGATAGGGTTTTGGCAGATTGCAGAGAGCAACCTTCCTTTCCTGTTCTGTTTAGCTAGCTTGGGCCCCATCGTTTGCTCAGCCTATCTTTCTATCTGTGTGAGTGTTTTTTCATCTTGCTTCACCGTCATTATATGTTGGGGGCTGCCTTTTACTTTGGGGTCTGCTCTGGGGCAGTTTAGATTTCCTTTTCTGTCTTTAGGCTATTTAGCGCTCCGGCTGTGATCGAGGGGTCTAGGGCATCGTAGGAACCCCCCACGGCTACTGCTAGTTGTGTTGATAAGTTCAGGGGTCTGCAATCTGATAGTTGCCAACTTCTCTGGTTTTCTGGACGTAGCTTCTATTTTTGTGTCTGCCTCCTATGGTGACTCAATCATAACAATGGACCATTTTCTTCTACTTCCACCAAAGATTTTCAATTGGATTGAGATCTGGACTATTTGCAGGCCGACATTGATCTTATGTGTGTTTTACAGTTTTTGCTCTATGGCAGGATGCATTATCTTGAAAAATGATTTCATCATCCCCAAACATCCTTTCAATTGATGGGATAAGAAAAGTGTCCAAAATATCAACATAAACTTGTGCATTTATTGAAGATTTAATGAGAGCCATCTCCCCAGTGCCTTTACCTGACATGCAGCCCCATATCATCAATGACTGTGGAAATTTGCATGTTCTCTTCAAGCAGTCATCTTTATAAATCTCATTGGAATGGCACCAAACAAAAGTTCCAGCATCAGGTGACACCACTGCTTCTTCTGCTCTTGTGCGTGCAAGCCAATCCCCTGTCCATGGTGCATGTGAAGATACCTCCTGCCCTGTGCCTGTCATTGCACAAAGTCAACTAGCACCATGAACAAGCATGTTCACATGCTTGTCCCAGTGCAGGGTTCACTTGTCCATACCACAAACCTTGGAATGCAAACGCAAATATGCAGCCAACATTCTACAGGTCACTCTACTAAATTCACACATTTCTCAACTGCATGTGCTTGAAATGTTGCCTTTTATGCTCATGGAGATGGAAGCTTTCCGCAATCTGATGGCGGCGGAAGTCCCTCAGTACTCAGTCCCTAGCTGCCAATATTTCTCACGGTGTGCCGTTCCCGCATTACACAAGCACGTGTCCCACAACATTAGCCGTGCGCTGAACAATGCAGTTACTGTGAAAGTCCACCTAACCATGGACACATGGACAAGTGCTTGTGGGCAGGAATGGTACATTTCGCTGATGGAACACTGGGTTAGCATAGTGAAAGCCGGGACCCAGTCAGACCTTGGATGGAACACGTCAATCAGGGTTGCCCCCACAGTCTACAGCTCCTGCACCTCCTCCTCTTCAGTCTCCATCTCCAAAATCTGTGGCTGACACCGCTAAACCAACAGCCAGGCATAATCATGTGTGACAATGGCCGGAACCTGGTGGCAGCTCTGAGGCAGGGCAAGCTCACACACGTACCATGCCTGGCCCATGTGCTTAACCTCATGGTTCAGCAGTTTCTCAAAACCTACCTGGAGATCCCAAATCTGCTTGTGAATCTACACCACCTGTGTGCCCATTTTAGAAAGTTAGCTACAGCTTCCACCGCCCTTGCTGTGCTTCAGCACCATTTGCAGCTATCAGCTCACCGACTGGTATGTGATGTCCCCACATGCTGGAACTCTACTCTGCAGATGTTGGGATGGATTTGTGAGAAGAAGAGGGCAATAATTGACTACCAGCATCAACAAGACCGTCGGTATTCAGTTCAGACTCCACACATAAGACCTCACGAGTGGACATGGATGTCAGACATATGTACCATCCTCCAAAACTTTGAGAACTCCACCAAGATGGTGAGCAGCGATGATGCCATAATTAGTGTCACCATCCTACTTCTCTGTCATCTGAAACGTTCTCCTCTGCTCACAATCAAAGAAGATGCATTGCAGGCGGAGCACGATGAGATGACGCAAGGAACCTTACAAGGTGATTACATACAGCCCAGCTTCATCTAATCCCAACATGGATTGGGTGACAATGAGGAAGAGGAGGAGGAAGAACAGGAGCTAGTTTCATGCGATATTGACTGTCTTACCTGCAAATCTGTCAGACCATCTGTTCAGCGTGGATGGCCTGAGGACAGGGATGAGGAGGAGGAGAGCATGTTCAGTCATCCTCTTGGTGAGGACACGGAAGTCTTGCTTGTCAGCAGTCTGGCACACATGGCTGAGTTTATGCTACGCTGCCTTTCCCGTGACCCTTGCATTCTTAAAATTTTGGGTGACAGACATTACTGGTTGGTGACACTTCTAGACTCATGCTACAAGAAGAACTTTCTATCACTTATTCCCGAGGCGGACAGGTCTACTAAAATGAGGCAGTACCAGAAGGCCCTTGTTGCCGAATTATTAAAAGAATTCCCATCTGAAAATGCTGGTGGTAGAGGTCACAGTTCTTTGGACAACCAAGGAGTTTAGGCGAGAGAGACAACTCCAATCCAGCAGAGGCAGGAGAACACTCTCAAAGTTCTGGGACAGTTTTCTCAGACCATACCATCACACAGGCCCTGAGGCGCTGGTACTCTCACAAAGAGGGCAAAGTTTGGGAAGATGCTGAATTAGTAGGTATGCTGACCGTACCAATGTCCTCCGTGACTCCTCTGTGCTTTATCATTATTGGTCTCAAAGCTGGACACGTGGCATGAACTGACTCTCTACGCCTTGGAGGTCCTGGCCTGCCCTCCCACTAGCGTTTTGTCAGAACGTGCTTTTTGTGTCACTGGTGAAATTATAACTGATAAGTGCATCCGCCTGTCAACTGAAAATGCTGACAGGCTGACTATTATAAAAATGAACAAGGGCTGGATTGGGCCAGACTTCTCTACATCACTGAATGATAGCAGCGCAACAAAAACTCAAATCCAGTGTCTTTTTTGGGAGGTCTATTCCCATGTAACTCTTCTCACCCACACCTAGGTATACTCTTCCTGATTTTGGCTATTTGCTGTTGTCCTCCTCCTTCTACTCATCATCATCATCCTACACCACTAGATCACCAGGGTGACCGTAGTCCGTGATGCAATACCCACATAATTTTTTAAAGGGTGCTTATGATGCCTGTAACAAAAAATTTTATATGGTTGTTCATGTATTCCCCCCAAGGGGGAAATGTTTGTCAGCCCATACACTTAGTGTAAGGGCATTACAAGTATAGGAGACTCGCTCCTTTATAATTGAAACCTTTTTTCATGAGGCCCTCCTCTACGTCTCTTCAAAGGGGCATTGAAGTGGCTCCAATTTTTTGGCAGCTCTTGCACTCACTGCATAGGCAAACAGTATGAGTGCCCTACCCCCTTTTGGGTCTCCACCCCCTTTTGTGACCCCCAGTATACAGTGGGCTGCTTTCCGACAGAACTTTCCATCCCCTGGTATCTCTCGAGCATTCCAACCAGTTCATCGGCATTCCAGGGATCACACTGAGCAACCCAAGTTTGTTCCGGCCTCTGCAGGGAGTGCACAAACCGGTTCATCAACACCCATTCTACCATCTGCGCAGGCATAGAGGACTATGGCTGCATCCACTTCTGCACCAGATGCAACAAGTCAAACATTTGGAGCGCGGTGGTTTGTCTTGGATATACACCCAACGGTAAACCCGCTGTACCCTGATAGCCATTGTTGCTCCCAAGCGTGCAAGAATCTCCATTTTTAACTTGCCATACTCTTTAGCATCCTGCAAAGCTAAATCATAGTCTGCTTTCTGGGATTCCCCCATCAAGAATGGTGCCAGTACCTCTGCCCACTGCTCTGATGGGAATTTCTCCCTCTTGGCGACCCTTTCAAACACCGTCTGGAAAGTCTCAACATTGCAGTTCTCCATTGTAGAATCTTCAGCCTCAACAATGCAATTCTCCACTGCAGGTTCTTCAGATTCAATATTGCAATTCTCCAGTGCAGGTTCTTCAGCCTCAACACTGCAATTCTCAACTGCAGGTTCTTCAGGCTCAACACTGCAATTCTACAATGCAGGTTCTTCAGCCTCAATACTGCAATTCTCCTCTGCCAGGTCTTCTGCCTCAACACTGCAATTCTCCACTGCCGGGTCTTCAGCTTCAACACTGCAATTCTCCACTGCTGGGTCTTCAGCCTCAACACTGCAATTCTCCAATGCAGCTTCTTCAGCCTCAACACTGCAATTCTCCACCGCAGCTTCTTCAGGCTCAACACAGCAATTCTCCAATGCAGGTTCTTCAGCATCAACACTGCAATTCTCCACTGCCGGGTCTTCTGCCTCAACACTGCAATTGTCCACTGCCGGTTATTCAGCCTCAATATTGCAATAAAATTAAAGTGGAATTCACCATTTCTGTTGAAATAAGTCTTATTAGTTAAAAAAACACGGAGCTGGGGAGAAGTGTGAAGAGCAGGATGAAAGGACAACGGCTGTTTTGCACTGATTGCACTTCAACGGGTCCAATGTCCGTTCATCCTTCCCTCCACACTTCTCCCCAGTTCCATGTTTTTTAACAGATGAAATAAAAGTCTTCTAATGGGAACGGTGAGTGCCACCTTCATTTTTGCCTATTCATGAACACACACTAACTTAAACTGAGTTTTGGGAGCAGAAGCTTGCCAAATCCTACTCATAATCTCAAGTCTCTAAGTTCTAAAGATTCTTAAGTTTTAACATCGACATTAAGCACATTATGGATTGCCACATCTGTACAAGATCAGTATCACCGCAAGCACATGAGTGTGGTCCCAGTATCACCACTAGTACATGAATGCAGTATGAGAACTACCATTAGTACATGAGTACAGAATTAAAACCACTGTCAATGCATGAATGTAGGGCCAGAAGCACATTCAGTGCATGAATGCAATGCCAGAACCACCATCAGTACATGAATTGAGAACCAGATCCACTGCCAGAATATTAATGCAAGCAACAGGAACCACCATCAGTACATACATACAGCACAAAGCATAGTACAGTGATCAATTGAAAAGTCAGGTCTGCCCCATTTACAATTTTATAGCATGAACCTATAATTCCCAGTGTGTCCTTAACAACGGTAAGGAGATACTGTGCATTTTTGAAATCAGTCCCAGTATCAGTTGTTATCAGTCCTCATCTGACTGCACAGGACCAACAGAAATGATGAATCATAGTCCATATCACAAATAAACATTTTAATAAAGATAACTTATAGACAATATTTTCTCTGATTGGAGTCTTTCTCCTTTTTTTATTCTCTTCTTCACTTTGTCCAGATGTCAGGACAAGAATTCATGTCCAAAGGTTGTCTCTGAACCCTGTCTGATGACAAATGCACATATAACAGGATGCAGCTGGCCTCCACTAATAAAGGCAAGGGGCAGCACAGGTGCAAACTACTGATAAAAACATCCACTCCACACCTACCAGACCATGGAGGGGTTGGTTGCCCAGTAGAAAAAATGCACATAGATAAGACTTGCATAGGATGCAAGTCAGTCACACAGACAAGTGTGATTCAAAGTGTCTGGCTTGCAACCTATTAATGACGCCCATAGTATTATCAGGCAGGCTGCTCCAGCACTATAATATGCAACACACAGTGACAGACACCCCAATAGACCAAGCCAACAGAAAGAGGCCCGGCTGCATCTTGCAAAAACTGATATGATAAGTGGAAAAGATTAATGCATACAATGAGTACATTAAATGAGGTATTGGCAGCCGGGCCTCTTTCTGTTGGCTTGGTCCATTGGGTCGTCTGTCACTGTGTGTTGCATATTATAGTGCTGGAGCAGCCCCCCTGATAATACTATGGGCGTCATTAATAGGTTACAAGACAGACACTTTGCATTACACTTGCCTGTGTGACTGGCATCCTATGCAAGCCTTATCTATGTGCATTTTTTATACTAGGCATAATGTGCCCTTGCAGTAACCCCAACCCTTCCCTCCCTCAAGCATCCACATCTAAAATGAAAGCACATTTCCACAATTCATCTTCAGCTCCTCCACAGATAGTGGACATAGTAAGAATAACTGAGACATGGTTAGACGACAGCTATGACTGGGCGACTAACTTGCAAGGATATGATTTGTTTAGGAGGGATCGTAAAAAAAAGGAAAGGGGGTGGAGTCTGTCTATATATAAAGTCCACTTTAAAGCCCACACTAAGAGAAGATGTACAAGAGGGAAATGAAGAAGTGGAGTCTCTATGGGTGGAGATACAAGGAGAGAAAAGTAATAAAATTCTCATAGGGGTTTGTTATCAGCCACCAAATATAACAGAAACCACTGAAAATGTATTATTGAAACAAATAGACGAAGCAGCAAATCACAATGAGGTGATTATTATGGGGGACTTCAACTACCCCGACATAGACTGGGAAACTGAAACCTGCGTATCTCAGAAAGGAAACCAATTTCTGTCAGTGACCAAGGATAATTATCTGTCACAACTTGTGCAGGGCCCAACTAGAGGGACAGCCCTTCTGGACTTAATTTTAAGCAACAGGCCAGATAGAATAACAGAAGTACGAGTCGATGGGCACCTAGGGAATAGTGACCACAATGTAATACAATTCCACTTGTCCTTCAGTAAGGTGCCCTGGGAGGGGGTTACAAAAATGCTGAAATTCAGGAAAGCAAAGTTTGATCAGCTTAGAGAGGACCTTCGCCGAATTGATTGGGGCAATGTCCTCAAAAATAGGAGCACAGAAAATAAATGGGAAATATTTAAATCAGTTTTACACACCCACTGCGAGCTAGCCATACCATACAGAAATAAAAGGGCTAGGAACAGGAGAACACCAATGTGGCTAAATAAGGATGTAAAAAGGGCAATAAATAACAAGAACAAGGCATTTAGGAAGCTAAAACAAGAAGGCAATGAAGAAGCATTAAAACGTTATAGATAAAAAAATAAAATGTGTAAAAAAACAAATACATTTAGCAAAAGTGGAAACTGTTAGGCGTCAGATTCCTGTCGCTGCACAGCGAGATTCCCAAGCCTTACTTCCAGTGGTCTCCCATTCCTCTCCAGCTGCAGAGGAGGTTCATCAGTCCAGGCTCTCTGCCCAGACCAGCTCCGTGGGTTTGCTTGCTGCTGCCACCTCTGGCACATCTATGGCAATACATGCTGCTCAGCAGCGAGATTCTCCAGGGACTAAAGGCCCCGTCTCACTAAGCGACATACCAGCGATCCCGACACCGATATGAAGGTGTCAGGATCGCTGGTAAGTCGCTATGTGATCGCTGGTGTAAAAAAAATCCTGTAAAAAATAGAATCAAAATAAAAAATATAGTTATTCTCACCTTCCGACGTCGCGTTCAGCCATCCCGCCTCTCTCCACGCTCCGGTCCCAGTGATCCTTTGCACGAATGACCGCGAGATGTCACGGTCTCGCGGGATAACAAAGTCTCACGGTCATTCGTGCAAAGGAGCACTGGGACCGGAGCGTGGAGAGAGGCAGGATGCCTGCACGGGACTTCGGAAGGTGAGAATAACTATATTTTTTATTTTTTTTATTATTTTTTTTACACCTGATCGCTGGTCTCCCGCTGTCACACACAGCGATGCGTGCTGGCCAGCGGGAGACCAGCGACCAAAGAAATGTCCAGAGATTTCTTGCAGCGATCAGCGATACCGGCAGGGGGGCCGCTCGCTGATCGCTGTCACACACAGCAATCTCGCTGGTGAGATCGCTGTTACGTCACAAAAGTTGTGACTCAGCAGCGATCTCGCTACCGAGATTGCTTAGTGAGACGGGGCCTTAAGTCCCCATGTCAGGCCACTGAGCATGCCCGTGGAGTGATCTCCCGTTGGAAATCGAAGGTCAAGTGCTCAGGTCCTGCTCGTGTTCGGATTGGCCCATCCAAGAAGCCAGGAAGGTCCTGGACGCTCGCGGCTATAAAAGATTCGCATGGCCGCTTGGCCATGTGCTAGGATAGACTGTATTTGCAGACTATGTGGAGTGAGTGAGGTATGCACGTATGAATGTCTCTGGTGAATGACTCATTAAGAAACCCCTACCCTTGGTACGCATGTGTTGTGCAGCCTAGCCTGCTAGCTCCCAGGCTTAGGTGTAGGTAGGACAGAGGTTGAGTCAGGCATCAGTCCTCACCAGGGACTCGGCACGCCTCAGTGCACATGCTCCACTTCATAGCCAGCGTCTATAGCGGCGCTCGCGGCAGCGACGCCGCACGCTCAGTGGGCCTAGAGGGACTCTAACCCCGTGTCCTTGGGGTAGAGTTCTGTGGCCATACACTGTGCGCTCTTTTGGTTGGGCTCTGTGAGCTAAACAGGCTCCGGCATCTATGTTCAGCGGTTGTGCGACTCTGTGCATTAACAGAGTTCGCACCTGTTCACATTGGGTGACGTAACCCATGTGTGACTGTTTTTACGCCGCTCTATTCTTCCGCCATTGCCTAGTGGCAGTGTACCACCTCTGCACGGTGGACCCGGGCTGCGAACGCACCTACTATTATTTTATAATTTGGTGCGTTTCGCCAGCCCTAACAGAAACTGAGAGACTCATTGCTAAGGAAAGTAAAACAAACCCCAAACTATTCTTTAATTATATTAACAGTAAAATGATTAAAATTGATGGTGTCGGCCCTTTAAAGAACAATGAGCGTGAAATCATAGAGAGCGATGTGGGAAAAGCAAATGTTTTAAATACTTTTTTCTCAACAGTGTTCACACAGAAAAAGGATTTGCCAGGGGAAATGCAGAGTGATAATGTAAACTCCCCATTAACCCCTTCATGACCCAGCCTATTTTGACCTTAATGACCTGGCCATTTTTTGCATTTCTGACCAGTGTCCCTTTATGAGGTAATAACTCAGGAACGCTTCAACGCATCTTAGCGATTCTGAGATTGTTTTTTCGTGACATATTGGGCTTCATGTTAGTGGTAAATTTAGGTTGAAATTTTTTGCGTTTATTTGTGAAAAAAATGGAAATTTAGCGAAAATTTTGAAAATTTTGCAATTTTCAATTTTTTAATTTTTATTCTGTTAAACCAGAGAGTTATGTGACACAAACTAGTTAATAAATAACATTTCCAACATGTCTACTTTACATCAGCACAATTTTGGAAACAACATTTTTTTTTGTTAGGAAGTTATAAGGGTTAAAAGTTAACCAGTGATTTCTCATTTTTACAACAAAATTTACAAAACCATTTTTTTAGGGACCACCTCACATTTAAAGTCATTTTGAGGGGTCTATATGGCAGAAAATACCCAAAAGTGACACCATTCTAAAAACTGCACCCCTCAAGCTACTCAAAACTACATTTAAGAAGATTATTAACCCTTCAGGTGCTTCACAGGAACTAAAGCAACGTGGAAGGAAAAAAAGGACATTTTAATTTTTCCAACAAAATTTTTTTTTTAGCATCAATGTTTTCATTTTCACCTGGGCAACAGGATAAAATGGATCCTAAAATTTGTTGAGCAATTTCTCCTGAGTACACTGATACCTCATATGTAGTCATAAACCACTGTTTGGGCGCACGGCAGGGCCCTGGAGGGAAGGAGCGCCATTTGACTTTTGGAATGGAAAATTAGCTCCAATAGTTAGCGGACACCATGTCGTGTTTGGACTGCCCCTGTGTGCCTAAACATTGGAGTACCCCCACAAGTGACCCCATTTTGGAAACTAGACACCCCAACGAACTTATCTAGATGCATAATGAGCACTTTGAACCCCCAGGTAATTCACAAATTGATCTGTAAAAATGAAAAAGTACTTTTTTTTTCAAAAAAAAATTATTTTTGCCTACATTTTTTCATGGGCAACAGGATTAAATGGATCCTAAAATTTGTTGGGCAATTTCTCCTGAGTACACTGATACCTCATATGTAGTCATAAACCACTGTTTGGGAGCACGGCAGGGTCCTGGAGGGAAGGAGCGCCATTTGACTTTTGGAATGGAAAATTAGCTCCAATAGTTAGCGGACACCATGTCGTGTTTGGACTGCCCCTGTGTGCCTAAACATTGGAGTACCCCCACAAGTGACCCCATTTTGGAAACTAGACACCCCAACGAACTTATCTAGATGCATAGTGAGCACTTTGAACCCCCAGGTAATTCACAAATTGATCTGTAAAAATGAAAAAGTACTTTTTTTTCACAAAAAAATTCTTTTTGCCTACATTTTTTCATTTTTTCATGGGCAACAGGATTAAATGGATCCTAAAATTTGTTGGTCAATTTCTCCTGAGTACACTGATACCTCATATGTAGTCATAAACCACTGTTTGGGCGCACGGCAGGGTCCTGGAGGTAAGGAGCGCCATTTGACTTTTGGAATGGAAAATTAGCTCCAATAGTTAGCGGACACCATGTCGTGTTTGGACTGCCCCTGTGTGCCTAAACATTGGAGTACCCCCACAAGTGACCCCATTTTGGAAACTAGACACCCCAACGAACTTATCTAGATGCATAATGAGCACTTTGAACCCCCAGGTAATTCACAAATTGATCTGTAAAAATGAAAAAGTACTTTTTTTTTCACAAAAAAATTCTTTTTGCCTACATTTTTTCATGGGCAACAGGATTAAATGGATCCTAAAATTTGTTGGGCAATTTCTCCTGAGTACACTGATACCTCATATGTAGTCATAAACCACTGTTTGGGCGCACGGCAGGGTCCTGGAGGGAAGGAGCGCCATTTGACTTTTGGACTGGAAAATTAGCTCCAATAGTTAGCGGACACCATGTCGTGTTTGGACTGCCCCTGTGTGCCTAAACATTGGAGTACCCCCACAAGTGACCCCATTTTGGAAACTAGACACCCCAACGAACTTATCTAGATGCATAGTGAGCACTTTGAACCCCCAGGTAATTCACAAATTGATCTGTAAAAATGAAAAAGTACTTTTTTTTTCACAAAAAAATTCTTTTTGCCTACATTTTTTCATTTTTTCATGGGCAACAGGATTAAATGGATCCTAAAATTTGTTGGGCAATTTCTCCTGAGTACACTGATACCTCATATGTTATCATAAACCACTGTTTGGGCGCACGGCAGGGCCCTAGAGGGAAGGAGCGCCATTTGACTTTTTGAATGGAAAGTTAGCTCCAATCATTAGCGGACACCAGGTCGCTTATGGAAAGTATGTAGTGTACGTCAGGTTGGTGTGTGTGGTAGGGTATGCACCACACACCCACCAACCTGACGTACACTACACCACACACGCACACCAACCTGACGTACACTTCGCCACACATACCAACCTGACACTACATCAGGTTGGTGTGTGTGGCGTAGTGTGCGTCAGGTTGGTGTGTGGTGTGGTGTAGTGTAGTGTACGTCAGGTTGTTGTGTGTGTTATAGTATACACCACACACACCAACCTGACGTACACTACGCCACACACACACACACCAACCTGACGTACACTTCGCCACACATACCAACCTGACACTACATCAGGTTGGTGTGTGTGGCGTAGTGTACGTCAGGTTGGTGTGTGGTGTAGTGTACGTCAGGTTGGTGTGTGTGGTGTAGTACACACCACACACACACACACCAACCTGACGTACACTACGCCACACACACACCAACCTGACATACACTACGCCACACATACCAACCTGACACTACATCAGGTTGGTGTGTGTGGCGTAGTGTACGTCAGGTTGGTGTGTGGTGTGGTGTAGTGTACGTCAGGTTGGTGTGTGTGGTATAGTATACACCACACACCAACGTGATGTACACTATGCCACACACACACAACAACCAGACGTACACTACCCCACACATACCAACCTGACACTACATCAGGTTGGTGTGTGTGGCGTAGTGTACATCAGGTTGGTGTGTGGTGTGGTGTACGTCAGGTTGGTGTGTGTGGTATAGTATACACCACACACACACCAACCTGACGTACACTATGCCACACACACACACCAACCTGACGTACACTACGCCACACATACCAATCTGATACATCAGGTTGGTGTGTGTGGCGTAGTGTACGTCAGGTTGGTGTGTGTGGTGTAGTACACACCACACACACACACCAACCTGATGTACACTACGCCACACACACACACACCAACCTGACGTACACTACGCCACACATACCAACCTGATACTACATCAGGTTGGTGTGTGTGGTGTGGTGTACGTCAGGTTGGTGTGTGTGGTGTGGTGTTGTGTATGTCAGGCTGGTGTGGGTGAGTTCTGTAGTGGAGTGTCAGGATGTGTTTAGTCCATGGACATGTGATGAATTCTGAAGCATTCATTCAAACACAGTCCAGGTTTGTCGGGACATGTTTCACATTGGAAACGAGTTTCCCTTCTTGTCCCCCTTTTATAGCATACCCGGCACCGTTTTTTTTTTCTCTCCTCACGGGGAAAATGTTGCCCTGGTACCATACGGGAAACTTGAGTTCCAGGGGTGCTGGGGCGCGCTCCGTCCTCCTCTCCAAAAATCATGGCCTTTATCACCGCCTCCTGGAAATCAAGGAAGGAGTGGTTCTGGCCTGCACATCGTGATAGCACGCATGCGTTATACAGTGCCATTTGTACGAGGTACACAGCCAGTTTTTTGTACCACACCTTCGTTTTCCGCATGGCACTATAGGGCTGGAGGACTTGATCAGAAAGATCAACCCCCCATGTGATGGTTGTACGCCAGGACACAGTCCGGTTTGTGGACCGGTACTGGAGTACCTCGAATGGTGGTGGCCGTGGTGCCGGGACCATGGATTGTGGTCAAGACAAAGACATCTCTTTTGTCTTTGAACTTGACCACAAGCATGTTGCCGCTACATTGGGCTCGAGTCTCACCCTTTCGGAGAGGCTGCTCAATTAGCGGCAAAGGGAGACCCCTCTGGTTTCTGCGCACGGTACCGCAAGCGACGGTAGCTCTGGCAGAGAGGGATTGAAATAGTGTGATGCTTGTATAAAAGTTATCAACGTACAGATGGTAACCTTTATCAAGCAGAGGGTGGACCAAATCCCACACTATTTTCCCACTCACCCCCAAAGCAAGTGGACATTCTGGGGGCTGGATCCTACTGTCCTTTCCTTGGTAAACTCTAAAGCTGAGAGTGTACCCTGAGGTACTCTCACACAGCTTGTAGAGTTTCATCCCGTACCGTGTCCTTTTGCTGGGCAGGTACTGACGGAACTGAAGCCTCCCTTTGAAGTGGATGAGGGATTCATCCACACAAATTTCCCTTTCGGGAATGTACACTTCAGCAAACTTGTTGTTGAAGTGTTCGACGACTGGCCGAATTTTGAACAGTCTATCAAAATTCGGGTCATCGCGGGGAAGGATTTCAGTGTTGTCCCTGAAATGAAGAAATTTATGAATAGCCTCAAACCGTTTCCGAGTCATCACCATGCCAAATACTGGAGTTTGATATAAAATATCAGTACTCCAGTATTGGCGAATTTCTGGTTTCTTCACAATCCCCATGTGAAGGACCAGTCCCCAATATTTAATCATTTCTACAGAGTCCACAGGACTCCAAGTAGAGAATGAAGAAATTGGGTGTTCCGCCAAAAATTGTTGGGCATACAAGTTTGTTTGCTCCACCATGAGACTGACGATTGACTCCGAGAAAAAGACTTTGAAAAAGTCTATTTCCCTGAAGTTGGCAGTCTCAAACTGGATTCCTGATTGGGGAACAAAATCAGGAATCCGTGGAGCAAAATTTTCAGGGACGGGGGTCCAGGAGGGAGCACTAGTGCTAGGTTGGGCGTCACTAGCACTAGGTTGGGGGAAACTCACACTTGGCTGTGAGACTTCCTCCAAGATAACCGACTCTTCCTCTAAGGCCTCCGACTCTTCCTCCCTGGGCTCCGGACGATTTCTCGTCCTGCGACATCTCGGTCGTGGCAAGTCTGTGTCGCTGGAAGAGGAAGCGTGGGAGGAATAGAGAAAGGTGGGGTCATCTCTCTCACTATCACTATCAGTATCAGAGGCAATAATTTCATATGCCTCCTCAACTGAGTAGACCCTTTGGGACTGGGATGAGCGGGACATTGTGTGTGTGGTGTGTGTGCGTGTGTAAAAATCCTTTATTATAGTGTGCGTGTGCGTGTGTATGTGCGAGTGTTTGGTGAAACTTTTTACTGGAGAATGGGCTGTCAGGAGGGGACTGTCAGGCGTGCAGGGGGCAGGAGGGGACTGTCAGGCGCGCGGGGGGCAGGAGGGGACTGTCAGGCGCGCGGGGGGCAGGAGGGGACTGTCAGGCGCGCGGGGGGGGCAGGAGGGGACTGTCAGGCGCAGGAGGGCGCAGAGGAGAATTAGGTGGAGACGGAACCAGCGGCGGCAGCAACAGTGGGGGTGATCAGGGGTGCTGGGGGGTGATGAGGGGTGCTGGGGGGTGATAAGGGGTGCTGGGGGGTGATCAGGGGCAGAGGGGGGCTGTCAGGCACCGGGGGCAGGAGGTTGCTGAGGAGATAAGGAAATAAAAAAACCTGCAGCAGCAGGGGATAATCAGGGGTTAATCAAGGGGGCAGGGGTTAATCAGGGGTGGCAGGGGTTAATCAGGGGTGACAGAGGTTAATCAGGGGGGGCAGAGGTTAATGAGGGTGATCACTGGGACACAGGAGGGGGCTCTCAGACACAGGAGGCAGTAGGCGGCTGAGGAGCTCGCAGATGTGGATCAGCAGGTGGATGATCGGGGGTGCTGGGGGAGATCGGGGGTGCTGGGGGAGGATCAAGGGTGCTGGGGGATGATCAAGGGTGCTGGGGGATCACCAGGGGCAGAGGGGGGCTGTCAGGCACCGGGGGGGGCAGAAGGTGGCGGAGGAGATAAAGAAATAAAAGAACTTGCAGCAACAGGGGTTAATCAGGGGGGCAGGGGTTAATCAGGGGGGCAGGGGTTAATTGGGGGGCACGGGTTAATCGGGGGGCAGGGGTTAATGAGGGTGATTACTGGGGCTCTCAGTCACAGGAGGCAGTAGGCGGCTGAGGAGCACAGAAGAAGTAACAGCAGGTGGATGATCGGGAGTGCTGGGGGAGATCGGGGGGTGCTGGGGGAGATCGGGGGGTGCTGGGGGAGATCGGGAGTGCTGGGGGAGGATCAAGGGTGCTGGGGGATGATCAGGGGTGCTGGGGGATCACCAGGGGCAGAGGGGGGCTGTCAGGCACCGGGGGGCAGGAGGTGGCGGAGGAGATAAAGAAATAAAAGGACCTGCAGCAGCAGGGGTTAATCAGGGGGGCAGGGGTTAATCAGTGGGGCAGGGGTTAATCAGGGGGCAGGGGTTAATCAGGGGGGCAGGGGTTAATCGGGGGGGCAGGGGTTAATGAGGGTGATTACTGGGGCTCTCAGTCACAGGAGGCAGTAGGCGGCTGAGGAGCGCAGAAGAGGTAACAGCAGGTGGATGATCGGGAGTGCTGGGTGAGATCGGCGGTGCTGGGGGGAGATCGGGGGTGCTGGGGAGAGATCGGGGGTGCTGGGGGAGGATCAGGGGGCAGGGGTGAGTGAGCGGAGGTGGGAGGGGCTGGAATTAGGCGGTGGAGGGGAAGTTATACTACCGGAAGGCAGTGGTGGCAGCGGCAGCGGCGATGACAGCGGTGACAGCGGCGGCGATCGCAGGTCAGGGCGGCAGTCTGGCACCTCGTTCCTCAGCTTCCATGGACAGGATGAAGTTGAGGAACGAGGCAGCCATGATTTTACCCCGCCCCTCCACATCTGATTGGAGGGCTAGCGTCACATGGACGCTAGCTCCAATCAGATGCGAGGGGGGTGACAAAAAGGTCACTGGGAGTGATCGTATCCCCGGGGGGGCGAAGCCACCCCCCCTGGGGTCAAGTCTAGGTCCCCCTGTACCGGCGGGTCGGGTGAACTTTCATTGAACCCGCTCACCCAACTCGCAGGAGGGAGATCTTTTCATGACGCTGCATAGGCGTCATGGGTCGTTTTGCCACGACTTTTCATGACGCCTATGTGGCGTCAAAGGTCGTGAAGGGGTTAAGTATTACCTGCCTAACCCAGGAAGAAGTGCAGAACCTCCTTAGTAAGATTAAAATTGACAAATCACCAGGCCCTGATGGTATTCACCCTCGGGTATTAAGGGAGTTAAGTAATATGATAGACAGGCCTCTATTCCTTATATTTAAAGACTCTATAGAAACAGGGTCTGTTCCTTTTGATTGGCGGCAAGCAAATGTGGTACCAATATTCAAAAAGGGGTGTAAAAGGGAACCTGGAAACTATAGGCCGGTAAGCTTAACATCTGTTGTGGGTAAAATTTTTGAGGGTTTCTAAGGGATACCATTATGGAATATCTCAATGTTAATAAATGTTTAACTCCATATCAACATGGATTTATGAAGGATCGCTCCTGTCAAACTAACCTGATCAGCTTCTATGAGGATGTAAGCTCTCAAATGGACCAAGGAGAATCATTGGATGTCATTTATCTCGACTTCTCTAAAGCATTTGACACTGTCCCACATAAACGATTGGTAAGTAAGATGAGAAAGCTTGGGCTAGGGGAAAGTGTGTGTAGATGGGTAGGTAGCTGGCTTAGTGATAGTAAACAAAGAGTGGATATTAATGGTGCATACTCAGATTGGGCCAGGGTTACTAGTGGGGTACCACAGGGTTCTGTATTGGGCCCCCTACTATTTAATATATTTATTAATGATCTAGTGGATGGCTTACACAGTAAAATATCAGTATTTGCAGATGATACAAAACTATGTAAGGTAGTTAACACAAAGGAGGACAGTTTGCAACTACAGACAGATTTGAGTAAATTGGAGAATTGGGCTGAAAAATGGCAAATGAGGTTTAACACAGATAAGTGTAAGGTTATGCACATGGGAAGAAGAAACAGATGCTACAATTACTTACTAAATGGGAAACTGCTGGGGAAATCAGACATGGAAAAAGACTTAGGCATCTTAGTCAATAAGGAGCTAAATTGGAGTGCCCAGTGTCAGGCAGCTGCCACCAAACCAAATAGGGTCATGGGATGCATTAGAAGAGGTCTGGTGACACGAGATAAAAACATAATTCTCCCTCTGTACAAATCACTCGTCAGACCACACTTGGAGTATTGTGTGCAATTTTGGACGTCGGTGCTCAAGAAAGACATTACTGAACTTGAAAGGGTTCAAAGGCGGGCTACTAAAATGATAAATGGAGTTGGTTCACTACAATACCCTGAAAGGTTATCAAAACTAGGTCTATTTACTCTAGAAAAGAGAAGACTTAGGGGAGACCTGATATATATGTACAAGTATATCAGAGGGCAATACAGAGATCTCTCCAATGAACTGTTTGTATCAAGGACTGCGACAAGAACAAGGGGGCATTCTCTTCGTTTGGAGGAAAGACAATTTCTGCACCAGCATAGAAGAGGGTTCTTCACGGTGAGAGCAGTGAGGCTCTGGAATTCTCTTCCTGAGGAAGTGGTGATGGCCCACTCACTAAATGAATTTAAGAAAGGAATGGATGCTTTTCTTGTGAGTAACAGTATAGAAGGTTACGAATTATTATTATTATTATTATTATTATTATTATTATTTATATAGCACCATTGATTCCATGGTGCTGTACATGAGAAGGGGTTACATACAAATTACAGATATCACTTACAGTAAACAAACTAACAATGACAGACTGATACAGAGGGGAGAGAGGACCCTGCCATTTCGGGCTTACATGCTACAGGATGGTGGGGAAGGAGTAGGTTGGTGGGTTACAGCAGTTCCGGTGTTGGTTGAGGTGATATCACCGGTAGTGGTGAGAGAGAAGGAGGCAGCGGGGTCATTACAGGCTGTAGGCTTTCTTGAAGAGGTGGGTTTTCAGGTTCCGTCTGAAGGATCCAAATGTGGTTGATAGTCGAACTTGTTGGGGCAAAGAATTCCAGAGAATAGGGGCTATTCAGGAGAAGTCTTGGAGGCGGTTGAGTGACGAGAGAATAAGTGTGGAGGAGAGAAGGAGGTCTTGGGAAGACCGGAGATTACGTAAGGGAAGGTATCGGGAGATTAGTTCAGAGACATATGGGGGAGACAGGTTATAGATGGCCTTGTAGGTCAGTATTAGTAATTTGAACTGGATACGCTGAGGGAATGGGAGCCAGTGAAGAGATTTGCAGAGGGGAGAAGCGGAGGAGTAGCGAGGAGATCGGGCCAGGTCTGATGGGTGCTCAGCTGGGGACAAGTTACAAGGGTATGGACTGCATAGACATCAGTGTCATATTCAAAGCTTGAGTTGATTTTTTTTACCCTGCATGTTCACAGATTTAGTAATTTTGTTTAGCGTAAAATTATAAGATTTAATGGATTGGCCCGAAGGCAAGGTCATTTTGCTTCTAACTAGCTATCTATTTGGTGCTATAATCTAAGCTATTTTCTAATATATTTGCTTTAAAAATTCCCTACCATTCCTTAACTACACTGTCTAACGCTACTGTATTTTTTCTCTACTTCTTTTTTGATGACAGTTTGTTTGAGTATCCTAGTACATGCTGGATAATCAAACAAAGCTTCATCGGAGCAGGAAACTGAGGCTGCGGTCACTGTCACAGCCTCTGCTCACTCCCAGATATGAAGCGTCATCAGTGATGCTCGCTTCAGGGGCAGTGCTGTCTCTGTGAGGAGCAATTAGGTAGCCTGCTAAGTAAAATTTTCAAAAGCCTCTTCACGGTCCAGAGATTTTTTTTTAACTGTACACCTTCTGGCGTGCAAACAATGGGACTATTTAATTTTCAGAGTAAATCTCATGCCATTGAATTTTATGGCAGCATGTTACTGAAAAGATGTGTTGTTACTCATAGTCTCTAAGTTAAGTACTACCACCAGCTTTGCCATATTTTGGTTGTGGCAGATGTATACAAATTTTAGATGCTGGACAATACTAAATAGGTTTTATCAAGGAGGACAAGTTTATTGTTTTATCGCCCGTAGTTCACTGGTTCACCAAGGGACCCACTGACTCTAGATAACTGTGGCATCATCTCATATTATGGAGTCAAAACTTACTGGGACACTATGTAAGGAATGTATCAACCCCTTTCACAGCAGAAAACAAGATTGTGTAGCTTGATGCCACACAAACTATTGCTATAATGTACACCAGAAAATTGGTATACATTGTAGTTGGAATCTATGTCAGTTCAGTGCCGGCAAATATTTAATATTTGGGTGTGTGTGCCTTTTAATAAATTTGGTGGACCTTACTTCAGCTGGTGATACAAAACCCCAAACTTGATAAATTATTTTTGTGTATGTGAATATTTCAGATCTTATTGTCACAGAGAACAAAATAGAGTAAATAGATCAGGATATTTGAGAGACACATGGTAAGTAAGGTATACTAATATATCACTATTTCTTTTATTTGTTTTTTTATGCTTGTTTGTTTATCATAGATACAGACAGCTTTCATATTGAGGGGAACATAGTTCTTATTGACTGAGATACATATTGCATATTTTATTGATGACACAAACGCCTCCATATATGAGAGTCTGTAACAGAATCTGCCTCTGTATCTTCAAATAAAATTATTTAGCATTTAGAGGTACATAATATCTTTACTGATATTCTTTTGCATAAACCACATTCTCAGTATATGACCTCTATAATATAAAAATGATGATTGAAATTAAATGACCTTATCAAATTTGCGCACTATAATTAGCATGCTTCTTTATACCGATAACAAAAAACAGCTCCTACGGAGATGTTATGAGATCTATGACATGCTTCCTCTTGTTTATCTGACACTTACATAGTAATCAAACCACAAACAGCCATTGTTCCTATTTATGGTTGCAAAAACTGTCTTGCAGCAAGCACATAACTGTAAGTTTTTGTAGGAGTTTTTACATCTCTGCTGCATTGTGCACAAGTACAGTACTATCAATTCCATAAACATATTTTCAATGATGACTGTTGAGAAGAAATACTATATGTTCCAAGAATATACTGTAGAATGGGTTGCTTTGCACTTTGATATCTAGCCAGCGCTCAAATTAATTGTTTGTATCTAAATGACATTGGATTTGGAAGGCAACTGTCACGAAAACAAAAACAACTGGCAAAACAACATACACAATGTAATTAAGCAATGAGGATAATTAAAGCAAATACATTTGGTAGAAACTGGAAATCTGAAATGTTCTGTGTAGTAAATGTCTTATACTTGGCACATAAAAATAAACGGTGGAATTTATTAAATTAAAAACAAAAGTTTGAATCTAGCCTATAGAAATTAGTGTTAGTTCCTTTGAACTTATTCCTACTATTTTAACCTCATCCTTTGAGTAAACACATTTGACCATTGCATATGTAATGCACTTAGAACATCAGCAGAGATGAGTGTAACTTTTGAAATTTGAATTTGCCAGCTTCACCTAATTTTCCCAGGAATTGTATAACTTAAAAGCCTTGAAAGTATGTTTGAACCCGTTTTGAGTTCTGAAATGCTAACACAGGCTTTTTAATATCCAAGTGACCTGAACCCATCTGATTAGAAAACAATAGGTGGAAAATGGTGGTAACCAACAGCCTATTTAGCCCCTTCACCCCCAATGGTTTGCACGTTCATGACCGGGCCAATTTTTACAATTCTGACCACTGTCCCTTTATGAGGTAATAACTCTGAAACACTTCCATGGATCCTCGTGATTCTGACATTGTTATCTCGTGACATATTGTACTTCATGTTAGTGATAAAATTTCATTCATATAACTTACATTTATTTGTGAAAAAAACGGAAATTTGGCGAAAATTTCGCAATTTTTCAACTTTGAATTTTTATGCCCTTAAATCACAGAGATACGGCACACAAAAGACTTGATAAGTAACATTTCCCACATGTTTACTTTACATCAGCACAATTTTGGAACCAAAATTTTTTTTTTGTTAGGAAGTTATAAGGGGTAAAAGTTGACAAGCGATTTCTCATTTTTACAACACCATTTTATTTTTACGGACTGCATCACATTTGAAGCCACTTTGAGGGGTCTATATGATAGAAAATACCCAAAAGTGACACCATTCTAAAAACTGCACCCTTCAAGGTGCTCAAAACCACATTAAAGAAGTTTATTAACCCTTCAGGTGCTTCACAGGAATTTTTTGAATATTTAAAAAAAATGAACATTTACATTTTTTTCACAAAAAAAATAATTCATGTTCAATTTTTTTTATTTTACCAAGGGTAAAAGGAGAAATTGGACTGGAAAAGTTATTGTGCAATTTGTCCTGAGTATGCTGATACCTGATATGTGGGGGGGAACCACTATTTCGGCGCATGGCAGAGCTCAGAAGGGAAGGAGCGCCGTTTGACTTTTTCAATGCAAAATTGGCTGGAATTCTGATCGGATGCCATGTCACGTTTGGAGAGCTCCTGATGTACCTAAACAGTGGAAACCCCCAACAAGTGACCCCATTTTGGAAAGTAGAGCCCCCAAGGAACTTATCTAGATATGTGGTGAGAACTTTGAACCCACAAGGGCTTCACAGAAGTTTATAACGCACAGCGGTACAATTAAAACATCATATTTTTTCCACAAAAATGATCTTTTCACCCCCAATTTTTATTTTCCCAAGGGTAACAGGACCCTAAGATTTATTGTGCAATTTGTCCTGAGTACGCTGATACCCGACATGTGGGGGTAAACCACTATTTGGGCGCATGGCAGAGCTTGGAAGGGAAACAGCGCCATTTGACTTTTTTGGCTGGAATTGAGGTTGGACACCATGTCGTGTTTGGAAAGCCCTTGATGTACCTAAACAGTGGAATCCCCCCACAAGTGACCCCATTTTGGAAACTAGACCCCCTAAGGAACTTATCTAGATGTGTGGTGAGCACTTTGAACTCCCCAGTGCTTCACAGAAGTTTATAACGCCTGGGCGTGAAAATAAAAAAATCTTATTTTTTCCACAAACATGATCATTTAGTCCCCATTTTTTATTTTCCCAAGGGTACCAGGAGAAATTGGACCCCAAAAGTTGTTGTCCAATTTGTCCTGAGTACCCTGATACCCCATATGTGGGAGAAAACTACTGTATGGGCCCACGTCGGGGCTCAGAAGGGAAGTAGTGACGTTTTGGAATGCAGAATTTGATGGAATGGTCTGCGGGTGTCATGTTGCCTTTGGAGAGCCCCTAATGTACCTAAACAGTGGAAACTCCCCACAAGTGACCCCATTTTGGAAACTAGACCCCCTAAGGAACTTATCTAGATGTGTTGTGAGCACTTTCAACCCCCAAGAACTTCTCAGAAGTTTATAATGCCCAGGCATGAAAATAAAAAAATCATATTTTTTTCCCACAAAAATGATATTTTTGCCCCCAATTTTTATTTTCCTAAGGGTAACAGGAGAAATAGGACCCAAAAAGTTGTTTTGCAACTGAGTAAGCTGATACCCCATATGTGGGGGTAAAACACTGTTTGGGCGCATGGCAGAGCTTGGAAGGGAAGGAGCACCATTTGACTTTTTCAACGCAGAATTGGCTGGAATTGAGATCAGACGCCATGTTGCGTTTGGAGAGCACCTGATGTGCCCAAACAGTGGAAACCCCCCAATTCTAACTCCAACCCTAACCCCAACACAGCCCTAACCCTAGCCCTAACTCTAACCCTAGCCCTAACCCTAATGGAAAAATGGAAATAAATACATTTTTTTAATTTTATTATTTTTCCCTAACTAAGGGGGTGATAATGGGGGGTTTGATTTACTATTTATGGCGGTTTTTATTTTTGACAGCTGTCACACGCTAAAAGACGCTTTTTATTGTAAAAATAGTTTTTGCATTACCACATATTGAGAGCTATAATTTTTCCGTATTTTGACCCACTGAGTCATGTGAGGTCTTTTTTTTGCGGGACGAGTTGACATTTTTATTGGTATCATATTCGGGCACGTGACATTTTTTGATCGCTTTTTATTCCGATTTTTGGGATGCAGAATGAACAAAAACCAGCGTTTCATGAATTTCTTTTGGGGGGGTGCGTTTACACCGTTCCGCGTGCAATAAAATTGATAAAGCGGTTTTATTCTTCGGGTCAGTACGGTTACAGTGATGCCTCATTTATGTCATGTTTTTATGTTTTGGCGCTTTTATGCAATAAAAACAATTTTATATAAAAAATAATTATTTTTGCATTGCTTTATTCTGCAAGCTATAACTTTTTTATTTTTTCTCTGATGATGCTGTTTGGTGGCTCTTTTTTTGCAGGATAAGATGACGTTTTCAGCGGTACCATGGATATTTATATGTGTCTTTTTGATCGCGCGTTATTGCACTTTTTGTTCGGCGGTATGATAATAAATCATTATTTTTTGCTTCGTTTTTTATTTTTATTTTTTAAGGGGTTCGCTAAAGGGGTTAACTAATGGGACAGTTTTATAGGGCAGGTTGTTACGGACGCAGCGATATCAAATATGTGTACTTTTATTGTTTTGCTTTTTTTATTTCCAAAAAATGAATTTATTAGGGAATTTTTTTTTATTTATTTAGTGATTTTTTTTTAAATTATTTTTACACTTTTTTTTTAAAAAACTTTTATTAGGTTTTTCCAGGGGGGACATCACTGTCCTGTGACAGATCGCTGATCTGTCACATCACAGATCACTGTGACAGATCAGCATTCTGTCACAGGCAGTGCAGAAGGCTTCCTCATGCCTGCGCTTTGCAGGCACTGAGGAAGCCAGCTCCCTGCAGGCCCCCGAAGGTCCCCATCGCCATCTTGGATCCGGTGGCCTGCAGGGAAAGAGCCCCCGCAGCAGCGCTGCACATTGCGCTGCCGTGGGGGGCTCAGGGAAGCACGGAGGGAGCCCCCTCCCTGCCGATGCTTCCCTTTAATCCCCGGTACACCGCGATCTTGTTTGATCGTGGTGTGCAAGGGGTTAACGTGTCGGGGGCGGTCCGTGACCACCCCTGACACATAGTGCCGGGTGTCAGCTGTGATAATCAGCTGACACCCGGCCGCGATCAGCGGCGCTCACCACGTGGGCGCCGCTGATTGCGCTAGACATACTATCCCGTCCTTGGGCATAGGGGCCCGGGTCCCATGGACGGGATAGTACGTCTGATGTTAAAAAGGGGTTAATCACAAGGTGAAATTTCAGACTATTTATATTGTTTAAACAATTTAAAATTACTCCTTTTTGGCGGGCAGATGTCTGCCTTACTGTTGCTGACAGGCAGTACAAGCAAAACATATTCACACAGTTGGGTGCAAAATTATTACTGTTTGGGTAGCATCAAGAGCTTAGAACTTTGCTAAATGAAGAAGTGATAGCTTTTCCACAAGCCATTCAAAAACGTTTTCACTTTAGTCAGGCAAAGATAAAACAGATGTACTGTTTTGAATTTGATTAATACTAGCTTCTCAGCAGGGAATTAAAAAAATCAAGGTTTTTGTCCATGTGGTTATTTTTATACACTCTGTGTATTGTATAATTATTTTGCTAAACATATATTTGTAAATGCTTGCAAATGTTTGTCTCACAACTCGTTATGTATGGTTATTAGTAAGGTCTGTGGTCCTGTAAAGGAAATGACCTTAAGCTAATCCCCTCACCTACACCCGTAGAAGCGATTAATCGTGAAACGGCCGTTGTCCGGCACCTTCCTCTAACGTCCTGCATGTCCACATACCAGTTGATGGAATCCATGTGAAATAAAGGCACACAGTTTTTCAGCTCTATTGGTGAGTGCTGCTTTTTTTTCTTTTTTCATGATACAATGATTATAAGAGCAAAGTGTCAGTTATTACATGTCTCACACTAATAAAGCCTCCTTTCATTTACAATGAGCTTTAGGGGCATATTCTCAGGGTGATCTATGTACAGCCCATAGATTGTAACAGCTCATATGCATCTAAGAAAAATATGGATTTTCCTGGAATAAGACATCAAGGTATCATTTTATTTAGCTTGCTATGACCTGCATGGCCATATAAACACGTTGGGAGAGTATATCCTGCTGACAGATTCCGATGAGGGGTTAAGGGCAGTAGGTCTAATCGTGTGCCAATAACATACTTAATTAGAATTTCCACTTTTTTGACTTTCTGCTCAAGATTGTTTTAGTCTTGCAAAAGTGAATGAACATGTTTTTGCCATTGCATAATTTATTTGTATTTAAAGAACTTCATCGTCCTACTGAAAGAAGATTTTTTTTCCTGAAAAATTAAATGAGTAATTTTTGATTGAAATGCATAAAAATGGAATTTTAATATATCTTTCGTAAACATTTTTATAGCAGATGGAGTTTGAGGTATTTCAGTTGGAAGCTCTGCTTACTGTCAATTTTGGCAGTACTTTCTTTAAAAGTGAATGCTAAGTACAGCAGCTTGGGAAATGTGCGTCAACAAAATGCCTACTTTATGGCTGAAATAAGTTGTTGTCAGGCGTGATTACAGCTGGTGGACTATACATTAGTTAATTAAGAGGCAGCAGATTTATAACATTAGCTGATTTTCCATCAATCTTTCTAAATGACATTATGTGAGTCGTTAAAAAAGAAAATAAGGGCCAGCAAAGTTTGCAAGAACATCTTAAGTACATTTGGCAAATGCTTAATTGTACAATTTATGTTGGACAGGCTAAATACAGTACTTTTGGGGGACTATAGAACACACATTGCTTTAAGGCCGTAGAAAACCGGTTCCAAAAAAAACAGAACTGGTATCATCCATACTTTGAATCAGTGTGCCATGATTGATTTTCTTGAATGGCAAAGCACTTCCCGATCTTGGACGTATGGATATGTCCTGGTGATTTTGCGTGCACAGCAGCTGTGAGCACTCGATCACCATTGAGTGTTCAGCTGGCATGACAGCTGACATGTGGCATTCACTACTAGGAGCGGTGCCTGCAGTTTAACCCCATAAATGCTGCAATAGATATCAATTGTAGCATTTTGAAGGCAATGAGACGGAGGGACCTCACTCTTCTCTCTGATCGGTGCCCGCGCAATGTCATTGTGTGGGGCTGATCGTTGCCATGGTGACCCAATATCACCAGGGCTAGCAAGCTAGTTAAATCATTCACAGTGCATGATCTAATTAGCTCGTAGCACTAAGGGTACCGTTACACTTAGCGATGCACCAGCGATCCCGACAACGATATGGATCACTGGTGCATCGCTAAGTGGTCGCTAGTGAGCTGCCACACAGGCAGATCTCACCAGCGACATAGCAGCAGTCAGGGGTCGCTACTTAACTGTCAGACGCGGTGATCCTGGCGTCCTCCCGCCCGCGTCCACGAGTCACTCGTCGGTGCCACAGGAAGCGCAGCAGGAAGTGGCCAACGAGGAATGGTCCAGGATGTTCTCGCGCGACCAACGATGAGCAGCGGGGGAGCCGGTCGGAGGCAAGTATCACATGCAGCGATATCGCTAGCAATATCGCTGCAGCGTCACAAAATCGGTGACTTTACAGCGATATTGCTAGCGATATCGCTATGTGTAACGGGGGCTTAACAGTTATAAAGCATAGCAATGCTCCTGCATAGCTATGCCTTAAAAATGCCATCATTGCTGTCAAAGTGAAAGTCCCATAGGATTGCTAAGTTTAATAGAAATTTGTAAAAATATTTTTAAAAAATCACAAAATACTAAAAAAATATATTGTACCCAAAAATAAACATTTTTATTAAAAAAATAAATAAAAATGTGCAAATATTTGGAATCGCCACGTCCTGAACTACCCAACCTATAAAACTTTACCACTAGTGAACCCGTTCAGTGAACACCATAAAAAAAGCAAAAACACGGCAAAAAAAAATGCTTTTTCATCACACCACTGATCACAAAGTGGAATAAAATGCAATCAAACAGACGAATGTAGATAAAAATGGTATCGCTGAATACATCTTTTCCTGCAGAAAACAAGCTGCCAAACAGCTCCAATAGCAGAAAACAGAAAAGTTATTGCTCTCTGAATAAAGCAATACATAAATCATTGTTTTCTATAAGTTAATTTTTATTGTGCAAGTGCCAAAACATGAAAGAAATATAAATGTGGTATCGCTGTAATCGTACTCACCCAAACAATAAAGCTGCCAGAAAAACAATTCCTGAATTGCCGTTTTTTGTTAATTCTGCCTCTCAAAAAAAATCAGAATAGAAAGCGGTAAAAAAAAGTCATGCTTCCAAAAATGGTACCAATAAAAACGTCATTTCATCCCACAAAAACCAATCCCTCACATGGCTGTCAGAGGAATTATGGAAAAATTATAGCTCTCAAAATAATGAAAAAAGTGTCTTTTAGTATGTGATAGTAGTCAAACATTAAAACTGATATTTAATCTGGTATATCTGTAATTGCGCCAACCTGAAGAATAAAGTCATCTAATCACTTATGCCACACGTGTAAAAAATAAATAAAACCATTTCTTCACCTTTAATTGATTTGTTCATTCTGCCTCCCAAAGATCGCAATGAGGCTCATCTCACATTTATCCTGTGCTCTGCGCTGAAAGCTTTCACCAGGGTTTCCACCTAATACTCTAAAATACGTGATTCAGACAGAATCACCGGCTGAAGATTCCATATAATGACTAAGGCTAGTTTCACACTTGCTTTTTTTTGCAGCGCGTTTTACCCGCTAAAAAACGCATTAAAAAAACGCATACAAATGCATACAAACGCTGTGTTTTTTTCAAGCATTTTTATGCGCATGCAGGAAAAAACGCAGCGTTTTTGCGCGTTTGTATGCGTTTTTTGTGCGTTTGCGTTTTTTTACAGATTTTGGAAAAACCCCACAAAAATGAAAAAACAACCATTCAACAACACACAAGACCAATGGGACTTCATTGTGGGTGTGGTATGTTAATATATAGACCCTGTCTACAGTATTCTTCACATTTGCTTGATTCTTCTCGTGACCATGGATCTGCGCTGGAAGAGTTTTCACTTCAACTTGGATTTGGACATCGCGATGGCTCAGGCGTATGCAGTTGCTTGCCATGAACAAAGGAAGAGAGAGAGGCAGCGAAGACGGCGGCGTATGTGGATACATCCGATTGTTGAACTCCGGGAGAGCCGTGGGGCATACCACACCCTCTACAGCGAGCTACAGGCAAACCTGGAGAAATTTACAGATTATATCAGGATGTCCCACGAAAGTTTCATGGATTTGCTTGCTCGTGTCCAACAATCCATCCGGAGACAGGACACACAGCTCCGTCGTGCGATTCCTCCTGAGGAACGGCTACTGGTGACATTACGGTATGTTTTAAAAACCAAGGGGTGCGGTCTGATGTTTTTTTTTTAAATTTAGTATTCAAAACCTTGGGTAATTAGTTTTCGTGAATGTACTAATATTTTATTTTATAGTTTTTTAAAATAATATACATAAATATTAATTTTACTTCTTTGTCTGTTCACAGATTCCTGGCGACTGGAGAAACCCTATCTTCACTACACTTCCAGTACCGTATTGGAATCTCTACCTTGTCTGGAATTGTTGCTGACACCTGCCGGGCTCTCTGGAATGTTCTTTGCCCAGAATTTATGCCCCTGCCCACCGCTGAAAAGTGGATGGAAATTGCTGACAAATTCTGGACAGTATGCAATTTTCCCAACTGTTTGGGAGCTGTTGATGGTAAACACATACGGATCATCAAACCCCAAAGAACGGGATCTGAGTACTATAATTACAAAAAGTACTTTTCAATAGTACTCATTGTGATTGCGGATGCCGGATGTATGTTTGTAGCAGTGGACATTGGAGCATTTGGCCATGGTAATGACTCACAGGCTTTTAAAAACTCAGACATGGGCCGGAGGTTGTATGGCAACCAATTTAATTTCCCTATGCCACGGCCTCTTCCACACACCGAAGCTCCGCCACTGCCCTTTGTAATGGTTGGCGATGAGGCTTTTCAAATGTGCGGAAACTTACTGAAACCCTACTCCAGCCGGGACTTGGACCACACCAAAAAAATATTTAATTACAGGCTGACCAGGGCCAGAAGAACTGTCGAGTGTGCTTTTGGGATTCTTGCTTCCAGATGGCGAATTCTGGGCACGGCCATTAATCTTAAACTTGAAACAGTCGATGAGGTGGTGAAGGCCTGTGTGGTTCTACATAACTTTGTGATGGCTAAAGAGCACCCGACCTTTGAACTGGACGATGATGCTCCTAACCCATTGCCTGAATTCACTCAGCACACTCTCAGGTCATCCGTTGAAGTTGGCCAAATGAGGGACCAATTTGCGGCCTACTTTATTTCTGATGTAGGACGGGTGCACTGGCAAGATGAAATGGTGTAATGTTTTTGTTTGTTTATGGTAATAAAAAACCTTATTTGATACCATTACTGAGTGCACTATATTTTTTAAACTCCAATTTAATAAAAAACTTCCCATGTATAACTGAATTTTTTGATGTTCACACACCTGGGCAGGTAAATACACATATGAGTTAAAATGCAGCATTGCTAGTCTGCGTGAAATATATTGGAACGAGCAAAGCTGCAGGCCATGAATCAGGAAACCATTTTTTTTCAAGAGAAAATTGTGCAACTAGTTGAAAACAAAGTATGTGATTTTCTCAAAACACAACCCTCAAAACCCAACCCCAATGAAAGTCCATGGGGAATACAAGTCAGCATTGAGTGGATGAATGTAATCTGCTCCATTCCAACTTACAAGTTATTACACTAGGCCTTGGAATGACTATACTAGGCCGTGGTATTTCAAATATGAGTATAGTATGCCTTGGGCCTACTAGTATAGTCATATGTGAAATACCACGGCCTAGTATAGTCATAACAAGGCATACTCAATTTTTGCCAACTAGGATCTTGTTTCACGAAAAACAAACGGGTGAAACTTGAAACCAACAGTTTGCTTTTCATGAAACCAGATTCTAGTTGGTAAAAATAGAGTTATTACACTAGGCCTTGGAATGACTACACTAGGCCGTGGTATTTCAAATATGAGTATAGTAGGCCTTGGGGCTAGTAGTATAGTAATATGTGAAATACCACGGCCTAGTATAGTCATACCAAGGCCTACTGTAATAACTCGATTTTTAACAACTAGCATCTTGTTTCACAAAAAACAAACTGGTGAAACTAGAAAGAAACTTATTTTTAAGACAAGTTTCAACAGTTTGTTTTTCATGAAACCAGATTCTAGTTGGTAAAACTAGAGTTATTACACTAGGCCTTGGAATGACTATACTAGGCCGTGGTATTTCAAATATGAGTATAGTAGGCCTTGGGCCTACTAGTATAGTCATATGTGAAATACCACGGCCTAGTATAGTCATACCAAGGCCTACTGTAATAACTCGATTTTTAACAACTAGCATCTTGTTTCACAAAAAACAAACTGGTGAAACTAGAAAGAAACTTATTTTTAAGACAAGTTTCAACAGTTTGTTTTTCATGAAACCAGATCCAAGTTGGTAAAACTCGAGTTATTACACTAGGCCTTGGTATGACTATACTAGTCCGTGTTATTTCACATATGACTATACTAGGCCTTGGGTTGGTTTTTAACATGTATTTACCCATCAGTGTGTGTGAGCGACGCAAACAACATTAATGAAACTTAGTAATGGTGAACCACAAATGTAAATTTATTTTTTATCACAAAAATAAACCAAAAAATTATTTTTTCCGGCGTTTGGGGGCAGATGGTTTCAATTTGGGGGTGTGCAGGGAATATGCAACACTTGCTGTTGAAGACGGTGTTTGAGGGGAAGGGGCAACAAAACTTGTGGGGGAAGGTAGTCCAGTTAAGGGAATTAAACTAGGAACACTTGGAGGAGAGGAAATCTGTTCAGGTACATTAGTTGTAATGGCATGTCGCCGTAGGCTTGTGTGTCTGGACCGACTTTGGCCCAATGCCCGCCTTGAAAGATTTCGCCTTGAACTAGGGGCAAATATTGAGTGTAGGTCCCCCGTCTGCAGGTGTGGCTGCTGCTGCTGCTGAGGTGGCGGCTGCTGCTGCTGAGGTGGCGGCTGCTGCTGAGGTGGCGGCTGCTGCTGAGGTGGCGGCTGCTGCTGAGGTGGCTGCTGCTGCTGAGGTGGTTGCTGCTGCTGAGGTGGTTGCTGCTGCTGCTGAGGTGGCTGCTGCTGCTGAGGTGGCTGCTGCTGCTGCTGAGGTGGCTGCTGCTGAGGTGGCTGCTGCTGCTGAGGTGGCTGCTGCTGCTGCTCTTCGTTGTCAGTGCTCGTCCTTGCAGGAGGACTGGTGGCGGCAGTGATGGTCCAGGTTTGCAGAGTGGTGGTGGCAGGGCTACTACATGTTGTTGTAGCGGCAGGGCTGTTCCATGTTTGCCTAGTGGTGGCTGAGCTCCACGCATGCATGGGAGTGGCGGTGGTGCTCCAGACAGGAGCAGCGCTTGCCATGGTGGTGTCGGTGAAGTGACCAGCTGCACTCAGACTTGTGGTGGTGTAACGGTGGGTGTCCTGGCTTTGAATAGAGGTGTCCGTGCAGTGGTATGCAGCACAAGTCGGTAGTGAGGTGAAGCGAGTCAATGGTGGCACAGGTGGAAAGGACACCACTGACTGCTGACCGTACCGATTATGCTGCATAGCCTGCAAGAAAGCATTGTTGCAGGCCTGCAGCACATTCAGCTGTTGATCAGGACTAAGGTGTTCCGCCATGCCCTTTTCAATCTTACTAAAAAAATGGTGTGCTGGTCTGTTGAGGTCGGCCTCCAGACGGTCAAGGCGCTGTTCTACAGAATTGAAGCGGTGTTCAAAGTGGTTAAAACCACGTTCCATGAGTGCAAAACCGCTTTCAACTCTGTCGGACAGTGACTTGAGGCTGGTATTAAATGTCTCGCTCAAATGCATAAACTCGGGCAAGACATTCCTGTCCAAGGCCCTCTGCCGCTGGCGGGTAGTGCCCGCATAACCAGTGGCAGAGACCTGGGACAGGGGAACACCTGATGGCCCAGCTTCCTGGTCACCAGCTGTGTGTGGTTGACCTGCAAGGTGCTTCCTGGCTGTCGGATGGCTGGGACGGGTCAGAGGACGTCCGAGGAAGGACCGCTCCAGGGCCAGGTTGCAGGGTGCTGCTCCAGGTGCTGTTGAAGAAAGGAAAATCATTACTACCATGCCTTTACAAGAAGCATCAGCTGTGGATTAGAAAAACACAGATTAATAAAAATAAAAACCCAAAATTTATAATACTTACGATCTCGTGGCAAGGACCGGTCTTAGGAACTGCAACGCGTGATAGTGACGGTATCTAGTTCTGGTCCTTGACGCAGATCCACTGCGAACCTGGCCCTCAGCACGAACATCACTGTTGAAGCGGTCCTTGATCGAACGCCAACGTGTTCGGACTTTGTCCACTGTTGATAAAAAAAAACAGTGCCGTCAAGGCCAACAGTCACTGCGGCACAATGTAGCAATACAATACTCAAAGCAGTCACTGTAGACCCCGATGACACTGTTGGGTTTCCTGCTAGAATACACCTAGCACGAAACCCAACAGTGCCGTCAAGGCCAACAGTCACTGCGGCACAATGTAGCAATACAATACTCAAAGCAGTCACTGTAGACCCCGATGACACTGTTGGGTTTCCTGCTAGAATACACCTAGCACGAAACCCAACAGTGCCGTCAAGGACAACAGTCACTGCGGCACAATGTAGCAATACAATACTCAAAGCAGTCACTGTAGACCCCGATTACACTGTTGGGTTTCCTGCTAGAATATGCCTAGCACGAAACCCAACAGTGCCGTCAAGGACAACAGTCACTGCGGCACAATGTAGCAATACAATACTCAAAGCAGTCACTGTAGACCCCGATGACACTGTTGGGTTTCCTGCTAGAATACACCTAGCACGAAACCCAACAGTGCCGTCAAGGCCAACAGTCACTGCGGCACAATGTAGCAATACAATACTCAAAGCAGTCACTGTAGACCCCGATGACACTGTTGGTTTTCCTGCTAGAATACACCTAGCACGAAACCCAACAGTGCCGTCAAGGACAACAGTCACTGCGGCACAATGTAGCAATACAATACTCAAAGCAGTCACTGTAGACCCCGATGACACTGTTGGGTTTCCTGCTAGAATACACCTAGCACGAAACCCAACAGTGCCGTCAAGGACAACAGTCACTGCGGCACAATGTAGCAATACAATACTCAAAGCAGTCACTGTAGACCCCGATTACACTGTTGGGTTTCCTGCTAGAATATGCCTAGCACGAAACCCAACAGTGCCGTCAAGGACAACAGTCACTGCGGCACAATGTAGCAATACAATACTCAAAGCAGTCACTGTAGACCCCGATTACACTGTTGGGTTTCCTGCTAGAATATGCCTAGCACGAAACCCAACAGTGCCGTCAAGGACAACAGTCACTGCGGCACAATACAGAGCAGGGAAATACTCACTAAACGCCTTTTTGGAGGATGCTGTGGCGCTGTCCCAGCCATCCATCAACGCTGCGGCCACCTCATTCCATAGCCGCCGGGTCACCACAATGTCCTTGTGCAGCCGGTCACGGCTGTCCCACAACGGCGAACACTCCTGGACCAGGCTGATGAGCTGCTCATTATCCAGGTAGACGTCTTCATCCCGTTGTGGAACCTAGACAAAACACATTCATTAGAATAATCAAATTTAAATTGAATAAAAAGTTACAAAAAAAGAAACATAAAAAAAGAGTAAAAATAGAAGATAAAAAATAAAGAACATTACAAATCATTTGATACTTACATTCCGTATCACCACCGGGACTTGGCTTCGCTTCTCCTGCTCTTTGCCCTCACTAGTCCCGTCCGCAGAAGATGATGATGACGATGTCTTAAAATAGTTGAAAAAAACGTAAGAGATTTGGAGAAGCAGCAGATATACTTACCAGATGCACGAAAATAATCACCTCACGGTCTGCTTGCGCCAATTCCTGCCGCGATGGGGAATACTCTGATTCTGAAGACATACTGCATGTAAAAATAATAAAAATCATTAGTACATACATAATTTAAAAGGACAGGCATATAATGTAATATACTCACATTCTTCGCTGATATAATGGGTTCTTGGTTGACTGTCTGCTCTTCAATCTGTCAGTGTAGTAGTGGCAGAGTTTTGGCAGGCACCTCCTTTATATAGACTTTTTTTTTTTGACTTTAGAAGATTATAACTAGGACAACAAGTGGACACCACCAAAAAAACGCAGCGCTAAAAAAACGCATACCTGCGCATGCCAGTGCGCACGTATGCGCATCCATAGGCTATAATGGCCATTTTTAGCGCAAAACGTGCGCATACGTGCGCATGCGCTTTTTTCCAGGGCCAAAAAATGCAACATGCTGCGTCTGGAAAATACCAACGCACACCCCAAAAAAACGCAGCGCATGAAAATCGCATACATGCGCTTACCAGCGCGCAGGTATGCGCACCCATGTTAAATATAGGGGAAAAAACGCATGCGCACGTATGCGTTTTTTTCCAGCGCAAAAAAACGCAAATGTGAAACCAGCCTAAGATGGTGGCACTTTGGATGTAGTCTGGCCCATGATCCAACGTTGTCCATCTTTTCAGTCGGGCATAGAAGTGCGGTCGGCTACAGTTTTGAGCACCTCTGAAAAGAAGGACACTGCTGAACAGAAGCCTGAGAGGGTCCACAGTAACTCTGCTACCTCATTATAGTGACTGAATGCCTTGGAGGTTTCATGTAAATCTTGTCATTCGGAGATTTACATGGGAAACCTGATGTAAGTGCTCAGCATAGAGTGCATTACAAAATGTGATCCCAATCGTTATGTAAAATGTCCCCAATAAAAACTTCAACTCAACCCACACAAAAACAAATCCCCACTCAGGTCAGTCATCTTCCATGTTACTGGTAGTACAAAGACTTTGGAAAAGCCCCCTCCCCACAAAAGAAATCATGCAAGATCTGCACTCCCAAATCCAAATGCCCCCTCTCTTCTGAGCCCCTGTGTGCCTAAGCCACATTTAGTGTCCACACATTTGGCATTTTTGTAGCAATGAGAGCCCACCTAATTTAAGGGTGCATGTCTCCAGTTTCCAAAATGGGATCAATTGAGGTGGAATTCTGCTCTTCTAGCACTTAAGTGCTCTGTATATTGAGTCTGCAAACTATACTAGGAAAATCTGCTGTTTAGGAGGCAAATAGCGCTTCATGCCTCTGGAGACTCGCCGTGTGGCTAAGCAGTACTACACAGCCACATATGAGGTATTTCCACGTTCAGCAGAAACTGTGTGACAAATTTTTGTGCTATTTTTACCCATATCCCCTTACGAATATGTACAGTCTTGGGCTAAAACCAAATTTTTGTGATAGAAATGTAATTTTTTTTTCTTCATTTCTCAATGGTATAAAATTCTGTGACACACCCATGGTTTCAATATGATCACTGCACCCTTAAATTAATACATTGAGAGGTTTAATCATAGAGTTGGAAGGGACCTCCTGGGCCATCTGGTCCAACCCCCTGCTCAAATCAGGATTCGCTACATCATCCCAGTCAGATGTCTGTCCAGCCTCTGTTTGAAGACTTCTATTGAAGGAGAACTCACCACCTCTTGTGGCAGCCTGTTCCACTCATTGATCACTCTGTCAAAAAGTTTTTTCTAATATCTAATCTGTGTCTCCTCCCATTTAGTTTCATCCCATTGCTTCTAGTTTTTACTTGTGCAAATGAGAATAAAGATGATCCTTCTACAGTGTGACAGCCCTTGAGATATTTGTAGACAGCTATTAAGCCTCCTCTCAGTCTTCTCTTCTGCAAGCTAAACATTCCCAAATCCTGCAACCTTTCCTCATAAGACAGGGTTTGCAGACCGGTCACCATTCTGGTCGCTCTTTTCTGAACTTGCTCCAGTTTGTTGATGTCTTTTTTTAAAATGTGGCACCCAAAACTGGACACAGTATTCTAGATGAGGTCTGACCAAAGAGGAGTAGAAGGCAATAATGACTTCACGTGATCTAGACTGTATGCTTCTGTTAATACATCCTAGAATTGCATTTGCCTTTTTTGCTGGTGTGTTGTGAATTCGCTTTCTGGCCTACCTCTGGTTACTGCAGAAGGTGGTGGAGTTGGTCAGGTTGACGGAGGGGTTGCAAGTTCTCCTTCTGGGCTCCCTCTGGTGGTTACTGGAGGTAATGGAGCTGATCTGATTAACAGAGGCTTGCCACCTGATAATGAGGACGATGATTGGAGATCTCGGGTTTCAGACTGGATTTAAGACAGCCAACTCCCCCTATCCCTGCTGGTGATTTTTTCCTGCCTCCTGAGATCTTAGTTTCCAGCTCAGTCCCTGCATGCTCAGCTAAGTGTTTTTTTGCTATTCTGTTCACATTTGATCTGGTTTTGTCTATTTCAGTTTTGTGTGGGTCAGCCAGCTCCGGCTGGGGCTGTGCTGAATCACCATCCATATGTTACTGCTTGTGCCAGTTTGTTTTTGTCCCTTATTAGATTGGCCTCTTTTTGCTCTGCTTTCAGAATATACCAGAGTGCTGATATAGTGGGCGAAGTCGTGTTACTTCAGTATTTTTACATCAGACGTGTTGGACCTTTTTGCAGGGTTTTTTGCGTGATTGCAGACAGTGTCTTTCATTTCCTGTCCTGTCTAGTCAGTGTGGGACCCATCGTTTGCTCAGTCTATTTTCCTACCTGTGTTTGTGCTTTCATCTTGTCTCATCGACAATATATGTTTAGGGGCTATTTATTCCTTTGGGGTCTGCTCTGGGGCAGTTTAGATTTCCCCTTTCTTGCTTTAGGCTTAGTTAGCTCTCTGGCTGTGCCGAGGCATCTAATATCATCGTAGGCATGCTCCACGGCTACTGCTAGTTGTGTGGATAGGATCAGGGGTCTGCAATCCGCTTAGTTACCTACCTCTCTGGTTTTCTGTGGCTCAGCTTGGGCTTGCTCTCCTCCTCGGTGACCCAATCATAACACTGCTGCATCACACTGTTGACTCATATTCAGTCTGTGATCTATTAGTATACCCAAGTCTTTTTCACATGTGCTGTTGTTTAGCCCTATTCCTCCCATTCTGTATATGCTTTTTTCATTTTTATTGCCCAGAAGTAGTACTTTGCATTTTCCCTGTTAAAAACCATTATGTTAGTTGCTGCCAACTCCTCCAGTTTATTTATTTCTTTTTGAATCCGTTCTCTATCTTCTCCAGTATTAGCTATCCCTCCTAACTTTGTGTCATTAGCAAATTTAATCAGTTTACCCTCAATTCCTTCATCTAAATCGTTGATAAAGATGTTGAACAATACAGGTCCCAGGACAGAGCCCTGTGGTACCCCACTTGAGGCATTCTTCCAACTGGATGTGCAGCCATTTATGACCACTCTTTGGGTCTGATCACTAAGCCAGTAATGAATCCACCTAACAGTTGCCTTGTCCATTCCATACTTAGCCATTTTTTCAATAAGGATTGTGTGAGATACTTTGTCAAATGCTTTGCTGAAGTCAAGATATACTATATCTACAGCATTTCCCTGATCCACCCAATCAGTGATTCTGTCATAGAAGGAAAGTTTAGTTTGTAAAATGGGGTCACTTATGGGGTTTCTGCTTTTCTGGCACCGAAGGTGCTCTCCCAGTTGGTCATGGCAATGGCAAACAATAACAGTAAAATGTGCATCAAATTATGGCACTTCTTCCTTTCTGAGTTTTGCACTGTGCCTCAACAGTAGTTCCTAATTATATGTAGGGTATTAGCATACTCGAAAGAATTTGCACAACAAACTGAGGCCCATTTTTTCCTATATTAGCCTTTATAAAAATTTAAAATGTAGAACTAAAGCAACATTTTACAGGTAAAAATGTAATTATTCTTTCTTCACAGCCCAATCGTATAAATTTCTGTTAACACCTTATCCAAGCATGCTCGTATGCTAACCGAATGTCTTCGGCATGCTCAAAAAATGTGTTCCAGTCCCTGTTTGTTTAGCAATTCCTCCTTGTGTTGCGGTGAACAGCCACAATACATGCAGCCATGGGGTCTCGAACATATCATTGGAGCATGCCGAAGACACTCAGTTAGCACTCATGCGCACACACGGATAACACCTTAATCGAGCCCTCATCACTAATTAATATCTTTAAGAAAAGGAGGCAGCCTGGGGTAGAGTTAGTATGGAAAAGGGATTAGCATGGGTTGGGCTAAGTATGGAAAAGGGAGCAGCTTGGGGTGAGCTTAGTATAAAGAAGGGGCAACTGGCTCAGTATGGCTAAAAAGCACATGCGGGGTTCAGTATACAAAAAGGGGTATTATGGGGTGGCTAAGTATTGAAAAGAATGGGGCTTAGAATGGAATGAGGGGATTGCGAGTGTGAAGAGGAAGCATCATCGTAGAACAGTGTAAAGAGGGAGGAACATAGGGAGGTGACAATGTGAAGATTGTAGTTCATAAGTGAGAAGGGTTAGGTGTTTAAAATTCATAGGATAGGATAGTAGATGTTTTACGTCATATAAATCACAAGGGCGGACATTGTGGTTGTCATAGTACCTAAGAGGTGATGGTGTGGTTGTTATAGTATTGAAACGGGATGGTGTGGTTGGAATATTTTATAGGCAGCTTCAATGAGGAGGAAGGCTGTTTAACCTTCGTCCGGCTGAGTAGGTACAATTGTACCTATTCCGTTTTAAAATTGCAATAACTTTTTTTCGAAAAGCCGTAGAGGGCTGAAATTTCGTGACATCTCTGCAGTTTTGGTCCAGAATATAATGGCCAAATTTCAATAAAATATCTCCACCCCCTTCCGAGATAAGGGGTTGAGATATTTTTGCATCCATAACAAGCTGCATAGGTACAAATGTACCCTCATATATTTTGAATGAAGATAATGCAAGGAAAAAAGAATAATATTTTTTTTAATGATAATGCTATTTTATTATTATAAACAAGTAAAAAAAACTGTTCATTTACATTATAAAAGAAAATGTAAGAAACTTTTTTTATTGATTTTCTTCGCAAGTAATGCATGTTGTCTTTGCTACCGAGTGTTCATCGCAAATGGGTTTCACACAAACCACACAAGACTTTCTAGTCTTACGTTGTTTTTGCCTCAGGTCTCGTCAGACATAGCAACTACCAACAACAGGGAAGGGTCCACGACTACCATGAGGTATTTGAGGGCCAGCTGCTGCTTGCAATGCTAACAGAATGCATTGTCCAAGCACCATTTCTACTGCACATCGAAGAAAATGGTTTCTCATCATCATTCAGTTTGTACTACGATCTTCAATTGCAGGCATACACAGCTGATTTGCGAGATCTTTCAGGAACTTTCTTCGTTGATCCTTTGTCCTGAAGCTTGGATTGTGTTCTCTGTAGATGATGTAGGATGCAAACCCAGTGACGTCAATCATATTGTAGAAAAATGCCAGAGGCCAACGTAATGGCCGTCGTTTCACAGTGTACTCTCCCAACATTTTATCCATAACATCAACCCCGCCTTTTGTTTTGTTGTAGTATTTTATTATCTCTGGCTTGGCTGCAAGTGTCTCTTCAACTTCTCCCGTCATGTGCATAGATGATAGAAGCACGACTGATTTGTTCTTCTTTGGTACATATGAACAGACTGTTGCATCATGATTGTAGGCAAAATTTGTCGAGTTTACAGGCCTTTCTTTGGCAGGCTGCATGTTGCTAGGTAGGAACCTTTTGTTTTTTCTCACTGTACCAACTAGTGTGATGTTCCAGGAGTTCAATACCTTAGCTAGTTCCATGGTTGTAAAGAAGTTATCGGTGGTGACATTTTTTCCAGAGCCTTTATACGAGCTCACTAGGTCCAATACTGTTCGTTCACCAATGTTTACTTGTCGAGGACCATCAGTTGGTTTCCCAGTGTAGAGCTGACCTTGTAATGGGTAGGCGTTTGATGAGTCACAAGCCAAGAAAATCTTTATGCCATATTTAGCTGGTTTTGAAGGTATATACTGGGTAAATTTAGTATGGCCTCTAAATGGAAATAATTGCTCGTCGACGGTGATACAATTATATGGCTTTTAGGCTCTCTTCAGATTTCTGTTCAGCATTGTCCTGATGTCCTGTATTGGTGCAGCTTTATCTGTTTGCACACGTTCTGCACGTGTATTGTCGTTGTCAAATCTGATAAATCCGAGTATCATTTTGATGCGGTCACGAGACATGGCTGCACGTATAAGAGGCAGAGCATCAACATTCCACATTTCCTCCAGATTCTCTTTGTTGTCTCTGTGCACACCAGCAGCAATCAGTATGCCCAAAAATGCATGGAGTTCAGTTTCAGTAAATTGCTTGAATGTTTTTTGTGGTGGCCGTTCAGAAGAATCATGAAAACGCTGTACCAGTTCGTTGTTGTAAGCATCACAAACTCTCTTGGCCTTTCGATTCATTTCTCGTAATATGTTGTCACACATATCGGGAGTCATGATTGACTTGAATATCTCTTTTGCTGTATACAGGTTGCTGATTGCTGCAGGGCCACCTCTTTGTCGTAGGACATTACAAGATTTTGTTTGTGCATTTGGCAGTGGATCACTACACCATTGAGTTTTATCCTTAGCAGTCCAAATGTCGCCTGCATTTTGAGGCACAGACTCATCCTCAACACTTTCGTCTGAGTCGTATTCTTTTTCCTGCTCTATGACCATTTCTTGTTCAATGTCTGAATCTTCTTCAGTAACATCCACTTGTGGTACATAGTTTTCATCATCAGATGCAACATATGGTTCTTCCTCATGCTCAGAATCAGATTCTTCTAGCATTCGCATTATTTCGTCAGACGTAAATCTGTAAATATGAAAAAATGAAAAATAAATAATTTTCCGAAATACTACACAATACTACATTATTGGCTTTTCACAAAATGATACTAACCTGCAAACACGTTTTCTTGGATTATGGCGGAAACTAGATCCAGCATCACTATCACTCATGATGACTTGGTAGATGAATTTTGGCTTCGTAATTTAGTTCAGTAACACGTGGCAAGAAGAATGAAACTCGATTCTAAAGTGCAGATAAAAAAGTAAATTATTTTTAGTGATAATTATTTATAAATGTCATTTATATATTATGTAAACCGTATACGGTTTCAGAATTTTCATTGTATGGACGACCCTGCTTGTAATTGTTGACAGGCTTTGCACTGTGTGCGGAGCTTTTATGAGGGTAGATGTACCACAACTACACTTTTTTCACAATATTTGAATGAGGTACTACAGTTGAAGCCTTAAATGATCTGTGGATGACCCTGCTTATAATTTTGTTCTGGCTTTGCACTTTGTGCAGAGTCTTTATGAATGTAAGAATATGTTAACTACACTTTCAGAATATTCATGTTCAAAATTTTTTCTGGTTTGAATTTGTCATCTATAGAGTAATACTTGCTTTGTATTACATTACGGTGGTATATAAAACTCCAAAAAATTGGATTCTGGATTCATGTGAAATTTCTTTGATTTGAAATAAAAACAAAAATTGACCTGCTATACATGTACAAATTTTGTTCTTGAAATATTAACTATTCTCATATATACTGTAGAACCTCCTTTGTGTGAAATTCAGTTGGTTTGAAATAAAAAACAATATTGACCTGCTAAAGGTGTACACATTTGGCTGTTCAAAAAATGACTATTGTCATATTTCCTATGAACTTTGTTTGTGTGACATTTCATTGGTTTGAAATAAAAACAAAAATTGGCCTGCTTCAGGTGTGCAAATTTGGTCCTTTGGTACTCAGTTCCCAGCTGCTTTGTAACGTAGGAACATCACCCATGCTCTTACTAACATGGTTACTGGGATTGTCCACTTAATGACCGACACGTGGACAAGCGCTTGTGAACAGGGACTTAATTTCCCTAACGGCACACTGGGTGAATATTGTAGAGGCCGGTGCCGAGTCCCACCTTAGCATGGCACATGTGCTACAGACACCGATGATTTCTGGCCCTACTTCTTTCAAGGTTTCCTCCATCTCCTAATCAGTTCTTGCACCATCTCCTGCTCCTCCTCATCCTCCATCTCCAATGTGCTATCTCAGCACTTGTCATCTACATCGGATGGAAGATCTGCAGCACTGCCTCGGTGAAACAGCAACAGGCTCTGCTGAAGCTAGTTTGTCTAGATGACAAACTGCACACCGCGGCAGAGTTATTGAAAGGATACATCTGTGGCTCTCACTGTTGAACACACAACCCGGCATGGTTGCGTGTGATAATGGCATTACCTGGTGGCAAAACCTGGAAAGCAATACCTGGCTGAAAAAATCAGCATACTCCCTAATTTCTCTGCAACCTTCAGCTGTTGTGTCTCAAAGCTGTACAAATGGCATGAACTGTCACTCTATACCTTGGTGATGTTGTGCTTCATTGACGCTAGTGTCTTGTCTGAGTGGGTATTTAGTGCCGCCTGAGGGGTCATAACAGGCAGGCACTTCTGCCTGTTAACAGAAAATGCTGACAGGCTCACTCTGATAAAAATTAACAAAGCCTGGATTAGCCCCGACTTTTCCACACTACCAGGTTACAGCAGCACATAGTATTTTTAATGTTCAATATTTGATGAGACCTGCCAGTTATTGCCTTCAATTGACTATGGATGACTGGATGACTCTTCTTTCCTGGCTTTGCAAAGTGTATAGCCTTTAGGAGTGTAGGAGTACATCAACTAAACTTTAAAAAATGTTTAATGAGGCCCGCAAGTTGTTGCCTTCATGGGTCTATGGATGGGTTTATTCTCCTTATCAGTTTTTCATGGCTTTTCATTTTGTGCATTTTGTGCACAGCCTTTATGAGTGTAGAAGTGTAATTACATGATAATTTGAGCATAATGTTTAAGAGGCTTTATTTATGTCTAATATAGGGGTGTATCCTACTTCCTTTTCCATCTAATTTTGGCAGTTATTGCTTTGCTCGTAAATTACACTAAAATATTCAATTTTTTAATAAAAACTTCATGCAAATGTAATAATGATTAATAAAAAAAAACAATTTTTGTTAACTTAAACTTAATTTTTTAAAAAAACCCTTTTTAATTTTTGCCATAACATTTTTTTCCTGAAACTCCAATTTCTAGTTGATTTTTATGGTTTATTTTCACTCCTTAGTCCTTACTTAAGGTGGAGTAAAAATGTGACACCATTATTCTCAGCAATGATCTGGGAGTCAAGAATACTTCCAGGAGTCTTCTCTATACTGTTCTATTTCCATTCAGCACTTTTTCAACTCATTTCAACATTTTTATTGCCCCCCAAACCTTCTTTTAGGGTCTGCCAGAAAAATGCTCAGATTTCTCATTGACTCCCATTGTACTTCGAGCATTAGTAATTACTCAGTTTGAGTAATGAGCATGCGAGCAGTTTAGTGCTTGCTCATCCTTAAACAGTACCCATCCCCACAGAAGAGGCGTCTACCTCAACCACAAAAGGAAAGGTATACTGGCACTTGGGGCACCCATGACCGCTTGGTCTGCCACCTCTGTGCCCGTAGACTGCATCCTGCCGACTATGCCAAGTTTGAGCAGGTTACGGGATGCAGTGACAGACAGGAGGCAGAGCAAGGGCTAACAGGTTTAATACCAGAGGAATACTCCACGCAGGAAGGCAAAGGGTTAAACAGGGGATTAAACAGTTCAAAAAGTAAAGGATATGGTGAGTGGGAGGACAACAATTCAGATAACGGCAGTTCTGATGAAAGTCAGTGATTCCTAAGTCCATGAAGTGAATAGCACCGACAATGGCTGGTGCAGTGTTTTTTCCAATGCGTTCATGTAGGCAACAATAGCCTGTCTTCTGGCAGCAGTGGTCGGTCTCCTGTACCTTCCACTGGGCCCCTAGTCCATATACTGATGTGGCCAGAGAAGCGTGGGCCAAGGCACTTTCTGAGCCCGACCTGGCCCTTGCACGACTCTCCTCACAGACTCTGTCAGCGGTGGCGGTGCTTGGGCATGGGCCTATGCGATACACATGTGCTGGGACTGGAGTACTCACTGGTCCCTGCTGCAATGACTGACAAGGGTATGGGCCACAGTCCTGTATGAGCCCAACGTGGCTTGGCAAATATAAACTGACAAAGTCAGGGTGCAAGTGTCTGTCCCAGTCCTGGTCACACTTATGGGGCACCTGTGCTATACTCACGGACACGTAATGTTGGCGGCTTGTCCTCTGATAATAATGAAGCTCACACTGCACAACTCTTTCTCTCTGATCCCTGATGTTGATGGCGGGACTGCTGCATGGACGCTGGCCTGCATAATGCTGGTGCTCCCAGGATGGAGCACTTCTCTCCCTGGCTGCTGCTGCGCACACCTGGCTATGCACTCTCTGCAGTGGTCCCTCTCTCTGGATTGCTGCTGAGCACACTGCTCCCCTCAGCACGGCGGTCCTCTTCAAATGGTGGGGCTCTGCCGCAGTGCCGGTAATTTGTGGTGGGAAAGGGAAGTGAAGCTCGCCGCTCACCTCTCTGTGCGCTGCCCTCCGTTTGCGCCAAACTGTGCTGCTGCACACTCTTTTCTCTTTTATGCTCCTGCCCCCCTCAGTCAGCAGGAAGGTCTGCCTTGCTAGAGCTTCCCCCAGACAACAGAGGAAGGTCCGCCTCGTTAAAGCTTCCCCCAGGGAACAGGGGATGCAGCCTTTTCAGTCCTGGACCCGGCACGCAGGTACCCATGGTCTCGTCATCCCCCTTACAGTGAGACTGGGACCTTAGGAGCTGTGTGCAGAACTGTGAGACCAGAACCTGGGGAGCTTATTGCAGAGTGGTGAGTCCAGGACCTTGGGAGTTGTGTGTAGAGTGGTGAGACTGGGAACTGGGGTGCAGTGTGTAGAGCAGTGAGAATGGGACTTGAGGAGCTGTTTGCAGAGAGGTGGTAAATGGAAGACACATGAGAGGAAAGACAGGCAGTGAGTAATAGGGAAGAGGAGGTCTGGAGCCTGTGAAGTACCTGCATACAGAGGCTCCCAGCAGATCACCAGAACAGGAGTTTCCCACCTGCCACAGCAGAAATGAGGTGCAGTATTACACTCTTTTCACTGGTAGGTGAATCAGAGAAGCAGGAAGTGGCTTGAGAAGTTTGTCATCTTACTAATGCACTAGATGCAGGGACTGAGATGGCAGAGCGGTGTAATGAATTGAGCTCTGACAGCTCAATCGCTACCTCTGCTTAGCACAGCAATCATTTGACAGCTCCTCACAACTGTGCTCTGTACTGCCAACAGGGATTGTACCACAAGGAAGCCACTGCCTACTTCTCTGATTCAGCTCCCTGTGCTGTTTTTTCTCCTGCATCAGGTGATTGACAGCTTGTTTAGGTAGACTGATAATCAGCTGTAGAGTACATGCACTTTAAAGAGTAATTAAACTTTTTATAGATTATTTATGTTTTAGTATTATTTATTCTAAGCTGATCTGTGATGAAGCTGTCACGACCCAGACGGGTAGGTCCAGCGGACGACACAACAAACACCAACAACGGGATGAGAAAATGGAGAAGAAGGCCCTAACAGTAGGGAGCGAGGTATAAGGCTCCTCCTAATCACATGTGCCTATCCCTAAGCTCCCCTAATGCACTATGCGGGGCCTTCCCTCCATGCTTTTACCTCACTATACCCTGGCTAGTGCACTGGCCGCCAAGGACACTAGCATCACCACTGCAGATGGTATAAACACAAGGGGTAGTGATAAGCATGACACAGACAAGGAAAGGGAACCAGAAACTTAGCTGCAGCCTCCGCTGCCAAACTCCACACAGCAGATGACACGAAATCAGGAAACCAAACTCCACAGAAGTAACAGATAAATCGCTGGCACCAGAGAGCTCCAATCTCCTAGGCTGGTCTTCATAGAATTACTCTATTACAAACAGTCAGCTGATGTGTCATGTGACTATTCAAAGGATGGTGGGAGTGGTCACCACCCACATCAGCTGACCAGCAACAAAACAACTGCCAGCAAGGAAACTGATATTAACCCTTGATGGCCAAAAAAGAGAAAAAGGCAAATTTAAATTATATCAGAACAAGAGCTCCACGAAAATAATTCATGTCAGCAGCTAAATCCCCCACCAACTACTCAAGAGAAATAAAAGTGTATATTCTGGGGTCTAACCTGACATTGCAATTGATCACTATAATAACCTTGATGAAGCATTCATGTACTGATGGTGGTCCTGGTGCTGTATTTTTGTATTGCTAATTAGTCTGGTAATGTAATCAGGTACTGTTGGGCAGTGGAGCAGATCTTTAATTCACCAGCTGGAACCATGGTCTCTGGGCTGACATCCTGTAAAATTACAATGGTGACAGGAACAGAGCCCTTTTATCACATCAATTCCCATTTCAGGGCATTGTCCTACAGGATTGTGAGTAAGTAGTCATGGCTGTTCCCTCATTGTTCAACTGATCAATTAGTTTGCATAATTGTCCTAAAGGTGGTGCAAACTATTACAACCTAGTGGGCTGATGCAATCCATAATTAGCAGGCATTCCACAAATTAACAAAGGGTCATCAGGCAATCTTACATGAGACAATGGCTCATGTCCCTTGACTTACTGAACAAAGGAATAGTACATAACTACTGGCATAATTACAAATAATTCACCCATGCACAAGTGGCCACATTGACCCTATGTTGTCACACACCTAATACAACTATTCACAGACTTCAATAGTTATATCACTTGAGCATGAGATAAAACACATCAAATAGTTAAACTGGGTGGGGGTTTGTTCAGTGTGATTTTTAATTAAACATTAGAAATGCTGTCAAGAGAGTGCCCCAAAAAGTTAACAGATAAATGCAGAAACATGGAACAGGACTCAAAAAGTTAGCAAAGGCTTTAAATGATTTAATTATACAGCTGGAAGCAAAGTTTGTAAATTGAAGATTAAAGGAAAATTTCCTACATTAGCTGAATATAAAAGAAAGAGGAAGCTATGAGTGACTGTATTGGACCTGCAGCAGGATTTGATGATAGCAGTCACTAGGGTTTGCTTAGTAAAGCAAATACTAAACCCTGAAGATTTCCATGCCCACATTTGAAGAAATAAAACTCTATTGACCCAAATTACCAGAAATGTTGGCTTGAATATGCTATAAACCTTATAAATAAGCCACACAAGTTATGAGATTCTGTTCTCTAGAGCAAAAAATACAAAACTGGAAATCTTATGGCCCATATATCAACTGTATATTGGAAGGAGGAAGTATGAAGCATATTCATTAAAAAAATACCCTGCCTACAGTGAAGCATGGTTGTGGCATGCTGATGCTCCATTGTTGTTTTTGCTTCCTCCTGAACTGGTGGATTCAATCAAATCTGAAAGTCTTAAGAGAAAACATCAGGTCTTTGTATGAGAAAGCTGAAACCTAAGTATCATTGGTCCTTACGACAGAATAATAATCCAAAGCATACCTCAAAGTCCACCAAGACTTAGCTTCAAAAGATATCCTGGAAGATTAGGGAGTGGTTGTCAGAGCTGCCAGATTTGAACTCCATAGAAAATCTTTGGTGAGATTTGAAGAAGGCAGTTGCAGCATGCAAAAACAAGGATATTATTGAATTTTAGCCATTATACATGAGGAATGGGCTACGAATCCTTGAGAAACATCCTCATGTTTGTGGCATGTTTGTAGCTGGCCATAACAGTCAAATGGGGCCCTGTTAAGCACTAAAGACGGTTGTAATTGCAGAGTTAAATTCTGAGACTGCAGTAGTAACTGGCTATATTTGTTGTGTTGAGCTACTTAAATTGTTCTTGTTTGATGGGTTTATTACAAACACCACAAACTTTCTAAATTTTGCTATTTAAGCTAATTCAAAATAGGGGGTTAAACAATTTTGATTGCAACTGAATGTTATTATAAAATATGGTTTAAATAATACTGTATGTATTTTTATGATTCAGTTAAAAAAGGACATTGTATCATATGAAGACAATAATTTAATTTGCCTAACAATACATTGATTCCGCAGAAACTTGTCCAGCCCTCTTGATAGTTCTGCATGTGATGATATTGAAATACAATTTTGTTATGGAGAAATTAAATCAGAGAGTAACTGCTCAAAATGTAAATTTAATTTCTGAGGCTTATATGAGCAAAGCAAAAATAAATAAACAATGATTACTTATAACAATGCAGAACGTCAGAGAAGTGGCTGCTTCTAAACTTGGCTTAGAATATGTTTAGACCTTGGCTTTAACTGGTCATATGGCCATCAGCAATTATCTTTTTTGACAGGACAGAGCTCAGTAGACCTGGCCTCAGAATACACAGCTTGGGCCCATTGCTTAAATGTGGTTTAAACACCTGTTTCGGATATTTTGCTTTTGGCTCTGATGCTATTTCAGCCCACTGCTATCCCCCTGCAGGTGGCACATTGTCTCTCAGAGATTACAGTTTGGATTCTTCATTTAACAAACAGGTTGATGAAAAAATAGTTTTCTCATAAATGTCTCTGAAGGGACCCTGTAATTTGAATCTACAGTACAAATTATTTCTAGACTATAACATTTGGATTATTGTATCTTATATGTTCAAGTTTGTTTTCAAATTTTCACAAATATTTTTTAGTTTTCAAATTTCATATTATCAGAAAAATTACTTACAACTTCAAATATAAAATTGTGAAAAGTGAGGAAAACATGTTCTTCTATAATACATGAGTTTACAATAGTACAGATAATAAAACCCAATAATGGTATTGTTTTTATGCTGTTTATATTGTGGTCATTGTGACTATTTCTCTTTATTTGTGCTACAGTCACTAAAGTGCTACTATTATCTTTTATGGTAAAAATTACCATTTAACAAATAATACAATATTCCTCTGCTAAATTAAAAAAATGTTATAAACTAAATTATGGAAATATAGTAGTGAGGCATAATAGAACATTTGTTATTTATCTTTCACAAGTTATTAGAGAACCTTTAAAGTAGATATGGCGCTATATTTCTGCTGCCCTATCTGAGAGCACCACTGTTATATCCCTGTCTAAACCCTCTCCTATGACCGCTAACTGTACTGATAGGTGGCGACAAGCTTGCTTCAGGAAATCTATGTCCTACTGCGGAGTGCTGAATATCACTTATAGGCCAGGGTCACACTTCCGAGTGCAATGCAAGAAACTCGCGTGAGTCTCTCATCTCAATACCTGGCACTGCCGCCGGCGGTTCGAACTGGAGCATTCAGCTGCATAGAAAGACATGATATAGAACACCACAAACCCCTTAGTCAAACCTATTAAGGAACACCAGGGAAATCAAAGAGTATTTTAAACTAAAATAATAATTTTTATTAACAACAGGATTTAAAACCATGAATAACAATAAAGTCAGAACAAAATTTATATACCAATATGAATGAAAGGTGGAGGTCCACAGTCTCATAACTGGGACCAGTACAACCCCCATTGGACACTCTTGTAAAACCTTGAAAACACCTGATACACAGAGTCCAAGTCCACAATTTAGTATGGAAAAATAAACAGGTTTTATTTAGTTACAACACAATTCAGCATATATAGTAAACTAATCAATATCTGACATAGGGTCTTAACATTAGAGACAGAAGGGTTTACACACAAGGTACAATGTATTCAGATAGTAGTAAGAGGTGGGGGAGCAAAAATCGACCAATTGTCACATATCTTTCTTTTTCTTTATTTTTTTTTATATAGCGCTAACATATTCCGCAGCTCTTTACAGTTTGCACACATTTTCATCACTGTCCCCGATGGGGCTCACAATTTGAATTCCCTATCAGTATGTCTTTGGAGTGTGGGAGGAAACTGGAGTGCCCGGAGGAAACCCACGCAAACACAGGGAGAACATACAAACTCCTTGCAGATGTTGTCCTAGGTGGGATTTGAACCCAGGACTCCAGCGCTGCAGCCTTTTGCTAACCACTGAGCCACATATAATACAATGCCTTAAGGGGGTTTTACACATAGCGATATCGCTATAACGTCACCGATTTTGTAACGTTATAGCGATATTGCTAGCGATATCGCTATGTGTGATACTTACCTGCGACCGGCTCCCCCGCTGGTTATCGCTGATCGCGCGAGAATGTCTGGCTCCATTTCTCGTCGTCTGCTTCCTGCTGGGGCTTCCTGCTGTGACGACGAGCGACGCGTGGAGGCAGGCGGGAGGATGTCTGGATCGCTGTGTGTGAAAGGTGAGTATCGTGCGCTGCGTCGCTGCTGCATCGCTGTGAGATCTTTCTGTGTGAAAGCTCACTAGCGATCATTTAGCGATGCACCAGCGATCCTGACCGGGTCAGATCGCGGGTCGGATCACTGGTGCATCGCTAAATGTAAAAGGGCCTTTAGTATCAAGACACACATGCTATTTGCATATCCTCAATGTTCAGGACCTAATTGTCCTTACATGTGCTAAAGTGCAAAGTCCAAATACCGGCATATAGATAGTTATAAATCAAATAAAAAATTGCTCATACCCATAGTCCCTCAATCCGGAACACTCAATAAAATTTTATTTTTTGAATTGTCCTAGATTTCCGGACACTCAGGGAGTGTTTTGCGCTATTATTGCCCTTACTTTCGCCCATGCTTAAGATGGAACATGTGGACTGGAGTCTGTGACGGCATGATGTGGTGGGTGCACGCATCTCCCGCTGTTCCATTGCCGACGCGTCACTTCCGGCTTCTTATTATGATGTGTGCGGGTTACTGACATCATCGGGGAATTCCCCATGACTCGTGTCATCTCTGAACGCTGGGGGTGGCGTGTACTTCCAGCATGGGGGACGGAGAATGCGCGCCGCGATCCACGGCACCTGTGATCACATGCATCCAGGTCTAAATAAGATCAGTGCAGACACACTAATATACACGGCCCCCCGAGGATGCCAACACGAAACATGTGTTGGGGCTGTGGTATGGAGTGTTGCGGATTGAGGCACTATGGGTATGAGCAATTTTTTATTTGATTTATAACTATCTATATTTGGACTTTGCACTTTAGCACATGAAAGGACAATTAGGTCCTGAACATTGAGGATATGCAAATAGCATGTGTGTCTTGGTACTAAGGCATTGTATTATATGTGACAATTGGTCGGTTTTTGCTCCCCCACCTCTTACTACTATCTGGATACACTGTACCTTGTGTGTAAACCCTTCTGTCTCTAATGTTAAGACCCTATGTCAGATATTGATTAGTTTACTATATATGCTGAATTGTGTTGTAACTAAATAAAAGCTATTTATTTTTCCATACTAAATTGTGGACTTGGACTCTGTGTATCAAGTATTTTCAAGGATTTAAAACCATGAAGATACAAATGACAACAGAGTATCACTGCTAATACTGAAAGCACAGGGAGCCAGAAAAATTATACTATAACATTCAACTGGCCCATGACGACCAATCCACTTTCCAGGAAACTGTTCATTAGGAGTGCTTGGACCTGACACCCATAATATGGTGGTGCACCATCTTGCTGGAAAAACTCAGGGAATGTGCCATCTTCAGTGCATAAAGAGGGCAACACAACATCACTGAAATTGCTACATGGTGTGGACAAGTGCCAAATCCTGCTGGAGAATTAAATTTCCATCTCCAAAAAGCTTGTCGGCCGAGGGAAGCATGACGTGCTCTAAAATTTCCTGGTGGACGGCTGCGCTGACTTTGGTCTTGATAAAACACAGTGTACCTATACCAGCAGATGAAAAGGCTCCTGAAACCATCATTGATTGTGGAATCTTCACACTAGATCTTGGAAATCAAGGTCCCAGAGTCTGGATGAAGAATGGAGAGGCACACAATCATTAGGAAGGAGTTACCTCCGAAACACGCTTAGGGGTGGGCGGGCAGACCACAGATTTCCACTGTTGCACTCTACAAGGTAATTACCATTTTTTAATGTACCTTTTGTTACTGTAAATATGTGCAACATATGCTTTATATCTTTTTGGACATATGAATGCAACTCATGACACATGGGTCGTTCATCTCTGAAAAATGTTCTGTACTATGGATTTCACTAATTATGCGATTTGTGCATTCATGTTGTTTATCAGTATTGTGGTCTAACCTGCCCTTTTGTAGTACATGGATGTTGGTTCTGACTATGTAATTAATAAAGATTGTAAAAGTTTTTTTATCCTTTGAACTTTATGACTTCTTTTTTTGCTCTGCCCCCTTTATTACATATAAGGGTGTAGTGCTCACTCCTATACCTAAGCCCATTGGAGGATTCACCTCGTTGCAAGTGAACTAGTCTGAGCTTGCTGTAGTTTACTGTTTTGCTTAAGCACTGCTTTTTAGTAGTATATGTCCTCTTGTTCTTTTAAAGATGTTTAATAGTGTGAAAATGTTTAATTATCTCAACATTTTTCCTTTGAGTTTGCAGCTACGTTGAATTCCGAGTGATTGTCAGCTTTGGTAGGTTTAGTTCCCATAAAGCATTTTTCAAGTTTAAGTCCTTTCAGAATGTTTGACAACCATATCCCTTCTGTAATTTCATTGCAGAGTGAGATGTGTTCTGCTTCATATGTTGACAGATATAACATAGGTTACATTGTTGCTTTACAGTTGATTGCTGATTGGAAAAATGTAAAGGCATACCCTGCTGCGGATTTCCCATCAGCAGTCCACAAACTCCAGCAGGCATCTGAATATACAGCAACTCTTTCTTTTAAAGCATTCTAACATAATACGTGATATCTCATACACTAAAATATGAAAGTAGAAATCCTTTTCTATTGTCTTGAATGCAAAGGCTTCTTTTAAAACTGCTGAATGGTGATATTGTTGCATTACATAAGAATGAAAATAGTACCATTGTCTACATTCTTCTTGGTCCATGGATAGTCATCGACACCAACTTGGATAAAAACCATACAGTGGGGAAAAAAAGTATTTAGTCAGTCAGCAATAGTGCAAGTTCCACCACTTAAAAAGATGAGAGGCGTCTGTAATTTACATCATAGGTAGACCTCAACTATGGGAGACAAACTGAGAAAAAAAAATCCAGAAAATCACATTGTCTGGTTTTTTTTTCATTTTATTTGCATATAATAAAATGGAAAATAAGTATTTGGTCAGAAACAAAATTTCATCTCAATACTTTGTGATATATCCTTTGTTGGCAATGACAGAGGTCAAACGTTTTCTGTAAGTCTTCACAAGGTTGCCACACACTGTTGTTGGTATGTTGGCCCATTCCTCCATGCAGATCTCCTCTAGAGCAGTGATGTTTTTGGCTTTTCGCTTGGCAACACAGACTTTCAACTCCCTCCAAAGGTTTTCTATAGGGTTGAGATCTGGAGACTGGCTAGGCCACTCCAGGACCTTGAAATGCTTCTTACGAAGCCACTCCTTCGTTGCCCTGGCGGTGTGCTTTGGATCATTGTCATGTTGAAAGACCCAGCCACGTTTCATCTTCAATGCCCTTGCTGATGGAAGGAGGTTTGCACTCAAAATCTCACGATACATGGCCCCATTCATTCTTTCATGTACCCGGATCAGTCGTCCTGGCCCCTTTGCAGAGAAACAGCCCCAAAGCATGATGTTTCCACCACCATGCTTTACAGTAGGTATGGTGTTTGATGGATGCAACTCAATATTCTTTTTCCTCCAAACACGACAAGTAGTGTTTCTACCAAACAGTTCCAGTTTGGTTTCATCAGACCATAGGACATTCTCCCAAAACTCCTCTGGATCATCCAAATGCTCTCTAGCAAACTTCAGACGGGCCTGGACATGTACAGGCTTAAGCAGTGGGACACGTCTGGCACTGCAGGATCTGAGTCCATGGTGGCGTAGTGTGTTACTTATGGTAGGCCTTGTTACATTGCTCCCAGCTCTCTGCAGTTCATTCACTAGGTCCCCCGCGTGGTTCTGGGATTTTTGCTCACCGTTCTTGTGATCATTCTGACCCCACGGGGTGGGATTTTGCGTGGAGCACCAGATCGAGGGAGATTATCAGTGGTCTTGTATGTCTTCCATTTTCTAATTATTGCTCCCACAGTTGATTTTTTCACTCCAAGCTGGTTGGCTATTGCAGATTCAGTCTTCCCAGCCTGGTGCAGGGCTACAATTTTGTTTCTGGTGTCCTTTGACAGCTCTTTGGTCTTCACCATAGTGGAGTTTGGAGTCAGACTGTTTGAGGGTGTGCACAGGTGTCTTTTTATACTGATAACAAGTTTAAACAGGTGACATTACTACAGGTAATGAGTGGAGGAAAGAGGAGACTCTTAAAGAAGAAGTTACAGGTCTGTGAGAGCCAGAAATCTTGATTGCTTGTTTCTGACCAAATACTTATTTTCCACCATAATATGCAAATAAAATGAAAAAAAAACAGACAATGTGATTTTCAGGATTATTTTTCTCAGTTTGTCTCCCATAGTTGAGGTCTACCTATGATGTAAATTACAGACGCCTCTCATCTTTTTAAGTGGTGGAACTTGCACTATTGCTGACTGACTAAATACTTTTTTTCCCCACTGTATATCTTGTTTACATCTGCTGATGCCACAGTAAATCAATGTATTGCAATGCATACTACTGTCCATAGTGGAAATTAGGCTTTATATTAGCTATCATGTATAAATCTAGATTAGAGAAACCCTTATATGTTCTTTAGGTGTGAAAACTATTTTTTCAAATACATACATTAGTATGTATTTTACTTACCTATACAATGAAAAGGTCTTTTTCTCAGTATTGCAGTATTGTCTGTGAGTAATAGCAGAACAGTGAGATTCATGTACTTTTCTGTAATGTTATTGTAAGGAGGAAGACCAGGCTGTGGGCACCTGTCCTGCGCCGGGCCAGAACCACTGAGGTTGTCTCCCCTGTTGTCCTGGGGAAAAAATAAGGATCCAGATGACCTGGGAGTTGGAGGCGTGGCTAAAGAGCAGTGGGCGTGGAAGCAGTCAGTTGTAGCGCAAACGAGGGGTGCGCAGCAGGCTGAGACGGGTGCTATGTTTTTAGAGCACCAGCTCTGTGCAGGGCTGCGTCTATTTACTCCCATCGCCACCAGCGGAAGCCTGAGAGAGCAAGGTGCTGTGGGCTCCGTGATCGTGAGTATCGCGCACGTGCCACATAGAGAAAACCGGGTACTGTACCGACGTTGGCGGCCTACCTTGCCGGTCTATACCTTTCTGACCATGTTGGACCCTGACAGTGATGTGGCCTTGTTGACTTTGGCCGCATCAATTCATGGACTAGGGGCTCAGCGGAAGGTACCGAAGACTGACCGCTGCCACCAGAATATGGACCACCGTTGCCTGCAGAATCTCACTGGACAAGAACTGTGCCAGCCATTGTTGGTTCTACTGACTACCAAGCAGCATCCACAACCTGAGAGACTCCTGACACGTTAAGTGTTTAAAAAGAACTGTCCTTACCTTGTTTATGGTTCATTAACTCTGCATATTCTTTGCAATTGGACTGTTTATTTTTTCCAGGTAACAGCTTATCTCCCTGCGTGGAGTATACCCATGTTAAATTAAAACTGTTAACCCTTGCTCTACCTCTCGTGCATCACTGCATCCCGCAACCTGCTCACACTAATTCCCATAATTCTGTGCATACACATTGAAATTCTGACTCTAATTTCCAAAACCATAGAACAAAATTGTAATGTATGAAAATAACCTTGATTATACACTCAAGTTGGATGATACATATGGTCATACTACAAGCAAGCTCTTCCTGGGGTAAGTAAAATCCCATATTTGCTCTACTTTTACAAAACAGATGTACTTAAGCTCTTATTGTTCAATAACTGCTACAGAGTTCCTCTTTTCCATGGGATATAACACCCTCACTAATCCTTGTTCTCCTTTTCCTTTAACCCTTTGTTCTGCTCTTTCAGTTTTATGCCACATTAACAACTGAGTTGTAAAGGTCTGTATAGCCCCCAGCATTTAAAGTGAACCTTTCTACCTTATTTTCTCATATTAGGAGACAAGATCCCTTAAAGAAAACTATATTTTACATGAAGAAATGATTCTAGACACAAGCATAGCAGTGCTTTGGGTGGCTTCCTTCAGCTTCTTCCCTCTTGGCTTGACTTGCTTTATAGGTCATCAATCAAAGCAGGAAGGAAATAAGTCAAAGGGAGCTGCTCAGTAGGCTCTTTTTCTCCAACTTTTTAGCAGCGATATAACTTCATATTTTTAACATGAAGCACACTCTAGATTAAATGGTCCACAGGTTCCATTTTAATGTAGTTCCCAATCAAGTGCAGTCTAGGAATGGATCCAATAAACTTTGGCCCCAATTCATCATTTGGAGTTATTTTTTGTTACTTTTCTTTTTTTGTCTGGTGGTATTTGTTATAATTTTTCTTTTAATCCAAATTTTTCACGATGGCACAGATGGTTAAATAATTTTGAACAAAGTTTGTTTTTTCATGTCTTTTTTGAGCAAAAATGTGCATGTTCCGCCATCCATGTCGCAAAATTTGAGCAAAAAATTAAGTTGTAAGAAAAAAAATCACTCTGGGTAGACTGGAAAAAATTTGCATTTGATGAATTCAAATATATATAAAAGCCACATTGACATCAAAATCAGAAAATTAACTGAACAACAAAAGACAACTTTAAAAAAAGGCACAAATCCTTTGATGAATTTGTCACAAATTAAAAAGAGTGATTCACATAAAAAAATGAAGAAAAGCAATGGTGAATGGGGCTCTTTATGTTTGTTTGGTTGGTTGTTTTTTTCACAGCCTAACCCAAGGCCCACTTTCATGTAAGTAAACAGGTTTTTTACAATGAGCGACTTACAAAAACATTTACGTCCCAATTCAAACTTTGGCACCTCACCTTGAAAAAGCAACATGCGAAACGAGCCTCAGGGCAGCATGGAGGGCTCATTATTCCTGAGTCACCTTGGGTGAGCCATGTACTGGACAGTAACATATGCATCCTAATTGTGATAATATAAGGGCAATCAATAATTGTAATGGATTTTCAGTTCTGTAGCTATAATTTTACTATTATTAATAAGATGTGATTTGCTTTTTACCTTTATGTACTACATGTTACTGAAGGTACTCCTGCACTTTTTCCGCCTTATCAGGCTATTAATATATATATATATATATATATATATATATATATATATATATATACATATTCTTTTAAATATTTTGTCAATCAAAAATTAATTTATTTTAACTCATCTTGGTGGTTCGTGGCTACTACTTTAGTTTTTTTGGGGTATCCAATACAGCTTTTGCAGTTTTTTTTTAAGTCTCTTACCCCTATTGTCTTGCATTTGTTGCTGATTTTTGCACAAACTTGTTCAAAATGGCACAAAATTTAGCAAAAAGTAAAAAATGGTCTTTATTTTTGTCTATATCCTTTTACAGCTTCAAAATTTCAATAAAAATTGCTGGTATGCAAAAAACACGCCAAGGGAAGACCAGAGTGTTATTGCTTTTATGATTATCATAAATTTTCCCATGAAGTAATACTTCAATGCTAATGTGTTTACTTTTCATGTGTGAATAATTGTCCTTTACACGGGTTCTCTGGCATTCTAGTCCTCTCTAAATGTGAAGGTCTTTCTCAACCACTGGCAGATTTGTTTGTATTCTGAGCCCATAACCTATTTGTTGATAGAGTACCTAGCACAGTGGAAAGACTAGTGCAAGTAATTGAATCATCAGACCAGATCTTCCTTGCATAACAAAATGCTTTACAGAAAATACATAACTGTAATGTAGTATAAAGAAGAGAGTGCAATCTATTTCTGTGTCTGAAGAAGTGCACTCTGTAGTTGTAATTCCAAATACATCAATGCAGAACACATTTATGATTTTATCACTGAGTCACCTTGAGGCTTGAGGAGATATAACATAACAAAGAACAGCTACAGTCAAAGTAAAAGTTTTTACAGAGTTGTACATTTTCATAACTATAACAATAATAATCTTTATTTTTATATAGCGCTAACATATTCCGCAGCGCTTTACAGTTTGCACACATTTTCATCACTGTCCCCGATGGGGCTCACAATCTAAATTCCCTATCAGTATATCTTTGGAATGTGGGAGGAAACCGGAGAACCCGGAGGAAACCCACGCAAACACGGGGAGCACATACAAACTCCTTGCAGATGTTGTGCTTGGTGGGACAACATCTATAAACAAACTATACAGGATACAAACTATAAAGGTTTTCTGGGATTTAACCCATTAGTGGTAGCTAAATGCCTTCTGAAGGTGAGTGGCACAGGTTCCTAATCTGCAGTGATATATATATTTTTTTTATATTGCTGCCTTAGATGGATTCTGTCCCCACCAAATCCCAAATTATGCCATTTATACTTTTATATAGGGGATTTGGCCTCTATAAAAATCATACTTGTATTGTAGGTTTTGCTAATTTTGTTTTATTCAAAAACATTTTTAATAGATATGTAAATAAGGGTACTTTGAGGCACCATTCTGTCCTCTCAATTATTTAAATTATCAAAGGTTTACTAAATATTTGTTGGCATTAATTTATTTATGCACAAGCCAGCCACAGCTCCATTAATAGAAGTAGAGATTATATCAATATTAGAAAGAGCATTGACAACACTGTCATTTACTATCACCGAATTGGCTCAGAGGGGTGGGCGGGATAATGAGCATGGGGAGCAGTGCATATCCAGTTTGAATTCCATACTCTTTACTAGATGGCGCACCGCTGTTAATTCTCCATTGCTTACAGCAAGAAGACGGGAGAGGCTACAACAATAAATCACCCAAGCCCTGTTTCAGGATACTATTAGTATCCTATTAAGAATTACATGACCGTGCTCTTGTTTGGGTAATGAGAAAATTTTAAGTCACTGACGGTTGCAGTAGTCATTTCCTGTTGTTACATTTTTCTTACATTAAGTAGGCTTGGTTTGGGAGACTTGAAAGTACATCACTGTTAGGCCGGGGTCACACTTGCTTGTGTAATGCGAGAAACTCACGCGAGTCTCTGCATCAGTACCTGGCACTGCCGCCGGCACTCGGGACCGGAGTGTGAGGCTGCATGTATTTCTATGCAGCCGCACACTCTGGTCCAGAGTGCCGGTGGCAGTGCTGGGCATTGATGCGAGAGACTTGCGTGAGTTTCTCGCATTACACACGCAAATGTGACCCCGGTCTTACAGCTAAAGTAATTGTCAATGGTCTTGATAACCTAGCGAATAGTGATTGTGTTCCTGAATGTCATCTATGAATATGTTCAATATGTCCATTGCTTAATAGTAATTATAGATTTCCATATACCCTGAGGAAAGATATATACTCTAAGTCATCTTTCAGACATTTGTGAATATCATAAGTTTTATGTGATTTTCATGGCTAGAAGACAAACCCTTTATAGTCTATGGAGCTATTCACACGTCCGTTTTTTTTGTAGACCGTGTCTTACAGACTTGGTTGAAGTCATGGATCAAAATTTCCCATGCAAGTCTTTGAGTCTGTGAAAATTGGCATCAGTGTGCAGTCCATGTGCTGTGTAATTCATAGGAGTAGACTGGCAATTAATTTAGTTGTTTCATTTTTGAAAATTACTGATGAAACATTGGTGACAAAAACTGACACACTGACCAAATACTGATGAAATTCAAATCATTGACACTGATGAAACTGAAACCATTTTTTTGCATAGTAAATAATCCCTGACATCTGAATGAAGACAAAATTGTAATAAAGGGTCTGATTCATCAAAGCTTTCGCATTGGAATTCTGTTGTAAAAATTATGAAAAGTCACAAAGTTTAGGTGAAACTTGGAGCTTCACCTGAATGTTGCGACTTCATGCAAGTTTCTCCCAACTCTGACAAAATGGGCGGAGCTGGGGTGGGACAGAGGCATTGCTATCGCCACAGGTCAAATTAATGGTGAGTGGCGGTGTTCTCTACACCGCAAATTTAGAGTAGGATTTGTGTTGAGGTGCACACGGAGGTGCAGGCCACTCCTTCGGTGCTCCTGAATCACAAAGAGATGAATGCCTCTTCATGAGTCAGGAGTGTCTGACTTCAGCACACGTTATCATTAAGACAAGGCCTTCATGAATCAGTCTCATAGAGCTTAGCTATCAAGGATTGGTAAAACATGCTGAGTTCAATTAGTTAACAACTGTGTCTAGAAGTGATGGCATCGTTGTAACTTAGCTTAATATACTTAGATAGTGATGTCTAAAATTATTTCTAAAAAATCACAGAAATAATGCTTTAAGGTAAGTATTTGTCAAACTTGTCTAATGACACAAATGAAAACTGAAAGTGGTGAACTCCCGTAAGATCCCTGTAGATTTATAGCTCATTGTTATCTATGTTGTCAGAGCTTGCAGATGTATAAAACTGTGCTCAGTAAATCTTTCATCTTTTAGGTTTCTGCAAATGTTTGTCAACTTGAATCAATACTTAATGGTTTTAAGGCACTCACTAATTTCCATAATAGGCTCACAAAAATGTCAGGGGCCCATAAAGTAGAATTTAAAGGACTCCCTCATAAAGTTCAGCTAAGTGAGTGTATTTCTACAGTACTTGTGTGTGTCAACAGCAGCAGTTCTTTCTTCTTCACTTTTATTAGGGCTTTAAATAAAGCTGTCAAGTAGCAGTAATTTAAAATCAGTTTAATACTAAATGTACTAACATTCAAATGCTAGCGGCGGCATAAAAGAGACAGACTGGGCTTTAGATTTTCATAAACCTTTAATAAAGTAGTTTTATCACTTCTATCCATAGAGTTGGTTTAAAGTGTTTGTCTCATGAAGGGCATCAGAATAACAGAGTGGCATCCCACTCTACCTCTAAAACCTCTAGGGATGTCAAACTCAAAAAATGAAAAGCTTGGACAAAGTCACGGGTCACCCTTAATATTTCTTAAAAAATGTCAATAATTGATTTTTTCTTTACCATCAAATATTATGAAACCCTTTTTCATGTGGAAACAAACTAAATGGGGTTGTCGTGCAAACAAAGTCCATTTTAGTTAATAAATCTTAGAATAAAATATTGGAATAATAAAATATGTTATGTAAGAGCAGTAAAAGCATATGGCCCAATGGCCTATTATAAATATATAATAGCAAAGGATAACAAACCTGGATTATTACAGATACTAAAGTATGATGCCCCCAAACACAGTATAATATAACAACAGTGATTTCCTCCACAGCACCCTCTACAGCATGGTATGATGACCTTACTATACCCCTCCTCTCTCAATCCCCCAGGTAAAGAATGGTTACCCCATCACATTATGATTTTCCAACTGTAATCCCCATACAGACCTCCATACAGTATAATGACCATAAAAAGTGCTCTATACAGTATAATGTGCCCCACATAGTACTCTATACAGTATAATGGCAGCACATAGTGCTCCATACAGTATAATGTGCCCCATACAGTATAATGGGCACCACATAATGCTCCATACAGTATAATGGCAGCACATAGTGCTCCATACAGTATAAAGTGCCCCATACAGTATAATGTGCCCAACATAGTGCTCCATACAGTATAATGGGCCACACATAGTCCTCCATACAGTATAATGGCACCACAAAATGTTTCATAAAGTATAATGGTCCACTGGCCAGAGTTTTGACATATGTGTTCTAAGTGATCCCTCTGTAAGAGAGAGATGCCGTCTATCTGAGTGAATGCCCTGTAATACTTTGTGGTTGGCCATGGCTTCAGGGTTGCCAACTTTTCAGAAATTCCAGGAAGTCCGTAAAAATAAGGCACCTTTTCCCTGTTCATAAAAACAATTAAGCGTCCATGATTTTCTTGAACCTGGAAAAATTTCTCCATATTTTGACTGTAGTTATCATCATTTTACAATTTACAGTGAAGGCAGCTAATGTCTCTATATCAGAATTATGGGCTGTAGGCACTGGTCACTGATAATCATGATTTATTATGGTTTTCCAATGTGTCCTTTAAAAATATTGTCTGTCTGTAACTTTTTGATAAGCTGTCCATAAATTCTAAAAAGTCAAGATGTTCACCCTGCATGGGTTCCCAAAGTAAAATCAGTAGTTGAGTTACAGGAGCTGGAGAAGATCGAAACTTTTATTGGCTATCTTATATTGGACAAGTCCTTTGATTTTCGGTGTGACAGAGCATTATTTCCACAAACTCCCTATCTCAATTTGCAATTTGAGTTTCTCAAACAAAGGAAATTGATTTTAAATACCCATCCTCTATATATACAGTATATATAACATGCACTTGCATATTATATTTTCAGTTAACATTTCATACATTAATTCTAAATTAACCATTAGGAAATATACTCCAGTGACAAGATGGGTCCCAATGGGACAGCATTCTGCTGGATCTTTTGTGGCACAGCTTGAATCCTCCAGAGGATAGCTTACTGAAGTATATAGTATATATGTTTTTTTTAAGCTTTGACTACCAGGACTAACTAAGCTATATAATATAGTACTTTTTAGAGATGAAGTTTCTGGCTTTGTGTGATCACAATTTTATTTACTTATATAGCACCATCATATTCCACATCACTTTACACATTGTGACATTATCGTCACTGTCCCCATTGGGCTCACAATTCATATTCGCTATCAGTATGTCTTTGGTGTGTGGGAAAAAAACAGAGGAAACCCTTGCAAAGATAGGGAGATCATTTCTTGGTGGGATTTAAACCCAGGACAACAGTTAAGCAACAGTTGTAACTACTGAGCCACCATGTCGCTCATTCTGCTACGTGCTGCCCAATATAACTGCACACATTCTAAACGAGAAATTATCTGATTAAAATCTATGTGTGCTCATGAATGTAAGACATTAAAAGCTCTGTGTCCCCCGTAATTTCTGTTCTAGCCTGTATTGTGATGACATCTATAATATCATAGTATTATTGCGGTAGATGCACATGTATGCACGTCCTTACTTTGCTTGGTAAAACATCTCAAAAGTAGGTAAATGCTATTATTTAAACTCTAGTATCCTAGTATGCAGTACATCTATGCCTACTCCAGAATCTTCTTACTTCTTAATTGAGAGAAATTCATTCAGTTGACATAACTTCTAGTGAAAATGGTGCCAAACGCTAAAAGATCAACAAACCTTAAGAGTGTTTTTTTTTTATTAATAATGCATTAATTTGTGCTCTCATATAGTTTCTTGCCAATACTGTTACTTTATGAACTCAGCCCTAATGTATTAGTTCAGTTGTAAAATGATGGCGAAGGGTATAATATGGATCACTATTGCCATCTTGTGGTCATAGTAGGTAGCGTCATCATGACAATAAAAGAGTTTAAAGCAGCAACAATTGCAATTTCACAAACTAATAAGATGTTTTGGGTGTACAGCTACAATAATTATATTAAATTAGCAGTTACAGTGGATACGGAAAGTAGTCAGACCCCTTTAAATTTTTCAATCTTTGTTTCATTGCAGCCATTTGGTAAATTCAAAAAAGTTAATTTTTTTTCTCGTTAATGTACACTCTGCCCCCATCTTGACTGAAAAAATACAGAAATGTAGAAATGTTTGCAAATTTATTAAAAAAGAAAAACTGAACTATCACATGGTCATAAGTATTCAGACCCTTTGCTCAGACACTCATATTTAAGTCACATGCTGTCCATGTCCTTGTGATCCTCCTTGAGATGGTTCTACTCCTACATTGGAGTCCAGTTGTGTTTAATTAAACTGATAGGATCTGATTTGTAAAGGCTCAAACCTGCCTATATAAGACCTCACAGCTCACAGTGTATGTCACACCAAATGAGAATCATGAGGTCAAAGGAACTGGCCAAGGAGCTCAGAGACAGAATTGTGACAAGGCACAGATCTTGCCAAAGTTACAAAAGAATTTCTGCAGTACTCAAGGTTCCTAAGAGCACAGTGGCCTCCATAATCCTTAAATGGATGAAGTTTGGGACCACCAGAAGTCTTCCTAGACCTGGCCGTCCAACCAAACTGAGTAATCGTAGGAGAAGAGCCTTGGTGAGAGAGGTAAACAAGAACCCCAAGATCACTGTGGCTGAGCTACACAAACGCAGTAGGGAGATAGGAGAAAGTTCCACAAAGCCAACTATCACTGCAGCCCTCCACCAGTTGGGCCTTTATGGCAGAGTAGCTCAATGGAAGCCTCACCTCAGTGCAAGACATATGAAAGCCCGCATAGAGATTGCTAAAAAAAAACACATGAAGGACTCCCAGACTATGAGAAAAAAGATTCTCTGGTCTGATGAGATGAAGATAGAACTTTTTGGTGATAATTCTAAGCGGTATGTGTGGAGAAAACCAGGCACAGCTCATCACCTGGCCAATACAATCCCAACAGTGAAACCTGGTGGTGGCAGCATCATGCTATGGGGGTGTTTTTCAGCTGCAGGGACAGGACAACTGGTTGCAATTAAAGGAAACATGAATGTGGCCAAGTACAGCGATATACTGGATGAAAACCTCATCCAGAGTGCTCTGGACCTCAGACTTGGCCAAAGGTTCACCGTCCAGCAAGACAATGACCCTAAGCACACAGCTAAAATAACAAAGGAGTGGCTTCAGAACAACTCTGTGACCATTCTTGACTGGCCCAGCAAGAGGCCTGACATAAACCCAACTGAGCATCTCTGGAGAGACCTGAAAATGGCTGTCCACCAACATTCGCATCCAACCTGACAGAACTGGAGAGGATCTCCAAGGAGGTATGGAAGAGCATCCCCAAATCCAGGTGTGAAAAACTTGTTGCATCATTCCCTGGCTGTACTAGCTCAAAAGGGTGCTTCTACTCAATACTGAGCAAAGGTCTGAATACTTATGACAATGTGATATTCCAGTTTTTCATAGAATCATAGAATCATAGAATCATAGAATCGTAGAGTTGGAAGGGACCTCCTGGGCCATCTGGTCCAACCCCCTGCTCAAAGCAGGATTCGCTAAATCATCACAGTCAGATGTCTGTCCAGCCTCTGTTTGAAGACTTCCATTGAAGGAGAACTCACCACTTCTCGTGGCAGCCTGTTCCACTCATTGATCACTCTAACTGTCAAAAAGTTTTTTCTAATATCTAATCTGTGTCTCCTCCCATTCAGTTTCATCCCATTGCTTCTAGTCTTTCCTTGTGCAAATGAGAATAAAGTTGATCCTTCTACAATGTGACAGCCCTTTAGATATTTGTAGACAGCTATTAAGTCTCCTCTCAGTCTTCTCTTTTGCAAACTAAACATTCCCAAATCCTGCAACCTTTCCTCATAAGACAGGGTTTGCAGACCGGTCACCATTCTGGTCGCTCTTTTCTGAACTTGCTCCAGTTTGTTGATGCCTTTTTTAAAATGTGGTGCCCAAAACTGGACACAATATTCCAGATGAGGTCTGACCAAAGAGGAGTAGAGGGAAATAATGACTTCACGTGATCTAGACTGTATGCTTCTGTTAATACATCCTAGAATTGCATTTGCCTTTTTTGCTGCTGCATCACACTGTTGACTCATATTCAGTCTGTGATCTATTAGTATACCCAAGTCTTTTTCACATGTGCTGTCACTTAGCCCTATTCCTCCCATTCTATATATGCTTTTTCCATTTTTATTGCCCAGATGTAGTACTTTGCATTTCTCCCTGTTAAAAACCATTCTGTTAGTTGCTGCCCACTTCTCCAGTTTATTTAAATCTTTTTGAATCCTCTCTCTCTCTTCTCTAGTATTAGCTATCCCTCCTAGCTTTGTGTCATCAGCAAATTTAATCAGTTTACCCTCAATTCCTTCATCTAAATCGTTGATAAAGATGTTGAACAATACAGGGCCCAGGACAGAGCCCTGTGGTACCCCACTTGAGACATTCTTCCAACTGGATGTGCAGCCATTTACGACCACTCTTTGGGTCCGATCACTAAGCCAGTTATGAATCCACCTAACAGTTGCCTTGTCCATTCCATACTTAATCATTTTTTCAATAAGGATTGTATGAGAGACTTTGTCAAATGCTTTGCTGAAGTCAAGATATACTATATCTACAGCATTTCCTTGATCCACCCAATCAGTGATACCGTCATAGAAGGAAATTAAGTTAGTCTGACATGACTTATTAGTTACAAACCCATGCTGACTCTGTTTAATCACTTCATTCTTATCCAGGTATTGACATACATGTTGTTTAATAATTTGTTCAAAGATCTTTCCTGGTATAGAAGTCAGACTCACCGGCCTATAGTTACCTGGGTCCACCTTCTTCCCCTTTTTGAAGATAGGAACAACATTTGCTCTTCTCCAGTCTTCTGGCACTTCTCCTGTTCTCCAAGAATTTTCAAAGATTATAGAGAGGGGTTCAAAAATTTCTTCTGCTATCTCCTTCAGTACTCTGGGGTGTAATTCATCTGGACCTGGAGACTTGAATTCATTTAGGCTAGCTAAGTGTTTCCTCACTATCTTTCTGTTTATAGATATCCTGGATTCTTCTATTCCCTTAATAGGACAGTGAATAACAGTTGATGTTACATTTCCTTTCTGAGAGAAAACAGATGCAAAATAGGAATTTAAAAGTTCAGCCTTCTCAACATCCTGTCTTACCATTTCATCATTTTCATCCTGTAAAAATCCTATAGCATCTTTGACTTTTCTTTTACTTTTGACATATCCCCAAAATCCTTTATTAATCCTTTTATTCCTTTTTTAATACATTTTCATTTCTACATTTCTGGGTTTTTTTCAGTCAAGATGGGGTGCAGACATTCTGACATTTGTTTTTCAAACTAAGTACACCAGTTTAATCAGGACTAGTGTTGAGCATTCCGATACCGCAAGTATCGGGTATCGGCCGATACTTGCTGTATCGGAATTCCGATACCGACTTCCGATATTTTTTCAATATCGGAATTCGGCATCGGAATCGGAAGTTCAAAGTTGATTGACAGACTGACGTCATCATGATGCGCGGTGTGTGCGCATCATGATGCGCCGTCATTTCGGGCCTTCCGGGGGTCTCTGCCGGCCTGCCGGGGGGCTGTGCCGGCCTGCCGGGGGGCTGTGTGGACTGCCCGGGGTCTGTACCGGCCTGCCGGGGGGCTGTGCCGGCCTGCCGGTGGTCTGTGCACCCTGTGGGGGTCTGTACCGGCCTGCCGGGGGGCTGTGCCGGCCTGCCGGGGGGCTGTGCACCCTGTGGGGGTCTGTACCGGCCTGCCGGGGGGCTGTGCCGGCCTGCCGGTGGTCTGTGCACCCTGTGGGGGTCTGTACCGGCCTGCCGGGGGGCTGTGCCGGCCTGCCGGGGGGCTGTGCTGATGTCCGGGGGTCTGTGCAAGCATCGTCCGATGGGACTACAAGTCCCATCGGGCGATGCCTGCTACCATGACAGTGATTGACACATTAGCCAATGATGGGACAGTAGTAGTCCCATCATCCGGCTAATGTGTTAAATGTTAAAAAAAAAAAAAAAATACTACATACATACTACATGCATGCTACATACATACTACATGCTACATACATACTACATATATACTACATACATACTACATACATGCTACATACATACTACATGCATGCTACATACATACTACATGCTACATACATGCTACATACATACTACATACATACTACATATATACTACATACATACTACATACATGCTACATACATACTGCATGCTACATACATACTACATACATACTACATGCATGCTACATACATACTACATGCATGCTACATACATACTACATGCATGCTACATGCATGCTACATACATACTACATGCTACATACATACCACATACATACTACATACATACTACATGCATGCTACATACATACTACATGCCACATACATACCACATACATACTACATACATACTGCATACATACTACATGCTACATACATACTACATGCATGCTACATACATACTACATGCTACATACATACCACATACATACTACATACATGCTACATACATACTACATGCATGCTACATACATACTACATATATACTACATGCATGCTACATACATACTACATGCTACATGCATGCTACATACATACTACATACATACTACATGCTACATACATACCACATATATACTACATACATACAATACATTCATACAATACATACATAGACATACAGTACATATAACATAGAGTAACATACTTACCAATACTTGTCACATTGTTCCCCGAAGCCATTGTCTTTTCCGGAATAAATATTAACATAACAAACCACAAAAATACTCACCCACGATCCGAAGCAGTCCACGAGTGTGTCCCACGACGATCTTGGGTAGAGAACTGCAGCATCAGCTGTTGCTGCCGTTCTCTACGGGCTGCAGGAATCCAATGACGGAAGGTAGGTATCCTTCCGCACTGTATTCCTCCGCCACTTAAAAAAAAAAAAGTCCCTAGTCTCACTTTATGCCATTGCTGCGTGGGAAATTCCCACACAGCAATGGCATAAAGTGAGACTAGGGACTTTTTTTTTTTTAAGTGGCGGAGGAATACAGTGCGGAAGGATACCTACCTTCCGTCATTGGATTCCTGCAGCCCGTAGAGAACGGCAGCAACAGCTGATGCTGCAGTTCTCTACCCAAGATCGTCGTGGGACACACTCGTGGACTGCTTCGGATCGTGGGTGAGTATTTTTGTGGTTTGTTATGTTAATATTTATTCCGGAAAAGACAATGGCTTCGGGGAACAATGTGACAAGTATTGGTAAGTATGTTACTCTATGTTATATGTACTGTATGTCTATGTATGTATTGTATGAATGTATTGTATGTATGTAGTATATATGTGGTATGTATGTAGCATGTAGTATGTATGTAGTATGTATGTAGCATGCATGTAGCATGTAGTATGTATGTAGCATGTAGTATATATGTAGTATGTATGTAGTATATATGTAGTATGTATGTAGCATGCAGTATGTATGTAGCATGCAGTATGTATGTAGCATGCATGTAGTATATATGTAGTATGTATGTGGTATGTATGTAGAATGTAGTATGTATGTAGCATGCATGTAGTATGTATGTAGCATGCATGTAGTATGTATGTAGCATGCATGTAGTATATATGTAGTATGTATGTAGCATGTAGTATGTAGCATGCATGTAGTATATATGTAGTATGTATGTAGCATGTAGTATGTATGTAGTATGTATGTAGTATATATGTAGTATGTATGTAGCATGTAGTATGTAGCATGCATGTAGTATATATGTAGTATGTATGTAGCATGTAGTATGTATGTAGCATGCATGTAGTATATATGTGTTATGTATGTAGCATGCATGTAGCATGCATGTAGTATGTATGTAGTATATATGTGGTATGTATGTAGCATGCAGTATGTATGTAGCATGCATGTAGTATATATGTAGTATGTATGTTGCATGTAGTATTTATGTAGTATGAATGTAGCATGTATGTAGTATGTAGTATGAATGTAGCATGTATGTAGTATGCATGTTGTATGTATGTAGCATGTCATTTTTTTTTTTTTTTTTTTTACATTTAACACATTAGCCGGATGATGGGACTACTACTGTCCCATCATTGGCTAATGTGTCAATCACTGTCATGGTAGCAGGCATCGCCCGATGGGACTTGTAGTCCCATCGGACGATGCCTGCACAGACCCCCGGAGCCTGCACAGACCACCGGCAGGCCGGCACAGCCCCCGGCAGGCCGGCACAGCCCCCCGGAGCCTGCACAGCCCCCCGGCAGGCCGGCACAGCCCCCCGAAGCCTGCACAGACCACCGGCAGGCCGGCACAGACCACCGGAGCCTGCACAGACCCCCTGGCAGGCCGGCACAGCCCCCCGAAAGGCCCGTACAGACCCCAGAGAGGCTGTACAAGGGCAGGAAAGGGTTTTTCTTATTCCGATACCGGAAGTCCCATAGACTTGAATGGGACTTCCGGTATCGGAATCGGCGATACCGATACTTTTTTTAAAGATCGGCCGATACCATCCGATACGATACTTTGAAGTATCGGACGGTATCGCTCAACTCTAATCAGGACTAATAGATCTATCTACTAATGTATGAAATTTGTACTGTCAAATCTTGTAACAGATCTATATTAAGAAGTTAATAGCATTATCCAGATTTTGCCTAAATGAGCAAGGGAGGGGGAAACAGACCGTCCACAATACTTTTCTTACAAAAAGCAGCAATTTGCTGTACATTTAAATCAGGTATATATGTTGTAATAATTTCCATATGTCTCCTGACAATATTAGGGACAGTATTGACTACAGCAGAGAAATAAAGCAGTGAACATGTTGAAAGGTTTCCTACAATAAAGTTGTAAGCCATAACCACAGAAAATGTCAGAAATGTCTAACTGCGGGTTCAATTTTGCCCACACCTTACATCCATTGCAAGAACAGGGATCAGGACTAGTGGCTACTAGCCACTGCACCCACATGGAAATTGACTGGAGTTTCCTTCCTACTCTCTTTTAGGCAAGTTTCTAGGAAATATGGTGATAATTCAGTAAGCTAGCTAATACAGGACACAGCTACCACTGCAGCTGGGGGTGATCATTTATGTAGAAAGCAATACAGGCAGTGCTAACTTTCCATAGGTGACTACAGTAGGGTATTCTTGATTCATAAACAAAATGATAAAGCAGGAGAGGAATTATGGGGGAATTATATCAGTAAGATTAAGAGTCTGGAAACTAGTGTAGGCCTAGTGTTAAGTAATTTTTCTGTTTTTAGAGTATATCAATAAATGATGTTTTTAATATAATAACTCTTATTAATATATATAGTATATCACAAAAGTGAGTACACCCCTCACACATTTATAAATATTTTATTATATCTTATCATGGGACAACACTGAAGATCTGACAATGATACAATGTAAAGTAGTCAATGTGCAGCTTGTATAACAGTATCAAACTACGTAGTTTGATTTTGTTAGTTATCCGAATTGTCCTTTCAATTTGTCCATTTGTGTGTAGAAATTGGTTCATTATAACTAACATACTGGGATATAATAAGCACTATTGTCTTGGATTTTTTGTAGCTTGTATAACAGTGTAAATTTGTTGTGCCCTCTAAATAACTCCACACTGCCATTAATGTCTAAACCACTGGCAACCAAAGTCTGCATGGCTACCATCCCAGAAGGAAGCCTCTTCTAAAGCTGATGCAAAAGAAAGTTCACAAACCATTTTCTGAAAATGAGCAGATTAATTACATGGATTACTGGAACCATGTCCTATGGTCTCATGAGACCAAGATAAACTTATTTGGCTCAGATAGTGTCAAGCGTTTGTGGCGGTAATGAGTTGATATGTAAAAAAACAAGTCTGTCTTTTCTACAGTCAAGCATGGTGGTGGGAGTGTCATGGTTTGGGACTGCATGAGTGCTGCTGGCTGTGAGGATCTACAGTTCATTAAGGGAATGATGAAAGCCAACATGTACTGTGGCATTCTGAAACAGAGCATGATCCCCTCCTTTCATAACCAGGGCAGCATAGCAGTATTCCAACACGATGACAACCCCAAACACACCTCCAAGACTACCACTGCTTTGATAAAGAATTATAGATAAAGGTATTGGACTGGTCAAACATGTCTCCAGACCTAAACCCTAATGAGCATCTGTGGGACATCCTCCAATGGAAGATGAAGGAGTGCAAAGTGTCCAACATCCACCAGCTCTGTGATGTCATCATGGAGGAGTGGAAGAGGATTCTAGTGGCAACCTGTGAAGCTCTAGTGAACTCCAAGCCAAAGAGAGTTAGGGCATTTCAGACATTAATGACTGTGTGATGAGTTATTTAGAGGGCACACCAAATTTACACTGTTTTACCAGATGTATGCCGACTACTTTATATTGCATTATTAATAAATAATAATAATAATTGCATCAAAGTGTCATAACTTGAGATATGTCCCATGAAATGATATAATAAAATATTTACAAAAATGTGAGGGGTGTACTCACTTTTTTATATACTGTAAATTTTGATTGATTGTAGTGGTAGCTGGACAATTTTTTTCTTTTCTAATCCTTATTATACTAGAAGAAGTAATAGTTCCTTGCAACATGTTTATCTACTATGTGAGAAAAGCTGTCTCTAAAGGATTTATCTGAGTCTCTCACTACATGCACACACCCTACAGTAGACATACTGAGGAACTGTAACAGGTTTTACCTTTGAAATTTTTTCTTCTCTTCCTCCCTCTTTTGTTCCATAGTAGTATTCATGCCTTCATCTTCCATTGCATTGTATATTAGTACATCGAATAGGAAGAACAGCAACACAGTCTCCCCTACACAGTGGTATCTCCCAGCTCAGTGGCCAGAAGGCTATGTTCACACAGTGCATTCTTGGTGCATTTTCGCAGTGTTTTTTCCAAACAGAAATAGGCCTAAAACACTATGGAATCCTTATGTAATTCAATGAGAATCCTGAAGTGCTGTGCAGATGATCAGCAATTTTCCATGAGTATTTGCAGTGCATTTTTCTGCAGTATGTCAATTCTTTGTGCATTTCTGCAGCATTTTTCACCCATTCTTCAACTGAGTCAGTAAAATCCGCAGCAAAAACGTAATAAAAATGTTTGCGGATTTGCTGGGTTTTCCTTTGTGTTTTTTCAGACTTCCTATGGTGTTTTCCATGCTATAACCTGTGTGACAGCGTGGGAAACACAGACACAGCAGTACTGATTGGCAGTAAGGTTACCGCTGGTAAGAGTGCTACCGTCATCAGAGCACTGCGGGGTCATGCTGTCAGATGTTAGCGTGACCACACAGATAATGTAACTCACAGTTGTTACCCACAATAAACAGCTCACTGCAGGTCAGCAGGCATTGGCTGATGAGAGACTACTCCTCCCATCAGGTTAAGTCTGCTGTCACTGATAACAGTGAGAACAGGAGGAGCTGATAGGAGAAGTAGTCTCTCGGCAGCCGGCGCCTGTGCTCAAACTTAAAAAAATATGTAAAACAGTTAAATACATATTCAAATAAAAATAAGAAACACATTATACTCACCTAATGACCAATCCCCGATGCCCATGTCTCCTGTAAACAATCAAAAATAATGAACAACCATAAAGTCTCCTGTCTGCCATAGTCCATGTAATCCAGAGTGTCCCAAGGCGTTCTCAAGTGTAAAACAGCCATATTGTGAGTTGTGACCGCTCTAACTGGCCGCTGGCAATACACTGACAGGAGCATCATCACTCCCACAGTGTATAGCACTGAGCTGCCATCAGAGAGGTCACAAGAGTTCATCAGCTGATGAACTCTGGTGAACTCTCTCACCGCAGCTCAGCGCTACGCACTGCAGGAGTGATTACCTCCTGTGTCAGTATATAGCCAGCTGTTCATGAGAGCAGTCACACTAGTGACTGCACTCAATGTCATCAGGATCATCATGGGACATTATGAGATATTATCTTCTAGGTGGGCAGGGGAGGAATATTGTGGTTTATTATTTTATTTTTGTTACAGGAAACACTGGCTTTAATGGATTAGGCTTTCAGTCAGTATGATTTAATTTAGATTAAATAAAGGACTGTGTCATTATTTCAAATAAAGGACTTCATTCTGGGTGTGTGTTTTTTATAATATCACTATGGGGTTAGTAATGGGAGTGTCTCCATTACTAACCTGTAAAGACATAAGATGCATAATTATGTACTTAATTGTAAAACACTGTGCAAAACTGTCGCTGAAAAAGACCTGGGTGTATGGGTGGATGACAAACTCACATTTCGTGGCCAGTGTCAGGCAGCTGCTGCAAAGGCAAATAAAATAATGGTATGTATTAAAAGAGGCATAGATGCTCATGAGGAGAACATAATTTTACCTCTATATAAGTCACCAATGTGACCACACTTAGAATACTGCGTGCAGTTCTGGTCTTCTGTGTATAAGAAAGACATAGCTCAACTGGAGTAGGTGCAGAGAAGAGCAACCAAGGTTATTAGGGAACTGGGGGGTCTGCAATACCAAGACAGGTTATTATTACACTTGGGGTTATTTAGTTTGGAAAAACAAAGGCTTAGGGGTGATCTTATTACAATGAATAAATATATGAGGGGACAGTACAAAGACCTTTCTAATGATCTTTTTTCTCTTAGACCTGTGACGGGGACAAGGGGGCATCCACTACGTCTGGAGGAAAGAAGGTTTAAGCATACTCACAGACGTGGATTCTTTACTGTAAGAGCAGTGAGACTATGGAACTCTCTGCCGTATGATGTTGTAATGAGTGATTCACTACTAAAATTTAAGAAGGGCCTGGATGCCTTTCTTGAAAAGTATAATGTTACAGGTTATACCTATTAGATTCCTTGATAGGGCGGTGATCCAGGGAGCTAGTCTGATTGCTGTATATGGAGTCGGGAAGAAATTTTTCTCCCAATGTGGAGCTTAATGCTTGCCGTATGGGTTTTTTTTGCCTTCCCCTGGATCAACATGTTAAGGCTACTTTCACACTTGCGTTTTTTGCGCTGCGTACGCAGTGCAAACGTGCATAAAAAACGCATCATGCATTTTTTATGCGTTTTCTTGTTTTTTGTGTATGGTTTTTGCAAAAAAACGCATGCGCATAGACTTTAATGTGTTTTTGGGTGAATTTTGTGCGCATTGTATGCACATGCGTTTTTTTGAGACAGGTCGGACGCACAAAAAATGCAACAGGATGCATTTTGTGCGCCCGGGCGCACACTACAAAAAAACGCATGCACATACAAACAAGTACAAACGCATGACTAAGTATAGGAAACCATGTTAAGTATAGGAAAAAAAACGCATGCACAAAAACGCAGCGCAAAAAAATGCAAGTGTGAAACCAGCCTGAGTTATGGGTTGAACTAGATGGATTTTCTTCCTTCAACCTTAAATACTATGTTATTATCCTAATATGTATTTGTAAATGTTTGAGAACAAGTTATGTATTAGTCTCTTTTTACCTCCTGAAGTCTTTAAGGACGTGATAGGTCTTCTTTAACTACCAGCAGATTTCTTGAAAGAGAGTATAAGAGCCTCTATCAAGCACCCTTTACTATAAAAGAAATGAGAAATATGACCATTAGATTCATCTCCTCACTGCCTCTTTCAGCTTCAGGCAAAGCAACTCTGAGATTTGTTTGTCAGTCATTTAATCAACTTGCACTGTGTCATTGATCATTCCAGCTGTATGATGTAGTCAGTCAAGTATATGATATATCTATAAGTGAGGTAATGGCTGATTAGCACTACTGTCTTGATTTGTGACAGACATGGCTGCTACTGTGCTTTGTGCCTTCAAGGTGTAATATAGAAGAAAAATGGTAATCTAAAAACAGGGACATATGTTACAGAATAAATTAAAAGCAGCAAAAAATAAATAAAAAACAAGAAAAAATGTTATTGAGTCGTGGCTGCATTGCAAATAGAATACTGAGTCATGTGAACTTGACAATTCACATCACTATATAAGTATATTCAAAATTGGGTGTTATTTGCATTGGAATGGGTTAACTGCCAGCGGGAGACCAACGTTCAAAAGATGGTCCAGGACGATCCACCACGATTGGCAATTTCACAGCGGGGGCCAGATTGCTGCTGCGTGCCACACTGAGGCTAAGTGTCCACGTTGCAGAAATGCTGCAGAAATTTCTGCAGCATTTCCGCAACTCCCGCCACGGGAAAAAAGCATGCAAATTCGCATGTGTTTTCCTGCGGACAACATGCCTTTTTCATGCGATTTTTGAAGCATCGCTTGGAAAGTGATTGACAGGTTGGTCACACTTGTCAAGCATAGTGTTTGACAATTGTGATCAACTTTTTACTATTGATGCTGCCTATGCAGCATCAATAGTAAAAGATAGAATGTAAAAAATAATAAAAAAATTAAAAAAAAGGTTATTCTCACCTTCCGACGGCCCCCGATCTCCTCTCCACGCTCCCGGCATCTTCCGGTCCCAGTAATACTTAATGCGAAGAATCAGAGATGACATCAGTCTCGCGAGAGCGCGACGTCATCAGCGGTCTTTCGCGCAAAGCATTACTTGGACCGGAAGAAGCTGGGCGCGTGGTGAGAGGAGGGAAAGAGTCCGGGGGCTGTCAGAATGTGAGTATATCACTATTTTTTATTTTAATTCCATTTTTTACAGGTTTATGGTACCCAGGGCCTGGAGGACAGTCTCCTCTCCTCCGGACCCTGGGTACCATCCGCACATTGAACGCTGCGCCAGTCATCTCCCGGCTGCGTCGCCGCTGACCTCCGTACGGCAGGAGATGACCCGCAGCGCCGCAGATCTCCCAATGGTAGCGGTGGCTTGCGTCGTTCAAATTCCGCTCCAACTCATGGCTGGACTGCACCTGCTGCTGATTGGTCGCGCCCGGCCGGGCGCGACCAATCAGAGAACACAGGATTTCCGTTACAGACAGACAGACAGAATTAGATGATTATATAGTAGATTCCACTCTGAAGTACTGTCCTTTCACCCACACTTAATGCTAGAGATAAGATCTAAAAGCTCTGAGTTAATCACACTCAGGTCTGCTTTGCTCCAGCACCTTACCCTATAGCTGTGATAAGAGCAGAAAGATTGTCAATGCTATTGTTAGAGGCATGTTCTTCTTTCCCCAGCTTTTTTCTGCCTACTAATGATTGCAAAGCATCAGAAAAAGGAAGAAGTATGCAACCCCTAGTAAAATCTCTCTGGTAAGTCTCACTTGGACTTTAAAAAAAAAAAATAACTATTTAAGTGCCAAATACTCAAACCCTTTGAATAAACATCTCGTGTTTTCTACAATGCAGGGGAGAGCAATGATTGAAACAACAATACATGAAACACACTTCTTTTTTTGCCAAGGTGATTATGATAAGTTCAGATACGTGATGATTCTTGGCTGGGCGAAAGCTCTGAGAATATACTGTATATAATATTTTTCAGACTTTAACAGACATTCTTTAACAAGAAAAACTCTTGTTAAAAAGTGTTTGCGTCTTATATTACGGAGGCAGCTTCCTGTGATTGATGAGAACACTGACACAAAGTCCTTCTCGATGTCAGACTGATAGCTACTGTCTCTCCTCCTGCTTGATACTGATCCATGTGACTGATGCAGAGCAGGAGCAGAAGCCACAAGGACTGAGCAGAGGCTGTAGGAGCTGAGCAGATGGAGGACCTTCTGCATGAGTAATTCCAGGACATTTCGGGTACTTAAGTTAATCAAATGGAAGGGCCTCCAAATACTCAGCTTGTTCAGCCTCCGTACTGGTCCCAACCAGGAACTGCAAGGTGTGGTAATGTGTGTGTGTGTGTGTGTGTGTGTGTGTGTGTGAGTGTATGTTTGTCTATTTGTACATGTGTTGTGCATATAGCAGAGCTGTGTATGTCTATTTGAGAATGTGTCAGATCAGTGTAATTCTATGGACATGTAGCAGCTGGGTATGTCTATGGGCATGTAGCAGAGCTGTGTATGTATATGTGTGCATGTAGTAGAGTTGAGTATGTCAATATGTGCATGCAACAGAGCTGCGTATGTCTACAGTTGCTTATGAAAGTATTCACCCCCTTAGCATTTTTCATGTTTTTTCACCTCACAGCCTGGAAATTCACTGTTTTTTGTTGTGTTTTTATCAGGTCAAGTAAAGAACATGAATAGAGATGGGCGAACCCGAACAGTAAAGTTCGGCGTACGTACCGAACTCCTACTGTTCAGGCACCGACATCGAACACAGTGTGACGCTAATCACTTCTCATGGCTAAGCCATGATTCAGAGTGGTCAGGGAGTCCAAGGTCAGAAGCCAGGAGGGTACATCATAAACAGAAGGAAGAGACAAAAGATTAGTCAGGTAACGTTCCAAGGTCAGAGTACCGGGAGGATAACAGATGAGAGCTGAAGGGGTTAAACAGGCGGATGGTTAGAACGAAGTCCTAGTCTAGGCAATAGATCAAGCATATAGAACTCAAGGCACAGGAAAGCACAAACCTCACAAGATGAATGTACGTCTGGCAGTGGTATGGGAGAAGATGCTCAGTTAAGTAAGCATGGCAATTACCTACGAGAGTGAACACCTGAGACAGCCGATGCCTCTCAGTCACAGATTGGCTAGTCGAGCTGTCAATAAGCACAATGACAGCTCAGCACGCCACTGAACCAGACTGGATGGTCATGTTGTCAATCAAACTACTCACAGCTTCAGCTTGCCCCTGTACCGGATTGGATGGCCGGGCTGTCAGTAAGTGCATCCCAGACACCCTGAGGGGTGGAGCCGTGACAGTACATCTCTTCTAGGGGGGCCACCGGACCCCCCCGGCTTCCCAGGAAATTTTAGATGGAAGGCCCTGACTAACTGATTGGCCTTCACATCTCGAGCAGGGACCCAGGATCTCTCTTCTGATCCATATGCCTTCCAGTGGATGAGGTACTGGAGGGAATTATGGACCCTCCGAGAATCCACAATCCTCTGAACCTCATACTCCATGCCACCGTCTACTGAAATTGGAGGAGGTGGGGATGAGGGAGACAATGCAGAAGGGACATACTCCTTTAATAGGGATTCATGAAATATGTTAGGGATGCGAAGGGATGGAGTAAGCTTTTACCTAAATGCCACAGGACTGACCACCTCTAGGATCTCATATGGACCAATAAACTTTGGACCCAACTTTGCCAACTGCATTTTAAGTTTAATGTTCCTAGACGACAACTAAACCTTATCCCCAATCTTAAAAGCAGGACCCACCGACTGTCTTCTATCGGCCTTACGTTTTTGGCGAATTTGGGCAGTCCCAATATTCTTTTGAACCTCCCTCCAGACATCCCCATGTCTCTGTACGGTGACCTCCACCCCAGAGCATTCAGAACTAATCCTAGAAAATTCGCCAAAATGGGGATGAAAACCATAATTACAGAAGAATGGTGAGGTTCCGGTAGATTGATTTACTCGACTGTTGAAAGCAAACTCAGTGAGAGGTAAAAACAAAGACCAGTTCTCCTGCTGCACTGCCACAAAGCACCTTAACATTAGTTCCAAAGATTGATTTGTCCTCTCAGTTTGACCATTGGTTTCAGAGTGATAATCAGATGAAAATGACAAGTTAATCCCTAGTTTATTGCAAAAATCTCTTCAAAATTTTGAGACAAATTGTACTCCCCTATCACACACAATGTTCAGAGGGATCCCATGTAACCTTACAATATGAGAAATAAACAACCTGGAGAGTGTCTCTGCATTAGGTATTCCTGAAAAAAGGAACAAAATGAGCTTGTTTGCTGAATCGCTCAACTACCACCCAGATAACAGTCTTTCTATCAGACAGAGGGAAATCTGTAATGAAATCCATGGACAGGTGAGTCCATGGTCTTTTTCTTTCTGGGCTGGTATTCTCAGGTTGGTAAGGGGCCATGGATATTGCCCCCTCGCCTAAAAATAGCAGCCTGCAGCTGGCCAGAATAGGCACATCTATTAGATGCACCCATTCATGCCCTGTAGCAGTGGCAAGTGGGGTTCATATTTGTGGGGTTGATGTCCCCTTGTATTGTCAGGTGACATCAAGCCCATGGCTTAGTAATGGAGAGGCATCTAAAAGACACCTTTCCATTACTAGTCCTAGAGTTGTATGGTGAATAAAGACACAGCCAAAATACAGTCCTTTATTTGAAATAAGACTAAACACAGTTTTCCATTTTTATTTAAATGCCTAATGGAAGTGCATTGAGAAGCAAGGTGGCGTGCTGGTGAAAGGGGAAAAAAAAAAAAAAAACCTCTTAAATCTTCTGCCTGAGCGAGTGTGAACGAGCTGAGTGTGACCTGAACGTAAGTGCGAACTGTGGTAAGTGTGTGACTTGAGATTCAGTGAAGAGGTGTTTGGAAAACCTATAACAAATACCTGTGTGAGTTGCTGAATTGTAGGTTGCTGAGTGCTATCTACCTGTTCAATTTTTGGGGGGCTTGGGGGCTTGTTTAACCTATTTTTTCTCTCTACAGGGTTAATCTCTTATTTTACTATCTGTTTTAAGGGTTAACTATATTGCATTTAAATCTTGAGGTGTAACTATATTCACAAGGGGTTAATTAAGGGTGGGAGTTCATACAGTAATTAAGGGTTTATAAAGGGCAGCTGGTTGGGGCTCAACTCCTTTTGGAAGTGCATTGAGCAGCAAGGTGGTGTGCTGGTGAAAGGGGAAAAAAAAAAAAAAAAAAAACTCTTTTAAATCTTCTGCCTGAGCGAGTGTGAACGAGCTGAGTGTGACCTGAGTGTAAGTGCGAACTGTGGTAAGTGTGTGACTTGAGATTCAGTGACTTTGGATTCAGGGAGTTTCCAAGGGAGGTCTTACTGAATTGCTGTTATATTATATTAATACTTTTTTTTTTTTTTAATTTATTTTTGCTTATCTTATTGTCTGGTGCAATCCCCATTAGGATGTGCTCCACTATTGCCAATGCCATCCAGTGCACGTCTTGCCGCATGTATGAAATCCTTGACCAGCCGGCCGAGGGTGCATACTGCTGTGCAAGATGTGAGCACGTTGTGCATTTGGAAGCCCAGATACTGGATCTAAATGTGCAGCTGGCAACACTGAGATCCATTGACAATATGGAAAGGAGTCTTCTGCTCACTGAGCAGACGCTCAATAGGATAGATGAGGGGGGGGATGCTAGGTTGGAGCTGCAGGACAATGAAGCAGCTAGCTGGGTGACAGTTAGAAGGCGGGGTAGAGGGAAGGGCACCAGGGAGGCTAGTCCTGGTCTGGCACACCCCAATAAGTTTGCTAAGTTGGCAGATGAGGGGAGTGTTAGTGCAGGAGTAGCACTGCTGCAGCAAGGCATGTCCTCTGAAAGCTGGAGGAGTGTCTGCTCCAGTAAGGGGGGAAATAGGAGAGCAGGGCAGGCCAGACAGGTTCTGGTAGTGGGAGACTCAATTATTAGGGGAACAGATAGGGCAATCTGTCACAAAGACAGGGATCGTCGAACGGTGTGCTGCCTACCTGGCGCTCGAGTCCGACACATCGCTGATCGGGTTGACAGATTACTGGGAGGGGCTGGTGAGGATCCAGTGGTCATGGTGCACATTGGCACAAATGACAAAGTTAGAGGTAGGTGGAAGGTCCTTAAAGATGATTTCAGGGAATTAGGCTGTAAGCTTAAAGCAAGAACCTCCAAGGTGGTATTTTCGGAAATACTTCCTGTACCACGTGCCACGCCAGAGAGGCAACGGGAGATTAGGGAGGTTAATAAGTGGCTCAGGAATTGGTGTAGGAAGGAGGGGTTTGGGTTCCTGCAGAACTGGGCTGACTTCTCAGTTGGCTACAGGCTCTACGCTAGGGACGGGCTGCACCTCAATGGGGAGGGTGCAGCTGTGCTGGGGGAGAAAATGGCTAGAAGGTTGGAGGAGTGTTTAAACTAGGGACGGGGGGGAGGGTATTCCTTTTATAGGAGGGGAAAACAGTGCAGCTAGAGACCAGGGCACAAATAATGAAATTGGGGGTGGGGGTGGCATGGGGGGTGGGGTTAGAACAGTTAATAATTTAAGAAAGAATAGAGGTACAGAGAGATACATAAAGTGTATGTATACTAATGCCAGAAGCCTTGCCAACAAAATGGAGGAATTGGAGTTAATGTTGTTGGAACATAATTATGACATGGTGGGGATATCTGAGACATGGCTGGACGAGAGCCACGACTGGGCGGTTAATTTACAGGGCTATAGTCTGTTCAGAAATGACCGAACAAATAAGCGAGGGGGAGGCGTGTGTTTATATGTAAAATCATCCTTAAAACCCATCCTTCGTGATAATATATATGAATCTAATGAAAATGTAGAGTTCCTGTGGGTAGAGATAAAGGGAGGGGGGAAAAATAATAAATTACTGATAGGGGTTTGTTATAAGTCTCCAAAAATAATGGAAGCAACAGAGAATATCCTCATAAAGCAAATACAGTCATATGTAAAAGTTTGGGCACCCCTATTAATGTTAACCTTTTTTCTTTATAACAATTTTGGTTTTTGCAACAGCTATTTCAGTTTCATATATCTAATAACTGATGGACTCAGTTATATTTCTGGATTCAAATGAGGTTTATTGTACTAACAGAAAATGTGCAATCTGCATTTAAACAAAATTTGACCGGTGCAAAAGTATGGGCACCCTTATCATTTTCTTGATTTGAACACTCCTAACTACTTTTTACTGACTTCCTGAAGCACTAAATTGGTTTTGGAACCTCATTGAGCTTTGAACTTCATAGCCAGGTGTATCAAATCATGAGAAAAGGTATTTAAAGTGGCCACTTGCAAGTAGTTCTCCTATTTGATTCTCCTATGAAGAGTGGCATCATGGGCTCCTCAAAACAACTCTCAAATGATCTGAAAACAAAGATTATTCAACATAGCTTTTCAGGGGAAGGATACAAAAAGTTGTCTCAGAGATTTAACCTGTCAGTTTCCACTGTGAGGAACATAGTAAGGAAATGGAAGAACACAGGTACAGTTCTTGTTAAGCCCAGAAGTGGCAGGCCAAGAAAAATATCAGAAAGGCAGAGAAGAAGAATGGTGAGAACAGTCAAGGACAATCCACAGACCATCTCCAAAGACCTGCAGCATCATCTTGCTGCAGATGGTGTCACTGTGCATCGGTCAAGAATACAGCGCAAGCATAACGCCTTTTTGTATGACCAAACAACTCAATCTTTGTTTCATCAGTTCACAGGACCTTCTTCCAAAATGTAACTGGCTTGTCCAAATGTGCTTTTGCATACCTCAGGCGTCTCTGTTTGTGGCGTACTTGCAGAAACGGCTTCTTTCGCATCACTCTCCCATACAGCTTCTCCTTGTGCAAAGTGCGCTGTATTGTTGACCGATGCACAGTGACACCATCTGCAGCAAGATGATGCTGCAGGTCTTTGGAGGTGGTCTGTGGATTGTCCTTGACTGTTCTCACCATTCTTCTTCTCTGCCTTTCTGATATTTTTCTTGGCCTGCCACTTCTGGGCTTAACAAGAACTCTACCTGTGTTCTTCCACTTCCTTACTATGTTCCTCACAGTGGAAACTGACAGGTTAAATCTCTGAGACAACTTTTTGTATCCTTCCCCTGAAAAGCTATGTTGAATAATCTTTGTTTTCAGATCATTTGAGAGTTGTTTTGAGGAGCCCATGATGCCACTCTTCATAGGAGAATCAAATAGGAGAACTACTTGCAAGTGGCCACTTTAAATACCTTTTCTCATGATTTGATACACCTGGCTATGAAGTTCAAAGCTCAATGAGGTTACAAAACCAATTTAGTGCTTCAGGAAGTCAGTAAAAAGTAGTTAGGAGTGTTCAAATCAAGAAAATGATAAGGGTGCCCATACTTTTGCACCGGTCAAATTTTGTTTAAATGCAGATTGCACATTTTCTGTTAGTTATATTTCTGGATTCAAATGAGGTTTATTGTACTGAGTCCATCAGTTATTAGATATATGAAACTGAAATAGCTGTTGCAAAAACCAAAATTGTTATAAAGAAAAAAGGTTAACATTAATAGGGGTGCCCAAACTTTTACATATGACTGTAGATGAAGCTACGACTCAAGGAGAAGTCATTATTATGGGGGACTTCAACTACCCTGAAATACATTGGGGAACAGAAACCTGCAGTTCCAGCAAAGGTAATAGGTTTTTGACTACTATGAGAGACAATTACCTTTCACAACTGGTTCAGGACCCAACAAGAGGGGGGGCACTGCTAGACCTAATATTAACCAACAGGCCAGACCGAATATCAAATGTAAGGGTTGGGGGTTACTTGGGTAATAGTGATCACAAATTAATAAGTTTTCATGTATCCTTTAATAAGATGTGTAGTAGAGGGGTTACAAGGACACTAAACTTCAGGAAAGCAAATTTCCAACGGATGAGAGATGATCTTGGTGCAATTAACTGGGACGATATCCTGAGACATAAAAATACACAAAGAAAATGGGAGACGTTTATTAGCATCCTGAATAGGAGCTGTGCACAATATATACCGTATGGGAATAAACATGCGAGAAATAGGAAGAAACCACTATGGCTAAATAGAGCTGTAAGGGGCGCAATAAGGGACAAAAATAAAGCGTTTAGCGAATTAAAGCAAGTAGGTAGTGATGAGGCATTAACTAAATACAGAAGATTAAATAAATTCTGTAAAAAGCAAATCAAGACAGCAAAGATTGAGACAGAGAGACTCATTGCCAGAAAAAGTAAAAATAATCCCAAAATATTCTTTAACTACATAAATAGTAAGAAACTAAAAAATGATAGTGTTGGCCCCCTTAAAAATAGTCTGGGTGAAATGGTGGATGAGGATGAGGAAAAAGCCAATATCCTAAATGACTTTTTTTCAACAGTGTTTACACAAGAAAATCCCATGACGGATAACATGATCAGGGATAAAAATTCTCTGTTAAATGTCACCTGCTTAACCCAGCAGGAAGTACGGCGGCGTCTAAAAATCACTAAAATTGACAAATCCCCGGGCCCGGATGGGATACACCCCCGAGTACTGCAGGAATTAAGCACAGTCATAGATAGACCATTATTTTTAATCTTTAAAGATTCCATAATAACAGGGTCTGTACCACAGGACTGGCGTATAGCAAATGTGGTGCCAATATTCAAAAAGGGGACAAAAACTGAACTTGGAAATTATAGGCCAGTAAGTTTAACCTCAACTGTGGGTAAAATCCTGGAGGGTTTTCTAAGAGATACTATACTGGAGTATCTGGAGAAGAATAACCTCATGACCCAATATCAACATGGGTTTACAAGGGACCGCTCCTGTCAGACTAATCTGATAAGCTTTTATGAAGAGGTAAGTTCCGGACTGGACCAAGGGAATGCAATGGATGTGGTGTACATGGACTTTTCAAAAGCTTTTGATACGGTGCCACACAAAAGGTTGATACATAAAATGAGAACAATGGGGATAGGGGAAAATATGTGTAGGTGGGTTAAGAGCTGGCTCAGGGATAGGAAACAAAGGGTGGTTATTAATGGGGCATACTCAGACTGGGTCACGGTTAGCAGTGGGGTACCACAGGGGTCAGTTTTGGGCCCGCTTCTTTTTAACATATTTATTAATGACCTTGTAGGGGGCATAGAGAGTAGAATTTCAATATTTGCAGATGACACTAAACTCTGCAGGGTAATCAATACAGAGGAGGACAATTTTATATTACAGGAGGATTTATGTAAACTAGAAGCTTGGCTGATAAATGGCAAATGAGCTTTAATGGGGATAAATGTAAGGTCATGCACTTGGGTAGAACGAACAAGATGTATAATTATGTGCTTAATTGTAAAACACTGGGCAAAACAGTCACCGAAAAAGACCTGGGTGTATGGGTGGACGACAAACTCACATTTAGCGGCCAGTGTCAGGCAGCTGCTGCAAAGGCAAATAAAATAATGGGATGCATTAAAAGAGGCATAGATGCTCATGAGGAGAACATAATTCTACCTCTATAAAAGTCACTAGTGCGACCACACTTAGAATACTGTGTACAGTTCTGGTCTCCGGTGTATAAGAAAGACATAGCTGAACTGGAGCGGGTGCAGAGAAGAGCGACCAAGGTTATTAGGGAACTAGGGGGTCTGCAATACCAAGACAGGTTATTACACTTGGGGTTATTTAGTTTGGAGAATCGAAGGCTTAGGGGTGATCTTATTACAATGTATAAATATATGCGGGGACAATACCAAGAGCTTTCTAATGATCTTTTTACTCTTAGACCTGTGACGGGGACAAGGGGGCATCCTCTACGTCTGGAGGAAAGAAGGTTTAAGCATACTCACAGACGTGGATTCTTTACTGTAAGAGCAGTGAGACAATGGAACTCTCTGCCATATGATGTTGTAATGAGTGATTACCTACTAAAATTTAAGAAGGGACTGGATGCCTTTCTTGAAAAGTATAATATTACAGGGTATATACACTAGTTTCCTTAATATTTCGTTGATCCAGGGAGCAAGTCTGATTGCCGAATGTGGAGTCAGGAAGGAATTTTTTTCCCCAATGTGAAGCTTACTTGTTGCCACATGGAGTTTTTTTGCCTTCCTCTGGATCAACATGTTAGGGCAAGTTAGGATAGGATATGGGTTGAACTAGATGGACTTAAAGTCTCCCTTCAACCTTAATAACTATGTTACTATGTTACTATGTAATTCCAGCCTAATACCTGTCTGTCGTTCTGTCCCATGCCATAATCCATGTCTGGGGGATAAACAGTTTTCAACCTGGACGGTGCCAAGATGTGTCCTTCCAGGCTGAGAACCACTGGTGACTGAACTGCTGCGAGCGCAGTCTCAGAGACCGTTAGTAATATCATAGAGGTCACGTCCAGTCACTGAAGCTCCGTTCTCGGCTGGGCTGAACTGACCTCGGTGACATCCCCGCTAGCACGGTGAGAGGTTTTCTCTACATCACTTCATCACATACATATTTAGAGAATTAGTAAAAAAAAATATGAGTATATATTGAGGTAAAATAGCTGGGCGAAAGCGCTATCCAACCTACTGGCGCTGTTGCAGTTGTAACACATATTACCTTAGGAGGCTTCGAAAATGTGTCTGTCTTCTGCTTTTCTGCTCTGTCTGTGTGTAAACAGTAAAATATAATATTTGCGCAGACATCAAAAAAGCTAATGGCAATGCAGTCAAAATCACAAAAAGACAAGGTCTATTTTAAACGTTTATACCTATGTTTTAAAAAAATTAAAGCAATTAGCTAATTCCACACCCCATTCTTCCTGCCTGCTGCCTGTTCAAAAGTTTTTAAGGTTCTGTAGCGAAAAAAATACTTGAAAATAATGTCATGGACTGATTGATAACATTTTCATGGATTAGAATCATTGTCTTTTCATTTTTTTCTCAATCTATCACAGAAAACAATGACAACTGTACTTTCAGCCTTGACTTGATAGTACCTAAAGCCCCGTCACACACACCGATCTCGCTAGCGAGAGTTTTGTGATGCAACAGCGATCTCACCAGTGAGATCGCTGTGTGTGACACTTACCAGCGACCGGCCCCTCTGCCGGGTATCGCTGATCGTCCTGGAATGGCCAGGACATTTTTTTGATCGCTGGTCTCCCGCTGGCCAGCACGCATCGCTGCGTGTGGCAGGCGGGAAACCTGCTATCAGCGAGCTGGCGCTGGTAACTAAGGTACACATCGGGTTTCTAAGTGGCGCGCAGCACTTAGAAACCTGATGTGTACTGTGATAAAACACTCCGGGATCACCTTTGCTGGGGTCAAAGGTCACGTGCGTTCAGCATGAAACTCAGGCGCAGAGCTGGGATACGGGTGTAACTGACCCTGGGTCAGGTTTATTAACGGTGAAAGCAATGCAAAAGGAAATAAAACATAAAACAAATCCTTGCCTGTCCGGCACTAACTAAACAATGGACAACCTAACTACCAACTGGCGGGTTTCTCCCGTCCAGCCAAACCACAGTTGCAGTGGGCACTGCTTCCACTCACGTGTGTCTCTCTCACACAGACAGGCTCTCTGTGTTCCCAGGCTGAGACACTCACACAACCACCTGGCATCCTTTTATATCCACCTCCCATTATTCATTAGCAAGCAGGTGCGATACTGACCAGACTAGGCCACATAGGAAAGGAATCTGGGCGAGATATACCTGCCCTCATCCACTATTCCCACATGATTCTCACATATCCCCCCCTCTGCTCAGACCACTCCGGTCGAGCAATGACACCCGTCAAACAGTGCACTCGGGACAAGGCATCTGCATTTCCCATCTGTACCCCTGGGCGGTGCTCCACCGTAAAAGTGTAGGCCTGCAGGGCAAGGAACCACCGGGTCACCCGGCTATTCCGTTCCTTGTTCAAGTGCATCCATTTGAGAGGGGCATGGTCAGTGATCAGCCTGAACTTTCGGCCCACCAGGTAATATTTGAGGGCCTCTAGAGCCCACTTAATGGCGAGGCACTCTTTTTCTACAACTGCATACCTTTGCTCGTGTTTATTCAGCTTCCTGCTGAGATAGAGGACTGGGTGTTCTACTCCGTCCCTCACTTGTGAGAGTACGGCCCCGATACTGGTATCAGAGGCATCCATTTGTACCACAAACTCGCTGCGGAAGTCCGGAGTCATCAGTACGGGCTGAGAGCAAAGTGCCCGTTTTAGGCTATGGAAGGCTTCTTCAGCCGCTAAATTCCATTTAATCATGACGGAGTCTTTCCCTTTTGTAAGATCCGTCAGGGGGGTAGCGATGGCTGCAAAATTGGGTATGAACCGTCGATAATAGCCGGCGATCCCCAGGAAGGCTTGCACCTGCTTCTTGTTGACAGGTTGTGGCCAGTCCTGAACCGCCTGAATCTTATCAACCTGGGGTTTAACAATACCCCTCCCAATTACATACCCCAAATACCGGGCTTCCTCTAGCCCGATGTGACATTTCTTGGGGTTCGCGGTTAGACCTGCCTCCCACAGGTCGTCAATCACAGCTTGTACTTTCTGGAGATGAGTCTCCCAGTCCAAGCTGTAAATGACAATGTCGTCCAAATAGGCCGAAGCGTACTGCCTATGTGGCCTCAGGACTCGATCCATCAGTCTTTGGAAGGTCGCCGGTGCTCCGTGCAGTCCAAACGGCATATACACATACTGAAATAGACCTTCTGGGGTAGCAAATGCCGTCTTTTCTCTGGCAGCCTCCGCCAGAGGGATCTGCCAATACCCCTTTGTTAGGTCTAGGGTCGTAATATACTGGGCTTTTCCTAACCGATCTATTAACTTGTCGACCCGGGGCATAGGGTGGGCATCAAATTTTGAGACCGCATTCAGTTTCCTGAAGTCATTGCAGAACCGGATGGTGCCGTCCGGTTTAGGAATTAGCACAATCGGGCTGGACCAAGCACTGTGCGATTCCTCAATGACACCTAACTCTAACATTGCCTTCACTTCTCGGGAAACGGCTTCAAGGCGCGCTTTAGGGATTCGGTAGGGCTTTACGTGAACTGTGACCCCAGGTTCCGTTAAGATGTCATGTTTCATTAGCATAGTCTGCCCGGGTTTTTCTGAGAAAAACTTTTGGTTGTGAAGTAGAAACTGCCTGACCTCAGTCTTTTGCCGCTCCGAGAGAGTCTCTGCAACCCGTACCTCCTGTACGGTATGCGAGCAGACGGGACGGGCCAGCTCCGCTGACAAGGCAGACCGATCTTTCCAGGGTTTTATCAGATTTACATGATAAATCTGTTCAGGTTTCCGTTTACCTGCCTGGTATACTTTGTAGTTTACTTCACCAACTCTTTCCTTAATCTCAAAGGGGCCCTGCCACTTTGCCAGGAACTTGCTGTCCACCGTGGGGACCAGGATCAACACCCTATCTCCGGGTGCAAACGTACGGATCTTGGCGCCCCTATCATAGATTCTTTTTTGGGCTCCTTGAGCCTGTATCATGATAGGCATAACAGCTGCAATACGGTCCTGCATTTGTGTGACGTGATCTATCACTGTTTTAAACGGTGTGACCTGACCCTCCCAGGTTTCTTTTGCAACGTCTAACAGTCCGCGAGGACGTCGGGCGTACAATAACTCGAAAGGCGAGAATCCCGTGGAAGACTGGGGTACTTCCCTGATGGCAAAATGCAAATACGGAAGTAAATAGTCCCAGTTCTTCCCATCCTTGTCTATCACCTTTCTCAGCATCTGCTTCAGAATTTTATTGAACCGTTCGACCAACCCGTCTGTTAGAGGGTGATACACGGATGTGCGTAACGGTTCGATTTGTAACAATCGGCAGAGCTCCTTCATTACCCTGGACATAAAGGGGGTCCCCTGGTCGGTGAGTATCTGTTTTGGTATACCGACCCGACTAAACACATGCACCAGTTCCTTGGCAATCGTCTTGGTGGCCGTGTTACGCAAAGGGATGGCCTCCGGGTAACGAGTGGCATAATCCAAGATGACCAGGATATGTTGGTGTCCACGTGCAGACCATGGAAGGGGCCCAACTAAATCCATCCCAATCCTCTCAAACGGGACTTCAATAATAGGTAGGGGTACCAAAGGGCTACAGAACCGGGGATTAGGTGCAGAGGCTTGGCAGTCAGGACAAGACTCACAATATACACAAATATCGTGATGCATGCCTGGGCAAACAAAACAGTGTAATATCCTTTCGGTGGTTTTCTGGACTCCCAGGTGACCCCCCCATCACATGTCCGTGGGCCAGGTCCAGCACCTGCCGCCGGTAGGGTTTTGGCACTACTAATAGTTGCACCGTATCTTCCCCCTTTTTCTCTATCTGATAGAGTAAATCATTCTCCAGAACCATGTAAGGATATGCCAGCCTACAGCCAGGTTCTACGGGTACCCCATTTATCACTTTTACATTTGTCCTAGCCTGAGAAAGGGTAGGATCCTTTATTTGCTCGCTTTGGAAGTCATCTTTCTGAACTTCTAAATCCGGCAAACGGGGAGGTGGACGGCTGTCGGCCTCCTCCTCTTCCCCGGTCTCCTCCGTATCACCCGCCATGACTGAAAACGGGAACTGTAGATCATTGCCTGCAGAGTCTTCCCCCGAGTCTTCCGGGGAGACATCTTCCAGGGGTTCGAGACCCCCATGCACCCTGGGAGAAGAATCATGTACACTATTACCCGAGGGCATCAACTGATTCTCCCACATTTGCCAGAAGTGGGGAAAATCCCGGCCCAGGATAACATCATGCAATAACGCCGGGACAAGTCCCACTTTATGTTGCACAGACCCATAGGAAGTAGTAATGCATATGACCATGGTGAGGTACGAACAGGTGTCTCCATGCACACACGTTACAGAAAATTTGTCTGATGGTCCAGTCGGGGCTGACACCAGACTGGCCTTCACCAGACTCACCACACTTCCCGAGTCTAACAATGCCACCACCTTTTTGCCATCAACAGTTAAATCACACAAGTGTTTTTCCACATCCTTTTGACCGGCATTCACACTCACTACCCGTGCAACCATAGACATGCGGTTTTTAGAGTCTGTGACGTCGCACTGCATGGGTTCAGTCGTGACCGGACAGTTCGCAGCAATATGTCCCATCTCTTGGCAGCGGAAACACCTAACGGGCCCCTTGCTTAGACCATAGTTCGTTACTCTCGGCCTCGCAGTGCGGGCAGTCCCGTTTTCCTCCCCCATTGTCTTAGGAATTTTTCCATCTCCCCTACTCCCTGGAACAGTCTTACCGGTTCCACGTGGAGATGATGAAGAACGAGGTGGGGTAGCGTCGTCTCGGAGTCCTTCCGCCAAGGAGTAACGTTCAACCAGATCCACCAGTTGATCTGCCGTCGTAGGATTTCCATGGCTTACCCACTTCCTCAGGGCTGGCGGTAGAGCTCTCAGGTACTTGTCCATGACGACTCTCTGGATTATCTCTGGTGCTGTCAACACCTCGGGTTGTAGCCACTTCTTCGTCACGTGGATCAGGTCGAACATCTGTGACCGCGGTGGTTTATCCGGCTGATAAGTCCATTGATGCACTCTCTGTGCCCGGACAGCGGTCGTCACTCCCAGCCGGGCCAAGATCTCGGCTTTCAATTTGTCAAAGTCCTGCGCAGCTTCAGGTTCCAAGTCATAATACGCCTTTTGGGCCTCACCGGAAAGAAACGGGGCAATCAGGCCGGCCCATCGTGCCTTCGGCCATTTTTCTCGCACCGCCGTCCGTTCAAACGTGGTCAGGTATGCCTCGACGTCATCTTCGGTCGTCATCTTCTGCCAGTACCGACTCACGTGAATCACTCTTGACTCTGCTTCCAGGTTAACCTCAGGTAAGCTTGCCAGGCGCTGCGCCACCTGCTGGAGAAGCGAACGATTGGTAGCTGTCATGTCCACCAACTCCTTCAGCTGGGCCATCATCACCGGATTAGCTTCTTGCTGGACGGCGGTGGACTGTACCAGCGCTTTCACCACGTCCTCCATGCTCATGCTTGCAACATGATGCCCGCGTTCTCCACCACAATGTGATAAAACACTCCGGGATCGCCTTTGCTGGTGTCAAAGGTCATGTGCGTTCAGCATGAAACTCAGGCGCAGAGCTGGGATACGGGTGTAACTGACCCTGGGTCAGGTTTATTAACGGTGAAAGCAATGCAAAAAGAAATAAAACATAAAACAAATCCTTGCCTGTCCGGCACTAACTAAACAATGGACAACCTAACTACCAACTGGCGGGCTTCTCCCGTCCAGCCAAACCACAGTTGCAGTGGGCACTGCTTCCACTCACGTGTGTCTCTCACACAGACAGGCTCTCTGTGTTCCCAGGCTGAGACACTCACACAACCACCTGGCATCCTTTTATATCCACCTCCCATTATTCATTAGCAAGCAGGTGCGATACTGACCAGACTAGGCCACATAGGAAAGGAATCTGGGTGAGATATACCTGCCCTCATCCACTATTCCCACATGATTCTCACAGTACCTTAGTTACCAGCGCGCTGGTAACACACTGCTTAGAAACCCGATGTGTACCTTGGTTACCAGCTCCCTGCACCAAGGTACACAGTGGGTAACTAAGCGACATGCGTCGCTTGTTACCCACGTGTCGCTGGTGCTGATCGCTGGTGAAGCTGCCGGTTTGGCAGCTCACCAGCGATCATGTAGTGACACACCAGCGATCCTGACAAGGTCATATCATTGTCAGGATCGCTGGTGAAGTGGCTGCATTAAAACAGTAAAAAAAAAACATAAACACTACTGAGTCAAGCTTAGGTGACAATATCTTTTTATACTCTTTTCTTTTTTACTTTAAATTATCAAAAAGAGCTATTACTGGAGAATCTGTTCGGAACTATTTAATTAACTGGGTGATTTATTCAACTTACATCAAGATCAGTCTTGATCAAGTCTTGAGCAAGTTCAGAAAAGAGCGACCAGAATGGTGACCGGTCTGCAAACCCTGTCTTATGAGGAAAGGTTACAGGATTTGGGAATGTTTAGTTTGCAAAAGAGAAGACTGAGAGGAGACTTAATAGCTGTCTACAAATATCTAAAGGGCTGTCACATTGTAGAAGGATCAACTTTATTCTCATTTGCACAAGGAAAGACTAGAAGCAATGGCATGAATCTGAATGGTAGGAGACACAGATTAGATATTGGAAAAAACTTTTTGACAGTTAGAGTGATCGATGGGTGGAACAGGCTGCCATGAGAAGTGGTGAGTTCTCCTTCAATAGAAGTCTTCAAACAGAGGTTGGACAGACATCTGACTGGGATGATTTAGCGAATCCTGCTTTGAGCAGGGGGTTGGACCAGATGGCCCAGGAGGTCCCTTCCAACTCTACGATTCTATGATTCTATGATTCTATGTCTCTACTCCCACTTCTAGATGAACGTGAACCCCAAAGTTTAAAAAAGGTGGAAGATGTTTTTGGATATGCACAAAAATTTGTCAATCCACATTGCATGTGGATGTTCTCCCCTTGTTTGCGTGGGTTTCCTCCAGGTACTCCGGTTTTCTCCTACATTCCAAAGGCATATTGATAGGGAATTTAGATGGTGAGCCCCATCGGGGACAGTGCCAATAATGTCTGTAAAGCACTGTGGAATTAAAGGCGCTATAAAAATGAGTAAAAATAAATAAAAATAAAATGCATGTCTGGAAAAGACGAAGACTGCCATGATGGTGACCAGTGTCTACAGTGTCTTCATTCAAATGAATGGCTCTATTTGGGTTCATGTTGGAAAATAGTTTTTTGGGGGGATTGCATCAGAAGCCCCAACAAAATGTTAGATAGCGAGCACTGTATAAATGTGAACCTAATCAACTCACTGAAAGACAAAATTCAAATAAACATCACTGAAAAAAGGCAGCCATATTACCAACACCATGTAGCAATATTAAATGCAGTACAGGATGCAACAACATGCATGATAAAAACTGAGAGAGCACAGGGGCAAAATGCTAATGAAATAACCAACCACATGACGATCGTTCATGCAAGGGGTGGTTGCCTAGTTTTACTAATGCACACGGATAAAGCTTGTATAGGGCGCCAGTCACACCTATACGTGTACTGCACACTTTCTAGCTTGTAGCCTAATAGTGACACCTGTAGTATTAGATTAGGCAGGCTGTCTAGAACTATTTATAACTACACCCCTTAAGCACAGACACCCCAATTCTATAAACCAACAATTAAGGGTCTGATTGCGTCCTGCAAAAGATGAAAAATATGCAACGGAAAATGATGTATAAATGCATGAGATATTGGTATTGGGTTGATTGTGACTTGTAAGATTGCTACTACCAACAGGTGGCGCCATAGAGTTCAAGTCCTCTTCCTCTCTGAAGAGGCAATTTGCATGAGATATTGTTCAAGATTTTTGGCAGAAATACACAAACCCTGTCAAGGATCTTCATAGTGTCTGGCTTGTAGTCTATTGATGACGTCTATACTATTAGATTAGTAGTGTGTGGAGTCACAGGAAAATGAGAAACCTTGACATGGATTGCGAGCTTGCATAATTTGATCAAAATATTGACCAGTACTTTACGCATTGAAGTGAAACGTCTTCCTGTCCTGCTATGCTTACTACCAAAAATGAAGCATGAATCAGGGTGGCCCCTGTAAGTGGGGTCACTAAGATAAGATAAGATAATCCTTTAATCCCTGTACCCTGTATGTACCCTGCACTATAATGCAGAACCAAATTTTACACTTGCCATAACTCCAAGCTGCTTTACATCCTGCTGAGCACAAAAAGATGCAAAAAACATTAAAACACTGACCATGGGCCTAGATTGCTTGGGAATAAATAGCCCTGTAATTAGATAAAGTGCAAAGCCTGTATGGACAATGGACAATAGATCTTAATCTGGTCTACAATCTATACCAAACAGATGCCTGAGACTTTCTGTTCATTGAACATCAAGTGACTAAAGGGGGTTTTACACTAAGCGATATCGCTAGCAATATCGCCAAAACGTCACTGGTTTTGTGACGTTATAGCGATATTGCTAGTGATATCGCTATGTGTGATACTTACCTCCGACCGGGTCCCCCGCTGTCCATCGCTGATCGCGCGAGAATGTCCGGCTCCATTTCTCGTCGGGCGCTTCCTGCTGAGACTTCCTGCTGTGACGTCCAGCGACGCGTGGAGGCGGGCGGGAGGACGCAGGATCGCTGTGTGTGAATGGTAAGTATCGTGCGCTGCGTCGCTGCTGCATCGCTGTGAGATCTTTCTGTATGAAAGCTCACTAGCGATCATTTAGCGATGCACCAGCGATCCTGACCGGGTGGGATCGCTGGTCGGATCGCTGGTGCATCGCTAAATGTAAAAGGGCCTTAAAGCCCTCCTCACACTAAGCGAGATAACTAGCTAGATTGCTGCTGAGTCACAAGTTTTGTGACGCAACAGTGACCTCAGCAGTGATCTCGCTGTGTGTGATACCTATCAGCGACCGACCCCCCCCGCCGGGTATCGCTGATCCGGCAGGAATGTCCTGGGCCTTTTTTGATCATTGGTCTCCCGCTGGCCAGCATGCATTGCTGCGTGTGGTAGCAGGAGACCATCGATCAGCGAGCTCCCAGTGCTGTAAGCAGATGCTGGGAGCTGGTATCCAAGGTAGACAGCGGGTAACTAAGTGCCGCATGTGCTTAGTTACCTGCTCTTTACCTTGGATACCAGCTCCCAGCACGAGCATGCTGGTATCCAGGGTACACAGCGGGTAACTAAGCGAAGTGCACGCTTAGTTACCCGCGTCCTCGCTGGTCCTGATCTCTGGTGAGTCTGCCTGTTTGACAGATCACCAGTGATCATGTAGCAACACACCAGCGATCCTGACCAGGTCATATCATTGTCGGGATCGCTGGTGCGTTGCTATGTGTAACGGGACCCTAAGTCGCAGCAAGACATGAAGGGCCTACTACTACTCTCTCTCTCATTTGTTGCCCCAAGTGTGCCTGTAATTCCGTGTGTGACCTTATACACACAGTGTGTGTATATGTATATATATATATATATATATATATATATATATATACATACTAGCTGAAGAGCCCGGCATTGCCTGGGCATAGTAACCAACTGCGCTTAATTATAACAAATTATTAAGATTATATTGCACATAAAAACATTTCACATCATATATTCAACACTAGAGATTTGCAACACAAATTAACTAAACGATTACCCAAGTACTGATAGTATTTTATTTTCAACTCATTCAAGAGCCTTTTGATAAACAACAGTTTTGGTTTTTCCTTTCAGTGCAAAGATGAACAGATTTTTGGCAGTTCCAACTCTTGAACAGACCATATAAAGTTGACCATGAGAAAAGCATGGAGATTGCAAATCGATCCCTACTACTTTCAAGGACTGTCCCTGAGCATTGTTAATGGACATTGCAAATAGCAGTTGAACTGGAAACTGGAGGCATTTAAAATCAAAAAACAAATCAGATGGAATGAGTGGAATTCTTGGAATGAAAATGTCCTCTCCTTTGACGCATCCTGTTTCTGAGCTGTGTATCTAACCCTATCCTGTGTGACAATGCCTGCTGAGCTGTGTATTTAATCCTATTATGTGTTACTGACTGCTCAGCCGTGTATCTAATCCTATCCTGTGTGATACCGTCTGCTGAGCCATGTATCTAACCCTATACTGTGTGATACTGACTGCTGAGCCGTGTACCTAATCCTATCCTGTGTGATACTGACTGCTGAGCTGTGTATCTAACCCTATCCTGTGTGATACAGACTGCTGAGCCGTGTATCTAATCCTATCATGTGTGTTACTGGCTGCTCAGCCATGTATCTAATTCTATCCTGTGTGATACTGACTGCAGAGCTATGTATCTAATCCTATTCTGTGTGATACTGTCTGCTGAGTCGTGTATCTAATACTATTCTGTGTGGTACTGTGTGCTGAGCTGTGTATCTAATCCTATCCTGTGTGATACTGTCTGCTGAGCCATGTATCTATTCCTATCCTGTGTGATACTGACTGCTGAGCTGTGTATCCAATCCTATCCTGTGTGATACTAACTGCTGAGCCGTGTATCTAATCCTATCCTGTGTGATACTGACTGCTGAGCAATGTATCTAATCCTATCCTGTGTGATACCGTCTGCTGAGCCGTGTATCTAACCCTATCCTGTGTGATACTGACTGCTGAGTTGTGTACCTAATCCTATCGTGTGTTACTGACTGCTCAGCCATGTATCTAATACTATCCTGTGTGATACTGACTGCTGAGCAGTGTATATAATCCTATTCTGTGTGACACTGTCTGCTGAGCCGTGTATCTAATACTATTTTGTGTGATACTGTGTCCTGAGCTGTGTATCTAATCCTATCCTGTGTGATACTGACTGCTGAGCTGTGTATCTAATCCTATCCTGTGTGATACTGGGCTCCCCCTGCAGTCTGTGTCAGAGGGTAGTCTGTGTTGGCACGGTAATAAATTGTGCTATTTCCAGCTTTACAGAAGGACAATAACACCATAGAAATGATAAGAATAATAGGCTAAATTGTTTGGTGAATTGGAACGCGCAGGGTTAAAATTTCACCTCACAACATAGTCTATGACGCTCTCGGGGTCCAGACATGTGACTGTGCAAAATTTTGTGGCTGTAGCTGCGATGGTGCAGATGCCAATCCCGGACATACACACATACATACACTTTTTCCCCATTATGTACATAGGGGTAAAATTGTTTGGTGAATTGGAACGCACGGGGTTAAAATTTCACCTCACAACATAGCCTATGACGTTCTCGGGGTCCAGACGTGTGACTGTGCAAAATTTTGTGGCTGTAGCTGTGACGGTGCAGATGCCAATCCCGGACATACACACATACAGTTGTGGCCAAAAGTATTGACACCCCTGCAATTTTGTCAGATAACACTCAGTTTCTTCCTAAAAATGATTGCAAACACAAATTCTTTGGTATTATTATCTTCATTTAATTTGTCTTAAATGAAAAAAGCACAAAAGAGAATGAAGCAAAAAGCAAAACATTGATCATTTCACACAAAACTCCAAAAATGGGCCAGACAAAAGTATTGGCACCCTCAGCCTAATACTTGGTTGCACAACCTTTAGCCAAAATAACTGCAACCAACCGCTTCCGGTAACCATCAATGAGTTTCTTACAATGCTCTGCTGGAATTTTAGACCATTTTTCTTTGGCGAACTGCTCCAGGTCCCTGATATTAGAAGGGTGCCTTCTCCAAACTGCCATTTTTAGATCTCTCCACAGGTGTTCTATGGGATTCAGGTCTGGACTCATTGCTGGCCACCTTAGAAGTCTCCAGTGCTTTCTCTCAAACCATTTTCTAGTGCTTTTTGAAGTGTGTTTTGAGTCATTGTCCTGCTGGAAGACCCATGACCTCTGAGAAAGACCCAGCTTTTTCACACTGGGCCCTACATTATGCTGCAAAATTTGTTGGTAGTCTTCAGACTTCATAATGCCATGCACACAGTCAAGCAGTCCAGTGCCAGAGGCAGCAAAGCAACCCCAAAACATCAGGGAACCTCCGCCATGTTTGACTGTAGGGACCGTGTTTTTTTCTTTGAATGCCTCTTTTTTCTCCTGTAAACTCTATGTTGATGCCTTTGCCCAAAAAGCTCTACTTTTGTCTCATCTGACCAGAGAACATTCTTCCAAAACGTTTTAGGCTTTTTCAGGTAAGTTTTGGCAAACTCCAGCCTGGCTTTTTTATGTCTTGGGGTAAGAAGTGGGGTCTTCCTGGGTCTCCTACCATACAGTCCCTTTTCATTCAGACGCCGACGGATAGTACGGGTTGACACTGTTGTACCCTCGGACTGCAGGGCAGCTTGAACTTGTTTGGATGTTAGTCGAGGTTCTTTATCCAACTTCCGCACAATCTTGCGTTGAAATCTCTTGTCAATTTTTCTTTTCCGTCCACATCTAGGGAGGTTAGCCACAGTGCCATGGGCTTTAAACTTCTTGATGACACTGCGCACGGTAGACACAGGAACATTCAGGTCTTTGGAGATGGACTTGTAGCCTTGAGATTGCTTATGCTTCCTCACAATTTGGTTTCTCAAGTCCTCAGACAGTTCTTTGGTCTTCTTTCTTTTCTCCATGCTCAATGTGGTACACACAAGGACACAGGACAGAGGTTGAGTCAACTTTGATCCATGTCAACTGACTGCAAGTGTGATTTAGTTATTGCCAACACCTGTTAGGTGCCACAGGTAAGTTACAGGTGCTGTTAATTACACAAATTAGAGAAGCATCACATGATTTTTCGAACAGTGCCAATACTTTTGTCCACCCTCTTTTTTATGTTTGGTGTGGAATTATATCCAATTTAGCTTTAGGACAATTCCTTTTGTGTTTTTTCATTTAAGACAAATTAAATGAAGATAATAATAACAAAGAATTTGTGTTTACAATCATTTTCAGGAAGAAACTGAGTATTAACTGACAAAATTGCAGGGGTGTCAATACTTTTGGCCACAACTGTACATACACACACACATTCAGCTTTATATATTAGATATACACTGCTCAAAAAAATAAAGGGAACACTAAAATACCACATCCTAGATATCTCTGAATGAAATATTTTTCCAGTTGCAAATTTTTATTCATTGCATAGTGGAATGTGTTCAGAACAATAAAACATAGCAATTATCACTGTAAATCAAAATGAATATCCCATGGAGGTCTGGATTTGGAATGATGCTCAAAATCAAAGTGGAAAATCTAATTACAGGCTGGTAAACTTCAGTGGAAATGCCTTATGACAAGGAAAAGATGATTGTGTGTGGCCTCCATGTGCCTGTATGACCTCCCTACTGTACAACGCCTGGGCATGCTCCTGATGAGGCGGGAGATGGTCTCCTGAGGGTTCTCCTCCCAGACCTGTACTACAGCATCTGCCAACTTCTGGACACTCTCTACTGTAGCGTGACATTGGTGAATGGAGCGAGACATGATATCCCAGATGTGCTCTATCGGATTCAGGTCTGGGGAACGGGCAGGCTAGTCCATAGCTTCAATGCCTTCATCTTACAGGAAATGCTGACACACTCCAGCCACATGAGGTCTGGCATTGTCCTGCATTAGGAGGAACCCTGGGCCAATCGCACCAGCATATGGTCTCACAAGGGGTCTGAGGATCTTGTCTAGGTACCTAATGGCAGTCAGGCTACCTCTGGCGAGCACATGGAAGGCTGTGCGGCCCTCCAAAGAAATGCCACCCCACACCATTACTGACCCACTGCCAAACCGGTCATGCTGAAGGATGTTGCAGGCAGCAGATCACTCTCTATGGCATCTCCAGACTCTGTCACATCTGTCACATGTACTTAGTGTGAGACTGCTTTCATCTGTGAAGAGCACAGGGCGCCAGTGGCGAATTTGCCAATCCTGGTGTTCTGTGTCAAATGCCAAGCATCCTGCACGGTGTTGGGCTGTGAGCACAACCCCCATCTGTGGACGTCGGGCACTCAGACCATCCTTATGGAGTCGCTTTCTAACCGTTTGTGCAGACACATGCACATTTGTGGCCTGCTGGAGGTCATTTTGCAGTGCTCCTCCTGTTCCTTCTTGCACAAAGGCGGTCCTGCTGCTTGATTGTTGCCCTCCAATGGCCCCCTTCAAATCTCCTGGTGTACTGGCCTGTCTCCTGGTAGCACCTCCAGCCTCTGAACACTACGCTGACAGACACAGCAAACCTTCTTGCCACAGCTCGCATTGATGTGCCATCCTGGATGAGCTGCACTACCTGAGCCACTTGTGTGTGCTGTAGAGTTCATCTCATGCTACCACAAGTGTGAAAGCACAACCAATATTCAAAAGTGACCAAAACATCAGCCAGAAAGCATTGGAACTGAGATGTGGTCTGTAGTCCCCACCTGCAGAACCACCCCTTTATTGAGGGTGTCTTGATAATTGCCAATAATTTCCATCTGTTGTCTATTCCATTTGCACAACAGCATGTGAAATCAGTGTTGCTTCCTAAGTGGACAGTTTGATTTCACAGCAGTTTGATCTACTTGGAGCTCTATTCTGTTGTTTAAGTGTTCCCTTTATTTTTTTTTTGAGCAGCGTGTGTATATATATATATATATATATATATATATATATATAAATATTCAGCTCTGGCAAAAATTAAGAGACCACTGCACAGTTTTATAAAAATCAGCTACTCAACACGCCTGACAGCCATTCCGTTCCAGTGTCAGTTGAATTCCAACTAGAGTACACCTCATTTTACTTAAAGTGCTTCTGATTAGGTTATCAACTGAACCAAATCTTATTTAATGAGGGACAGTATAAAAAACCCTATCCTGGCTTTCACAATCCTCTTGCGATAGGACAAACTGGATGGCAAAACAAGTGCTAGTAATATCCCAAGAGTAATAGGAATGAAAAAATAACTTTTAACCATGCGAAAGGGGCTGAAAAGAAAAGTCTTGAGTGAGGAAAAGAAGGGCTCAATTCTGGCTTTACTAGCAGAGAGATACAGTGAGTGTCATGTTGCCTCCATCCTTAAAATTTCTAAGAAGACTGTCCATTACAACAAGGTCAAGCAGCAGACATGGGGACAACAAAGCTACTGACTGGCAGAGGGTGAAAATGACTCTCCACTAATCGGGATAACCGTCATCTTATTCGAATGTCACTCATCAACTGCAGGATGACATTAAGTGACCAACAAAAGGAATGGCAAATGGCAGCTGGGATGAAGTGCATGGCAAGAACAGTTCGTAACAGGCTCCTAAAGGCAGGGCTCAAGTCATGTAAAGCTAGAAAAAAGCCTTTCATCAATGAGAAGCAAAGGAGAGCCAGGCTGAAGTTTGCCAAAGACCATAAGGATTGGACCACAGAGGACTGGAGTCTAATTTTCAGCTTTGCCCAACACCTGGTCGTCTAATGGTTAGACGGAGACCTGGAGAGGCATACAAGCCACAATGTCTTGCACCCACTGAGAAATTTGGTGGAGGATCAGTGATGATCTGGGGATGCTTCAGCAAAGCTGGAATTGGGCAGGATAATATTTGCGAAGGATGTATGAATCATGCCACATACAAGGTTATCCAGCAAAAACAGTGGATTCCTTCTGCTCAGGCAATGTTCCCTAACTCTGAGGACTGTTTTTTTATAGCAAGACAATGCGCCATGCCACACAGCTAGGTCAATCAATGTGTGGATGAAGGACCACCACATCAAATTCCTGTCATGGTCACCCCTAATCTTCATACCTGAACCCCATTGAAAACCTCTGGAATGTAATCAAGAAGAAGATGGATAGTCACAAGCCATCAAACCAAGAAGAGCTGCTTAAATTTTTGCTCCAGAAGCAGTGTGAAAGACTGGTGGAAAGCATGCCAAGACGTATGAAAGCTGTGATTTAAAAATCATGGTTATTCCACAAAATATTGATTTCTGAACTCTTCCTGAGTTAAAACATTAGTATTGTTGTTTCTAAATGATTAGGAACTTGTTTTCTTAGCAATATTTGAGGTCTGCAAGCACTGCATTTTTTGTTCTTTTGACCATTTCTCATTTTCTGAAAATAAATACAAAATTTAGTGCTTGGAAATTCGAAGACATGTTGTCAGCAGTTTAAAGAATAAAAGAGCAATTTACATTTTACTCAAAAATATACCTATAAAGAGAAAAATCTGACAAACTGAAAAATTTGCAGTGGTCTCTTAATTTTTGCCACAGCTGTATTTACAATATATTACACATTGAAAAGGCACACCCGAAAAGTTAATTTGTGCATATTAATAGAATGATTTTATAAACATACAGTAACTTAAGGGAATTTGATTACAACTTGTTTAAATATTAAAAGTTGAAATGTAATATTTGTTTCAAATTATGGTATAATAATTTTTGCATTAATTTATATTTTCTAAGCAATTTTTTTTATTAACTGTGAGTAATTTTATTGTAGATCCACCGGATGGTGCTATATCCTCATAATATCCTCATAATATCAAGAACAAAGAGCAGAACATTTTTGCTTCGAAAATGAAACTGTATCTCAATGAAATGATGCACATCTTTGGCGGTGTTTTCTTTTTAATTGGTACTTTCAACACAATCCTTAATATGTGATGATTTATATTTAAAGGGAATCTGTAACCACATTTAGGCTATGTGCCCACGTAGCGTTTTAAAACGCACAGTGAAAACCGGACTCCTTCCCAGAAATTGCGCATTTTTTTCAGCGCGATTTTACCGCGATTCTGTTCGCGATTTTGCCGCGATTTTCTCAAGCACTTTCCAAGCGATTTGAAGCATCGCTTGGAAAGTGATTGACAGATTGGTCACACTCGTCAAACATGGTGTTTGACAAGTGTGACCAGCTTTTTACTATTGAGGCTGCCTATGCGGCCTCAATAGTAAAAGATAGAATGTTAAAAATGATAAAAAAAATAAAAAATCGGGGTATATTTACCTTCCGACGTCCCGCGCTACAATCCCGGGCCTCAGCGTTCCCAGCGATGCCTTGCGAGACCTGTGATGACGTTGGAATTGCGTTACTATAGCGATCTCGCGAGACCACGTCATTACAGGACCTTGCCGCAAGGCATTACTGGGAACGCTGTGGCCCGGGATGGCAGCGCGGGACGTCGGAAGGTAAATATACCCCGATTTTTTATTTTTTATTCTTTTTTTACAGGGGTATGGTACCCAGGGCCTGGAGGGCAGTCTCCTCTCCTCCACACCGTGGGTACCAACCGCACATGAGACGCTTAACTTCGCGCATGGTGGGCATAGCCACATGTGGAAGTAAGCGATTCTCATGCATTCCTATGGGTGCGGAATCGCGGCAATTCTTTGCGATTCCGCACAAAAGAATGATCATGCTGCGATTTTTTCCGCGATGCGATTCCGCAGCAGAAAAAAGCGCAGCATTAGCACAGCATGTGCGGAATGCCATAGGAATGCATGGGGGGCGTTCTGTACACGATTTTTAAACGTTTTCGCGCAGAAAATCACGGCAAAAACGCTTAAAAATCGCACCGTGGGCACACAACCTTAAACTATCGATAGTATAACTATGGGCATGCAGGTTATAGACTGCTGAAAAAAGTCATCCCTGTATGTCTTATATCAGATGCCTTGTTGCTGAGAAGTCATCTTTTATCACTATATATAAATGACCTCTTCCAGAGCTTGTTTTACATGAAGGAGGAGTTACTAGTGTGTAATGACCGCTCTCTGCTCTCCTCATCTTACTATATAGGTATGTGTCATTATAACTGAATAGTCTGGACAGCCAGTAAACACCAGATACCACCCCAGGACAGTAATGCAACAGCTGACAGGAGAGTCAGAGGTGTGGATATGAGCAGTGCCAGTTTTAGACAAAGTGGGGACATAGACAAAAGTTTAAAGTGGGGCCCCAATTGCTAACATATTACACCCATCACACAGAAACATTTTGGTTCCATTTAGATTCGTTGAGTTCATGCTGCTAAATGAGCATGATCAACAATATTGAAGTAATTCAACGCTTGTTTCCTGGCCTCTTTACACCGGCTGAGGAACAATGATGGGGACAGAATGATCGCTAGTAGATTAATCTGTCCACATACAGTATCATGTTATCAACAGCATATCTTAAGGTTACAGTCATGAATGTGCTACTGAGAACAATGACTTCGGGATAAACAATCCAAATACTCAAATAGGCAGCATTTTACTAGTTTAGTATACAAGTAATGCTCCCTGTAGCCTCCATATAGTATATTGCACATAGTGCTCCATATAGTATAATGGGTCCCATAGTCCTCCATATAGTGTAATACACTCCCCATAGACCTCCATATAGTATAATACACTCCTCAAAGTCCTCCATATAGTATTATACATTCCCCATAGTCCTCAATATAACATAGTACACTTCCCATAGTCCTCAATATAGTATAATACATCCCATAGCCCTACATATAGTATAATACGTTCCCCATAGTCCTCCATATAGTAAAATACACTCTCCATAGTCCTCTATATAGTATAATATGCTCCCCATATAGTCACTATATTATAATGCACTCCCCAGAATCCTCCACATAGTATAATGCATCCCAACGTCCTCCACATTGTATAATGCACCCCCCATAGTCCTACATATAGTACAATGCACTTCTCATAGTGTAATGCACCCCATAGTCCTTAATATAGTATAATGCAGTCCACATAGTCCTTGATAGATTATAATGCAGGCCCAATATGTTATAATGCAACCCATATTCCTCAATAAGATTAATGCATCCCCTTTCAAATCATAATGCAGCCCCACTCAGAGTATAATGCAGCCCCACTCATAGAGTATCATGCAGCCACCCCATAGAGTATAATGCGACCCAATTCAAAGTATAATGCAGCCTCCCTCATGGAGTACAATACAGCCCCCATAGAGTACAATGCGACCATCCCATAGAGTATAATGCATCCCCCCTCAGAGTATAATGCAGAACTCACACACACAGTATAATGCAGCCCCCTACACAAACACACAGTATTATTGTCACAGGTATGTCATAGGCTGCAGACAGCTGCACTGCATCTTGTGGCAGAAGGTCTCAGTGGTTGGCCTTGTAGATTAGTGGTCACCTCCCCTGGCTTTATTGGTATCACCTGTATCTGGGTGTTTATAACTCCAAACTTTCTGTTGGGAGTTGTCATTTTCTATTTTCACTTCCCTGTTAAGGCTTGTAGCTTCAGCAGACAGCTAGCGCCCTCTTTGGCGTTTAAAGGATGACGGTTTTCTACTTGAGTCTTCTCGAGCTAAGTGTTTCCTTGCTTTGTGTATCCTAGCTGTCTTTAGCCGTAGTTGGGATTGACTAGCACTCATCTTGTCCTTCCCAGTGAAGGGCTTATTGCCAGGGTCAGACAGGAATTAGGTATCCTGCTCAGCGATAGGTGCGGAACCGATATAGAGATGATAGGGCAGTCAAGGTGACATAAGATCTGTCTGATAGGGCAGTCAGGGTGACATGAGATCTGTCTAGGGGTCTCCACTCCCCCCTTCCCTAGTGTTTGGTTCCCTTTCCCTTTTTCCTTCATGTTGGACTTAGCCTTTCCTATGCATTGCGTGACAATAATGCAGCCCCCCCACACACATCCTGTCCTTCCCGGTGAAGGGCTTATTGCCAGGGTCAGACAGGAATTAGGTATCCTGCTCAGCGATAGGTGCGGAACCGATATAGAGACGATAGGGCAGTCAAGGTGACGTAAGATCTGTCTGGGTGTCTCCACTCCCCCCTTCCCTAGTGTTTGGTTCCCTTTCTCTTTTCCCTTCATGTTGGACTTACTCTTTCCTACGCATTGTGTGACAATAATGCAGCTCCCCACACACAGTATAATGCAGCACCACAGTATTATGCACACAGTATAAAGAATACATACACACACACACTGTATAATGCATATACATACACACTATAATGCAGCCCTCCAGTTCAGCAGTATTGCACACACAATATAATTCAGACACACACACACACACACACTATAATGCAGCCCCACAGTCCAGCAGTCTTACATACACAGTATAACACAGACACACACACAATACTTACCTCTCCCTGTTCCCCTTCTGCTCTGGCTTCTGCAATGTGTCTCTGCAGCTTCACTGTTGGCACAGCATGGCGCACAAAGTGACGTCATTGCATGCCCCCTGCATCAGTAGCAGAGGAAGAGTGATGGGAGAGGGATTGTCACCTGACACTCTCTCTTCCATCATTGCTTTCAACGGTATCGGTGTCTATGATGACAATAAATTGACTGTGCGATGCAGGTGTGGGGGAGTTCCCTCTTACTCACTGGACCCATAGCAGCCGCATGCTGCGCTTCTATTAGCTATTAGAGGCACACCACTGGTTGGGGGCCCCAGAGAGAGCGGTCACAAGCAGAACAAACTAACTAGAAACCAGCGTTTGGGCCCAGAGTGGTTAGAGGAGCTGCTTAATGTAGTGCCTGCTGGTATGTGATAGGCCAGGGATCCTAGTCTCTGCAGAGCACAGCAGGCTTAAATTTCTGCAGAGCCCACCAAGACCCCTAAGGACAAATGGAATCTACATAATAATGCAGCAGTGCCGAGGAATACTGCCAGAGCTAATACTCAGTGATCTGGCCTAACGCGAGGAGAAGTCACACAGTTACCATGGTGAGTAGGGTGGCACTGAGAAGGTGTGCAAGATGCCAGTATAGCAACACCATGATTTATTTCAGTCATGACTGGCACATTCATCTACATATATCAGTGCTGATGAAATCCTTTATAGGACTACAGCTATTTTTATAATTTTAATGTGTATTTTCGCAGTGACTATGTCCCTTAAATTTAATATGATATACTACAAGCTCTATAAATGGAAATCCCAGTGTTCAAGTGAATGGTATCAGCTACAACTCACAGCCTAGCTAGGTGGCTGGAAAAGCCATTGTACAGTGAAAGTAGCACTAAATTGTTGTGATCTCATCATTGTCATAACTGTGGAGTCAGAGAGATCAGATCACTAATGTATATTCCCTGGCCCCAATAATATATTCACCAGCAACTGTCTTCATCTGATATTGGAGCTACTCCAATATCGATCAGTCTTCTGCAAGCTGTGACCTTCCTGTTTGCTCAGTGTTTGCTGAGCGATCTGGAAGTCATAACTCAATGTAAGTCTATGAAAGCCATAACTAGGCCAGAATGAGTGTCACAACTCTGTTACCTCTGACTTTCGGTCAGACAGAAGTTGCACTCTCAAGATGGACCAGAGCCATGCCTGATACAACTGAAGATGGCGTCTGGTGAGTATAACACTGTGGCGCCCCTGAGGGTTCAGTCGCCACAGAGGTACTGCACCTCCTTCTGAGGCGTGGTACCCCACCATCCAGGTAAGGTGGAGACACCTGACCACGCTCCAACACCTGCACCCCACACCACAAAGTAGGGCAGCAAAGCACCTTCGGCGGCTCCCTGCTTGGAGTATAGCATAGCACCCCTTGGTGGCTCCCTGCTTGGAACCTGAAACGTGCTGGGAGGTGGGTGGAGTTTAGTTGACACAAAAGAGCGGGAAGAGTTGAGTTAGTCGGTCAGTCCTTGCATTCAGTCAGAGGGTGAGGATGTACACGGACGGAGTGTGAGACAGAGAAGATCCCCGGGAGAGGGATGGAAGGAGGAAGTGCTGCAGCAGGCCACAGTGATCTGGGTCTGCTGGAACAGGAAGGAGACAGAGAAAGGAAGCTTGATTCTCCATTGGGAAGAAGGATTAGCACGAAATGTAAGGAGAATAGAATAGAGGAGAACCCTTTTCAAGTTCTAAGCGCAAGGCCGGGGTCCGGTCCCTGAGGTTGTACGGATACTAATGGTCCTGCAGCAGACACCGGAGGAATAGAAGTAGTGACCACTTTATTCCCACCTCAGATTTGGGGGCACAACAGCAACATATTAGTCAGCCGGGACTTAGTAGCAAGGAGTCCCCGAAACAGCCTACAGCTGTCTGCCGTACAAGTAGAGTTCATAGGAACATCTGACAGGAGGAACTCCAGTGTAACTCAGTACTAGGAGTACTTCATTCAAAGGCGCTATAAGAGGAAACATTCAGAAAATGGACATATGTTGGCGGAGTGTTGGAAAGGAGTACTTCTTCTTGCCTGGAAGTTGGCTAAGAGCCTGACCCGGAGGACACAACACGGATGCGGGCACCTGTACCTGCAACAGACTGTGAGTAAAGCTTTGGAACTACATGCCCTGGTGTCCTCCACTTATTCCGGCGCCAACCTGCCCAGCACTGCTACATCCCTTGTGCCTGACACTACACCATCTAAGTGTCACTTCACCTACACTGCCCTGGGACTACAGCCCTGCCTGTGGAGGGCTATAACATCACTGCTGCGCCACACAATCTGTCCCAGAGGATCTGCTTGCAGCGTCCGCTTACATCTCTATTGCCGAACACCACAGGTGGCGTCACGAATCACTTATAAACTTTCACCACCAAAAGCACACTGAAACAACCCCCTTTCGTAATGGAGCCCCAGGGCCACGGACCGGGTCACTGCTGCTGTGACAACCCCCCGTTGAGAAGATCAACCGGTCCGGTACGGAGTACCCAACGGCCCTGGTGAGTGACGGCGCTCCAATACTAGGGTCAGTGAACTGAAATAAAATGCTGGAGTGGTGTTTTATTGTTATTCTTTCACTTTATTGGAATAATTCTTTATATAGATTTGATAAAACAAATGGTACCAATACAGGTGTATTGAGTGCAAAATTGATTATGTTATACAAAAAGTATTTGAGTTTACTTTAATTATGACTTACTGGTTTTAAAACTGTCAAGCAGTGTGAAGATGCATCTCTATTAGGGATTAGCTAATCTTTGAAATTCAAATTCACCAGCTTCAACAATTTTTTCAATATAAATTAGATTTGCATTGAGAATCGATTCGCCGCAAATTTAAAGCACTACAAAGCCTCCAATTACCCTGAAAAAATGTCTGTGACACGCTGAGAAGTATTGGGACATTTTCCAACCTTTTTCAGGCTCTTTATCACAAACACAGCCTTAGTAATATATATGGCTATGGGTAATAACCTGACAACTGTTTTTCACAGCTATGCTGTTACATTTAGTATTTGTGCAGATTACTCAATGTTTTATAGCTTTTACTCCCTATCTTTATGGCTAAGCTTTGAGCTGTGACAACCTCTCACTATCTAGATTCATCACAAAATAACTGCTACATTCACTGACTGTCATGATGTCACGACTCAGGACAGGGTGGCTCTGGCTCCATCCTGGTCAGGGTTAAGTCTGTCCTCCTCTCTTTGGTTCTGGGGCGGTTTTATAATGCTGGTAGTTCCTGGGTTCAGTGTCAGTGATACTTCCGCTTACTCGGTTTGAGGTCGCTGACCCAGTTTACTCTCTGTATTGTTGTTCCTCTGCGTGTGTCTGTTTGCTGTGTATGACCCGGTTTGCCCCTGACTATTGTCTCTGTCTTTCTGCTCGGCACTGACTCGTCCCTCCTGGTTATCTGACCCCTTGGCTTGCCTCTGCTTACTCGTCTGTCTTGTCCCCGGTTACCTTGTTCCCATCCGGCTTCTGACCCTCGGCTTTGCTCTCTGACAACGTCATTGATTTTGTCCCTTGTATTCTGTGCCCTCGGCCATTTCCCTGTCCTGTGGGGTAGCTGTGCCCCCTGTGGTCACGTGACTGGATAAGCTCAGGTCCTGCGCGCACTTCGCTCCTCGGTCTCTGCACACTTTGTCTAGTGACACCCCTCCCTTGTTAGTGCCCCTAGGCTTAACCTCAGTGACACTGTCCCCATGTCACTACACCGACTCAGCTTTTATACAATCCATTTGGATTGGCTGTGATATGCCATATGATGTCACAGCTTCAAGGCTTTAAGAGGAAACAACCACGATTTTTTTGCGATTTTTCAATGGTTGATTCAGTTTTCTGTAATTATTAAAATGATACCCATTTTAGGCAGTTCATGCTAAATGAATCACAAATGTTTCAAATGGGACTGGCCAGGACTGGAACTTTTGCAAGGGTCCTTGTCAGACCGGGTTTTTCCTGTCTCTACTTTTCCCAGTCTGGTCATTCAGGGGTTAACTTTTCTCTGCCTTGTTCTGGTGTCAGGTCGGCTATTTCTCTGCTCTGCTACCTGCAGACAGTGTCAGTTATATTTCCTGCCTAGGGCTTGTGTAGCTGACTCTGGAGAATCTCTGGTTTGTCCTGCTGTGCTTAGCTGACATTGCTTGTGTCTGTGTTTTCCGTCCCTACCTGTCCCGTCTCTGTGTGTCCTTGTGTGTTTGGATTCCCCGATACCTGACTCTGCTTTGCCTCTGACCTTCTCCTGTCTGTTGCTTCTGGTATTTCTGCTTTTGACCAGTATTGACCTTTTTGGCGTTCCTCTGACTCTGTGTTTTGGTATTTCCCATGCTACTGCATTACTCTCTGGTATCTACTCAGCTTGTTTGACTATTCTGCTGCCACCTGGTGGTAGCCTCGCTGCAGTGCTGCTGGTCTGCTCTGTGCAGTATTTCAGCCTTCACTCCACTCTGCTGCCATCTGATGAAGTTTGCATTTACCTGCAGAGCTGCAGCGTGACAGTCTGATATCAGCTATGTGGTCTGATTTTACACATATATCTAAGGTAAAGCTACCAAACCTTTTCTAGATAAGCAGCCAACCCCTTTTTGAATATAGCAAATGGTGTTCAATCGCATTTAGTATTACTATTAATATTAAAGGTACATTAAATATACTGCATGACCAAATGTTGTGACTTTTACCCTAGTCTTAGCTGCAAATTAGAATATTTTGATTCTGGAGTCAAGTTTCAGTGAGTGATAAGACTTTCCGGGTACCATGGGTACGCAAAATGGCTTGCTGCTGCCAAGTGCTGGCTGACAAGCATCAATCAGATGTTGGATGTTTGATATTCATCTATGTCTTGGGAAAAATGATTTAAGGGTGCACTGTCCTATGGCCTTTGGGCATTTCTAATTGAGAATGCAGGTGTGACACAAACCGCCTGTAAGGCCAAAGGGTCAACACTTCTTCTGCTGCTATGCTTTATAGTGTGTTGTTAGAAAAGCAAAAGATTTTGGTGAGTGCCACTACTTTTTCTCTCTTTTACTATTATTATAATGTATGATAACATTATATTTATTAAGATACTCCAGAATAACAGCTTTATGAAAACCTTCAAATATTTTACCCATAATAGAGACTAAACTTGCAGCCTATAGTTTTAATATTGGCACCATATTTGCTAAGCACTAACCATGTTTGGCCTCCTTTACATGTCTGTTTTTTAGGCCCATATATCATCCATTTTTTTAGGACCGTAAGTAGGAACTCACACACACCCATTGTATTCAATGGTGTTGTGAGCATGTCAGGTTTTTCACATGTCGATTAGTGATGAACGAGTATACGCGTTGCTCGGGTTTTCATGCTCGGGTATCCTCCGAGTATTTTGGTGTGCTCGTAGACTTAGTTTTCATTGCCTCAGCTGCATGATTTGCGCCTTGTAGACAGGCTGAATACATGTGGGAATTCCCTAACAAACAGGCATTCCACACATGTATTCAAGCTGTCTAGCAGTCGCAAATCATGCAGATAAGACGGTGAAAACTAAATCTCCGATCACGCTAAAATACTCAGAGGACACCTGAGCATGCTCGGGAAAACCCGAGCAACGAGTATACGCGCTCTTCACTAATGTGGATGGTGAGTGGTCACATTACGTGTCACTGTTTATCACTGCATCTGGATGTAGCAAAGTCGGGGATCGTCATGTGACCTCCTTATGGATTTACAGAGGAACCTCGTGGATTGCTTTTATTTTTATGGTGATAAATGAGGGTGTGAAGAATATGGGGGGATTTACTGCCAGTTTACAATCTTCCTTCAGCATGCATAGCTGTAACAGGACACCTGGCTCAGCAGGTGGACCAGCCAATCAGCTAGTATCAAGGCTCATACAGGATGACCATGTGTGGAGCCCACATTGCTTGACTGCTTCATTCAAACTTTCTCCAGTGAGATAGGATTTCAGGAGAATATGGAGCTTTTGTACATCCTAGCCATACACCGGTTACATTTTTGTGATTTCTGGAATGTTTCTAATGTCTTTCAGGGTCTCAATCTGTTCTTTCAATCCAGGGTTGGAAGACACACAGAACAGCTAGTAAAAGACATATAGCAAAGCCATGTTTGATTTCCAAGTGTAAAGGGAGCTTAGAAGGATCTGATGGCACCAGAAGCGCCAACCTATGTCCTTCCTTTGGGAAGTTATGATCTTTCATTGGTTTGAGGAGATTTAGCTTCAAACTTCCAAGGGAGGAGGGTAAGGATCATCCTGGGGGCAAAAAAGGCTGTGACCAGCCAAGAGGATAAAGGCTTGTATAAGGCCATGTGCTCTCTCTGTCATGCTTGCTGTTCACTTTTAAACAAGGGACCAATTGAAATGAGGTGCTCGGAGGAATTGAGACCAGCTGACATCCCACGCCTCTATGATGCCAAGCACACATGATCAAGCATCAGACCGGTAATTGACATGATTCATCTGCTTATATCTTTTGTACTTTACCTGTATTTGCATATCTGACCTACAAAACCATTACCCCAATTGCCAATGAACCAGGACAGTCAAAAAGAGCCAAGGCTCTAATGGATGCGCTGTTTCTGGAGTAGCTGAGGAATGGTGTTATTAGTCCGGAAGGGGGTGAATATCCAGGGCCCCTTCCCAGACTATTAAGATCAGCCTGTAGCTGTCTGTTTAGCCTTTGCTATTTGTTTTTTTTTAAAAAGGGGGGATACAATTCTTTGATTCTTTGTTTTTAGTTCCCCCTTACTTAATAACCAGTAAAGGCTATGCAGACAGCTGTTAGTTGATATTAATAGGCTGGAAACCTACATGGATATTAGCTCCTTCCCAGAATAAAAACACCAGCCCCCAGTTGTCTGCTTTCTCTCAGCTAGTTATTAAAAATAAGTTGGAACCCACTCCATTTTTTCACTTATTTATTTAATCATTAGTTAGATACAAGTTACAGAAAAGTACACACACAAAGTAATGATTATACAGTTATGTGAAAAAGTGTTTGCCCCTTTCTTATTTTCTATTGCATGTTTGTCACACTTAAATATTTCAGATCACCAAACAAATTTAAATATTAGACAAAACTAACACAAGTAAACATAAATTTCAATTTTTAAATGAAGTTTTTTTACCCTAAACCTAATAACTGGTTGGGCCACCATTAGCGGCAATAACTGCAATCAAGCATTTGCGATAACTGTGTTTTACAACGCACTGGAGGAATTTTGGCCCACTCCTCTTTGCAAAATTGTTGTAATTCAGCCATATTAGAGGGTTTCCAAGTATGAACAGCGTTATTAAGGTCATACCACAGCATCTCAATCAGATAAAAGTCACAACTTTCACTAAGCCACCTTAAAGTCTTAATTTTGCTTTTCTTAAGCCATGCAGAGGTGGACATGCTGTTGTGTTTTACATCATTGCCCTGGGGCATAATGCAAGTGTGCTTTAGCTTGAGGTCACAGATGGCCAGACATTCTCCTTCATGATTTTTTGGTAGTCAGCAGAACTCTTGATTCCATATACCACAGCAAGTCTTCCAGGTCCTAAAGCAGCAAAATAGCCACAGACCTTCACATTACCACCACCATATTTTAATGTTTGTAGGATGTTCCTTTTCTGAAATGCTGGGTTACTTGTACTCCAGATGTAATGGGATATGCATCTTCCAAAAGTTAAACTTTTGTCAGTCCACAGAGTATTCTCCCAAAACTCTTCGGGATCATCAAGATGTTTTCTGGACAAAACTGAAATGAACCTTAATATTCTTATTGTTCAGGATTGGTTTCCATCTTGGAACTCTGTCATGCAGGCCATTTTTGCCCAGTCTTTCTTATGGTCGAGTCATTAACACTAAACTTAACTGAGGCAAGTGAGATCTGCAGTTCTTTGGATGTTGTTGCGGGGTCTTTTGTGACCTCTTTGATGAGGTGTCGCAGCATTCTAGGGGTAATTTTGGTCTGCTGGACACTTCTGGGAAGGTTCACCACTGTTCCATGTTTTTGTCATTAGTGGAAAATGGCTCTTACTGTGGCTTGCTGAAATCCCAAAGCTTGAGAAATGCTTTATAATCTTTTCTAGACTGATATATCACAATTACTTTGTTACTCATTTGTTATAGAATTTCTTTGGATCGCGGCATGATTTTTAGTTTGAGGAACTTTTGGTCTACTTCACTTTGTCAGTCAGTTCCTATTTAAGTGATTTCTTGATTTAGAATAGATGTGGCAGTAATCAGGCCCACAGTTACTTTATGTTTTAAGGAAGGGGGCAATCACTTTTTTCACATAGGGCCCTAAAAGATGGATAATGAGTACCGCCACCATTCTGCTCTGATTAGTGTAGAGATAAGATGCAGCTGGAGTGAGGGACCATGCTAGGTTGTGCAGTCAGCAAACAAGCTGCTGTGTGTACTCTGCATGTGTCTCAATGGGAGAACTGTACCAAAAATCCACTGTGTGTACTTTGCACCCATACCTATGGGATTACTGTGCCAAAAAGCCACTGTATGTACTCTGCACCCATATCTGTGGGAGTACTGTGTCAAAAAGCCTCTGTTTGTACTCTGCACCCTGCCTGTGGGAGTACTAGGCCAAATAGCCTCTGTGTTTACTCTGCAACCCTGCCTTTGGCAATACTATTCCAAAAAGTCTCCGTGTACTCTTCAGCCATGTCTGTATTAGTGGTGTGCCCAAAAAATTATTCTACTCTGCTGCAGTCTATTTGGGAGTAGTATGTCTACAAAAAAATTCTACTCTGCAGCAGTCTCTTTCTCATTTGTGGGCAAAAAAATCATTTATTTTACTGCTGTGTCTATACTAATAGTGTTTCCAAGAGTGTTTTCTACTCTGCAGCCTTGTCTATACGAGTATGCAGCTACAGCGACACAAACTAAATCTCAGAGCACATCCAAATACTCGGAGATCACCCGAGCATGCTCGGGAAATCTCGAGTAACGCGTATACTCGCTCATCACTAATCAGTACTTGTAACAATCTGGGCAACTTGGCAGTGGTTGCACAAGCACAGCAGCATGTATTGCCTCATGTGTGCCAGGCTGCCCAGAGGCAATGACAAGCTGTCGTGGGAGGTGTATTGTCTGGGTCCTATGTATTGTCTATATCCTCTATATCCCTCCAGCCATGCTGCTTTGAGTGCCACCCTGTTGTGAAGACAGTTGTTTCTCATGCTCCTCCTTCAACTTCTCTTCCTCATTCTCTAAAACTGTTCCCTGGCTGGACATCTATGCACTTAGCCACTGTTTGTACAGGAGCCCATCTTCCAAGACATGTATGGACGCCTGGACTGTTAATGGTGTGAATATTCCCTGTTCCTCCTACGCTTCCTCCTATGCCACCATCTCCTCCATCATTAGTGGCCAGCAGAATATACACTGTCTGTTTGCAGAATACCTCCCAAAAAAACAATAAAAAACCCAAAATATTGTTGGATACTTGTTCGTGCTATGCCTTTCCTATCTACACTGCCACCTCCACTTCCTCATCAACCACCACCACTTTGACCTTGCCTCCTGGTTCAAGATTATAATTTTTTCTTTTTTTTTCAATTCTATGCTACTTTAAGTAATTTCCATTTCCAAATTTGCTTGCAGGGCAATTGTCCTGCTCTTATCCACATTTAGCTGCTTTTTGCAGCTCCCTAGCCCTTACTATTACATTACAGCCATTAAAAAGCACCAAAATTCAGGTCCCCATTGACTTCTATTGGGTTTAGGGTCAAGTTCTGCGTCTAGTTTGTATACCGAACTAAACTTTTATATCTACAGTAGTTCGAAACATCTACAGGTCTGCTCATCTCTATTAGAGAGGGGCAAAAGTGCACACAATAGGGCAACCTAGGGTAATAGGGAACACCACTGAAATCGTGGTTGCGCTCACCTGGTGGTGTGCACAACACCTGCTTAAGCGTGAATATCTGATGCTGTTACTCTGTGGCTGAAGGAGATATCTTCCAGTTGTGTATCTACCAGAATAGAGAGATTCACTTTAGAGGGGCTGTGTTGTGGGAAATGAAGAGCTTTGTAGCTTCAGATGTGTTTTTTGACTTTGAGAAAGGTATGATTTTGACACTGAAATGTGATGGTACTTATAAAAACCTTATCTGAGGCTTCAAGGATCCTCATTTTCTGCAGTCAACTTAATATGGATTCTCTCCATTCTGATTAATTAAGTAATTAAACATTTTTTTAATTCATTGCAAAGTTAACTTTTTTTGTCATATACTTCATTGCTTATTTTGCTCTCATACACATCATGCTGCTTTGCTGCTTCACTTGGCCAGTTTCTGCTCATTTAGAAGCTGCTTTCAACTGCCGCACAGGCAAGATCACTACTCTATTTACAAACAATCATAATAATCATAATGGAATTCTCTTCTATGCACCTTTCTACTTCCCACTCATTTAAAATATGAATTTTGGCTGGGCAGCAATTAAAAGTAGCTTCTAAAGTTACTGAAACTGGTCATGAGGGAGAGAGAAAGAAAGAAAGAGAGAAAGAAAGAGAAAGAAAGAATACAGTAAGGAAGAATAATACAAAATTCATAAATTTTCAAAGTCTGGAGGATACCTAAATAAAAATAAAGATTACTCTTTAAATATTAGGAGTAATGGTCTCTCCTTAATTCCTGGCATGCTTGAGGTTGAATACCCGTCATTTTTGATAACCCTAATCAGCAATAACCAGCATAACGCAGACAGCTGTGAGCTGATATGATCAGCTTTGGATGTCCCTGGCTATTTTGCCCTTCCCTGCCTTAAAATACCAGCCCTCATCCACAGATTAAATGCTCCACCTCTGGCACTTCACGGGCCTTGAGGTTGATGTTAGCTGTGATCTGTCAAAAATGGTTTGCCAACCATGTGGGTCTGAAATAAAACCACATTTTTTTCTCTTTGAAAAGGAGTGCTGCCTTCAGTTTTTCATATGTGAATTTTGGCTTTTGGGATAATTGCTTGGGAGGCCTGTGCACCTGAAGATTTTGGATTGTGCCTTTCCATTTTCTCTTGTTCTATCTATCCCATATCTACCTATCTATCCCATATCTATCTATCTATCTATCCCATATCTACTGAATCTATCTATCTATCTTTCTACCTAGATGTTTGCGCATCTTTAACGCGTAAACATCTGTAATTTCTATTCTGCATTTTATTCCGTCATGTGTCACCTGGATGGCACACGTATGTCACACTTTACGTCATCTGTGTGCATGTATGCGGGAGGTATTGATGTCTGTGCTGCCAGGAAAAAAAACATGTCAATGTGTGGGAAACATGGACACATGGACTTTGTGAAAACGCGGACATGTGCGCATCTCCATAGATTATAATGTGTGTGCGTGTGCACGTGTCTGCAGTACGTGTGATAAGTTACTCCATGTCAGCTGTTATCAGATTTTTTTGTCTCCATACAATAAAAATAAGGCTTCTAATAAATCACTTTCTTTCAAAATCCTCAACTCTTATAACCAGATTATTTGAGGCCAACACTTTTAGTTATATGTTTCATGTTTCATTTATTGTTCATTATTTTTAAATCAATGTCCTGATTCAATATTTCATATATAGGAACCTTGAAGCTTACACTCTAAATGTTCTAGCAAACAAGCTTTGTGAATGCTGTCTCTGCAGCGCCTGCAATATGCTCTTATGTAGAATGCGTAGATACGGTTGCTATAGTGATATATTGTATAGTTATGACTCCACATTGCTACAGAATTTAGAATATTAGACAAAAATTGGTGGATTAACAATACAGCTAGACCTAAAGCTTTCAAATTCTTCATAATGCAGATAGAAACATTAAAGGATCACAAAAGCATGGCTGCTTCTTCCAGAAAGTTTCATTCCTGTCCACAAGTTGTGTGTTATTAAAACTTGGCTCCATAGCATTGAATAAATATGAGCTGTAATACCGCACACAACCTGAGGAGGGTGCAGTGCTGAATTTAAAGGGAAGCTGTCACCAGGTTTGACCAATATGAGTAACGGCCACCACTCTTCAGGGCTGATACACAGCATTCCATAATGCTGTATATAAGCCCCAACCTGACCTGGAAGAGAAGAAATATAACTTTTATTATACTCACCTGCGGGGCGGGGCGGTCTGAGAGGTGTCGCTCTTCTTGGTTCAGTACCTTCCATCTTCTTGCCATGACATCCTCCTTCTAGGTTCGTATGGATGATGCGTCCCTGGGCTCGCTGGGGTTCTGTGACCCTCAATAAGGCAGAGAAGTACGCCTGAGCAGAACCCGAGGAGACTTCACGAACTAAGAAGGAGGACAGCATAGCATGAAAATGGGAGGCGCAGGACCAAGAAGAGCGGCACCCGTCAGAGGGGACCGCTGGAGAGTATAATAAAAGTTATTTTTCTTCTCTTACAAGTCGGGTTTGGAGCACATATAGAGCGTTGTAGAATGCTGTATTTCAGTCCTGAAAGGTGGTGACAGGTTCACTTTAATAAGAAAGCAGAGTCTCTATTTGTATCTACTCAAGTTTCCATAAAAATGGCACTTTAAGGGAATCTATCAGCAGGCTTTTGCTATAAAATCTGACAGAAGCATAACATAGGACAAGAAAGCCTGATTTCAGGGGTCTATAACTTACCGGGCTTCTTGGTGTAGTTTTCATAGAACACCTGTTTTCTCTGATTGAGATGAAGCTGAGCTAATAATTAAATTGATTAAATTGATTAATTAAATTAATAATTAAATTAAATAATTAAATTGAGCTGTAGTCCGGGCAATGTTAATCTCCTGCTAAAACTACAACGTGCGGCCTAATAAGTGACACATCCCTGCAATCAGGGTCTCCTGTCCTATATTATACTACTGTCAAATTAAGGCTGGAGACATACTAGCATATGGCCTCGGATGCTACATGCTGATTACCCTCGGTTCCAGCTCTGCAGCAAGCGTGAGCCAAGTGTTAGTGCTCTGTGCTCTGATCCTCTCGCATGACAGGATCGGAGCACAGATGTGGAGGAGATGGTGAAAGTAATTTCTCCATCTCCTCCCCTGCCTGCATCAGTATACAGTTGTGCTCAAAAGCTTACATACCCAGGCAGAATTTTTGCTTTCTTGGGCCTTTTTCAGAGAATATGAATGATAACACCTAAACTTTTAGTCCACTCATGATGAGTAGTTATGTGAAGCCATTTATTGTCAAACTACTGTTTTCTCTTTTTAAATCATAATGACAACCCAAAACATCCAATTGACCCTGAGGAAAAGTTTACATACCCTGGTGATTCGGGCCTGACTACATGCACAGAAGTTGACACAAATGGGTTTGAATGGCTACTAAAGGTAACATCCTCACCTGTGAGCTGTTTGCTTGTAATCAGTGTGTGCATAAAAGCAGAGTGAGTTTCTGGGATCCAGACAGACTCTTGCATCTTGCATCCAGCCACTGACGTTTCTGGATTGTGAGTTATGGGGAAAGCAAAATAATTGTCAATGGAGCTACGTGAAAAGGTAGTGTTGAACTGTATAAAACAGGAAAGGGGTACAAAAAGATATCTAAGGAATTGATAATGCCTGTCAGCAGCGTTCAAACTGTGATTAACAAATGGAAAATCAGGAGCGCTGTAAAAACAAAACCATAGACAGGTAGACCAAGAAAAATTTTGCCCACAACTGCCAGGAAAATTGTTTGGGATGCAAATAAAAACCCACAAATAATATCAGCTGAAATACTGGACTCTCTGAAAACTAGTGGTGTGGCTGTTTCAAGATGCACAATAAGGAGGTGCTTGAAAAATGGGCTGCATGGTTGAGTCGTCAGAAGAAAGCCATTACTGCGTAAATGCCACAAAGTATCTTGCATACAATTCGCAAAACAGCACAGAGACAAACCTCAAAACCTCTGGAACAAGGTAATTTGGAGTGGTGAGACCAAAATTGAACTTTTTGGCCACAAACATAAACATTACAATTGGAGAGAGGTCAACAAGTCCTATGATGAAAGGAACACCATTCCTACTGTAAAGTACAGGGGTGGATCGCTGATGTTTTAGGGATGTGTGAGCTACAAAGGACAGGAAACTTGGTCAAAGTTGAAGGAAAGATGAATGCAGCAAATTATCAGCAAATACTAGAGGCAAATTTGCAATCATGAGCCCAGAAGCTGCGCGTGGGACAAACTTGGAAGTTCCAACATGACAACGATCCAAAACACAAGACCAAGTCAACCTGTCATTTTCTACAGCAGAACAAAGTAAAGGTTCTGGAGTGGCCATCTCAGTCTCCTGACCTCAATATCATTGATCGACTCTGAGGAGATTTCAAGTGCACAGTTCATGCTAGACAGCCCGAAAATTTTAAAGGTAATGGAGGCTTTTTGTCAAGAAGAGTGGGCAGCTTTACCATCTGAGAAAATAAAGGACCTTATCCACAACTATCACAAAAGACTGCACGCATTGATGTTAGAGGGGGCAATGAAAGGTATTAAGAAATGGGGTATGTGAACTTTTGATCAGGGTCATTTGGATGTTTCGGGTTTCAACAGATTAAAAAGAGAAAACACAGTAGTTGTTACACCCACAGGGTGTGCTGATGTATAGAGGACTCACTAGATCACTGATGGTGCAGTGGCAGCTGTATACCCGATAGTCAAGAGACAGGAGAATGAGCTTCATAAAACCAAGGATATTTATTACAGAAAGTTAAACAAAAGGAAAAAGGTACCTGAGAGGAGGACCCTCTGGATCCCCACACTGTACCGCATAGTGGAGCACTGGGCAAGATATAGCCCTATACAGGGATTTCCCCATCACAACACCAGGAGGAATACTAAATGCAGTGAATCTCAGCCCAGAGAGGCAACCCATACAGACCGGATAGAAGAGACTGTGCAATACTGGCTGTGTCAGTGAGGAGAATCCCGGAAGCTCCGTATTATACTGGAAAAGCTGATCCAGCCGGTAGTGGTATAAGGATGGTTCCATGAGTAGAGGCTTGGTCAGCCTGGAGTGAGATCCAGAGTGTCCCGAGGGATCCAGGATAGGGAACTGCCAGCAGAGGATTCTACGGAGACAGAGATATCAGTATAATGCAAAGCAACAGTCTTCAGATTGCAGAGCACAGCAGAGTGAGGCCTGAGCAGGAGGCAACAATCCTACAGAATTAACACGTTGCCCAGGCAACTCCCTTAGGGGGAGGATGCCTTTTATGCACATCGTGTCACAGCTCAGACAGCCCTAATAGAGAACAGGTGCACTGCTGCTTTAAGTATGTACAGGTTGCAGGGCGCGCCTCTTAAGAGCATTTCCAGGAGACCTGCCAAGAGGATGCAGTTTCCTAGCAGAGAAAGGAGCCACCGATTATCTGGAGCACTCAGCTGTATTGTACAGTAGTGTGACTCCGGCTATGTGTACAAAATCTAGCTGACATACTCCCTTTAATAGTGTTTTTCGTAACAGTTACCGTATTTTTCGGAACATAAGACGCGCCTTTTTCCCCAAAAATTTTTGGGGAAAGTGGGGGGTGCGTCTTATGGTCGCACTATACTCAATTTCTGTGGCTGGTGCGGTGGGGCTCTGTGATAAGGTGGTGGCGGCAGGCTGTGCTCCGATGCAGAGGCAGCGGTTCCGGCGGCATTTCCTCAAAGACCGGAGGCTGCCATGTTGCGGTGGCCTCCAGGTACATGGACGCCGGGAAGATGGCCGCCGCTCCGGGGATGGCGCATGCTCAGGTACAGATCTCGTCCCGAGATCTCGGGAGACGAGATTCAACGAGATCTCGGGACGAGATCTGAACCTGAGAATGCGCCGTCGCCGGACCGGCGGCAATCTTCCCGGCGTCCATGTTTCCGGAGGCCACCGCAACATGGCAGCCTCCGGTCTTTGAGGAAATGCTGCCGGAGCACAGCGCCCTGCATCGGAGCACAGCGTCCCAGCACCGGAGCACAGCGCCCCAGCACAGTACCCCAGGACCGCAGCACAGTAGCACAGCACCCCAGCACAGTACCCCAGCACCCCTTCCCCAGCACAGTACCCCAGCAACGCAGCGCAGCGCCCCAGAACAGTACCCCAGGACCGCAGCACAGCACCACAACGCCCCAGCACAGTACCCCAGAACCGCAGCACAGAAGCACAATACCCGAGCACAGCAGCACCCCAGCACACCACCCCTTCCCCAGCACAGTACCCCAGCACTGCAGCACAGCGCCCCAGCACAGCACCCCTTCCCCAGCACAGCAGCATAGCGTCCCAGCACAGTACCCCAGCACAGCCCCCCTTCCCCAGAGCCCCTGCCCAGCACAGCACCCCTGCCCCAGCACAGAGCCACCACCGCACCAGCTTAGGATGGGATTTCCTAGAGGCCACCGCACCAGCCTGGAACACCGAATGACCACCTGTGCCGGATCCCTTCCCACATAAGCTGAATTCGGACTGTAAGACGCACCCCCATTTGACACAATATTATTTTTTTCCCTATTTTCCTTCTAAAAATTTGGGGTGCATCTTATGGTCCGGTGTGTCTTATAGTCAGAAAAATGCGGTATATTTAATATAACTTAAAAGTTCAATATATAGCTGTTGGCTTTTACTATAGGTACTAGAAGCTGAGAAATCTACTTTTTCATGAAAAAAGTTAATGGTTAATTTCTGTGAGAGTTTTGAAAATAGATGTGCTGGCTTGCTTGGATATTTTTGTAGCTCCCTTAAAACTGAATAAAGAAAGCCGAACATGCGCTGCCATCTCTCCATTCACATTAGCATGATATGAGACCTGCATCTAGCAGCCTTTTAGGGCATATTGAGTGCGTTTAATAAAAGTAAGATGTCCACAACATGTAAATGCAACCTTAAACTTCGTTCCCACAATCAGTGTTTGCTGAGTTTTTGATGCTGCAGAATTTCTGCACCTTAGTTTACTTGCTTTTTTCATTCTGTTTTTGTGTGCATATTTTGATGCTGCGCTTTTATTGCATTTTTGACACTACATTTTTTGTCTGTCTTTGGTGTGTCATGTTTGAAATAAAGCTACAGTGCCTTGCAAAAGTATTCGGCCCCCTGGAACATTTCAACCTTTTTCCACATATCATGCTTCAAGCATAAAGATACCAAATGTAAATTTTTGGTGAAGAATCAACAAGTGGGACACAATTGTGAAGTTGAACGAAATTTATTGGTTATTTTAAATTTTTGTGGAAATACAAAAACTGAAAAGTGGAGCGTGCAATATTATTCGGCCCATTTAACTTAATACTTTGTTGCGCCACCTTTTGCTGCGATTACAGCTGCAAGTTGCTTGGGGTATGTCTCTATCAGTTTTGTACATCGAGAGACTGAAAGTCTTGCCCATTTTCCTTGGCAAACAGCTCGAGCTCAGTGAGGTTTGATGGAGATCGTTTGTGAACAGCAGTTTTCAGCTCTTTCCACAGATTCTCAATTGGATTCAGGTCTGGACTTTGACTTGGCCATTCTAACACCTGGATACGTTTATTTGTGAACAATTGTAGATTTTGCTTTATGTTTGGGATCACTGTCTTGTCGGAAGACAAATCTCCGTCCCAGTCTCAGGTCTTTTGCAGACTCCTACAGGTTTTCTTCAAGAATGGTCCTGTACATGGCTCCAATCTTCCCATCACTTTTAACCATCTTCCCTGTCCCTGCTGAAGAAAAGCAGGTCCAAACCATGGTGCTGCCACCACCATGTTTGACAGTGGGGATGGTGTGTTCAGAGTTTTGAGCTGTGTTGCCTTTACGCCAAACATATCGTTTGGCATTGTTGCCAAAATGTTCAATTTTGGTTTCATCTGACCAGAGCACCTTCTTCCACATGTTTGGTGTGTCTCCCAGGTGGGTTGTTGCAAACATTTCTATGGACATTGTTACTTTGTTTGCCTGATATTAAGGCTGTTTACTTTCTGTTTGTGCTTCTGGGGCTTATGAAGCAATAAACCCACATGAACTTTTAAAGGAAAGAGCCTCCTGTTTTCCCCCTGTTGCACCCGAGTGAGTAAAACCCCTGCACCTTGTAGAGTTCAGTGCATTATAACAGCTAAGAGAGCAAAGAGATCCCGTGTGGCCAGGTCCTGTGTCGCCAGGTCCCGAGTGGCACTGACAGGTGCAGCCACATCATAAGAAGTCTTACAGTATGATACAATTAGAAAGCATTATGTTATAGTGATATACCTGGAGCTTGCCACTTTATTTCCATGTTACAGGTTTATGCTTGTACACTATATGCAGTAACTCTAACGCGCTGCCTTTTTCACCTTCTAAACTATCTATACACTATATGGCATGTAATAAATACATATTTTAATTACAAAACCAAGAAACACTAGTTTAACTGTGAAATTAGATGTCATCATTTACCGTATTTGGCTCGTGTTACATTACATTTCCATATAACACAACTTCGGAATCACAGTGATCTAATTTATTAATGTTTTATGTGTTTGTTGTTTTTGTTCTTTACTATAACTTGCTATTTTTTAGCATGCACATAAGACATTTAACAGGGTTTATCTGATAAATGAATGAATTAATTTACTGGAAAGCCAAAACTTTGTGACATTGATTTAGAAATGTTATCAGCTCCCTGACCCAGACAGAATGAAGCCTACGGTTCTCTCATTTTTCTTGAGTCTATTTTTGTCTTTGGTTGACATTGTTATCTCCTCTATCATTTGCTCAGCAATCACTTTCACAATTGATCAGACCTTTCTACCCCATAAGGCTATAAGGAATCTAATACATTCTATGCATTTTTCATTCTATGTTCTTGTTAGCGCCCAGAAAACCAAAACCATGTGTTCATGCTTTGGAATTGGTCAAATATTTCGTTTTCTCACATTAATGTAAGTGAAAATTCTACAGCTTTAAATGTAATCATAAATAGAAAAAGATAACGTATACAAATTCACTGTTACATTGGTGTGTTATAGCAAAAGAAATGTTCTGCAAACATACTGTACTTTTCTTCATGTAATGTGCTCAAAATGTTGGTCTTTCATAAGATCCCTTTGGTCATGATCGTAACAGATTTTTAGATTCCTAATGTTTAAAAATCTATGGGAACGACTAGAACATGACATTGTGGGGTAATGTTGTTGGAATATGTTTGGTGGTATAACTTCATTCCTATGAGTGTTTAGTTGCTAGATTTGTATGCTGTTTATAAAGTTAGAGCAAAAAAAACTCCTAGAGGCTCAAACAGGGATAGCATGTGACTGTATCTCCTGTTTTTCCTGTGTCTGTGTATAAGAGAAGCAGCCTGCTGTAGATGCTGCACAGATAGAGACACACAAATCATTTATTCCTGATCTATTAAGCTTATCATATATTGTTCCTGTTTGTTCTTGAATAAAAAAGCTCTGTTGTCATACACTTGAAGAGTATCCTGAATAAACCGCTTCCAACAAATATGCAAAAATAATATGATTTTCAAAAAATTCGTATTCAGTAACAATCATAAAAATGCACCTATCACCTTTTTCTTCAACTTGCACTTAATGGTTTTTTTTTTACTGCAAGATACAAAAAATGTGAGATTTCATCATTATACATATGGCATATTCAACACACCCAAAATGTCCTCATATGCTGTAGAACTTTTTCTGCCATTATTCATATGATCCATATCAGTTATTTTGGCTAAAGTTTGTGCAACCAAGTATTAGGCTGAGGGTGCCAATACTTTTGTCTGGCCCATTTTTGGAGTTTTGTGTGAAATGATCAATGTTTTGCTTTTTGCTTCATTCTCTTTTGTGTTTTTTCATTTAAGACAAATTAAATGAAGATAATAATACCAAAGAATTTGTGTTTGCAATCATTTTCAGGAAGAAACTGAGTATTATCTGACAGAATTGCAGGGGTGTCAATACTTTTGACCACAACTGTTTGGCTGGAACTTAGAAGAGGACACACAATTGCCTTCAAAAGATGATTAAAATATATTAATATTAGTTTTTCTCAAAACTTCTATACATGTTAAAGTGCCCCTGTGTTATGGTGTATATTGGACTGATAGACCGATAAAAAAAAGGATTAATTAGCATTTTTCAGCAATACAGGGATTTGCGGTCAAAATAAGAGAGAATTGGAGGTTCGTAAAATTGAGGCTTAAATAGAATCCATCAGTAGGTTTTTGCTATGTATTTTGAGGGTAGCATGAGATAGAGTCTGAGACATTGATTTCAGAGATAAACCTCTTATTAGAATTTGAGCTGTTGTTTCAGTACAATAAGTGCTTTATCAGCAGCAGATTATCTCTGCTCAGGCTAGCTCGGAGTGCTATGTAGTCAAAACTACCACCACCATCTATATATATAAACACCTTATCGTGTCTGTCTGTAACCGAAATCGCGGCCCGCTGATTGGTCGCGGCTGTCAACGGTTTTTCAAAATGGACCTGGAGCTGCCGGATCTGCTTGTCAAAGTTCATTGCCTGTGTGCCCATTTTAGAAAGTCAGCTACAGCTTCCACCACCATTGTCATGCTTCCGCAGCGTTTGCAGCTTCTGGCTCACCGACTGGTGTGTGATGTGCCCACACATTGGAACTCTACATTGCAGATGTTGGAAAGGATTTGTGAGCAGAAAAGGGCAATTGTTGACTACGAGCATCAACAAGGCCATCAGAATTCAGTTCAGATACCACACATAAGACCTCAGGAGTAGACATGGATGTCAGACATATGTACCATCCTCCAAAATTTTGAGGACTCCACCAAGATGGTGAGTGGCAGTGACACCATAATTACCGTCACCATTCCGCTTCTCTGTGTTCTGAAAAGCTCTCTGCCCACAATCAAAGAGGATGCATTGCAGGCGGAGCATGATGAGATGGAACATGGAACCATACAGGGCCATACAGAGCCTCATCTCATCCCAACATGGATTGGGTGACATTGAGGAAGAGGAGGAGGAGGAAGAACAGGAGCTAGTTTCATGCGCTATAAACGGTACTACCTACACAACTGTCATACCATCTGCTCAGCGTGGATGGCCTGAGGACAGGGAAGAGGAGGAGGAGGTGAGCATGGTCAGTTGTTCTCTTGGTGAGGACACGGACGTCTTGCCTGTTAGGAGTCTGGTATGCATGGCTGAGGTTATGTTACACTGCCTTTCCCGTGACCCTCGCATTCTCAAAATTTTGGGTGACAGTCATTACTGGTTGGTGACACTTCTAGACCCACGCTACAAGGAGAACTTTCTATCTCTTATTCCAGAGGCAGACAAGTCTACTAAAATGGGGCAGTACCAGAAGGTCCTTGTTGCGGAATTTTTAATAGAATTCCCATCTGAAAACGCTGGTGGCAGAGGTCACAGTTCGTTGGACAACCAAGGAGTACAGGCAAGAGACACAACTCCAATCCAGCAGATTCAGAGGAACACTGGCAAAGTTCTGGGAGAGTTTTCTCAGACCCTCACAACACACTGGCCCTGAGGCGCAGGGCACTCTCACAAGGAGTGCAAAGTTTTGGAAGATACTGAGGGAGTATCTTGCTGACCATACCAACATCCTGCGTGATTCTGCTGTGCCTTATAATTATTAGGTATCCAAGCTGGACATGTGGCATGAACTGGCTCTCTACACTTTGTAGGTCAAGGCCTGTCCTACCACTAGCATTTTGTCAGAGCGGGTTTTTAATGCTGCTGGAGGAATTATAACTGATAAGCCCATCCACCTGTCAACTGAAAATGCTGACAGGTTGACTCTTATAAAGATGAACAAAGAGTGAATTTTGCCAGACTTCTCTACACCACTGAATGATAGCTCAATACAGTGTATTTTTTTGGGAGTTCTATTCCCATGTACCTCTTCACACGCACACATAGGTATAGGCTTCCTGATTTTGGCTATTTGCTGTTGTCCTCCTCCTTCTCCTCATCATCCACCACCACTATATCACCAGGGTGACCGTAGTCCATGATGCACAACCCACATAATTTTTTCAAAGGGTGTTTATGATGCTCGTAACAAAAAATGTTATACAGTATGTTCATGTATACCCCCCAGGGGTAAATGTTTGTCAGCCCATACACATTTTTTATGAGGCCATCCTCCACATCTCGTCAAAGGGGTATTGAGGTGCGTTTACATTTTTGGCAGCCATTGCATTCACTGCATAGGCAAACAGTATGGGAGACCCACTTCTTAATAATGGGAAAATTCTTTTATGAGGCCCGCATCCATGTCTTTTCCAAGGGGTATTGGGGTGCGCCAAAATATGTGACAGCACTGGAATTCACTGCATAGGCAAACAGCATGGGTTACCCACCCCCTTTTGGGCCTCCACCCCTTGTTGGGTCCCCTACCATGGAGTGGGCTGCTTTCTCACTGAACCTTCAATCCCCTGGTATCTCTCAACCAGTCCAAAAAGTTCATCGGCATTCCAGGGATCATCCTGGGCAATCCAAGTCTGTACAGACCTCGGCAGGGAGTGCACAAACCGGTCCATCACCACCTGTTCTACCTTCTGCACATGTATGTAGGACTCTGGCTGCAGCCATTTGTGAACCAGGTACAACAGGTCAAACATTTGGGAGCGCGGTGGTTTGTCTGAGTAATACGCCCATCGGTGGACCCACTGTGCCCTGAGAGTCATTGTTATGATCAAGCATGCAAGAATCTCTGCTTTTAGCTTTCCATACTCTTTAGTGTCCTGCAAAGCTAAATCATAGTATGCTTACTGGGGTTCCCCCATCAAGTATGGCTCCAGTACCTCTGCCCACTGCTCTGGCAGGAGAATCTTTCAAACACCATCAGGAAAGCCTCAATATTGCAATTCTCCATTGTAGATTCTTCAGCCTCAATACTGCCATTCTCAACTGCTAGTTCTTCATGCTCAATACTGCAAGTTGCTACTGCCGGGTCTTAAGACACAAATTCGCCAATGCCGGGTCTTCAGCCTCAACACTGCAAGTCGTCAATGCTGAGTCTTCAGCCTCAACACTGCAACTCACCAATGCCGGATCTTCAGCCTCAAAAGTGAAATTCGCCACTGTCGGGTCTTCAGCCTCAAAACTGCAATTCGCCAATGCCCTGTCTTCAGCCTCAAAACTACAATTTGCCACTGTCAGGTCTTCAGCCTCAAAACTGCATTTCGCCACTGCCAGGTCTTCAGCCTCAGCACTGCAATTCACCACTGCCGGGTCTTGAGCCTCAAAACTGCAGTTTGCCATTGCCGGGTCTTCGGCCTCAAAACTGCAATTCACCAATGCCGGGTCTTCAGCCTCAGAAATGCAATTTGCCAATGCCGGGTCTTCAGCCTCAACACTTCAGGTGGCCCTCCTGTACTGCTCTTCAAAGGGGTATCGGGGTGCATCTAAATTTGAGGCAGGGCAAGCTTTGCTTTCATTGAATAGGCAAAGAGTATGGGAATACCAACTTCCTAATAACTTCCTAATAATGAGAACAATGCTTTCAGGTGGCACTCCTGTATGTCTCTTCAAAAGGGTATTGGGGTGTGTCTAAATTTGAGGCAGGCCTTGCATTCACTGCATATGCAAACAGTATGGGAGTACCAACTTCCTAATAATGGGAACATTGCTTTCAGGTGGCCCTCCTGTATGTCTCTTCAAAAGGGTATTGGGGTGTGTCCAAATTTGGTACAGGTGTTGCATTCACTGCATAGGCAAACAGTATGGGAGTACCAAATTTTAAATTTCAGGCTCCATATCTCACCAACCACTTACGTCTTGAATGTGGGACTACCATCATTTTCTAGACAATCATCTTGGCTATCTCACACATACATTTGACTTGCAACTATTTAGCATATGATTAGTTATGCAGATTCTTGTCATGTCACTGCATTGTTACTTGTATGCTCCTAAAAATGTAAATGTTAATTTTTCTCGACTGAAATCTGGTTATCTACATGTTCCCAAAGTTAGTACATACTGGTCAACTCACTTGGGTAATTACTGTATACAGTTCTCTCTTCAACTCTACCCACAAGTGTTCGATTGGGTTGAGGTCTGGGGACTGTGGGAGCCAATCCAGTAGCACCTCTACTTTATTGTCATTGAAACATTTCTTCTCCAACCTTGACGTATATGTTTTGAGTAGTTGTCCTTCTGGAACACTATATCATCCTTTTCATACCCATAGTACACGAATGTACGAAGTAATGGTGCACTGAGACCACCTTCGATCCTAGTCAAGTATCCAGTGCCTTTAGCTATGAAACTATTCAATATTATTAGGCTTCTGGTTCGCCCTCCCAGGGCTGCGGTGTTACTCGGTACCAGGCCGGTCTCAGCGGGTGGTGTGTCACAGCAGCAGTGACCCGGTCCGTGGCCCTGGGCGCCCAAGTAATGGCGGGATAATGCTTATGGTGGAATGTAGTTAATGGAATAGTTCGTGACACCTCCTGTGGTGTTCGGCAAGTGGGATGTTAGGCCAACGCTGCAGACAGATCCTTTGGGACAGATGGTGTGGTGCAGCAGTGATGTTATAGCCCTCCACAGGCAGGGCTGTTGTTCCAGGGCAGAATAGGTGAAGTTACACTTAGATGGTGTAGTGTCCTGTGCAGGGGATGCAGCAGTGCCAGGCTGGCGGACGCAGGAAGGAATGGAGGACACCAGGGCATGTAGTTCCAAAGCTTTACTCACAGTCTGTAGTGCCCGCTTCCGTGCCGTGTCCTCCGGGTCAGTGACTCAGTCAACCTCCATGCAAGATGGAATGCTCCCTTCCCACACTCCGCCAACTTGTGTACATTTTCTGAACGTCTCCTCTATAGCGCCTTTAAGTGTGAAGATCTCCTAGTACTGAGTTACACTGGAGTTCCTCTTATCATATGTTCCCAAGAACTCTACTTGTACGGCAGACAGCTGTTGCCTGCTTCGGGGACTCCTTACTCCTGAGTCCTGACTCTCTATCCATGTTGCTGTTGTGCCCCCAAGTCTTAGATGGGAGTAGTGCTTTTACAGCCCACTACTCCACCGGTGTCTGCTGTAGAACCATTAGTGTCCATACACCCTTGGGGACCGGGCACCGGCCTTGTGCTTAGAACTTCTAGTCAGGGTTCTCTCCTAACCCACGACCTCTGTGTTCCCTTTTCTCCTACGTTCCGCACTTGTCTTTCTCTCTTATGGAAGCTCAGGCTTCAGTTCGTCTTTCTCTTTCTTTCCTTTCCCGTGCCAGCAGACCCGGGTCACTCAGGCCTGATGCAGCACTCCTTCCTCCATCCCTCTTCCAGGGATCCCCACTCCTCTCCGAGTGGCTTCCTCTCTCAGACTCTCCTACTGACTGACTGACCTGTAATCCTAAACCTTCCCACTCTTTTATGTATCCTCAACTCCACCCACCTCCCAGCACGTTTAGTGTTCCGAGCAGGGAACCACCAAAGGTGCTCTGCTTCTCTCTTAAGCAAGGATCCGCAATGTGGTTTTGCTGAACTACTCTATTGTGTGAGGTGCGAGTGTTGGAGTGTGGTCAGGCGTTCCCACTTTACCTGTGGCGACTGAGCCTCAGGGGCGCCACACTTCCTCCTCCAAACTTGGCAATCCCTTCAATTTCTAAATCCTATAGACTATTCTTGCCTTGTTTCTTCCAGACCCATTTGCACCCATAAGAGTCTAGTCTATTGACTTTCATCTCATCTCTCCAAATCATCCATTTCCAGTCTTTTATTCTCCACTCTTTAAACTTTTTTGCAAACTCGTTACGATGCTTCTTATTACAATATTGAAGTCGAAGCTTTCATCATCTTTTTGTGTAACGTATGTGCATTGCATGGACATCTGTGATCTCACTATTATGAAGCATACGAGCCACCTCCACTGCCATGTTTGTTGTGCCACATCTGATAGATCTTGTGATGATCTGACAAAATTTTGCCTGGATGTCCACCTCTTGGCTTTTGAGTGGATGGATGGACTTCATTTTTTATTCTTCCAACTGTCATGGCACTCACATGATGCAGTTTGGCAATCTTCTTGGCCAAGAGAGCAGTATCGATGAGCTGGATGATGCTGATTCTCTTTTTTGGGAAATCTCCTTCATGACTGTTCCTCAATTCAAATCAGTGACCTTTCACTTGGGAAACAACCTAATAACACACTGGCCTATTGGGGATGTGAAAACAGGTTGTATTTTGCAATATACAGAAAGAAAAAGATTTTCTTTTCAGGAGCAAAACAGTTGCAATGCAGTGACATGACAATAATCTGCATAATTATTCCTATACTGAATAGTTGTAAGTCAAATTTATGTATGGGATAGCCAAGATGATTGTCTATAAAATGAAAGAAGTCTCATGTTCGAATCAATATTAGATGATGAGATATGGAGCCTGAAAGTCAAAAGTTCAAAACATTGTTACCCTTTTGCTCATCAGTGTACATGGTGTTAACAAGAACATTATTTCTGACAGAGGGGTTCAGTTTTTGGCTAGGTTTTGGCATACTTTTTGCTCCAGATTGGGTATCAAATTGTCATTTCCCTAAGGGTAACATCCTGAGACTAACGGAAAGACTGAGAGAATGAACAAAGAAAGCAATATTTGAGGTGTTTTGCTTATTCTAATCAGGAAGATTTGTTAGAGTGTCTGCCCCTTCCTGAATTTGCTTTAAATAACCATACTCTTATGGCTACTGGTACCTCTACTGTTTTAGTTGTAGGGGTGTTTATATAATATTTGGTAATTTTTCAGGATTACAGTCCTCTATGCCAGAAGAGGAGAAATTTCTTCCCGACTGATAAAAGTCTGGTGGAGGTCGAGAAGGGTCTTTAGTGACTAGACATCGGGCCAACAAAGGAGCAAACTGCAGACATAGAAAGGCCCCTGTCTTTAACCCCTTTCTGACATTTGATGTACTATCTCGTCCATATGCCCTCGGACTTAATGCCCATGAACGGGATAGTACGTCATGTGTGATCAGCCTCGCTCACGGGCGGAGCGCGACTAATCGCGGCCTGGTGTCAGCTGATTTTAATACGTATATTTTGGTTTTTATTACATCGCATTTTTATATGCTCATATATATTGTGGTGTAAAACCATTTTTTGTCCATTATTATTTATATTATTTTATACAATATATATTATATATACATTTATTTTTTATTTTTATATTTTTTTTATCTTTTAACAATTCTTTTTGCTTTATCTTCGGATTCAAAATTTTGTGGCTGTAGCTGCGATGGTGCAGATGCCAATCCTGGACATACATACATACATACAAACATACACACACACATTGAGCTTTATATATTAGTTTTTATTGTATAAAATCACCAAAACATAGAAAAAGATATAAATGAGGTATCACTGTCATCGTACTGACCTGAAGAATAAAGCTGTTTTATCAATTTTAAAACATGCGGAACGGTATAAACGCCCCCCGCCCCAAAAGAAATTCATGAATTACTGGTTTTTGTTCATTCTGCCTCCCAAAAATCAGAATAAAAAGCGATCAAGAAATGTCATGTGCCCGAAAGTGGCACCAATAAAAACGTCAACTCGTCCCGCAAAAAACAAGACCTTACATGACTCTGTTGGCCAAAATATGGAAAAATTATAGCTCCCAAAATGTGGTGATGCAAAAACTATTTTTTGCAATAAAAAGTGTCTTTTAGTGTGTGACCGCTGTCAAACATAAAAACCTGCTATAAATAGTAAATCAAACCTACCTTTATCACCCCCTTAGTTAGGTAAAAATAATAAAATAAAAAATGTATTTATTTCCATTTTCCCGTTAGGGTTGAGGTTAGGGTTAGAGTTAGGGTTAGTGCTCGGGTTAGAGATAGGGTTAGGGTTGAGGCTAAAGTTAGGGTTAGAGTTGGGGCTAAAGTTAGGGTTAGGCTTTTGCTAGGGTTAGGGTTGGACTAAAGTTAAGGTTCAGCTAAAGATAGGGCTGGGCTAAGGTTGTGGTTATGGGTGGGACTGAGTTAGGGTTGGGATTAGGGTTAAGGGTGTGTTATGGTTAGATTTGTGGTTAGAGTTATGGTTAGGGTTGGGATTAAGGTTAGGGGTATGTTTGGGTTTGGGTTGGAGTTAGAATTAGGGGTTTCCACTGTTTAGGCACAGCAGGGGCTCTCCAAACACGACATGGCGTCTGATCTCAATTCCAGCCTATTTTGCATTGAAAAGTCAAACAGCACTCCTTTCCTTCCGAGCTCTGCCATGCACCCAAACAGTGGTTTACCTGCATATATGGGATATCAGCGTACTCAGGACAAATTGCACAACAACTTTTGGGGTCCATTTTCTTCTGTTACCCTTGGTAAAATAAAACAAATTGAATCTGAATTAAATTTTTTTGTGAAAAAAGTTAAATGTTCATTTTTTTTAAACATTCCAAAAATTCCTGTGAAGCACCTAAAGGGTTAATAAACTTCTTGTATGTGTTTTTGAGTACCTTGAGGGGTTCAGTTTTTAGAATGGTGTCAATTTTGAGTATTTTCTGTCATATAGACCCCTGAAAGTGACTTCAAATGTGATGTGGTCCCTAAAAAAAATGGTTTTGTAAATTTTGTTGTAAAAATGAGAAATCGCTGGTCAACTTTTAACCCTTCCTTAAAAACTTCCTTAAAAAAAAATTTTGGTTAAAAAGTTGTGCTGATGTAAAGTAGACATGTGGGAAATTTTACTTATTAAGTATTTTGTGTGACATATCTCTGTGATTTAAGGAAAATTGTGAAATTTTTTACATTTTTCCCCAAATTTCCATTTTTTTCACAAATAACCGCAAGTCATATCAAATAAATTTTACCACTGTCATGAAGTACAATATGTCATGAGAAAACAATGTCAGAATCACCAGGATCCATGGAAGCATTCCAGAGTTATTACCTCATAAAGGAACAGTGGTCAGAATTGTAAAAATTGGCCTGGTCATTAATATGCAAACCACCCTTGAGGGTAAAGGGGTTAAGGTGGGGCAGTTTGTATCATTATCCTCAAATATTTTATGTCTTAAGTTGCTTCTAGGAAGTTTGCTCCCAAATTTGTAGGTATTTACAGGATTCGCAAAGTTTTGAATCCAGTAAAAGTTAAATAAGGGAGTATGAAATAGAGCGAGTTCTAGAATCCAGGCAGGTCAGGCACCGTTTCCAGTATCTCGTCAAATGGAATGATTACTGCCCAGAACATAACTCCTGCATTAATTCAGACAATCTTCATTCGGAACTCCTAATAAGATATAATAATAAGTTACATCAGTGTCGTCAAAGGATGGGGGTTTTTGAGGGTCCGTTGGCCCCTCGTAGAAGGGGTCCTGTCATGGCTCAACTCTAGGGCTTGATCTGGTGACCTCTGGCTGTGGGTCGATTTCCCTCTTTGTTGGATGACAGTCTGTGTTGTCTCTGTACAGCTGCTGATAATGCTCTTATCTTTGTTTGGCTTAGCTTTGCTATGTTACTTCTATGCAGGCATTTTCACTCCCGCATTTTGGTTTGTCCCATCACATCTTGAGAGGGGCTAGTTATCCTCTCCTGACACATACAGTGTTTGCTGGCTATATTCCACGTTAGATGGATGTTTGGAGTCTCAGTTTCCCAATTAAGGATTATCTCGCTGAAATTTTCCCTTTTGCTTCTCCTGCGGTTTGTTTGCTTGTTCACCTTCTCAGCATTTTTCCTATTTTGTTACATTCAGGGTCTGGGGGTGTTCACGTATGCCGTATACTTTTTCTTTCATCTTTCATGTATGATTGTATGAGCACATCTTTAGCCCTGTGTCTCATCTTCTTTCAGTGTGCACTACATTCTCTCATTGCTGTTTTCTGTTACTCTGTGTATACCTGAGGGCGGCGTTAAAGACACTCAGGGTCAGCTGACATTAAGTGGGGATGCCATTGCATAATTTTAGGGTGTCAGGCAGGGATAAATCAGGGTAATGTTATGGATTTGCCTAGTCTGTATATAAACCTGTGATGTGTAGGTTTAACAACTCCCCTGGTTTGTTCATCCATATGTGCATGTTAGGGATCAGTCATAACAGTGCCATTGTTTTCTTCTGGCCAAGACCAGATGTTACAAAGTTCATTGAGAGAGGCTATAGTTCATAAATAAATGTATTTTTACTGAATAATAACTTTTGAGGAACCATGAACAGCAGGAAGTAGGTAATCATCTTCAGGAATGCTTCTGTTATGACATTGAACATTACCACATATTTTCTCCTCGCCTTCCTGGAGTCACTCTAGTTTTCTACTTCATTCAACTCTTCTGCCTCAACGCAGCCCATCTCACTCTGTTCCAGGAGCCTCTGTGTCCCCATTAACGGCACTGCAGTCCAGCAAGCAAGAGTCCTATACGTCCACCTGTGGATTTGTGTCCTTCTCCCCTTAGGAGAGTTTTCTATGCCAATATGGCAGCTACCTAGCTTTCTGCTTTATTGACGACTATGATCAGCCTCACAGGGTATTTCCTTTTTGCCTAGCTTAGCTTTCCTCTTCATTCCCGTTATCTGGCTGACAGACAACTCTGTCCCGTTATGCTAGATTTCCTGTCGCAGTCCCCGATACTTTTTCCTTCTCTCCTTTTCTTGCTCTGGTCTGACTCCTGACACTAGCCACTTCCTTTTCATTGTTTGTTCTCCGGTAGGAGCTTACTACCTGCATCAATCATTTCTTTCTTATTACTAAAGCACCCACTGCATGTTGCATTTTGGTGCGCTCGCCACACTGTCAAAAAGATGCATGCTGAGGCATCTGCATTCATCAGCATGGCCTGCATGCCTAATGTTAAAGATGGGGTATGCAGGCTACATGACAACAACAGAGGCAGGGCAGAACGGCGGAGGCGTGGCAGGGGGTAGAGCTTCACAGAGAAAGCCCGCAGCCCTCCGCATCTCGGCCATACGCTAGTGTGAAACTAGCCTAACACGCTCATTATGGGAAGAAAGATAAGGGAGTGCAGAACTGAAAGAATACAGTGGAGTTAACAAGAGTAAGAAAATAATTCCCTATCCAAAAGCTAATTTTTACTCTGTGTCTACCTTCATTCCTTCTAAATTACAAATTATCTTCTTTATCTATACAGAAACATCTGCTTTGAGATTCAGTAGTATTTTTAAGATGTAGATGAGAGTGTATAAAATGGCACAGTTACTATGGAAACACAAGAGAATATGTCTATAAAAGACATTTAATAAAGGGGTTTTCCATTTGTTTCCAAATGCTGAACAATCTGCAAATATCTGCATACTTACTGATATACAGTTTGCAGTAGAACACAAAGTTATTACTATGCTTGTATGTATGTTTGAGCTGTGGTGTACTGACCACTGTGTCCGCTAGGGGGCGCTGTGTGGATGTCCTAGGAGAGAGGATGAATGGCAGAGTCATGAATGACCATTATGTATCTCAAGGTGGGTGGCCTTGAGATGGAGACTTATGTGTGTGTTGATCAGCAGTGATACTGCAGATGTGTTGTTTCAATGTGTCAGGGAGAAGTCTACAGGTAACTGGGGAGACGGGCGACCCCAGTTACCTACAAACCCACCCAGGGGGTGTTTTTAAGAACGCTATTGCAAAGTGTGTGTGAAGAGTTCAAGGACCTGTGATGAGGTCATAGCCATGTGACCCAGTGAGCGTGGCTATGGACCATGTAAGGTGGCCAGGGTAGGTCACATGGGGAGAATGCATGGACCCGGTTGGTCCATCTGGAAGGTCTCGCTGGGAGATGTGTCTGCCTCCCTGAAGTGCCTGTGTGTAGTGGCTGCATGTGTCTGCGAGTCCCCAGAGGAGGGAATGGACGTCTGCAGCATGGAGAAACAGCCATGAGGTAGAACCCTGACGGGTGAGATAACTATGTGGCTGAAGAGCCTGCATATGGAACATTGTATAACCTGTGTGACCACAGGGAGGACAGAGTGAAGCTCTGTCAAGGACGCTATGCTGTGAATATGAACTTTATGTTGCTTGTTATGGTTTATGATGCCTCAATAAACCCCACGGACTGAGATTGTTTTATGGAAAACCCGTGCTGGATTAGATTATTTGGCTGCCAAGCGAGAATCTCCTACTTGAAGGACAGTGCTACCTCACAATTTGTGGAGATTGCAATGGGCAATATTGTAGCCTTGTTGCTGGGAGCAACGGAAGAGGACTGCAAAATTTGGTGGCTAAGTGCAACGCTGAGCCAGGAGGGCTGACGGTCGAGAAAACCATGTAATATGCTGACCGGCCACATGTGTGAGCAGAGCCTGTGACAGCCTGCATTTGGGGAAGCCATTGTCAAGCTGTGGTTCTAGAACCGTGGGGCGGCCTAGTGAGTAAGGCACTGTCCGGATCGGTGAGCCCAGTGCGGCCGCTTCCCCAGGAGAAAGAGACTGGTGATTGCTAGGGTGCCTCTGCGGAGAAGAGGTACCCAAGGACCTGTGTGACCGACACAAGTAACGGACAGGTGTTTGTGTGGTACTGACCTGGGTCAGTGAGTAAGACTGTGTTCCTGGAGGATTCAGTGAGGAAAGGTCCTGGAGGGTCAGTGTTGGGAGATTCTAAGAGAAAGAATCAGATCCCAGGAGCACGTGGTATTAACTTGGACCTGGTGAGGCGCGAGTGTTGGGCAGTCTCAGGGGGAGACGGATGTCCTGAAGAGCACCCGCCGAGCCCCTGGACTTGGTGAGGGCGGTGTGTGGGGAGACCCTGGGAGGAGGGTTGCTCCCTGAATCGCACCCGGTGTGCCCTGTGTGTTGGACGGTCTCAGGTGGAGACGGAACGTCCTGAATAGCACACAGACAGGACACGTGAGTTTTGTGTGGTGTGTTTTTTTTCTTTTCTCCACTCAGCCTGCGGTGGCTCAGTGGGAGTCAAGAAGGTGACAAGCGGCTTGCTGTAACTTGGTGGGGTTACGAAGGGGACAAGCGGCTTTTCCTGTATCTCAGGGGGGTTACAAAGAGGACACCAGCAGCTGTGTGTGAACAGCAGCCGGTGGTGTCAGTGATCGGTGACAGCAGGAGATGTGTTATGAATGAGTCACCGAGGAGGAAAAAACAAAAAGCAAGCTATGCCCAGAAAACCAGAGAGGTTGGTAACTAGCGGATTGCAGACCCCTGATCCTATCCACAACAACTAGCAGTAGCCGTGGAGCATGCCTACGGTGGTCCTAGACGCCTCGTCACGGCCGGAGAACTAAATAAGCCTAAAGAAAGAAAGGGAAAATCTAAACTGCCCCAGAGCAGACCCCAAAGCAATAGACAGCCCCCAACATGTATTGTCAGTGAAACAAAATGAAAACACAGACACAGGTAGAAAGATAGGCTGAGCAAACGATGGGGCCCTCGCTAACTAGAAAGGGCAGGAAAGAAAAGCTGCTGTCTGCAATCACGCAAAAAACCTGCCAAAAAGAATGTCCAACACGTCTGATAGAAAAAGGCCCTGAAGTCGCTAGACTTCAAATCACTATATCAGCACTCAGGTATATTCTGAAGACAGAGCAAAAGAGATCAACTGATCAGAGGCAAAATGGGGATCCAGCCCAGTCCCAGCTAGGGCTGGCTGAACACAAAAACTAAGTAAACCAGACAAAAACTCATATGAACAATAGCAGAGAAAACTTAGCTTTAGGAAGGCAGGAACCAAATTGGAAACCAGGAGCCACAGTCAGGAAAAATCACCAGCAAGAAATTAGGGAGTCGGCTGCCTTAAATCCAATCAGAAACTCCTGATATCCAATCGCAGTTCTCTTCCTCAGGTGGCCTGTCTCTGCCATTTAGATCAGCTTCATCACCTCCCTTCACGAACAGAGGGAGTCCAGATAGAGAACTCACTACTCCTCTGTCAGCACAGCCAGCTCCATAACCCTCACCAGAAGCCAGAGGCAAACCCGAAAATGAGCTCACAACAGTACCCCCCCTGTGGAGGGGTCACCGAAACCTCATCCACGCCACTGGGCTGATCAGGATGGGCCCAATGAAAAGCACGAACCAATCTATCGGCATGAATATCAGAGGCAGAGACCCAAGTATTGTCCTCCTGGCCATAACCCTTCCACTTAACCAAATACTGGAGTCTCCAGTATTTTCTCTACCTCATATTCCACATTACCTTCAACCAATACAGGGTCAGGAGGTGCAACAATAGGAACTACTGGCTCAACATATCTCTTCAACAGCGACTTATGAAACACGTTATGGATCTTAAACGTAACAGGAAGAGCCAATCCAAAAGAAACCGGATTAAGAATCTCCAAAATCTTGTAAGGTCAGATAAATCTTGGCTTGAACTTTGGAGAAGCCATTTTCATAGAGATATTCTTTCATGACAACCAAACCATATCACCTGTTATGATTGAGTCACCGTAGGAGGCAAAAACAGAAATGCTAGCTAAGTCCAGAAAACCAGAGAGGTTGGCAGCTATCGGATTGCAGACCCCTGATCCTATCCACCACAACTAACAGTAGCCGTGGGGGGTTCCTACGATGCCCTAGACCCCTCGATCACAGCCGGAGAATTAAATAGGCCTAAAGAAAGAAAGGGGAAATCTAAACTGCCCCAGAGCAGACCCCAAAGCAATAGACAGTCCCCAACATATAATGACGGTGAAGCAAGATGAAAACACTAACACAGACAGAAAGATAGACTGAGCAAAGATGGGGCCCAAGCTAACTAGATAGGAAAGGACAGGAAGGCTGCTGTCTGCAATCCGTGAAAAACCCTCTGAAAATAAGAGCCAACAGACTGACAGTGAAAAAGGCCCTGAAGACGCTAGGCTTCAAAAAAGCTATGTCAGTACTCAGGAATATTCTGAAGACAGAGCAACCGGCAAAAGGAGATTCAGCGCACCCCTGCAGGGAATGGCAGAATCCAGAAAAGCAAGGGAAAAAAAACAAAACACAAAAGCTAACAGGCAAAGCAGAAAACTTAGTTTTAGAGGAGCAGGAATCAGACTGGTGTCCTAGAAGTCCACAGACAACTCACCCGCAGAGCAGAAGGGCGTCGGCAGCCTTATATCCAGTCCGTGACTCCACTCAGCCAGTCATCCTTATTAGGCTCAGGTGCCTGATAATTAGGCTCATTACCTTCCTTTACCAGAATAGGGAGTTCACCAGACCTCAGTGACGAAGGGGAAAATGAACTCACAACAGTACCTCCCCCTTGAGGAGGGGTCACTGAACCCTCAACCACGCCACCAGGGCGATCAGGGTGAGCCCGATGAAAGGCACGCACCAATCTTTTGGCATGAATATCAGAGGCAGAGACCCAGGAATTATCCTCCTGACCATAACCCTTCCACTTAACCAAATACTGGAGTCTCCGTCTAGCCAGACGGGAATCCAGTATTTTCTCTACCTCATATTCCATGTTACCTTCAACCAATACAGGGTCTGGAGGTGCCACTCCAGGAACAACTGGTTCAACAAACCTCTTCAACAAGGACTTATGGAACACATTATGGATTTTAAATGTGACAGGACGAGCCAAACGAAAAGAGACCGGATTAATAATCTCCAAAATCTTGTAAGGTCCAATAAATCTAGGCTTAAACTTAGGAGAAGCCACCTTCATAGCAATATTTTTTGATGATAACCACACCATATCACCAATCTTAAACTGGGGACCAATGGTCCTATGTCGATTGGAAAACCGCTGGGCCTTTTCCTGAGAGAGAGATAACTTATCCACCACTTGGTCCCAGATCTGGTGCATTCTCTCCACCACAGTGTCAACACCTGGGCAGGCAGAAGGCTCCACCTGCCCTGAAGAAAATCGAGGATGAAACCCAAAGTTACAAAAAAAAGGTGACATCAAAGTGGCAGAACTAGCTCTATTATTTAAAGCAAATTCGGCCAAGGGCAAAAACGAAACCCAATCATCCTGATCAGCGGAAATAAAACATCTCAAATACGACTCCAAGGTCTGGTTTGTTCTCTCTGTCTGCCCATTGGTCTGAGGGTGAAAAGCAGAGGAGAAGGACAACTGAATTCCCAGCTTGGAACAGAAAGTCCTCCAAAATCTAGACACAAACTGAACTCCTCTGTCAGATACAATGTTCTCAGGAATCCCGTGTAAGCGAACCACCTGTTGCAAAAACAGGGGCACCAACTCAGAGGAAGATGGCAACTTAGGGAGTGGTACAAGATGGACCATCTTAGAGAACCTATCACAAATCACCCAAATAACAGTCATTCTTTGAGAGACCGGCATATCAGAGATGAAATCCATTGAAATATGGGTCCATGGCCTCCTGGGGATCGGCAAAGGCATCAACAACCCACTAGAGCGAGAACAAGATTTAGACCGGGAGCAAGTCCCACAGGACTGCACAAAATTCCTGACATCATGCGACAAGGTGGGCCACCAAAAAGAGCGACTCACCAGATCTCTAGTACCAAAAATACCTGGATGACCAGCCAATGCAGAGCAATGAACTTCAGACATCACTCTCTTCTTCCACTGGTCAGGAACATACAACTTTCCACTGGGACAATGCTCAGGTTTGTCCTCCTGGAACTCTTGCAGAGCAAGTCTCAAATCGGGCGAGATGGCAGAAAGAACTACCCCTTCGCCTAAGATGGTAGCAGGCTTGGTCACCACAGGAGAATCAGCAAAGAAACTCCTAGAGAGGGCGTCTGCCTTGACATTCTTAGTTACAGGAAGAAAAAAGACCACAAAATCAAAACGTGTAAAAAACAAGGCCCACCTAGCCTGTCTAAGGTTCAAGCGTTTAGCCGACTCTAGGTAAATCAAATTCTTGTGGTCAGTGAGGACCACAACTTGATGTTTAGCTCCCTCCAACCAATGTCTCCACTCCTCAAATGCCCATTTCATGGCCAACAGTTCCCGATTCCCCACATCATAGTTACGTTCAGATGCAGAGAACTTTCGGGAAAAGAAAGCACAGGGATTCATTTTAGATGTTACAGGATCCTTTTGGGACAAAACAGCTCCTGCACCAATCTCAGAAGCATCCACCTCTACCTGGAACGGGAGTGAGACATCAGGTTGCTGCAAAACCGGGGCGGAGGTAAATCTTCGCTTCAGCTCCTGAAAGGAAGCAACAGCCTCCGGAGACCAATTAAACACATCAGCACCCTTCTTAGTCAGATCAGTCAATGTCTTGGCAATACTAGAAAATTTTGCTATAAATTTCCGATAAAAATTAGCAAAACCCAAAAACTTCTGGAGGGCCTTCAAAGAAGTGGGCTGAACCCAATCATAAATGGCCTGTACCTTGGCCGGGTCCATTTCAATAGTTGACGGAGACAAAATAAATCCCAAAAATGAAATCCTCTGTACTCCAAAAAGACATTTTGATCCTTTGACATACAGGGAATTCTCCCTCAAAATACAGAACACAGTCCGAACATGTTCCACATGAGAGTCCCAATCCCTGGAAAAGATCAAAATATCATCCAAATAGATGATCAGAAACTTATCCACAAAGTCCCGGAAAATATCATTCATGAAGCACTGGAAGACAGAAGGAGCGTAAGTGAGCCCAAAAGGCATCACCAGGTACTCAAAATGTCCCTCCGGAGTATTAAACGCTGTCTTCCATTCATCCCCATGCTTAATGCAAATAAGATTATACGCCCCCCTGAGGTCAAGCTTGGTAAACCAGCAAGCACCTTCAACTCTAGAAAATAGGTCAGAAATCAGGGGTAACGGATACTGATATTTAACAGTAATTTTGTTAAGGGAGCGATAGTCAATACAGGGCCTTAAAGAACCATCCTTCTTGGCCACAAAAAAAACCAGCACCCAAGGGTGAAGAGGATGGTCTAATATGACCCTTCTCCAACGACTATTTAATATAAGAACGCATAGCCTCATGTTCGGGTACAGATAAATTAAAAAGTCGACCCTTGGGAAATTTACACCCCGGACTCTCAATTGCGCAGTCATAACTCCTATGAGGAGGCAAAGACGCAGACTTACTCTCACTAAACACATCATAAAAATCAGCCAAATAGTCAGGAACCTCATGCGACTGGGGAGAGGTTTAGAAAACTGGAGTGTCACTAAGAGCACACCGACAACCCCAACTCATCACAGACACAGATTTCCAATCCAAAACTGGATTATGGATTTGCAACCAGGGAAACCCCAGAACAACGGTATCATGGAAATTATGCAACACCAAAAATCTGCAATTTTCTTGATGGTCTGGGCCGACCCGCATTACCACCTGGGTCCAAAACTGAGGTTTATTCTTCGCCAATGGAGTAGCATCAATACCCCTCAAAGGAATAGGTGTCCGAAGAGGTGTCATAGGGAAACCAGAACGTTTAGCAAAATCCAAATCCATTAGGTTCAAGGCCGCTCCTGAATCCACAAAGGCTTTAGCGGAAAATGTAGACAGGGAGCAGATCAGAGTAATTGCCAGAAGAAACTTAGGTTGTACACCACCTGCAGCAAATGTGTGTGCAAAACGTTTCTCTCGTTTAGGGCAGACAGAAATAATATGAGAGGCATCTCCACAGAAAAAACAAAGCTTATTACGTCTTCTAAACTCCTGACGTTGCGCCCTAGACAAAACTCTATCACATTGCATAGGTTCAGACATTTGTTCAACAGGTGGCAGCATTTCCCGTGTAGTTTTACGCTCACGTAAACGCCGATCAACCTGAATGGCTAATGACATAGAATCGTCAACACCAGAGGTAACAGGAAATCCCACCATAGTATCTTTTACGGCTTCTGACAAACCCTTCCAAAAGAGAGCTGCCAAGGCACCATCATTCCAAGTGGTGAGGACCGCCTACTTTCGGAATTTTTGACAGTACAGTTCTGCACAATCTTGACCCTGGCTCAATGCCAACAGGGTCTTTTCAGCTTGATCAATCACATTAGGTACATCATACAACAAACCCAAGGCCTGAAAAAATGCGTCCACATTTGTTAGAATAGGATCATCTGGTACTAAAGAAAACACCCAATCCTGGGGATCGCCGTGCAGCAAGGAGATGACAATTTTAACCTGCTGTGCAGAGTTCCCCGATGAGTTAGGCTTCAACGCAAGAAATAATTTACAATTATTCTTAAAATTCAAAAATTTAGACCGATCCCCAAAAAACACATCAGGATGGGGGATTTTTGGTTCAGCAGAGTGTGAATGAGCAAGATAGGCGGAAATTCCTCACACTTCAGCAGCAAGCTGCTCCACACGATCAGACAATTGCTTAAACTCCTTTAGAAAAAAAAAATATTCCTCCTACGGCCTCATAGAAAAAGAGGAAAAAATATACACACAAAAAAAAATTTCTGACACTTTTTTTTTTTTTTAACAATTCCTTCCTGCTTTTGAGTACCCTAGAATCTGCGGTATGGCTGGTGATTCTGTTATGATTGAGTCACGAGGAGGAAAAAACAAAACACAAGCTCAACCCAGAAAATCAGAGAGGTTGGAAACTAGCGGATTGCAGACCCCTAATCCTATCACACAACTAGCAGTAGCCGTGGAGTGTTCCTACGGTGATCCTAGACACCTCGTCACAGCCGGAGATCTAAATAAGCCTAAAGAGAGAAAAGGGAAAAAACTGACTGCCCCAGAGCAGACCCCAAAGCAATAGGCAGCCCCCAACATATAATGACGGTGAAGCAAGATGAAAACACTAACACAGATAGAAAGATAGGTTGCGCAAATGATGGGGCCCAAGCTAACTAAAAAGGACAGGACAGAAAAGCTGCTGTCTGCAATCCGAGAAAACCCTGCTAAAAATATTACCAACACAACTGATAAGCAAAAAGGACCCTGAAGTCACTAGACTTCAAACCCTATATCAGCACTCAGAATATTCTGAAAGCAGAGCAAAAGAAAACACTGATCAAGGAAAAAGAATCCAGCACACCCCCGCCCATGGATGGCTGAACTCAAAAAACAAGGTAAACAAAACCAAAACTAATAAGTTCAATAGCAGAGCAAAAACTTATCTTTGGGAAGCAGGAATCAGACTGGTCTCCAAGAATCCAGCAGAGAAATCACCAGCCACTCAGAAGGACGTCGGCTGCCTTAAATCCAGTCTGAAGTTCCCGTTACCCAGTCACAATCCACCTGATCAGGTGTTTGGTTTCTTTCATCCAAATCAGCCTCACTACCTTCCTTCACCAGAAGAGGGAGATCCTCGGACACAAAAGGTGAATGAACAGATGAGCTCACAACAGGGTGGCCTTGAGATGGAGACTTATGTGTGGGTTAATCAGCAGTGATACTGCTGACATGTTGTTTCAATGTGTCAGGGAGAAGTCTCCAGGTAGCTGGGGAGATGGGCGACCCCAGTTACCTACAAACCCATCCAGGGGGTGTGTTTAATAACGCTGTTGCAAAGTGTGTGTGAAGGGTTCAAGGATCTGTGATGAGTAGTGTTGAGCATTCCGATACCGCAAGTATCGGGTATCGGCCGATACTTGCTGTATCGGAATTCCGATACCGACATCCGATATTTTTTCAATATCGGATGTCGGTATCGGAATCGGAAGTTCAAAGTTGATTGACAGCCTGACGTCATCATGATGCGCGGTGTGTGCGCATCATGATGCGCCGTCATTTCGGGCCTTCCGGGGGTCTCTGCCGGCCTGCCGGGGGGCTGTGCAGGCTCCGGTGGTCTGTGCCGGCCTGCCGGGGGGCTGTGCCGGCCTGCCGGTGGTCTGTGCAGGCGCCGGGGGGCTGTGCCGGCCTGCCGGGGGGCTGTGCCGGCCTGCCGGTGGTCTGTGCAGGCTTCGGGGGTCTGTGCAGGCATCGTCCGATGGGACTACAAGTCCCATCGGGCGATGCCTGCTACCATGACAGTGATTGACACATTAGCCAATGATGGGACAGTAGTAGTCCCATCATCCGGCTAATGTGTTGAATGTAAAAAAAAAAAAAAAAATTACATGCTACATACATGCTACATACATACAACATGCATACTACATATATACTACATGTAACATACATACTACATACACTCACTGGCCACTTTATTAGGTACACCATGCTAGTAAGGGGTTGGACCCCCTTTTGCCTTCAGAACTGCCTCAATTCTTCGTGGCAGAGATTCAACAAGGTGCTGGAAGCATTCCTCAGAGATTTTGGACCATATTGACATGATGGCATCACACAGTTGGCGCAGATTTGTCGGCTGCACATCCCTGATGCGAATCTCCCGTTCCACCACATCCCAAAGATGCTCTATTGGATTGAGATCTGGTGACTGAGGAGGCCATTTGAGTACCGTAAACTCATTGTCATGTTCAAGAAACCAATCTGAGATGATTCGAGCTTTATGACATGGCGCATTATCCTGCTGAAAGTAGCCATCAGATGTTGGGTACATTGTGGTCATAAAGGGATGGACATGGTCAGCAACAATACTCAGGTAGGCTGTGGCGTTGCAACGATGCTCAATTGGTACCAAGGGGCCCAAAGAGTGCCCAGAAAAAATTCCCCACACCATGACACCACCACCACCAGCCTGAACCGTTGATACAAGGCAGGATGGATCCATGCTTTCATGTTGTTTACGCCAAATTCTGACCCTACCATCCGAATGTCGCAGCAGAAATCGAGACTCATCAGACCAGGCAACGTTTTTCCAATCTTCTACTGTCCAATTTCGATGAGCTTGTGCAAATTGTAGCCTCAGTTTCCTGTTCTTAGCTGAGAGGAGTGGTACCCAGTGTGGTCTTCTGCTGCTGTAGCCCATCTGCCTCAAAGTTCGACGCACTGTGCGTTCAGAGATGCTCTTCTGCCTACCTTGGTTGTAACGGGTGGCAATTTGAGTCACTGTTGCCTTTCTATCAGCTCGAACCAGTCTGCCCATTCTCCTCTGACCTCTGGCATCAACATGGCATTTCCGGCCACAGAACTGCCGCTCACTGGATTTTTTTTCTTTTTCGGACCATTCTCTGTAAACCCTAGAGATGGTTGTGCGTGAAAATCCCAGTAGATCAGCAGTTTCTGAAATTCTCAGACCAGCCCTTCTGGCACCAACAATCATGCCACGTTCAAAGGCACTCAAATCACCTTTCTTCCCCATACTGATGCTCGGTTTGAACTGCAGGAGATTGTCTTGACCATGTCTACATGCCTAAATGCACTGAGTTGCCGCCATGTGATTGGCTGATTAGAAATTAAGTCTTAACACACAGTTGGACAGGTGTACCTAATAAAGTGGCCAGTGAGTGTATATACTACATGCAACATGCATACTACATGCATGCTACATACATGCTACATGCTACATACATGCTACATTCATACTACATATATACTACATGCATGCAACATACATACTACATATATACTACATGCATGCAACATGCATACTACATATATACTACATGTAACATACATACTACATATATACTACATGCATACTACATACATGCTACATACTACATGCATGCTACATGCATGCTACATGCATGCAACATGCATGCTACATACATACTACATGCATGCATGCTACATACATACTACATGCTACATACATACTACATACATACTACATACATACTACATATATACTACATACATACTACATGCATGCTACATACATACTACATGCATGCTACATACATACTACATGCTACATACATACTACATACATACTACATATATACTACATGCATGCTACATACATGCTACATACATACTACATATATACTACATGCATGCTACATACATACTACATATATGCTACATACATACTACATGCATGCTACATACATACTACATGCATGCTACATACATACTACATGCTACATACATACTACATACATACTACATATATACTACATGCATGCTACATACATACTACATGCTACATACATACTACATATATACTACATGCATGCTACATACATACTACATGCTACATACATACTACATATATACTACATGCATGCTACATACATACTACATGCTACATACATACTACATATATACTACCTGCATGCTACATACAATACATTCATACAATACATACATAGACATACAGTACATATAACATAGAGTAACATACTTACCAATACTTGTCACATTGTTCCCCGAAGCCATTGTCGTGTACGGAATAAATATTAGCATAACAAACCACAAAAATACTCACCCATGATCCGAAGCAGTCCACGAGTGTGTCCCATGACGATCTTGGGTAGAGAACTGCAGCATCAGCTGATGCTGCCGCTCTCTACGGGCTGCAGGAATCCAATGACGGAAGGTAGGTATCCTTCCGCACTGTATTCCTCCGCCACTTAAAAAAAAAAGTCCCTAGTCTCACTTTATGCCATTGCTGCATGGGAAATTCCCACGCAGCAATGGCATAAAGTGAGACTAGGGACTTTTTTTTTTAAGTGGCGGAGGAATACAGTGCGGAAGGATACCTACCTTCCGTCATTGGATTCCTGCAGCCCGTAGAGAGCGGCAGCATCAGCTGATGCTGCAGTTCTCTACCCAAGATCGTCGTGGGACACACTCGTGGACTGCTTCGGATCATGGGTGAGTATTTTTGTGGTTTGTTATGTTAATATTTATTCCGTACACGACAATGGCTTCGGGGAACAATGTGACAAGTATTGGTAAGTATGTTACTCTATGTTATATGTACTGTATGTCTATGTATGTATTGTATGAATGTATTGTATGTAGCATGCATGTAGTATATATGTAGTATGTATGTAGCATGTAGTATGTATGTAGCATGCATGTAGTATATATGTAGTATGTATGTAGCATGTAGTATGTATGTAGCATGCATGTAGTATGTATGTAGCATGTAGTATGTATGTAGCATGCATGTAGTATGTATGTAGCATGCATGTAGTATGTATGTAGTATATATGTAGTATGTATGTAGCATGTAGTATATATGTAGTATGTATGTAGCATGTAGTATGTATGTAGCATGCATGTAGTATATATGTAGTATGTATGTAGTATGTATGTAGCATGTAGTATGTATGTAGCATGTAGTATGTATGTAGCATGCATGTAGTATGTATGTAGCATGCATGTAGTATGTATGTAGCATGCATGTAGCATGCATGTAGTATGTAGCATGTATGTAGTATGCATGTAGTATATATGTAGTATGTATGTTACATGTAGTATATATGTAGTATGCATGTTGCATGCATGTAGTATATATGTAGTATGTATGTAGTATGTATGTAGCATGTAGTATGTATGTAGCATGCATGTAGTATGTATGTAGCATGCATGTAGTATGTATGTAGCATGCATGTAGCATGCATGTAGTATGTAGCATGTATGTAGTATGCATGTAGTATATATGTAGTATGTATGTTACATGTAGTATATATGTAGTATGTATGTAGCATGTAGTATGTATGTAGTATGTATGTAGCATGTAGTATGTATGTAGCATGCATGTAGTATGTATGTAGCATGCATGTAGTATGTATGTAGTATATATGTAGTATGTATGTAGCATGTAGTATATATGTAGTATGTATGTAGCATGTAGTATGTATGTAGCATGCATGTAGTATATATGTAGTATGTATGTAGTATGTATGTAGCATGTAGTATGTATGTAGCATGCATGTAGTATGTATGTAGCATGCATGTAGTATGTATGTAGCATGCATGTAGCATGCATGTAGTATGTAGCATGTATGTAGTATGCATGTAGTATATATGTAGTATGTATGTTACATGTAGTATATATGTAGTATGCATGTTGCATGCATGTAGCATATATGTAGTATGTATGTTGCATGCATGTGGAATATATGTAGTATGTATGTTGCATGCATGTAGTATGAATGTAGCATGTATGTAGTATGTAGCATGTATGTAGCATGCATGTAGTATGCATGTTGCATGTAGTATATATGTAGTATGTATGTTACATGTAGTATATATGTAGTATGCATGTTGTATGTATGTAGCATGTATGTAGCATGTAATTTTTTTTCTTTTTTTACATTCAACACATTAGCCGGATGATGGGACTACTACTGTCCCATCATTGGCTAATGTGTCAATCACTGTCATTGTAGCAGGCATCGCCCGATGGGACTTGTAGTCCCATCGGACGATGCCTGCACAGACCCCCGAAGCCTGCACAGACCACCGGCAGGCCGGCACAGCCCCCCGGCAGGCCGGCACAGACCACCGGAGCCTGCACAGCCCCCCCGGCAGGCCGTCACAGCCCCCCGGCAGGCCGGCACAGCCCCCCAGAGCCTGCACAGACCACCAGCAGGCCGGCACAGCCCCCTGGCAGGCCGGCACAGCCCCCCGGAGCATGCACAGCCCCCCCGGCAGGCCGTCACAGCCCCCCGGCAGGCCGGCACAGACCACCGGAGCCTGCACAGACCCCCTGGCAGGCCGGCACAGCCCCCCGAAAGGCCCGTACAGACCCCAGAGAGGCTGTACAAGGCAAAAATAGGGTTTTTCTTATTCCGATACCGGAAGTCCCATAGACTTGAATGGGACTTCCGGTATCGGAATCGGCGATACCGATACTTTTTTTTAAGATCGGCCGATCCATTCCGATCTGATACTTTGAAGTATCGGACGGTATCGCTCAACTCTAGTGATGAGGTCATAGCCATGTGACCCGGTGGGTGTGGCTACGAACCATGTAAGGTGGCCAGGGTAGGTCACATGGGGTGAATGCAAGGACCTGGTTGGTCCATCTGGAAGGTCTCGCTGGGAGATGTGTCTGCCTCCCTGAAGTGCCTGTGTGTAGTGGCTGCACGTGTCTGCGAGTCCCCAGAGGAGGGAATGGACATCTGCAGCATGGAGAAACAGTCATGAGGTAGAACCCTGACGGGTGAGATAATTATGAGGCTGAAGAGCCTGCGTATGGAACATTGTATAACCTGTGTGACCACAGGGAGGACAGAGTGAACCTCTGTCAAGGACGCTATGCTGTGAATATGAACTTTATGTTGCTGGTTATGGTTTATAATGTCTGAATAAACCACACGGACTGAGATTGATTTATGGAAAACCCGTGCCGGATGTGATTATTTGGCTGCCAAGCGAGAATCCCCTACTTGAAGGACCACGCTACCTTACAGAGCATTGCAATCACATTAACCTGCATCTTTACATTTATTTAATTTCACTAGGACGTACTTGTCAATTTGTTATAGTGCACATTTGGAGCTAAGTAACTGCCTCCGCATTTGGGTTAGTATTGCTATCATCTGTGTAAGGGCTCATACTCATTTGTGAGAAAAAAAAATGAGTGCAATCCGATAAAAAATTGGATTGCACTCTGACCAATGTTATTCAATGGGTTACATCTAATCTGCAATTTTTTTTCTCAGCTGAAATCAGACTGAGAAAAAAATCGCAGCATGCTGCGATTTGCCGCTTATCTGGGATGAGACTCGCCAATGCAAGCCTATAGGTGTGAGAAAAAAATTGCACAGCACTTGAACCATGCGAGTGCTGTTCGATTCTTATGCACAGATGTCCTTGGAAAAGCTGGCAGTTTAGCAGCCGCGTACAGTAAAATCACAGCAGAACAGGTTCAAATAGAATAGATAGAATAGATAAAGTATATGCACATAGATTACATAGATATATAGATGTCAGTGACACACACACATATATGTATATATATTATATAGATAGATAGATAGATAGAAGAAAATCTGACAATTCAGCAGGATAGAAGAAAATCTGACAATTCAGCAGCCTCGTACTATAAAATCACAGCAGAATCCGATAGAATAGAAAAGATGGATTACATACAGTATATACACATAGAATACATAGTTACACACATGTCAATGACATATACAATTACTACAGCGTGTGTGCAACTCACTGTACATGTATTTAATTGTTGAAAGATTATTTTTCTGAAAAAAATGGTATGGGGTCCCGTGTAATTTTGTAACCAGCAGAAGGAAATCTGGGGGCAGATGTTTATAGCCTGAGAAGAGTGTAATATCCATAGTGCTTCCCATGCTATTAATATCAGCTCACAACTGTTATGATGAGTCACCGAAGGAGGAAAAAACAAAATACCAGCTATGTCCAGAAAAACCAGAGAGGTTGGCAGTTATCGGATTGCAGACCCCTGAACCTATCCACAACAACTAGCAGTAGCCGTGGGGGGTTCCTACGGTGCCCTAGACCCCTCGATCACAGCCGGAGAGCTACATAGCCTAAAGACAGAAAGGGGAAAAACTAAACTGCCCCAGAGCAGACCCCAAAGCAATAGGCAGCCTCCAACATATAATGACGGTGAAGCAAGATGAAAACACTAACACAGATAGAAAGATAGGTTGAGCAAATGATGGGGCCCAAGCTAACTACACAGGACAGGATAGGAAAGCTGCTGTCTGCCATCCACAAAAACCCTATCAAAAAGAGCCAACCGACTGATAGGAAAAACTGGCCCTGAAGTCGCTAGGCTTCAAAAGACTATATCAGCACTCAGGTATATTCTGAAGACAGAGCAAAAGATCAACAGATCAGAGACAAGAATGGAATTCAGCTCACCCCCGGCCGGGGATGGCAGAACTCCCAAAAAACAAGGCAAAACCAAAACAAAACTGAAGAATACAAAGCAGAGCAGAAAAACTTAGCTTTGAGACGCAGGAATCAGACTGGTCTCCAAGAATCCAGCAGGAAAATCACCAGCCAGGAAGAAGGGCGTCAGCAGCCTTATATCCAGTCCTCAATTCCAGCCACCCAGTTATCATCTAGCTGCCCAGGTGTTTGGTAATCAGTCTCACTACCTTCCTTCACCAGAGGAGGGAGTTCATCAGACCTCAATGATGAAGGGAAAAATGAACTCACAACACACAACTGTATACTTAGCCGTTACTGTATATTAAAATGGGGACCCCCAAAATTGATGTGGGGTCCCCCTATAATTAATAACTATCAAAGGCTATGCAGACATCTGTGGGCTGATAATAATAACCTAGGAAGGGGCCATGGATACTGGCCCTCCCAGGCTCAACATATCAACTCTCAGCCGCCCCAGAAAAGGCGCATCTCTAAGATGTGCCAATTCTGGCCCTTAGTCTCACTCTTCCCACTTTCCCTGTAGCAGTGGTAAGTGAGCTGGTAGTTGGGGGGTTGATTTCACCTTTGTATTGTTAGGTGACATCAAGCCTGGAGGTTAGTAATGGAGAGGCATCAAGAAGATGCCCCCAATACTTACCCCATAGTCATATTGTATAAAAACACAGACAACCAGAATAAAGTCCTTTAATTGAAAGAATGACACAGACTCCTTTAATAAATCTTAATTAAACCATACTCACGGTGACGCCCATTCCAGAGATGCCATTGCCCCCTGCAAACAACAATATTCCTCACCTTTCTGCTAAGAAAATGATAATCCATAATAATGGCATATGTCACAGGTTGTTAGGTTCCTGCCACTGCACAGCAGGAATACAGAGCCTTGCACCCAGCAGTCTCTCATTCTTCTTCAGCTGCAGTGGAGCCTGCTCAGCAGATTCGTCGGTCCCGGCACTCTGCCCAGGCCAACTCCATGGGTTTGCTTGCTGCTGCCACCTCTGACACAGCTATGACAATGCAGGCTGCTCAGCAGCGAGATTCTCCAGGGACTAAGTCCTCATGTCGGGCCACTGAGCATGCCCGTGGAGTGATCTCCCATTGGAGATCACTGGGTCCTGCTCGTGGATCCGAGGTCCTGCTCGTGTTCGGATTGGCCCATCTGAGAAGCCAGGAAGGTCCCGGACGCCCATGGCTATAAAAGGTTCGCATGGCCGCTCGCCTATGAGCTAGGATCAGACTGTATTTACAGACTATAAGGTGTGAAAGATGTATGCACGTATGAATGTATCTGGTGACTGACTCATTATGAAACCCCTACCCTTGGTACGCATGTGTTGTGCAGCCTAGCCTTCTAGCGCCCAGGCTAAGGTGTAAGTAGCTCAGGGTGTGAGTCGGACATTGGTCCTCACCAGTGACCCAGCACGCATCAGTGCACATGCTCCACACTCCACTGCCAGGGTCTTTAGTGGCGCTTGTGGCAGCGATGCCACACGCTCAGTGGGCCTAGAGGGACTCTAACCCGGTGTCCTTGGGGTAGCGTTCTGTGGCCGTACACTGTGCGCTCTTTTAGCCAAGCTCTGTGAGCACAAACAGGCTCCGGCGTTTATGTTCAGCGGTAGTGCGGCTCTGTGAAGCAACAGAGTCCTCCCCCGTACACATCGGGTGACGACAACCCGCGTGTGTTCTTATTGTATACCGCCATATAACATCCGCCATTACTGAGCAGCAGGTTGCCACCCCTGCACGGTGAACCCCCGGCTGCGAACGCACCTTATTACCATCTTTATTATTTGGTGCGTTCCGCCAGCCCTAACATTATCCTAGCGCCATGGTCTGGCTAGTAATGGCGGATGAACAGCGACTGCTGCAGTACATCCAGCAGCTGCAGGGCAGGTTGGCGGCTCTCGAGCGTTCAGCCTCAGCTGCGGATGTTACTGCGGTCGCTGTTCAGGCAGCCACAGAGGCTGTCTCCCGTATGACCTCAGCCATCCCTGCCCCGACTTTGTCCCGCCTCCCGCTGCCCGAGAAGTTCTCGGGTGATAGTGCTTCTTGTAGGGGTTTCGTAAGCCAGTGCTCTATATACCTGGAGCTGCTGGCCACACGATTTCCCTCTGAGCGGGCTAAAGTGGGATTTATTATTTCCCTCTTGTCGGGCAGGGCTCTGGAGTGGGTCACACCGCTGTGGGAGCGTGGTGATCATGTGGTGCAGAGTGTCTCATGGTTCTTGGACACTCTGAAGCAGGTCTTCCTGGGACCACAAGTCACCCATGACACCGCGCTCCGGCTGCTGGCATTGTCACAGGGCTCGTCCATGGTCAGCCACTTTGCCATCCAGTTCCGGACGCTGGCCTCAGAGTTAGAGTGGCCAGATAAGGTCCTCATACCGGCATTCTGGAGAGGTTTGGCTGGCCATGTGAAGGACACTTTGGCCACCAGGGAGATTCCCGCTACACTGGAGGAGCTTATCACAGTCTCCACCCGTTTTGATCTTCGCTTCACCGAGCGAAGGTTGGAGCGGGCCCAGTGTAGGCAGAGGTTTAGGTTGGCACCTAGTTTTGCTAAACCTCTGGAATCTTCCGATCAGGCGTTCGAGCGTCAGGGGGCTTCCCGTGAGGGATCCAGGCCCCCGTCCGCTCGAGCTCCTGTGAGCTGTCATGTTTGCCGGCAGTCCGGTCACCTTGCCAACCGGTGCCCACAGCAGCTGGGAGAACGTTCGCGCCTAGTGGCCATAGGAGGTGGCGCACTAGAATCTGCGGTGTTTTCCTCCAAGCTGTCCTTTAAGGGGACACTTGAGTTTGATTCTTCCACTCTGGCGGTGAAGGTTTGCATGGATTCCAGGGCAGGGGGTAATTTTATGTCGTCAGCCTTCGCTCAACGGCACGCTATACCCCTGGTTATGATGTCTACACCAGTCACCGTCAGAGTGGTGAACGGCGCCATTCTACCCTCACAGATAAGCCACCAGACCACCCCCTTGTTACTCTCAGTGGCTCTATCTCATCAGGAGACGATATCCCTCCTCGTCATGCCCGAGGGTATTGACCAGGTACTTCTAGGGGTCCCCTGGTTGCGGTACCACTCCCCCCATATAGAGTGGTCCTCAGGGAGGATTATTGGGTAGAGTAAATCATGTGAGGGTAGATGTCTGAGGGAGTGCATTCAGGTTGCCTCCACCGAGGTTCCCACAGATCTCTCCTCGCTCCCCAAACACTATCGACAGTATGCGGACGTGTTCTCCAAAAAGGCGGCGGAAACCCTTCCACCGCATCGCCCCTATGACTGTCCTATTGACCTCTTGCCTGGGGCTGAGCCTCCCCGGGGTCGAGTCTATCCCCTATCTCTCCCAGAGACAGAGGCCATGTCTCAATACATCAGGGAGAATCTGGCAAGAGGATTCATTAGGAATTCAGTGTCACCAGCGGGGGCGGGATTCTTCTTCATCCAGAAGAAGAGTGGGGAACTACGTCCTTGCATTGATTACAGGGGTCTTTACGCCATCACCGTTAAGAATAAGTATCCTCTGCTCCTAATATCAGAGCTGTTTGATAGGCTACGGGGAGCGAGGGTGTTTTCCAAACGTGATCTGCGGGGGCTTACAACCTGATTCGCATCCGTAATGGCGACAAATGGAAGATGGCATTTAACACCAGGGATGGGCACTATGAATACCTGGTGATGCCCTTTGGCCTCTGTAATGCCCCGGCCGTCTTCCAAGATTTTGTGAACGATATCTTCCAGGATATGCTTACCACCTCGGTTGTAGTCTATCTGGATGATATTCTCATGTACTCTCCAGATATTGACTCTCACCGGAGAGATGTTTGCAAAGTTTTCGATCACCTGCGGGCAAACTCCCTCTATGCCAAGTTGGAGAAGTGTGTGTTTGAGCAGGAGTCCTTGCCTTTCCTGGGCTATATCATCTCCTCCCGGGGATTGGCCATGTATCCTGCCAAGCTACAGGCGGTGATGGATTGGCAGGAACCTCATTCTCTCAAAGCGGTGCAGCGCTTTATGGGGTTCATAAATTACTATCGCCAATTCATCCCCCACTTCTCGACTTTGGTAGCACCCTTGGTAGCCCTCACCAAGAAGGGTGCAAATCCCAAGTTATGGTCGGAACCAGTCTCCAAGGCCTTCTCCTCCATTAAGTCCCATTTCGCTAGCGCTCCCATTCTACATCGCCCCGATGTAGATAAGCCCTTCATTCTGGAAGTGGATGCCTCTTCCGTCGGTGCTGGAGTGGTCCTGTTTCAGAAGGACACGCAAGGTCGGAAGCACCTTATTACCATCTTTATTATTTGGTGCGTTCCGCCAGCCCTAACACAGGTCACAGGTGAAGATGTTACCTTTGGTAGCCATTGAAACCCATTTGTGTCAACTTCTGAGCATGTTATCAGGTCAAAATCATCAGGGTATGTAAACTTTTGATCAGGGCCATTTGGATGTTTTGGATTGTCATTATGATTTAAAAAGAGAAAACACAGTAGTTTGACAATAAATAGCTTCACCCAACCACTAACCATGAATGGAGAAAAATGTTGATGTTATCATTAGAGATGAACGAATATGTTTGGAAAACAATCACCAAACATAAATTCAGCATGAAAATGGTATATTCGGATACATGATCGGTAACACGAGCATTTTTCTTAAAATTGGAAAAAGTCAATAACATTCATTAGCAGAATGGAGGGCATGGGTAGGATGGTAGGCTTAGACGAGGGAGGAGATGTAGGGTGCTGCTGAGCCATGGAGTGCTTTGTGGTTTGTGGGTGAGGGTAATACATTTATATTGAATTCTGGAGTGGATGGGTAGCCAGTATAAGGACTGGCACAAGGTAGAGGCATTGGTATAACGATTGGTGAGGAATATGATCCTAGCTGCAGCATTTAGAAAGTTGTGGGAAGCAGGGTGTGTTGCAGTCCGTGCTGCCGAGATTAACAAATCACCAGGGATGCAAGATGTTGTAGCAGTGTACTCCTTTATTTCCTCCTACGCGTTTCGGCGCCCTTCCTGGCACCTTCCTCAGGAAGGTTTTTCCACGTGCGAGTGGTTGGTGGAGGTCCTGCAGCAGCTGATTCTGTGATATGCTCTCAAGCCAGATGTGGGTTACACAACTGGAATAGGTGAGTGGAACTGTATTATACCGCTCATACTTCAAGTGTCACTAGTGATAGGGCACTATTGCGCCTCTTGTTCCCCCCACCATTTTTTGTATTGATAGCTGCAGCATTTAGGAAAGACTGGAGAGGGGAAGTTTGGTAAGAGGGAGACCAATTAGTATAGAGTTACAATAGTCCAGACGAGAATGAGTAAGAGAAACAGTAAGAGGTTTTGCAGAGTCAAAAGTAAGAAAGGGTCGAATTCTAGAAATGTTTTTGAGGTGCAGATAACAAGAGCGAGCCAGTGATGTGGGGGATGAATGAAAGCTCGGAAACAAGTATGACCCCAAGACAGTGGGCATGTTGCTGGGGAGTAATGGTGGAACCACACACGGAAATGGCAGGGAGGACATGATGTTGGAGACAGTGGTAAGACAATCACTGGTGTTTTCCAAAAAGGCAGGCATGATATCAGGAGAAGTGTATAATTGGGTGTCATCAGCATAGAGATGGTACTGAAACCCAAATCTACTGATTGCTTGACCAATAGGGGCAGTATACAAAGAGAAGAGGAGTGGACCTAGAACTGATCTTTGAGGAACCCCAACAGTAAGGGGAAGATGAGAGGAGGAGCCAGCAAAAGATACACTAAAGGAGCCGTCAGAGAGATAGGAGTAGAACCAAGAGAGAACAGTGTCCTTGAGGCCAATGGAACGGAGCATAGTGAGGAGCAGCTGATGATCCACAGTGTCGAATGCTGGGAGAGATCCAAGAGAATTAGCATGGAGTAGTGACCATTACATTTTGCTGTTATAAGATCATTGAAGACTTTAGTGAGGGCAGTTTCAGTAGAGTGTGGAGAGCGGAAACCGGATTGTAGAGGGTTGAGAAGAGTTATCTCAGAGATAGTGGATAAGTCAGGCATGAACTAGGCGTTCCAGGAGTTTAGAGATGAAGGGAAGATTGGAGACAGGTCTAAAGTTAGTGGCACAGTTTTGGTCGAGGGATGGTTTTTTAAGTAATGGCTGTATGATGGCATGCTTAAATGAGGAAGGAAAGATACTGGAGAGAGAAAGGTTAAATATTTTAGTTAGGTGAGTGGTGACAGCAGGGGAAAGGGACTGGCAGAGATGTGACGGAATGGGGTCACTGGTGCAAGTTGTGGGGCGAGAAGATGCAGGGAGCCTGATTACTTCTTCTTCTATTGCTGATTCAAAATCAGCGAGTGAGCTAGATGCAGTGGGGGAGGGAGGACAGTGCATGGTAAGAGGTGATTAGGAGATAATTTCCTGTCGGATATGGTCAATTTTTTCTTTGAAATAATTAGCCAGATCCTCAGCATGGAGCTTTGTGGTTGGGGCCTGCACTCTTGGGTTGAGTAGGGAATGAAAAGTGTCGAAGAGACATTTCGGGTTTTTGGATAGTGAAGTGATGAGGTGTTGAAATAGGTTTGTTTTGAGAGGTGAAGGGCAGTGTTGTATGTTTTAAGCATAAACTTATAATGGATTAAATCTTCTGGTAGATTGGATTTTCTCCACAGATGTTCGGCGCACCTGGAGCACCACTATAGAAAGCGTGTTTGCAGCATGTGTCACGGTTGTCGCCATCTGTGCCTAGTTGTTCCATGTATAGGAGGTGCAGTTTCATTGAGGGCACTTTGAAATGTTTCATTGTAATGCTTCAGTGCAGAATCAGGACATGAAAGGGAGGAGATAGGGGCCAATGATGACTGCAAGTTCTTCAAAAGTTTCTGGGTGCTAGTGTCCTGTATGTTTCTAAAAGTGTGGAAAGTGAGGGTGACTTGAGCGGGATGGCAGTTCTTGATGGAGAATGATAGAAGGTTGTGGTCAGAAAGCGGGAGAGGGGAGTTTGTGAAATCATCCACTGAGCAAAGCCGGGAGAAGACCAAGTCGAGAGAGTTTCCATCTTCATGCCTTGGGGGAGTTAGTATGCTGCGAGAGGCCAAAAGAGGAGGTTAGAGATAAAAGGTGAGAAGCAGATGGAGAGAGGCGAAGGGCAATGGGAATGTTGAAATCTCCCATGATGAGGGTGGGAATGTCACAGGAGAGATAGTGTGTAAGCCAGGTGGCAAAGTGATCCAGAAACTAATGGGAGGGGCCCGGAGGACGATATACCACCGCCACTCGCATGGAGAAGGGGACGTAGAGTCTGACAGCATAGACCTCGAAAGAAGGGAAGACAAGTGAGGGTACTTGAGGGATAACCTGAATGGTACATTTGGGTGATAGGAGCAGACTAATGGCTCCACCTCTTCTGTTATCCGATCTTGGGGTATGAGATAAGTGTAGTCCACCAAATGAAAGAACAGCAGCAGCGGTGGTGTCTGACTGCTGGATCCAGGTTTCAGAAAGAGCCAGAAGGTTAAAAGAATCGGAAAGGAAGAGGTCATGGATGAAGGAGAGTTGATTACACACTGAGCGAGAATTCCAAAGGGCACAATTAAAAGAAATACAAGGCATGCAGGGAATATTAATCAGATTAGAGGGGGTTTCTGAGTGTAGCAGTTGAGGGGTTCAACTTACTATAACATGAGGGGCCGGGGTTGGAAGAGATATCTCCTGCGACTAGAAGAAGGAGGATAGAAAGAGTGATTAGATGTTTAAGTAATTTGTGAGAGCGTCTCATGTGTTGGATGGTGCGAATGAATGGATCTGTGCTGTTTAGCAAGGTGAAAAGAGTGTGAGTGCTATACATAGGAGAGGAAAGGACAGAGGGGCCGATATGAATGGAGTGTAAAGAGTTAATGCAAGGGCAGTGGATGTGAGTGAAGGCAGCAGCCAGGATATAAATTATGCAAATGCATATGGTATATATTTGTGGTAATCCAAATGTACAGTGGGTAGATTTATTAGTTTGTCTTACCTGTCTCCTGCCCTGTCTAACTGCCATGTTATAACTGCCCGTACTTTGACAAATGTACTTTGATTAAATGTACCTAAATGGCCCCCTGCATAAATGCTTCCCCAGGCTAGGTCTGAATATATAGGATGCCAGTTCTAAGATCTTACTTTTTTTCTCACTCATTAGCAATCAATCAAACTAAGTTGATACAGCAGGGCACAATAAATGTAGTGAGCAGATAAACAAATGTCCAGGCCTACATGGATCATAAACCCCTTTGAAAAGTTACTTGACCTCATAGCATAAGGGGACAAGCAGAGTAAGTTGAAATAACTATATACCATTACATATGCTGCCAAGATGAACAACAGAGGTAGGACACAAGCAGGACTCAGTGAAGTGGCTTGAAATAGTTAAATACCATTACATATGCTGCCAAGATGAACAACAGAGGTAGGACACATGCAGGACTCAGTGAAGTGGATAGAAGATAGCCGGTAATTCAGCAGCTGCGGTAGTGTAAAATCACAGGAGGAGCTGACAGGATTGAAGAGGAGCAGCATAGACCTATCTAATAGACCTGACAGAATAACAAATCTGCAGGTTGTCGGGTATCTAGGAAATAGCAACCACAATATTGTACAGTTTCACTTGTCTTTCGCTAGGGGGACTTGTCAGGGAGTCACAAAAACACTGAACTTTAGGAAGGCAAAGTTTGACCAGCTTAGAGATGCCCTTAATCTGGTTGACTGGGACAATGTCCTCAGAAATAAGAATACAGATAATAAACGGGAAATGTTTAAGAACATCCTAAATAGGCACTGTAAGCGGTTTATATCTTGTGGGAATAAAAGGACAAGAAATAGGAAAAACACAATGTGGCTAATCAAAGTAGTAAGAGGGGCAATTAACAGTAAAAAGAAATCATTTAAACTACTAAAGCAGGATGACACCATTGAAGCTCTAAAAAGCTATAGGGAGAAAAATACTTTATCTAAAAAACTAGTTAAAGCTGCAGAAAGGGAAGCTGAGAAGCACATTGCTAAAGAGAGTAAAACTAATCCCAAACTGTTCTTCATATATCAATAGTAAAATAATCATAAGTGAAACTGTAGGCCCCTTAAAAAATTGTGAGTAAAGAATGGTTGTAGATGAGGAGGAAAAATCTAATATAGTAAACACCTTCTTCTCCATGGTATTCATGATGGAAAAATGAAATGTTAGGTAAAATGCCAAGAGACAAAGATACCCTATTTTAAGGGTCACAAATCTAACCCAAAAAGAGTTGCAAAACCTGCTAAATAGGATTAAAATAGAAATCTCCGGGTCCGGATGGCATACACCCATGAGTACTAAGAGAACTAAGTAATGTAATAGACAAGCCATTATTTCTTATATTTAGGGCCTCTATAGCATAGCAAATGAGGTACCAATATTCAAAAAGGGCTCTAAAAGTGAACCTGAAAATTATAGGCTAGTAAGTCTAACCTCTATTGTTAGTAAAATATTTGAAGGGTTTCTGAGGGAAATTATTTTGGATTATCTCAATGAGAAAAAAGCCTCCTTCACACATAGCGAGATCGCTAGCGATATCGCTAAAGCGTCACCGATTTTGTGACACAACAGCAATATTGCTAGCGATCTCGCTACATGTTACACGTACTTGCGACCCGGCCCCCCCGCTGGATATCGCTGATCGTGCAAGATCGTCCTGGTCCATTTCTCATCATTGGCTTCCTGCTGGAGCTGACGAGCTACGCATGGACGCGGGCGGAAGACTTCATCAGAGCTGCATGTGACAGGTAAGAGCAACCGCCGACCGCTGCTGCATCGCTGGTGAGATCTGCCTGTTTGGCAGCTCACTAGCGACCATTTAGCGATGCACCAGCGATCCTGACCGGGTCGTGTCATTGTCGAGATCGCTGGTGCATCGCTAAATGTAGCGGGACCTTTACTGTTTAACTCCATATCAGCATGGGTTTATGAGGAATTGCTCCTGTCAAACTAATCTAATTAGTTTTTATGAAAAGGAAAGCTTTAGACTGGACCAAGGTGAGTCATTGGACGTGGTGTATCTTGATTTTTCCAAATCATTTGAAACCGTGCCACACAAGAGGTTGGTACACAAAATGAGAATTCTGTGTCTGGGGGAAAATGTTGGGTAAGTAATTAGTTTAGTAATAGAAAGCAGAGGGTGGTTATAAATGGTATATTTTCTAACTGGGTCACTGTGACCAGTGGGGTACTGCAGGGGTCGGTGTTGGCACCTATTCTCATTAACATATTTATTAATGATCTGGTAGAAGGTTTACACAGTAAAATATTGATATTTGCATATGATACAAAACTATGTAAAGCAGTAAATACACGAGAAGATAATATTCTGCTAAAGATGGAACTGTAGAAGTTGGAAACTTGTGCTGAAAGGTAGCAGATGAGGTTTAACAATGATAAATTTAAGGTTATACACATGGGAAGAAGGAATCAATATCACCATTACACACTGAATGGGAAACCACTGGGTAAATTCGACATGAGGAAGGACTTGGGGATCCTAGTTAATGATAAACTTACCGGGAGCAGCCAGTGCCAGGCAGTGGCTGCTAAGGCAAACAGGATCATGGGGTGCATTAAAAGAGGTCTGGATACACATGATGAGATCATTATACTGCCTCTGTACAAATGTATGATTAGACCGCACATGGAGTATTGTGTACAGTTTTGTGCATTGGTGCTTAGGAAGGATATAATGGAACTAGAGCGAGTACAAAGCAACAAAATTAATAAAGGGGAAGGGAGAACTACACTACCCAGAGAGATTAGCAAAATTAGGATTATTTAGTCTAGAAAAAAGATGACTGACGGGAGATCTAATATCCATGTATACAGTAAGTATATAAGGGGACAATACAAATATCTCTCTGAGGATCTGTTCATACCAAGAAAGCTGACGGTCACAAGGGGAAATTCTCTGCATCTGGAGGAGAGAAGGTTTTTTCACCAACATAGAAGAGGATTCTTTACTGTTAGGGCAGTGAGAATCTGGAATTCCTTGCCTGAGGAGGTGGTGATAGCGAACTCAGACGAGGGGTTCAAGAGAGACCTGGATGTCTTCCTGGAGCATAACAATATTGTGTCTTACTGTTATTAGATTCTTTAGAAGGACGTAGATCTGGGGATTTATTCTGACGGAATATAGGCTGAACTGGATGGTCAAATGTCTTTTTTCAGCCTTGCTAACTATGTTACTATGTTAGCTGGATTACACAAAGTGAATGCAAATAGAATAGGTAGATATACAAATGTCAGTGACAAATACAATTAGTACAGTGCATGTGCAAATTACTGTACATGAATTTAATTAATAAAATACTATTTTTCTGAAATAAATAGCGTGGGCCCCTGCATAATTTTCGTAACTAGCTCAGGGAAAGTCAACAGCTGGGGGCCAATGTTTATAGCCTGGGAAGAGGGTAATACCCATGGAGCTTCCCAGGCTATTAATATCAGCTCACAGCTGTATACTTAGCCTTTACTGGCTATTAAAATGGGGGACCCTAAAAAAATGACTTGGGGTCCCCCTATAATTAATAACCAGCAAAGGATATGCAGACAGCTGCGGAGTTTATTAATAGCCTAGGAAGGGGCCATGGATACTGTCCCCCCAGTCTAAAAACATCAGCTCTCAGCTGCTCCAGAAAAGGCGCATCTCTAAGATGTGCCAATTCTGGCACTTAGCCTCGCTCTTCCCACTTGCCCTGTAGGGTGGCAAGTGGGGTAACAGTTGGGGTGTTGATGTCACCGTGCATGGGGACCCCTCTATTCTTGATAACCAACCTTGCTGAAGCTGAGTTTTGCCTGGTAGGTTAAAAAAAATAGGGGCGAACCCATGTTGGGTTTTTCATTCATTTATTTAGTTATATCGCAGGCGGCAGCTGAGGAATACCCCAATCATCGGCTCCTGCTGTCACTGTTATTAGCGGCAGCAGGTGTCGGATGATGGGAGTAAGAGTCCCAAAATCCCACACCTTCTGTCATCGTTCTGACTTTAATATAGCTCTCATCATTCTCCTCTGCTCGTGCCGATCGTCGGCAGAGCAGGGGAGAATGATGAGAGCAGTCTTCAGCACCTGTCACCAGGGAACAGTGCTTACTGTAGCGCTTCTTATTAGCAGCAGTGTTGGCAGCAGATTAGTCAGGATACTTTCCAAGCGTGTGACAACAGAGCTTATTTATTCAAGGAACAAACAGAAACAATATACAATAAGCTTATCAGATCAGGAATAAATCATTTGTGTGTCTATCTTTGCAGCAGGCTGCTTCTCTCATACACAGACACAGCAAAAACAAGAAATACAGTCACATGCTATCCCTGTGTAAGCCTCTGGGAGGTATTTTTTTAAGTTTGTAAACAGCATGCAAATCTAGCAACTAAACACATATAGACAGGAATGGAGTTGTTGCACCAAACATATTCCAACAGGCAGCAAGTGTCAGCTGATGGGAGCTGTAGTCCAATCAGCTTACACCAGTGACTGGAGGTAAAGTTTTACCTCCGATCACAGCTGCGGGCTTACGCTGTCTTTTGACAGCGTGGGAACCGCGGCTCTCTGACCAGCGGGGATGATTTCACTGCTGATCAGAAGCGCTATGCTGGTGTTTCCCACGCTATTTCACAGCATGGGAAACACTGGCTTTTGTACTGTATATGTTCGGCTTTATTCGGCGATTTAATCGACGATTAAATCTGCGAATACTGCAAATTCAACTTTCGTGAGCTGAACTGAACATTGAAATATTCGCTCATCTCTAGTTATCATTCATATTCTCTAAAGCAAGGCCAAGAAAGCAAAAATTCTGCCGAGGTATGTAAATGTTTGAGCACAATTGCATAAGTGATCTATAAGTAGTTGTCTAAATAACATCTTGTTTTTTTCATTAGATCATGAATTACACATGCTCCATGTAGGCAATGTAGTTCACAGATTTTTTTATGTTTTCCTGGTTCAAGAATTAAACTTACTGGGATGTATCTTGTGTGTCATAGATTTTCAAATGGATTCCTTCAAGAAGCAACCTATTAAAGATTGGGGTGAATACAAATCTCTGAATGCTTTGCAGTATATTCTTGTGTAAGTTATTTATTATTGTACATTTATTAGACATTTTTCCAACATTGTCATGCCATTAATTGATTTAAATAAGAAATTGGCTGTTGTGATTAACTGGAATCCTTAGGTAGTCCATGCCATCAGTGAGTGAAAGGAACAGTTCTCATCAAGACCTGTATTGGTGCAGCGTGTTCTAGAACACAAAGTGATTTTTATCACACACCATAAAAATCTTATGAATCTCAAATCAGCCAAGAGGTTACGCCATAAGCAAACTACATGGGCTTTATTTTTTTTTAGGTTTGATTTTGTGGTAAGATTTAGACCCGGTAGTAACTACGTTAAAGCCTGAACAAGTTCCCATTCTAGCTCAGGTTATTGTCATGTCCAGTGTGTTCATGGACCTTTGTGGAGGAGATTTGGAAATAGCCCCTGCCAATAATCCTAACCAAAATTTATTTGATTCCCCCTAGTATCATCTGTGAGTCTATCAGGAAGACCTTGATTTTGTATTTTCAGGTCACCACAGGATGAACGATACTATCTGACTGGTAACCAGGAATATTTGACCGCCACCCGTTGTTCAGGATTGTAAGAAGTATATTTTGGCATGTTAAATCTGTGCATGAGCCAAAATGTATTGAATCCATCCTGCTGAACATCTACAGTGTTTACATAATCCTAAAGGTTCATAGACACATTTCTCCATTGACTTCATTACTGTCCTGGCATCCTCAAAGTGAAAACTGCTATTTGGTTGGTGAAGCATAAAGTAGATTCAGTAAACAGTGTCATTTTGTTCCTTTGTCTGAGTTGCTTAATGGCCAAACCTTAAAGGGGTTTTCCTTCATAGTTAAATGTATTTAACATTTTAATCAATAGGTCATTGAATAATACCGTAATAAGCTCCACAACTGAATCTGTTTTAAAAAAAATTTGTACTGAGATATTGTTATACATATTCCCCTGCTGTGTACTGTGTAATGGCTGTGTCTGACCGTACAGGAACATTCTTTCTTTGAGATAAACATTATTAAAAACAGGCAGGGAAATGTTTTGCCTCTCAAAAAGAATCAGCTGTGATCCCATGCTTTGCTATATACTCTCTTTTGCTTCCTCCCCCGCCCAGGAGCTGTGGTATGATCAGACCATGTCCCTGTAAGGTCAAACACTGCCATTACACAGTACACAGCAGGGGCACACTTATAAGATTATCTCAGCACAGGAGCATTTTTTTAACACATCCAATTGTGAAACTTAGTTTAATTCCAAATGTACTTTATTCGTAGGACAACCCCTTTGAGTTATTTTTTAAATACATTACACATCTACATGACATTCTAGAACATGTTTGTGACAAAAAAACTCAATTTATTTCCAAATTCTGAGATTCATTATGTAATAAGTTCAATATTGAATTGTCCTTTTTGTATGTTTACCACTCAGAGATTATTGGTTAAATTGAACACGCCAACCAGACACTTGAGCAATATCTTCATTGCTATGTCTCATCAGTTTTACTGGGTGGAACATCTGCATTTAGCTGAATTTATCTTAATTAATCAGTACCTAGAGTTCACTAAATCCCCTTTTCTCTTGGGTAATCTTGGGTATCAGCTCTGTTTTCATTCAATTTCAGTCTCTACATTGAATACTTAAGAGGTTTATTAATCCAAAGCTTATCTGGCAGGTCAGAGAAAACCTGAGAAGATGACAGACCTCTTCTGCTTATAAGAGGAGTATATGCAGACCATGTTTTGATGTGGGGGACAAAATGTGGTTATTTGCTAAAAATCAGTCTTAAAAGTCCATTTCACTAAGCTAGAGCCCAAGTTCATTGCTCCATTGGAAATAACTGAGGTCATTAACGGTTTTCTAATTAACTCCCTTTGTGATCCTTGGATCGGACTTCACACTGTATAAATCTAGGCAATCCTTGATTTTAGTTGATGGTTAGAAATTCATCTGACCCTGGTCCACTCCTGTTTCTTTGCTCCTGCTTTTGGCAGCCCTATTTATTTTGTTCCTATTCATTTTGCCGCAATCATTGGGCACTAAAATAATTTTTACTCTGAAACATCCAGTGCATGCTAATTTTGAGAAAACCTATGTGGGTTCTATAGTCTTACTACACCATCTCCACTGCACTTGTGCCTTGGGAGCTCTGCAAATGATAAAGCAAAGTGGCAATCCTTCTTTTTTGATCCCTGTTTGCCAAAACACTGGTTTACGACCACATATTGGGTATTGCCTTAGTTAGGAAATTGTGTAACACACTGTGAGATATGTTTTTGCATAATAGTTCATCTGAAACTGAAAAAATTGAAGCTAGGATAAAATTTTGGTGTAAAAAATTGAATGTTAATTTTTTTTCATTTCAGAACATTCTTGTAAGTGCATACATTAAAATAGAAAATATGTTATACGCCTACCAAATGTTTGCCTGAGTTCTCCATCACCCCTTTACATACTGGATATAAGATGGGAAAATGGATACTTATACAATGAATCATCATTTTAGTAGTCTGATGTAAAAAAAAAATAACTAAATAGTGTTAGATTTAGAGTGGGCTTTGAAGACCTAAGGCCTTTTTCACATTTCCGATTTTTGACGTCAGTCAAAATCCACCAGTTTGTGAAAAAAACAGATCCGCCCTTTTTTGGCGGATCCACTTTTTTCCCCCATAGACTTGCATTAGTGGCGGATGTTGACTGAGGGTCGTCCGTTGGATCCGATTTTTGACGGATCCGTGAAAATTTTAGCGGTTCCCAGGCGAACCAGATGGACCCTGCAACGTTTTTTTGGATTGACGGTCTGCTATTTTTAAGTGCGCATGCTCAGATGCCTTCCTCTGGGAAACATTTTAACCCTGAAATACCGTACTGGAAGGGGAGAAATATCTCTCTCTCTCCTTTTCCAGGCCGCGGTCGCTTTAAATTTCGGCACTTTGCATCTTCCACGGATCCGTCCTAAAAATGGTCCGCTGACATCCGTATGTCACTAAACGGAGGCGGATCCGTTGGTTTTTACCTTGGGTGGATTTCAGCTGACCGCTGGCAACGGAAATGTGAAACAGGCTTAAGTAATCAAGATTAGTACCTGGAGATTTCATACTCTACAATGTCAGTGCCAAGTGTTGATTTCTTTTTCATGTGTTATTACATTGCAGACTGTTTGAATGACTTCAAGACATTTATCAAAGTCACCTTTGAAATGTCAGTTTGCAGTTATATAATACCAAAGTATGTGACATTAGTGAATATAAAGCCTTGCATTTCCACTACGTATCTACTTGTTCTTGAGATGAAAAACGTGTTTGAAGTTGTTAATTGTCGGGATGTTCGAAATCTGGAAAGGTACTGTCCTTTATCAGAGGTTTAGAGAAGTGATATTTTACCATTATTTACTTACAATCTCAAAATAAATAAATTTCACTTTCTTAGGATTTTGTGTGAAATTATGTCCAATTTCCTCCTTTTCTGTTTTTTTATGTTATTCTATTCTAGTGCACACAAAGGAAATAAACATGTATAACAAAACATGTAATTTCAATAATTTTCTGTGAGAAGTACTTCACTTTGTGGAACAATTTCAAGGAAGCCAACACTTTCAGAAATAACTTTATACATACACATTGGATGAAATAAGTATTGAAAACATCATCAATTTTCTAACTAAATATATTTTTAAAGGCGCTATTGACATGAAATTCAATCCCATCCACACAAACAAAGAAATTAAGCCGTAGATGTCCATAAACTAAGTCATGTGTGTGGAGACACGGGTAGTCTGGGGGTACTCTCGTCTCCTGGCCTGAGAACACATGGACCAGTGCTCATTGCACTGAAAGACCGCTCGCCTTTTATCGTATGCATAATACTACTCAGACAACACAGGGTGAGTATAAAACAGTGTGGCAATACTCTATTGAACCACAAATCTGACAATAACATAAAGAACAGTCCCAGCATATGCACAACCCCAGCCCACATCATGCAGGCTAAGTGAGGGCCTGACTTGACATACTGTAACACATGTAATAATATCTTGATAATAACAATAGTAACACATGTAATAATAACATGTATAATGTCATGAAAGATCATTGTAAAAAAAACTGGATTGTCCATCTTATTGTAGCTGAGACCCACTTACCTCTCTATATTATATTATTCTGGTCATTTGTAACCTGCAAGGATCCTCCACCATGCTTGACTGTTGTCTGTAGACACTCTTATTTTACTGATCTCCAGCCCAGAACAAACTGGACATCAGTCCAGATCACCTGCTGCTATTTTTCTGCACCCCAGTTCCAATGTTGCCCTGCATAGTTGAGTCACCTGGCCATGTTTCCATGCTCAAGGCAAAGATTTTGGCTGCAATTCTTCAATAACGACCACTTTTGGCCAGGCTTCTCTGAACAGTAGCTGGGTCCCACTGGTTGCTACCAATTCTAAGCTAATGGCATTGTTGGACATATTTCAATGTTAAACGGAAGTGTTTCATCTGCTGCACCAATCTTTAAGGTCATAATAGGTATGTTGATATAAAAATGTAAAACTTAGGATTCTCAGAATATGGCGACACAAATATAGTTTTTCTTCAGAGCTTATTTATTGTACTAAAGATATAAAACAAATATACTAGTATGCAAATTCAGTATCACTATTATTGTAATGATCCACAGAATAAAGTTAACAATTTATTTGTGTAGCATATAAAAACTATCAAATTTAAAAGGTCTAAAAACAACAGCAGAATTGCTGTTTTCTTTCTATTTATCCAAATAGCCAATAAAAGATAGGTAATAGGTCAAATGTACTCCAAAATTGATCCATAGACATATACAACATGTCATGCAAAAAGCAAACCCTGAAACAGCAATGTCAAATAAAACATTTAGGGGTTCCGGAATGGTGACTATGTGACACCTCACATCAACCATGTTCTTGCAGTTACGTAAGTAGTATAGCTTTTATCCAGCCATTAATTTTCATGCAATTCTGAATGGTATATCGAGTAGAACATACAATATATCATGTGGCAGCCCTTGTGTTCATACATTCTTAAATAATTTCTGCATGACTGCGCTCTCAAGTGACAAGGTTATTTCCCAATTTCGCTCAGAGATGAGAATCTGCATAAGGAAAACGCTAGTAAGGAATTGGCAACCCCGTACTCACGGCTATTTCCTAAAATGGACAAAAAGGTCAATGACTTAAGGACATTATTATGTAAGTCTGGACTGAAATGTTTCCATCTTCTTCATTCTTGAAAGATGCAAGATACTTTGTGTTAAACAGCTGGATTCATGCTTTCATTTGAAACGTAAAATTGTAGGACGATAGTGTGTTTCTTTTTGTTATTGAATGGAATTTGACATTTGTTTCGAACTGGTTCTTTTGCATGAATGTTATATAATGTACATTTGGTAATCCTTCAGTCTGCTGCAGTTTTAAGGTACAGACCACAGATCTCTTGTACTGATTTGTATGCACATAACTTTTCTTTATAGCTGAGATAATGTGGCAAAGTGAATGAACCCCTTCTATGGTGTCTTTCCAAATATCAGCTCTTGGGAAATTTTATAGCACATACTGTAAATTGCAAGGTAATTTATAGTATTTAAATTGTATTGTGCTATCAGCAAATAGGTGAAGTTTTATGTGAAGTCATGATTAAGGAAACATATGACATTTTCTAATTTGGATTGTGTGTCAAGTCACGGATTCATGATCTTTGTTTATCATCTTTGAAAAGCCCCTTTATTTGCCGTCTTTAAATGAGAATTTGTCTGTAGTCATGTTATCATTTCACAGGTCTACATAGCTCATCACAATTACACAATTGTTGGAACTCTATCTTGCAATAATCTCACATGATCAGGACAGATTTCATCCATAGGAAATAAATACATTGAATTCAAGGACAGCAAGCAGAGATCTAAAAAATTGAAAAGAACTGATACATGATAGCGATTTTAACTTTTCATTACGCAATGAATATTTTTGCTTGCTGAAGCCAGAAAGCACAGGTTCTATTCAGAGTCGGGACGAGGGGTAGGCATCTGCCTAGGGCGATATATACTGCCTTCCCAGGGGGTTGCATTTTGAGGGAAATAAAAACACACTGACATTGATGGATGCCTGCATCCGTCCGTCACCTTCCTCCGGATGCAGGTATTCAGCAAAGTGATGGGGGCACACAGAGAAGCAGTGTCAGTCACTGACACCACTCACCCTTCTCTCTGCCTGTTCCCCCTGCCATCGCTCCTTCCACCTACTCAATTGTATTTGTATCTGTAAAATATGAACATAGTTGATGTTGGCCCCACACGAGACAGGAGCAGAGGATCTTTAATCACCTCCCTGCTCTGCCGGAAACTCCAGCACACACAGAAGGCATTTGACATCATCGCGCCGTCCAGCACCCACTGCTGCATCAGGTGGGAGAAGAGGCAGAGCAGTCCTGGACAGGGAGCTTGGATTAGGTGAGTATAACCTTTTTTAGCTTTATTCTATTATTTTCCTAATGGATGGAGGGGAGGTAATATACCTAGGGCCTGTGAGGACATTCCAAGATGAGCTGACTTTGGGGATATAAGGGGCTTGCTTTGGGGACATAAGATGGGTTGTGTGGACATCACAAGAGAAGCTGAATATGGTGACATAAGGGGCTTGCGATGTGGACATAAGGGGATGGCTATGGGGATAATGCTAGAGGGCGATGATAATATGGACATAAGGTGATGGCTATGAGGACATTACAATGTAGGATGGCTATGTGGATATAAGGGGCTGTCTATGGGGACAATACAAGAAAGGCTGGCTATAAGGACATTACAAGAGGGGCTGGCTATGCTGACATAAAGGGCTAGCTTTAGGGACATTACAAGAGGGGCTGGCTATGGGGACCCCATAGCGCGGTTCATAGAAATCCCAACAGCTTTTTTCTTTAGTTTTTTTCTGGGGACATAAGGAGCTGGCTATGGGGACATTACAAGAGGGGCTGGATATGGGGACAATACAAGAAAGGATGGCTATGGGGACATTACAAAAGGTGCTGTGATGACACAACGAGAGGGTGGACATATCGTTTTGGGTGCTGCTTGGGACCTTATATAGGGGGCTGAGGGGACCATACTGTATAGGGGGGCTGTGCAATACATTATACTGTATATTGGGGGCTGTGCTGGATATCATACTGTGTGGGGTGTTGTGGGGGACATTATACTGTGTATAAGGGCCTGTGGGGACTTTATCCTGTATTGGTGACTTGGGGGCCATATTACTGTATGGAGTGTTGTGGTGCCATCATACTATATTATGGGAGATGTGATGTACATCACAGTGTACTTTGGGGCTGTTATGGATATTATACTGTATATTGGGGTATGTTGTGGATATCATACTGTGTGGGGAGCTGTGGGGGACATTATACTATATATAAGGGCATATGTGGCCATTATCCTGTATTAGTGACTGAGGGCCATAATACTGTATCGGTTTCTGTGTGGACCATCATACTATAAAATGGGGGTTGCAGCAGACATCATACTGCATGGGTGATGTGATGGACATCACAGTGTATATTGGGGCGTTATGAATATTATACTATCTATTAGGGGATGTGGTTGATATCATACTGTGTGGGGTGCAGTAGAGGACATTATACTGTAAAGAAGGGTCTGTGGGGCCATTATTTTGCATCAGTGACTGGGGGGCCATAATACTGTATTGGGTGCTCTGGGGTCCACATACTATATAATGGGGGGCTATGTTAGACATTACACTGCATGTAGGCTGTAATAGATATTATAGTGTATATTGGGGCTGTTGTGGATATTGTACTGTATAGACAGCTGTGGTGACCATAATATTGTTTTGAAGAAAAGCTTGAGTAGGGGGTAGTTTGGAGAGGACAACATAGTGGACAGGATGAGGACTTAGTGTGAAAATGGTGCACCAAATGAATTTGGAGAGGGAGCAGGGTGAAATAAGGGCTCAGTATGAAGTGAGGTTAGTATGGCAGGGAACAGTGTGGAGATATAGAGAGTGTAAGGGAAAACAGTGGAGACGGGACAGCCATGGTATAAGCTATGGTTCATAGGGACAGACATTGTGGCACTTACAGTTGATAATGGCAGACAATGGGGCGGTTATAGCTGATATTTTTAGATAGTGGGTTATACCTTATTTTTAAGTGCACCGTGTGGGGATGTGCTACAGAAGACAAGAGAAGAGGGACATCTGCAGAGAAGAGCTGTGGATGTGAAAAATCACCATGGCATCTGAGCAAGATGGAGACAAAAAGGAAGAAAGTACTCAATCAAAGAAGATGTCACCTATAAGGTACCTGGCTGTAAATACTTACTTGATACTGACTATGTCTCATCAGTACTGTGGTTCCTGTATTTCCCACAGTCTGATAATGATTCAACACCACAAATATTACTCCACTTGCCACCGCACTAGGGCAAGTAAGTGGGAAGAGCCAGGCAAAGCGTCAAAATTAGTATATCTAATAGATGCGCCTTTTCTGGGTTGGCTGCGGACTACTATTTTTGGACTGGGGAAGCCAATATCCATTGCCCCTTACCAGTCTGAGAATCCCAGCTGTCTTCTTTAGCTTGACCCCACCTTGTGTTTTTGTTATTATTCATTTAAATAATTTTAAAAAATGGTGTGGGACCCCTTTATTCTTGATAATCAGCAATGATAAAGCTGACAGGTGAGGGTTGCAGCCCACATTTGTCAGTTCTGCCTGTGTTGGTTGTCAAAAATAGAGGCCCCATGTCATTTTTTATTTATTTATTTATTTATAGCACAAGCAAGGGCTGATGCATACTCCCATCAGCGGTGCCTGCTGTCGCTGTTATCAGTAACAGAAAGCGTCCGCTGATGAGAATTGTAGCTGAAGCCTGTGACCAGTGGTAACCTTTTTACCGCTGTTCACAGCTGCTTGCTCACGCTGTCATCTGATCAATTATCTAATCAAAATCAGCAGGAAAGTGTATCTGACCTGCGTACAAATAATCTTTTCTCTAATGTAGCATTATATACAGTATATGAAGGTGATGAATAAATAAATGGAAATCTTAGGCATCTCTATTATTTGAATTATTGTTGTTATAGTACTTTCAATATTCTTTCTTGTATGTCAACACAATTGATCTCACAATATATATAAGCCTTCAAATAAAAAGAAACAACAGGTCTGGGTCATATTTTACATGCCCCACGAAAAGTTACTGTGTAGCCTGGCTGATGTACTTAAGAGAGAAAGCAAATGTTAATCTTTCATATGTGCTCAAGATACAGTAAATGGGAATGTATGTACCTTCGTACATTGATATCACTTGTCCTCAGCTAATGACTCTTTGGTTCTTGAAACCTCAAGTCGGTATATTTTCCTGAATTCCACATTAAACTAGATTAATTAAAGTAAGGGAACCACATATTGCAGTCCTCTGGTATAAATGTATCATGGAAGGAAAGTTCTGCTCCAGCTGCTATTAAAATCTTCTTTAATGAAAAGCCATTAAAACATACAATGGTGAAGACTCTCCATATAACCTCACCACAACAGAGATGACAGGCTACGCGTTTCGACCAGACGGTCTTTGTCAAAGCCATGTTTGAAATTTGCCTTAGATTAGACATATATATGTAGCTTAACGAATAAAACATCATATAAAAATCACATGATCACATGAGCCAATCCAATTGGACACATGTAATTAAATACAAAAGCGACATAGAAAAAAAAACAAAAAAAAAAAAACGCAAAGTTTTTTTTCTCTTTTGAGAAAAAAAAGGGGAAATTCAACAATAGTGCAACAATAGATCATGTCTTTTATTGAGACCGCTTGGATGTCTAGTATTTAAATGGTATATCCAAAATGCTTCCCGAGTAAGGAGACATCGCCTGATGTCTCCCCCACGGGATGACAGGTTTACTTTTTCTATTCCCTGAACTTTAAGGTGTGATGTATTACGGGCATGGCAATCAATAAAATGTTTGGAAACTGCTGAGACATTCCGTATAAAATTATTTGTATTGCTAATATCATTTAAATGTTCCCTTATTCTTATTTTTAGCTGCCTCGAGGTGCAACCAACATAGGATAAATCACATTGTTCACAATTAATTTTATACACTATGTTGCTAGAATTGCAATTGATATAATTTTTTATTTTAAAACATGAAGTATGATCATTATTAGAGAATTCCTGAGAAATTTGGGCATATTTGCATATTTTACAAATGTTAGCACCACATTTGTAAAAGCCCTTCACCGTTAACCAGTTTTCTTTAGGCTTGTGATGTGTTAGTGAAAACATGCTGGGGGATAATATACTCCCTAAAGACGGTGCTTTTCTTGACACCACATTAATTCCTGATGATAAAATTTTAACCAATTCATTATCCTGGTGCAGAATGGGTAGAAACTTGTGAACAATATTTTTTATAGATGTGAATTGCGGGCTATACTGGAAACATATATAGGGTTTTTTTCCCATAGTTATTGCCTTTTTTTTTCCCTTCTGTACTTGATGCCAGCAAGTCATTTCGATCTTTGGTTTGCACTATTTTTTGTGCTCTAGTTAGGGTCCATTTTGGATAATTGCGATTTGTCAATTTATCGGTAACATGTGCAAATTCCTCTTGCAAGGATTCCTCTGAGCTGCAATTACGTTTAACTCTGGTGTATTCACCAACAGGGACTGACCTGATTGTATGTTTTGAATGACTGCTCCTTGCATGTAGCACCGTGTTCCCACTGTATGGTTTATGGTGCGTTTTGGTATGAATGACCGCACCATCTGTGCCACTCAAACACAAATCCAGAAATGCAATATTGTTAGAACTGTAGTTATACGTGAATTTGATATTATAGTTATTAGATTTAATATATTTTATGAAATCTGGTATGGCAGAAATATCTCCACCCCAAATGATGAGGGTATCATCGATATATCTACCATACCAGATTAATTGCTTTGAAAAAGGGTTGTCAGTGGAATATATATATTCCATTTCCCAGAATGACATTACAAGATTTGCAAGGGAGGGTGAGAATTTAGCTCCCATTGCAACTCCTCTAAGTTGCAAAAAAAATTCTCCATTGAACGTGAAGAAATTATGTGACATAAGAAATGCAACTACTTGTAGAATGTAATTTTGCAGCTCAGATGAAAAATTGCTGTATTTGACAAAATGGAATTGTAATGCTTGTATGGCTATATCATGGAAAATGCACGTGTATAATGAAATAACATCACAAGTTAGCCAACTATATTTGGATGACCAAGTTTTTTTGGAGAATGCCCCCAAAACCTGTTTGGAGTCCCTGATATATCCTGGGGTGCGCTGCACTAAAGGTTGTAACAGCGAATGTACCCACTGACATAAATGCTCATTATTTGAGCCAATGCCCGATACTATGATAAATGTATCATACTTATGGATGGAAAGTGTGAACCAGCATTGGCTACTCTGACTCATTTACTGATTTTGCCATAAATGTTTAAGGATATTGCTCCTAAATGTCTCCATATACCTTTACTGCCAAGTGTCATGTTGTTTTATGCCTCTTTGCTTAACTTCCTGTGCCCTGGCACAAGATTTGTTGTCATATCGATCAATTCCTCTTTACCATCCTCTGTTCCCTTTTTACTACATTCCTCACCATTTGTTGTGCCGGACTGCAAGCCAGCAGTGAGCACTGACCTGTAATTCCACCTAAACCCTCTCAAACACAGCTAAGGTCACAAAATGATTGGGCAAAGCAAGGTATTTAGTATAGTGATTATCTAAGGTAGTTAGTTTACATGAAAGGGACATGTAAAGTAGTGACCAACTCCCTTAATTATAGCCATAGCAGCTAGCCATTGCAGTTGCTATTGGATCCAAAAATAGAAAGCCCCCATTCATGTCCAAGTGCATTCTTTTTGCTGGTAATAACAAGTTGGAGGTTTTCTGTAATTTATCACTACTTAGTTGGATTCTCTGATAAACATGTAGGTTTCTATTATCCATTCCTTTGTTTATTGCTACCTGTGCTTCTGTTTCAGTTTCCTATCATTAGATGTTGGTGGCCCATCATCTTTTGCTCTCAAGTTTTGTGAATTCTATGTATGTAACTAGGAGACAGAAATGTGTAAATACATAAATAGATATTTAAACAGCGTGCCCCATCTGCCCCTATACTCTCTGCCTTTTTCTTGTCGGTGAATGGTCAAATTAGAATTTTGTTGAGGGGGGTGTATTAGTCCCTAAACATGTATATTACCTGATTTAGCATTTCTTTTTATCATGAAATTCATGACATACTTATATCCAGTGGTGGATTATAATGAGGTCAATCTGCGTGGTAGCCCAGGGCCCAGTGGTGTGGGGGGGGCCACCAGCCCAGGGTAAATTGCCCCATTATAATCCGCCACCATAGCGCCACGCCCCCCATGTACCGACCCCATCCTCGCCCTCCCAGACAGACCCACCAGCCACTGCAGCCCCTCACTGATAAATCCCTGCTCTGTGTGCACAGGACCTGTGATGAGGTCACAGGAGGGGAGGAGTCATGGGTCACATGATCAAGGGCTTAGGTCCAAGGCCCCTGATCATGTGACCCCTCACTCCTCCCCTCCTGTGACCTCATCACAGGTCCTGTACGCACAGCCCTGGTGTCTGCAGGACTCTGCTGTGCTGGTTGTCATCATGCTGAATGAGGGAAGTATATGTTGGGTCAGGAGGGGTTTACAGGGTGGATGTAGCTGTGTGTGTGTGCGAGGTGTTTGGAGCTGAGCCGCGCATGTGCGAGGTGTATGGAGCAGAGCCACGCGTGTGGGAGGTGTACGGAGCAGAGCCGCACATGTGGGAGGTGTACGGAGCGGAGCCGCACATGTGCGAGGTGTACGGAGCGGAGCCGCGCGTGCGTGAGGTGTATGGAGTGATGCGTGTACAAGGTGAGCAGAGCCGCACATGTACCAGGTGTACAGAGCGAAGCCCTGTGTGTACAAAGTGCACAGAGCTGAGGCGTTCTGTTCTTTCTTTCCCCTCTTTCTTTCTCTCTCCCTCTCTGTTCTTTCTTTCCTCTCTTTCTTTTTTTCTCTCTCTCTGTTCTTTTTTCTGTCCCCTCTTTCTTTCTCTCTGTTCTTTCTTTCTTTCTCTCTCTGTTTCTCTCTCTGTTTCTTTCTTCTTTCTCTCTATTCTTTCTTTCTCTGTCCTTTCTTTCTCTCTCTCTGTTTTATTTTTTCTCTCTCTGTTCTTTCTTTTCCTCAGTACCAGTCAGTGTGCCCAAAGTACCACCCATTGTGCCCATAATGCCAGCTGCTGTGCCCATAATGCCAGCCACTGTGCTCACAATGCCAGCCACTGTGCCCTCAGTACCAGTCAGTGTGATCAGCAGTGCTAAATGGGTGTGGTTGGGCGTGGACATGGATGTGACTAGTTGTGAAATAGGTGTGGTCAATCATCATAGTGGAAGTCCTCTGTTTCCATAAACTTTGTTATATGTGGGCAGTGTGCACCTCTAGTAAGGTGGGCACGAGATGGCATGTCTTGTCACCTTTGCCTCACACGTAAGTTACTATGAGGTGTACTTTATTCCTGCCACATTTCTGTCTTGTCCTACTCTGAGAAATGTTTTGACCAGTTGAAAGTTATACAACCTGAGGATTGTGCATGTGTGCACTGCCCGCATGCAGTAATATGTGTGTGTATATATATATATATATATATATTTACTTAATCCAACCCCTATATAAACCCTGCCCCTCCGACTGCCGTCTACTCTCCCATGCTCCTGTTCCAATCCTGGGGTCTTTTTTGTCCCCCCTTGGTCCTCCACATGCTGAACATCTGGGACATGACTAACATTGCACAATGTGCGCTTGTTCGCCGCCAGATGCAGCGTCGTGTCCAGTGTGTGAGGAGACGGCGACTTGTCTGTGGCATTAACCCCTCTGCTGCCATGTTGGGCACAGCCTGTGACGAGGAGTGTCTCTTCTTGTGTATCCGGCCACAGGCTGCACATCGGAGGCTGCTTCTTCTATCTGGGGAGTTCATGAAGCAGAAGCCTCTGTGTGACTCATGTGAAGTAACTTGTCTGACAGGTCATGGGTCCAGGTCAGCAGGTGATTGCAGACTATTAGCTGTTTTCGATGTTAGGTACATGTGAGTCAGGACTAGATGTTGGGTGGACGCCTTCCTGTATTTGTAAGGCCTTGTGCACATGCTGAGTATTTGGTGAGTTTTTACCTCAGTATTTGTGAGGCCTCGTGCACACATTGTGCATTTGCTGAGTTTTTACCTCAGTATTTAACCCCTTCCCGCCCCTTGACGCACCGTATGCGTCATGAAAACTAGTGAGTTCCTGACCCGGTCACATGACTGGGGGGCCCACAGAGTCTGAACAGCCCAGGGCCCGGGCTACCCTTAATCCACCCCTGCTTATATCATATTTATTGGTTGGGTCATTTGATATCATAGCGACTTTCTGGAATTACATGGATTTCTGTTCTCTGAATGGGATCACTGTATCAATCAATTTCTAAAGGATAAACTTGCACTGATTATACTACTGAACCCTTCCCCAGGTTGAGGAGAGAAACCCCTCTAACAGATACTGATGATGATGAGTATGATGACTGCACTGCTCCTGTCACACAGTTGTAATGTACAGTAGGCGATTACAGTTCAGCTACTGAGTGTATACTTATATTTGGTTATTTAGAAGAATATAGAAGGGAGGATAATCACAGAGTCATCTCAACAGACACCATGGAGGAGTAACAATGAGAATGTGAACTTACAATCACATTGAGGCAGAAGGAAAAAAAAACACAAGGCTAAACTGCAGAAAAGTAAGGGCAGTATGAGTGTGGTAATTTGGTGGGGGTGCAGATTTAGAAAAAAAAAAACTGGAAGCTTGTTGAACAGTAAGATTTGTAAGAAGAATGCTAGAAAAATAAAGATACTGGAGTTAAAGCTTGAGAATATTTGGTTGAACATATAAAGATTTCTCAAATTTACAGCATTTACATTTTATTTCAGGAGCAATCAAATATTCACTTTAGTAACTAAAGTACAAATTATTGCAATTCAATAGCTGAAACTTAATGTATTTATTCATAGAACAATGCTGGTGGCATTATTTATCCCTTTTATCTAGAAATACCATACTCAAGATATTTCAGGATCTTGTGATGTTATTGGTTGCTGTGATATCTACAAGTACCATCTGACTACTTATGAAATAAGCAGTTCGATGATACCGCAGACTGATTGATTGAACATGTTAGCCTATGCAGTCCGCTTACTCAAGAAATGCTTGGTAGGAGATGTGGATGAATCCCCGCGCTGTTGCAATTGCAATTGCGGCAGCGCAGGGATTCATCCACATCTCCTACCAAGCATATTACTTCATAAGGTTGTGGCTCAACCTGTGGATCCGCCGCAGCCGCCATCTTTACATGCCTGTACTTCATTTACACCAAGTGAGCACTTTTCTCTGTGAGTCATCCTTGTGATACGTGGGATAAGACCCTATTGCGCTTTGTGTTTCCCCTCTTTCTTCTCATTTTACTCAAAAAAGGAATATTGAACTTACAGTATACACACAGTCACAGTAATAGCACAGTCACACAGTCTCCAAAGTGTTTATGTAATTTTCATCAAGATAATCATGATTTCCAAGATTCAAATCCACAAAAATCTTCGAGTATGAAATATGTATTGTTTATACATTTTTGGCCGTGTTTTTTAAGACGGGTAAACATGGGTAAACATTCTTTCCATATCAACATGCATCTAACAAATGATCAAATTGCTGTATACTGTATCTCTTAAAATTTATTCAAGAAATTGCAACAGATTACAAAATGACACAGTGTGGTTGAAAGCAGAGTATGAAACTATTGTAAAATCCTAGAATGTTAGAGTTAGACAGGACCTCCAGTGTCATCATGTCCAATGCCTTGCTCAATGCAGGATTCACTAAACCATCTCAGACAGTTTTAAGACTTCAATTGAAGGAGAACTCAACATCTCTCGTGGCAGATTTTTCAACTCATTCATCACTCTCACTGTCAAAAAGTTTTTTCTAAAATGCAATCTGTATCTTCTCCCTTTCAGTTTCATTCCATTGATTCTCATGTTTCCATGTGCAAATGAGAATAATGATGATCTCTCTACACTGTGACATCGCTTCAGATATTTGTAGAGAGCTATTAAGTCTACGCTTAGTCTTCTTACTGCAAGCAAAACATTCCCAGTTCCTATAACCGTTCCTCATAGGACATACTTTGCAGTCCGCTCACCATCCCGGTAACTCTTCTCTGAACTTGCTCCAGTTTTTCAATGTCTTTTCTAAAATATGGTGCCCAGAACTGGACCCAGTATTCCAAGTGAGGTCTGATCAAGTAGAGGGTAAGAATTACTGCATGCAGGGATGGACACTTACAACTTTTGGCCTCTGTGCAAGAAATATGTCTGGGCCCCCCTCCTTTTATGGTGACAAAGCCACACACACACACACACAGCTCTGACAAAAATTAAGAGACCACTGCACAGTTTTATAAAAATCAGCCTCTCTACATGTCTGACATCCATTCTATTCCAGTGTCAGTTGAATTCCAGTACACCTCATTCTGATTAATGCGCTTCTGATTAGGTGATCACCTAAGTCAAATCTTATTTAACTAAGGAAAGTGTAGAAAAACCCTGCTGTGGTATTCACAATCTTCTTGCAATAGGACAAGCTGGATGGCAAAACAAGTGCTACTAATATCCCAAAAGTAATAGGAATGACAAAACAACTTTTAACCATGCCAAAGGAGTTGAAAAGAAAAGTCTTGAGTGAGGAAAAGAAGGGCTCAATTCTGGCTTTATATAAAACAAAACCACTTGGAAAAAATCAGTTATAACCCCAATGGAGTCACATACCCTGTAGTAATGACTGAAAGAGGGGCGAAAATGGACACTCCTAAATAGCATATTCAACATGAAAAAATGGAGTACAAGTCCAATATTGAAAATAGATATCAAATTTATTACATATATAGTACTGACATAACAAATATATGTTACAGGATCAGGTAATATAGGCTGCTTTAGTCCTGAAAAAAGAAATCACTATATATAAAAAACTTAGTGCTTTTGTTAATAATGGGCCATAAAATAGGGACTCAACAGTGAAGGGAGATCATAAACAGGTGCACATCCTGAAAAAAATGCCCCCTTTATCCCATGCAATAGTGCTTACCCATTATAAAACACCGTCAGGACACTGCAGTGCAGCCACCGACGTGCGTTTCGCCTCTTTTTCAAGGTGCGGTCGGTGGCGGTGCTGCAGTGTCCTGACGGTGTTGTATAATGGGTAAGCACTATTGCATGGGATAAATGGGGGTATTTTTTTCAGGATGCGCACCTGTTTATGATCTCCCTTTACTTTTGAGTCCCTATTTTATGGCCCATTATTAACAAAAACACTAAGCTTTTTATATATAGTGATTTCTTTTTTCAGGACTAAAGCAGCCTATATTACCTGATCCTGTAACATATATTTGTTATGTCAGTACTATATATGTAATAAATTTGATATCTATTTTCAATATTGGACATGTACTCCATTTTTTCATGTTGAATATCAATTCTGGCTTTACTAGCAGAGGGATACAGTGAGCGTCATATTGCCTCCATCCTTAAAATTTCTAAGACGGCAGTCCATTACAACAATTTCAAGCAGCAGAGATTGGGGACAGCAAAGCTACAGACTGGTAGAGGGCGAAAACGACTTTCCACTGACCAGGATGACGGTCATCTTCGAATGTCACTCAGCAACTGGCAATGGCAGTTGGGGTAAAGTGCATAGTAAGAACAGTTCATAACAGGCCCCTAGAGGCAGGGCTCAAGTCATGTAGAAGTAGAAAAAAGCCTTTCATCAATGATAAGCAAAGGAGAGCCAGGCTGACGTTTGCCAAAGACCATAATGATTGGATCACAGAGGACTGGAGTAAGGTAATTGTGGGGCTGGGAAGACTCCAGGGTTGAACCCACAGGACCACGATGACGAACCTGACCCCGGACGAGCGGGCCAGGTGTACCACCCCCTATACAGGGAGTGTTAGGGACAGGCCCGGAGGATACTATCGCCACGGAAGCTGATATCTGGGGACAACTGGAGGAGTAAATAGGCGGACACCGGGCTGGAAGGCAGACAGGGCAGGATGGCGAACACAGGATGGACTGCTGCAGGACTGGACGGAGAGAAGGGCAGGAGGCACAGGAGCAGGCAGGAATGGTAAGGGATGGCACAAACAGGTGAAGACAGGAACAGACTGGAACGGCGGACTCTGGAAGGAAATACAAAGGAGGTGAGAGGTCAGCTGGAAAGAAAAGGCGGGTTACAGGCACAAAGCAGGGCGCTAGGCAGGAGAAGCGTTGGAGAAGGTGGACCCGAGAATCTGTCGTGGGACACAATAGATAATCAGGCAGCGACCAGGAGGCGAAGCTACCTTATATAGGAGTTATGGGAGCAGGAGTTCCGGGTCGGACCTCCAGAGTCACGGGGGTGGAGAGATGGGACTGGCCAGCCTGTGCTGTGATCTGGGGTGCGAGGTGCGCATACGCCCCGGGCTGAGCACTGAGGGTGACCGCGGGGCAGGAAGCAGAAGCGCCAGCGGGCACGCGCCTGCTGCAGAAGCGCGCTGGGAGCGGCGGCGCGCCAGGAGGTCGCGGGCAGCGCGAGCCCAAGAATGGAGGCAGCTGCAGGAGCCATGAGCATGGTGGAGGCAGAGGGCGTGGGACCAGTGGGAGCGGTAAGCGTGACAGTACCCCCCCTTCTTACGCCCCCTCTTAAGGCCGGAAAGGAACTTTGCCAAAATCTGAGGGGCTTGAATGTTCTCCTGGGGTTCCCAAGATCTCTCCTCTGGGCCAAAACCTTTCCAATCAATTAGGAAAAGGGTTTTACCTCTAGATCTTTTCATGGCAAGAATGTCCTTACTTCAAAGACATCCTGTGCGGAAATGGGCGCAGGAGAGCGGCCAGCAGAAGCGTGGAACTGGTTAAGTACGACCGGTTTCAAGAGGGAAACATGGAACGAATTAGGAATTCGTAGCGAGGCGGGGAGTTTTAACTTGTAGGCAACATCTTTGATACGAGCTAAAATCTCAAAGGGTCCGATGTACCGGGGGCCCAGTTTATATGAGGGAGATTTGAGACGGACAAATTTTGAGGATAGCCAAATTTTATCCCCAGGGTGGTACAACAGGGAATCCAGGTGTCTTTTATCGGCATGTCTCTTGAATCTGTCACGTGCTTGTTCAAGAGCGCTTTTGGTCTCCTGCCAGACCCTGGAGAACTCCTCGGTCAGAAGATCGGCTGCCGGCACACCCGTGGCCGGGAGTACCGGCAGAGGTACACCAGGATGCTGCCCGTAGACAATAAAGAAGGGTGACTTGGCGGAGGATTCGCTGATATGATTGTTGTAGGCGAACTCGGCCCAAGGGAGCAAGCTGGACCAATCGTTCTGGTGGGCGTTGGAAAAATGTCGGAGATACGTTACGAGAATTTGATTTGTACGTTCCACATGACCGTTAGATTGAGGATGACAAGCGGAGGAAAAGTCCAACGTTACTTCCATCAGCTTGCAGAGAGCCCTCCAGAGTCGCGAGGTGAACTGAACCCCTCTGTCCGAGACAATGTGCTTGGGGAAGCCATGAATCCGAAAGACATGAGAGATGAAAATTCTCACCAGCTCTGGAGCGGAAGGTAATCCAGGCAGAGAGATGAAATGGGCCATCTTGGAGAAGCGATCCACGACCACCAAAATGACTGTGTGGCACGAGGACCGAGGCAGATCCGTAATAAAGTCCATTGCGATATGCTGCCACGGGGCCGAGGGAACCGAAAGTGGATGCAAGAGGCCGGAGGGTTGGTGCCGAGGGACCTTGCTCTTGGCACAAGATGGGCAGGAGGCGATGAAGCTTCGGACATCTTGAGGCAGAGAGGGCCACCAATAAAAATGAGAGATGAGGGAAAGCGTCTTCTTGAGGCCAACGTGGCCTGCTAGCTTGGAGGCATGACCCCAGTGTAGAACTCGCTTCCTGTCGTTGTCTTGAACAAAAGTCTTACCGGGGGGTAAGGAAGTCAGGTTAACAGGAGCGACTACGATGACCTTTCTAGGCTCCACTATGTGTGAAGGTTCCTCCTCGTTGTCGGTGACCAGAAAGGACCGGGATAAGGCATCCGCTTTGAGGTTCTTATCACCAAGATGGAAATGAAGCTCAAAATCGAACCGAGTAAAAAACAGTGACCATCTGGCTTGCCGGGGGTTAAGCCTGTGTGCTGACTGGATATACAGTATATGCTAGATTCTTGTGGTCGGTGTAGATCTGGAGTGGATGTACAGCGCCCTCCAGAAGATACCGCCACTCCTCCAAGGCTAGTTTGATGGCGAGCAGCTCTCTGTCTCCGATGGTATAGTTTCTCTCCAAGGGGGAGAACGTTTTGGAGAAGAAGCCGCAGGTGACCAACCGTCCGGAGGAGGATCTCTGAGAGAGGACTGCACCGGCTCCGGTGGCGGAGGCATCCATCTCAAGGGTGAACAGCTTGTTAGCCTCTGGACGGTGAAGTATGGGAGCTGTGGCAAAGGCTTGCCTCAGGGTTCGGAAGGCGTTCTCGGCTTCAGGAGACCAGTGGTGAGGGTTGGCTCCCTTGCGGATCAAAGCGGAGATAGGAGCAGTCAAAGAGGAAAAGTGTGGAACAAACTGCCGGTAATAGTTGGCGAATCCCAGGTACTGCTGGATTGCCTTAATTCCCTGGGGACGCGGCCAGTTGAGTACAGCTGACACTTTTCCTGGGTCCATGTGCAAGCCAGAATCGGAAATGATATAACCCAAGAACGGCAGTGACGACTGTTCGAAGGCGCATTTTTCAAGCTTGGCATAGAGACGATGTTCTCTTAGACAAAGTAAGACTTGGCGGACGTCTTTTCTGTGCGTAGACAGATCCGGGGAAAATACCAGGATGTCATCCAAGTATACCACCACGCAGGAGTAGAGAAGATCTCGGAATATGTCACTGACAAACTCTTGGAACACTGCGGGAGCATTGCACAAGCCGAAGAGCATAAGCAGGTACTCATAGTGGATGTCACGGGTGTTGAAAGCGGTCTTACATTCATCACCAGAGCGGATCTGGACCAGATTATAGGCCCCCCAAAGATCTAATTTTGTGAAGGTCCGTGCTCCCCGTAGACGGTCAAATAGCTCCGGAATGAGAGGAGGGGGGTATTTGTTCTTAAAGGTGATATTGTTGAGACCTCTGTAGTCAATACAGGGACGATGGGTCCCATCCTTCTTCTTGACAAAAAAGAACCCGGCCCCTGCGGGTGAGGATGACTTGCGAATAAAGCCTCTGGCCAGATTCTCCTAAACATATTCGAACATAGCCTGGGTCTCGGAGGGAGACGGTGGAAAGATCCAACCTCGAGGCGGAGTGGAGCCGGAGACAAGGTCGATGGAGCAATCATATGGACGATGCGAAGGCAGGCTCTCTGCTTCCTTCTTGTCAAAGACATTCAAAAAGGCCCAATAGGCTGAAGGTAACTCTGTTGACATCAACGTTGAACGTGAGAGATTCTGCGGCTGTACGGTGAGCAGACACCTATTTTGGCAAGGCTGGCCCCACCGCAGGACGTCACCAGAATGCCAGTCTAGGGTAGGCTCGTGTGTTCTTAGCCAGGGAAGGCCCAAAAGGATGGTATGGGATAATGAAGGCAGCACGTAGAATACTATCTTCTCCCGGTGTAAGGCTCCAATCTGAAGTTCCACCTCTTCGGTGACCTGAGTAACGGACTCCCGCAGGGGTTGACCATCAACCGACGCAATCTGCCGAGGGGTCTCCAGGGATCTGAGAGGAATCCGAAGTCTCCTAACTGCCTCAAGTTGAATAAAGTTACCAGCCACCCCAGAATCAATATAGGCCCATTCAGAAAAACGTTTAGTACCAAGGTGCAGAAGGACGGAAAGAGTCAAGGGTAGAGAGGAGTCACAATTACCTAGGGAGGCCTCTCTTACCTGTCCTAGGCGGAGGTGTTTCCCGGACATATAGGACAGGAACGAAGGAAGTGGGATGCACTCCCACAATAGAAGCAGAGCCTCTGTTCGACCCTCTCTCTCCGGCGCTCCTCAACCGACCTGAGACGATCCACTTGCATGGGTTCCGGTACCGGGACCGCAGAAGCTGACACTGGGCGGGAACGGGGCGGACTACGAGTGGCCAGGGGAATGCGAGAAGGTCTTCTCTCCCTAGCGACCTCTCGGGATCGTTCCTGAAAGCGTAGGTCGATGCGGGTGGCCAAAGAGATCAGATCCTCCAGTGAGGTTGGAGTATCTCGACCCGCCAAATCATCCTTGATTCGACTAGAGAGACCCCGTCAAAAGGCTCCCACCAAGGCCTCATTGTTCCAACCCAACTCTGAGGACAGGGTGCGAAACCAAATGGTGTACTGACCTACCGAGAGCGTGCCCTGGTGAAGATTGAACAGAGATTCGGTGGTAGAGGCCAGGCGACCCGGCTCATCAAACACCTTACGGAAGGTGTCCAGAAAAAAGTTGGTCGTCTAAGGGGTCATCTCGTTCCCAGAGGAGGTTAACCCAAACTAGAGCCTCCCCTTCTAAATGGGACATGATAAAGGCCACCTTGGCTCAATCAATGGGATACTGTTGCGGCAGCAACTCAAAGTGCAGCTGGCATTGATTTAAGAACCCTCTACACGATTTGGGGTCGCCACTGTATCGCGGGGGCTTAGCCAAACGAGGAGATGGAAGCAGGGACGCAGCCTGAGCCGGGGCTGCGGCTGCGGTCTGGAGAGCTAGCAGGCGGTTATCCACCGAGGCCATGTAATTGAAAATGTGGGCCTGAGTGTCGCGCTGCTGGGTGAGCTCCTGTTGGAGGCCGGCGATCTTGGAGGCACTCCCCGGATCCGAGGCCTGCAAAGATGACAAACGGGACTCCATGGATTTGAGGAAAGACATTATTCTTGCCTGATTTTCCCGTAGGAACAAAAGTTCCTTTTGGGTCAGGGTCGGGGTACCAGCGGGGTCCATGGCCTGATTATACTGTGAGGCTGGGAAGACTACAGGGGTGAACCCACAGGACCGCAACGACGAACCTGCCCCTGGGCAAGTGGGCCAGGTGTACCACCCCCTATACAGGGAGTGTTACGGGCAGGCCCGGAGGAGACTATCGCCACGAACGCTGATACCTGGGGACAATTGGAGGAGTAAATAGGCGGACACCAGGCTGGAAGGCAGACAGGGCAGGATGGCGAACACAGGAGGGACTGCTGCAGGACTGGACAGAGAGAAGGGTAGGATTCACAGGAGCAGGCAGGAACAGTAAGGGATGGCACAAACAGGTGAAGACAGGAACAGACTGGAACGGCGGACTCTGGAAGGAAATACAAAGGAGGTGAGAGGTCAGCTGGAAAGACAAGGCAGGTTACAGGCACAAAGCAGGGCGCTAGGCAGGAGAAGCGTAGGAGAAGGTGGACCCGAGAATCTGTCGTGGGACACAATAGATAATCAGGCAGCGACCAGGAGGCGAAGCTACCTTATATAGGAGTTATGGGAGCAGGAGTTCCGGGTCGGACCTCCAGGGTCACGGGGGGGCGGAGAGATGGGACGGGCCAGCCTGGGCTGTGATCTGGGGTGCAAGGTGCGCATGCTCCCCGGGCTGAGCACTGAGGGTGACCGCGGTGCAGGAAGCAAAAGTGCCGGCGGGCGCGCGCCTGCTGCAGGTGGTTATCCTGGAAAAACAGTTGATTCCTTCAGCTCAGGCAATGTTCCCCAACTCTATGGACTGATTTTTCCAGCAGTGCAATGTGCCATGCCACACAGCTAGGTCAATCAATGTGTGGATGAAGGACCACCAGATCAAATCCCTGTCATGGCCAGCCCAATCTCCAGACCTGAACCCCATTGAAAATGTTTGGAATGTAATGAAGAGGAAGATGGATAGTCACAAGCCATCAAACAAAGAAGAATTGTTTAATTTTTTGTACCAGGAGTGGCATAAGGGCACCCAAAAGCAGTGTGAAAGACTGGTGGAAAGCATGCCAAGATGAATGAAAGCTGTGATTAAAAATCATGGTTATTCCACAAAATATTGATTTCTGAACTCTTCCAGAGTTAAAACATTAATATTGTTGTTTCTAAATGATTATGAACTTGTTTTCTTAGCATAATCATTTTCTGAAAATAAATACAAAATTTAGTGCTTGGAAATTCAAAGATATGTTTTCAGCAGTTTATAGAATAAAAGAGCAATTTACATTTTACTCCAAAATATACCTATAAAAAGCAAAATCAAACAAACTGAAAATTTCGCAGTGGTCTCTTAATTTTTGCCATAGCTGTATATGTATAGCCATTCACATATACATGCATATATATTGCATAGTCTCATTTATTATGTATATTGCTGTCTCTTATTACACAGTGCATTCTCTTGTTATATACAGTACCGTCCCTTACATATCGGATTATATAGAGCCCTGCCTTTTTTACATACCTTCTACTCTTGTTAGACATATAATGCAATGACTGCTGACGGAGCATGGGAAAGCTTTTTTCCTAATGGAGGAGCTGATGGACTGGTCATCTGGTCACCGGCTGATCCATCAGCAGTAATTTTATATTTAACAAGAGAGGGGACTATGTAATAAAAGAAGGCGCTGTGAATAACAAAAATAGCAAGAGTACACTACTGTATGTAGGAGACAGTGCTGTACATTATAGCAGAGGAGGCTATATAATAAAGGACAGCACTATATATAACTTGAGAGGATAGTATGTAATAAGAGACGGTGTTATACATAATAAAAAAGGAAACTTTGAAACTAAGAACGGCGCAATACATAATAAGTGAGTACACTATATGCTAAGGATTGTACTATACATAATAAGTGAGTACACTATATACTATGAGACTGTGCTATACAAAATAAGGCTTCTTTCCTGTATCTGTGTGCAGTGTCAGCGTGCTGCCCGCTTACAGACGCATTGAGCATGCCCTATTCTGATCCTCAAATTCAGATCAGAACAAAACATTCTCAGTCCATGTGCTGCCAATAAAAAAATCTGGAAGCACACAGACATATCAAACAAATGTCAGTATATAGAATAAGGGATTTTAAAGATAACATTTTTACTCCAAGTCACACAGAACAGATACAAAATAATATTTACATCCACACACTTACTGCTGATGTCTTGCCTAATTAGAGCCATTTTCTGCTGTTTTTTTTCCATCTGGTCAGACCTTTATGTCGACATCTCCCAGCTATGACTCGTCTTCTTACAATGATCATCACAGCCCTGAAAATAACAAGATCATATACAGTATATTGTATATATACTTGTGTCTCCTCCCTGAATACAGATATGTACCCCACCATTAAAAATATAAAGTCATAAGCAGTACTGTTACCCTCATTAACTATATTCTCTGCCTCCCAATAATATAATCAGTCTCTGACTCTGCCCAATTAACTGTAACAAAGCACACAAAAGAAGAAAGTCGAGGAGGACCAACAAATGAGCAGGAAAAAATTTGTACACCAAGTGGTATATGTTTAGTCCAAACCCCCACAGACTATATAATACTTCTTAGGACCCCCTGACGAAGGCTACAGGCTGAAACGCGCGTTGGGGAGGGTCGGCTATCCCAGGCAGTAAGGAGTTTTACGCCCTGTAAGTTGTAATTTTATATACAATTGATACTTTGAGCTTTATGCTGCAGATTTTTATACTTGTCCAGAGCCAGGATACGTCTTGCCTATACATTTACATCCATGGATGGGTCTGGGTATTCCGATTGGTAATCAGTAGTGTTGAGCGATACCATCAGATACCCTAAAATATCGGATCGGATGGTATCGGCCCGATACGAAAAAAGTATCGGGTATCGCCGATTCTGATACCGGAAGTCCCATTCAAGTCTACGGGACTTCCGGTATCGGAATAAGAAAAACCCTGTTCTGTCCTTGTACAGCCTCTCGGGGGTGTGTACGGACCTTCCGGGGGTCTGTGCCGGCCTGCCGGGGGTCTGTGCCGACTGCCCGGGGGTCTGTGCGGACTGCCGGGGGGGCTGCGCCGGCCTGCCGGGGGTCTGTGCCAACTGCCCGGGGGTCTGTGCGGACTGCCGGGGGACTGTGCCGGCCTGCCGGTGGTCTGTACCGACTGTCCGGGGGTCTGTGCAGGCTGCGGGGGTCTGTGCAGGCATCGTCCGATGGGACTACAAGTCCCATCGGGCGATGCCTGCTACCATGACGGTGATTGACACATTAGCCAATGATGGGACAGTAGTAGTCCCATCATCCGGCTAATGTGTTGAATGTAAAAAAAAAAAGAAAACATACTACATACATACTACATGCTACATACATGCAACATACATACTACATACATGCTACATGCTACATACATACTACATATATACTACATGCATGCAACATACATACATACAACATATATACTACATGCATGCAACATGCCGGCCGGCACAGACCCCCGGCAGGCCGGTACAGACCCCCGGGCAGGCCGGTACAGACCCCCGGGCAGGCCGGTACAGACCCCCCGGAAGGCCCGAACTGACGGCGCATCATGATGCGCACAGACCGCGCATCATGATGACGTCATTTCGGCAGCCAATCAGAGCCACAACAGTGCCTCATTGCATTATGGGAACTTCCGATTCCGATATTGAAAAAATATTGGTACTCGGTATCAGAATTCCGATACAGCGAATATCGGCCGATACCCGATATTTGCAGTATCGGTGTTAAGGACGGCGGAACGCACCAAATATAAATAATAGGAGGTGCGTTCTCCGCCCGGGGTCCACCGTGCGGTAGGTGACAAGACCGCTGCTGGACAATGGCAGACGCAACAGAAGAAGAAGTAGTGCGCACGGGTTAACGTCACCCGAACGCTAGGAGCGGCTCTGTTCAGACACAGAGTCGCTGGGCATACGTAAACGTAACGCCGCTAGCCCTGTTAACCTCACAGGAGCTGGCATGTGGCGTCGCAGCCGCGAACACCAATAGCTGCTGTTAATGCAGCGTAGCGGCAACTATAGCCGCAAGCGTCGGCGCCGAGAACCAGGCACCGACGGACGCTAGTGTAGGCGTGGAAAGCACAGTGGCGTGTAGCTTGCCACAATCTGGAGCTGACTAACCCAACACACAGTCACCATTCGTAATATCCAAGGGAAGGGGTTTCATAATAAGTCAGACACCAGTCCATGCATCCATCACCATACACACACAGCATAATATGCTACACTAGCGCATGGCCGAGCCGCCATGTGGGCTTTTTTTAGCCATGCGCTTCCGGGACCTTCCAGTACCCTGGAAAGGACCAATCAGATCCGACGCAGGACCTGAGCATGTGACCCCTGCTCTCCAGTGAGAGGTCACCTTGCGGGCATGCCCAGTAGCACGGCATGAGGACTTAGCCTCTGGAGCGGTTCCCTGCAGAACAGGATGCGCTACCATTGCTGCACCAGAGGTGGCAGCAACATCCAGGCTGTCAGAGCAAGTCTGAGTAGCACGCCTGGCTCGCCGTGATTGCTGAGCAGCACCCGGAGCGGTTGGAGGAGAATGGGAGACCGCTGGATGTCTGGCTCTGGATTCCCACTGTGCAGTGTCAGGAATCCGACGCCTAACATTACCCCCCCTCCCCACTGCGCTCAAAAGCCGCGATCAGGAGCGGTGCGTGGATAATCTCCACCGGCTCCCAGGTTCGAGCCTTGGGCCCATGACCCTTCCAATCCACTAAATAAAATTTTTTGCCACGGACAAACCTGCGCCCTACGATGGCATTAACCTCAAACTCGTCAGATGATAAGTCTGACGACCCAGCCGATGACTCAGAAAACCGGGCCATGTGAACTGGTTTGAGGAGGGACACATGAAACACGTCCGAAATGGCTAAATGTGGAGGAAGAGCCAGACAGTAGACCACTGAGCTAATTCGCTCAAGGACCTTGAATGGTCCAATATATCGCGGCACGAACTTAGGGGACTCGACCCGTAGTTTGATGTTTCGGGTGGAGAGCCACACCATGTCGCCAGGGGAGAAGCTTGGAGCGGGTCGCCGATATGTGTCGGCGGACGCCCTCATCCTTTCCTTAGAAGCACGAATAGCATCCTGAGTGCGATCCCAAATGTCCCGGGCCTCCACTGCCCAGTCTGCCACCCTGGAGTCAGTGGAGGACACTGGCATCGGAACAGGAACGCGTGGATGTTGACCGTAGTTTAGGAGGAAGGGCGTCTGACCAGTGGAATCAGCCACCGCATTGTTTAGGGAAAATTCAGCCCAAGGTAGCAAGGATGCCCAGTCATCCTGCCTGGCCGAGACAAAATGCTGCAGGTAGGTAACCAAGGTCTGATTGGCTCTTTCGACCAAGCCGTTCGTCTCGGGATGGTAGGCGGAGGACAGATTTAGCTCGATGCTGAGTAAGCTGCAGAGCTCCCTCCAGAACCGAGACGCAAACTGGGGACCTCGGTCACTCACGATTTTGTCTGGCATGCCATGTAGACGGAACACGTGCTTTATGAACAAAGTGGCAAGACCACGGGCGGAAGGCAGCCGTGCAAGTGGCACCAGATGCACCATTTTGGAAAAATGGTCGGTGACCACCCAGATGACCGTACTGCCACCAGACTTGGGCAGGCCAACTATGAAATCCATGCCAACCATCTCCCACGGTCTATCCGCCACTGGCAGGGGATATAACAGCCCCGCCGGCCTCTGTCTAGAGGGTCTGTTCCGAGCACACGAAATGCATGCCTGCACGTATTCCTTAACGTCTCGAGCCATATGTGGCCACCAATATGACCTTGCCAGGAGTTCGGTGGTCCGTTTATTGCCAAAATGACTACCTACCCTGGAGGCGTGTGCCCAGGCGAGGACCTCCGGCCGTAGCTGAGGAGGAACCAAGGTCTTGCCCTGTGGCACTGACTCGAGTGAAACTGGAGCCACGGTTGTAAAACTCTCCGAGGGGAGAACAAGCCGAGGCTCAGCCTCTCCCTCTTCCGCCGAAACCACCGAGCGTGAAAGAGCATCCGCACGGACGTTCTTCTCTCCGGAGAGATAATGCAGGGTGAAGCGGAAGCGGGAAAAGAAAAGCGACCACCTAGCCTGACGGGAGTTCAGGCGCTGGGCCGTTTGCAAATAGACCAGATTCTTATGGTCCGTGAATACCTGGAAGGGAAACCGAGCCCCCTCCAGGAGATGTCTCCACTCAGAAAAGGCCAACTTCATGGCCAGCAGCTCCCTGTCACCGATGGAGTAATTCTTCTCCGCCGGTGAGAAGGTCTTTGAGAAAAAGAAGCAAGGATGCTTCCGACCTTGAGCATCCTTCTGGAAGAGGACTGCTCCTGCACCGACGGAAGAGGCATCTACCTCCAGAATAAATGGCTTGTTCACATCGGGACGATGCAAGATGGGAGCGCCAGCAAAGTGGGATTTGATAGACAAGAAGGCCTTGGAGACCTGTTCTGACCAAGCATTAGGGTTAGCTCCTTTCTTGGTGAGAGCAACCAAAGGAGCCACCAATGTGGAGAAGTGCGGTATAAACTGGCGGTAATAATTTACGAACCCTAAGAAGCGCTGCACCGCTTTGAGTGAATGGGGTTCTTGCCAGTCCATCACCGCTTGAAGTTTGGCCGGATCCATAGCCAATCCCTGGGCCGAGATGATATAGCCCAGGAACGGCAAGGACTCCTGCTCAAACTGGCACTTCTCCAGCTTGGCGTATAGAGAGTTCGCCCGTAAACGGTCGAAGACCCTGCATACGTCTCTCTGGTGAGTGGTCAAATCTGGCGAGAAGATGAGTATATCATCCAGATAGACCACCACCGAAGTAGACAGCATATCGCGGAAGACGTCATTGACGAAGTCTTGGAAGACAGCTGGCGCATTACATAGGCCAAATGGCATGACCAGATATTCATAGTGGCCATCCCTGGTGTTAAAGGCTGTCTTCCACTCGTCTCCCTCGCGAATGCGGATCAGGTTGTATGCCCCCCGTAGATCTAGTTTTGTAAAGATCCGGGCCCCTCGCAACCTGTCAAACAGTTCAGAGATCAAGGGAAGAGGGTACTTGTTCTTCACTGTTATGGCATTGAGACCTCTGTAATCAATGCAGGGACGTAACTCTCCGCTCTTTTTCTAAACGAAAAAGAACCCTGCACCAGCCGGCGACACCGACTTCCTGATAAAACCTCTAGCCAGGTTCTCCCGGATGTATTGTGACATAACTTCTGTCTCAGGGAGTGATAATGGGTACACACAGCCTCTAGGAGGTTCTGTGCCTGGCATGAGATCTATCGGGCAATCATATGGGCGGTGTGGCGGAAGCGTCTCCGCAGATCTTTTGGAGAAGACGTCCGCGTACTGATGGTAGGGTTTAGGAAGTGCGGAGAGATCCGCAGGCACTTCAGTGGAAGCCACCTGAAGACTGCCCTTCAGACACTTTACCTCACAACTTTTGCTCCAGGCCAGTATTTTCCCTGATGCCCACTCAATATGAGGAGAGTGGCAACGGAGCCAGGGAAGACCAAGTAGCACCTGGTCAATACCGTCTGGCAAAATGAGCAGGGATAGGATCTCTCGATGGGACGGAGAGATAGAAAGCCCGAGTGGGACTGTCTGATGGGTCACCTGGGTAGGCAAACGCGCCCCATTAACCACCATGATGGTCAGTGGTTGAGGCAGCAACACCTGAGGGATAGCGTGTTTCTGGGCGAAGGTTGAGGACATAAAATTCCCTTCGGCCCCAGAATCCACGATAACATCCGCCTCCCAGGTGAGGGGACCACTGTCTAAAGTACCCCGGAATACCGGTTTGGGTGAGAAGGGTTTCATGCTGGACTGACCACCTCCTATGACCACAGGACGTGGGAGTTTTTTCACCCGCAAAGGACACGTGCTGGCCGAGTGTCCAAGTTGTCGACACTGGTAGCAGCGTACATAACTACGCACCGGTGGTGACTTGGAGTCGGTGCGGGACACCTCCATAGGTTCGGAGGGTACAGGCTCCTGTGCGGGGTATCTCAGCGGCTCGGTGAAGGTGGGAGCCAAATTAACCCTTCGTCTGGATTGTGAACGTTCCAGCCCGCGCTCCGTAAACCGGAGGTCAATGCGGGTGGAGACTGCAATCAATTCCTCCAGACTTGTGGGAACCTCCCTGGTAGCTAGAGCGTCTTTAACGTGCTCAGCCAACCCTCTCCAAAACACCGGGACTAAAGCTGTGTCCGGCCACTCTAATTCGGAAGCCAATGTCCGGAACCGGACGGCATAATGGCTGACCGAGAGCGACCCCTGTGTTAGGGAGAGTAATTGTAAAGAGGTGTCGTGCATGATCCGCGGTCCTAAAAAGACCTGCTTCAGAGCTGCGAGGAACTGGGCAGCACCCTGAACCACCGGATCATCACGTTCCCACAAAGGTGTAGCCCACTGTAATGCCCGGCCAGACAAGAGTGACACAATAAAGCCCACCTTAGCCCGCTCTGTAGGGAACCGTGCAGCCAGCAGCTCGAGCTGAATTGAGCACTGGCTCACGAATCCCCTACAGGTGGCGCTGTCACCCGAAAACTTGTCGGGAAGCGGGAGGCGGGACAGTGTCGGCGTGGGCAAAAGAGTAGGCACACGTGAGACAGCCTCTGCGACTGTCTGAGCGGCAGCCAGCGTGGTATTCGCAGCTGAGTTGGCGCTCTCAATAGCCACCAACCTGCTCTCCAGCTGCCGAATATAGCACTGCAATTGCTGCACGTCAGCCATTACCAGCCAGACCCTGGCGCTAGTGTAATGTTAAGGACGGCGGAACGCACCAAATATAAATAATAGGAGGTGCGTTCGCCGCCCGGGGTCCACCGTGCGATAGGTGACTAGACCGCTGCTGGACAATGGCAGACGCAACAGAAGAAGTAGTGCGCATGGGTTAACGTCACCCGAACGCTAGGAGCGGCTCTGTTCAGACACAGAGTCGCTGGGCATACGTAAACGTAACGCCGCTAGCCCTGTTAACCTCACAGGAGCTGGCATGTGGCGTCGCAGCCGCAAACACCAATAGCTGCTGTTAATGCAGCGTAGCGGCAACTATAGCCGCAAGCGTCGGCGCCGAGAACCAGGCACCGACGGACGCTAGTGTAGGCGTGGAAAGCACAGTGGCGTGTAGCTTGCCACAATCTGGAGCTGACTAACCCAACACACAGTCACCATTCGTAATATCCAAGAGAAGGGGTTTCATAATAAGTCAGACACCAGTCCATGCATCCATCACCATACACACACAGTATAATATGCTACACTAGCGCATGGCCGAGCCGCCATGCGGGCTTTTTATAGCCATGCGCTTCCGGGACCTTCCAGTACCCTGGAAAGGACCAATCAGATCCGACGCAGGACCTGAGCATGTGACCCCTGCTCTCCAGTGAGAGGTCACCTTGCGGGCATGCCCAGTAGCACGGCATGAGGACTTAGCCTCTGGAGCGGTTCCCTGCAGAACAGGATGCGCTACCATTGCTGCACCAGAGGTGGCAGCAACATCCAGGCTGTCAAAGCAAGTCTGAGTAGCACCCGGAGCGGTCGGAGGAGAATGGGAGACCGCTGGATGTCTGGCTCTGGATTCCCACTGTGCAGTGTCAGGAATCCGACGCCTAACAATCGGAATGCTCAACACTAGAGTTGAGCGACACGGGTCGAAAAATTTCAAAAGTCGTCAACTTTTGGCAAAGTCGGGTTTCATGAAACGAAACCCGACCCTAGGATGAGGTCGGCGACTTACGCGCCAAAGTCGCGTTTCAAAAGTTTGTTTTGCGCTCTTTTTCAGCCAATCAGGATCCACGGACACTGTGGGCAACGTGATGACATAGGCACGGGTCACCACCATCTTTCAGAAGGGCATGCAAGTGATTGGCTTGCTTTGGTGGGCGTCACAGGGGGTATAAAAGGGCGTGCACGCCGACCGCCATCTTACTTCTATATCTCAGTATAGGGAGAGGTTGCTGCTGATTCTGTAGGGAGAGCATTAGGCAGGGAAGAAGACAAAAAAACTGCTTCTGCTGCTAGCGATTTGGCCTGCACAACACACCAGTCACTGTGTGTGCAGTGCAAGGGGAGGCTATATAGTGGTGTATCAGTGGTGTTGGTTGTTGGGCTGCCTTCTAAGGCTTCCTGACATTCCTGCATTGCTGTTTACCCACTGCTCCGCAAACTGCTTTTTTAAAAGCAATCCCAATTTTTTTTTTTGTCCTGCTGAGAAGAAAAAAAAACTGCTTCTGCTGCTAGCGATTTGGCCTGTACAACACACCAGTCACTGTGTGTGCAGTGCAAGGGGAGGCTATATAGTGGTGTATCAGTGGTGTTGGTTGTTGGGCTGCCTTCTAAGGCTTCCTGACATTCCTGCATTGCTGTTTACCCACTGCTCCGCAAACTGCTTTTTTAAAAGCAATCCCAATTTTTTTTTTTTGTCCTGCTGAGAAGAAAAAAAAACTGCTTCTGCTGCTAGCGATTTGGCCTGTACAACACACCAGTCACTGTGTGTGCAGTGCAAGGGGAGGCTATATAGTGGTGTATCAGTGGTGTTGGTTGTTGGGCTGCCTTCTAAGGCTTCCTGACATTCCTGCATTGCTGTTTACCCACTGCTCCGCAAACTGCTTTTTTAAAAGCAATCCCAATTTTTTTTTTTTGTCCTGCTGAGAAGAAAAAAAAACTGCTTCTGCTGCTAGCGATTTGGCCTGTACAACACACCAGTCACTGTGTGTGCAGTGCAAGGGGAGGCTATATTGTGGTGTATCAGTGGTGTTGGTTGTTGGGCTGCCTTTTAAGGCTTCCTGACAGGCTGGTATTGCTGTTTACCCACTGCTCTGCAAACTGCTTTTTTAAAAGCAATCCAATCTCCCTTATCCTCTAGTCACTTTTGTCACAGCTGTGCCATCGAGCCTGTGACATAGCGCTCAGATATCAGTGGGCCTCACACAATCCAAAAGTGTCCAGTGTCCACAAGTGTGTGCAGAAATTCAAAATCTCCCTTATCCTCTAGTCACTTTGGTCACAGCTGTGCCATCGAGCCTGTCACATAGCGCTCAGATATTCATTGGGCCTCACACAATCCAAAAGTGTCCAGTGTCCACAAGTGTGTGCAGAAATTCAAAATCTCCCTTATCCTCTCGTCACTTTTGTCACAGCTGTGCCATCGAGCCTGTCACATAGCGCTCAGATATCAGTGGGCCTCACACAATCCAAAAGTGTCCAGTGTCCACAAGTGTGTGCAGAAATTCAAAATCTCCCTTATCCTCTCGTCACTTTTGTCACAGCTGTGCCATCAAGCCTGTGACATAGCGCTCAGATATCAGTGGGCCTCACACAATCCAAAAGTGTCCAGTGTCCACAAGTGTGTGCAGAAATTCAAAATCTACTTTATCCTCTAGTCACTTTGGTTACAGCTGTGCCATCGAGCCTGTCACATAGCGCTCAGATATTCATTGGGCCTCACACAATCCAAAAGTGTCCAGTGTCCACAAGTGTGTGCAGAAATTCAAAATCTCCCTTATCCTCTCATCACTTTTGTCACAGCTGTGCCATCGAGCCTGTGACATAGCGCTCAGATATCAGTGGGCCTCACACAATCCAAAAGTGTCCAGTGTCCACAAGTGTGTGCAGAAATTCAAAATCTCCCTTATCCTCTAGTCACTTTGGTCACAGCTGTGCCATCGAGCCTGTGACATAGCGCTCAGATATCAGTGGGCCTCACACAATCCAAAAGTGTCCAGTGTCCACAAGTGTCTGCAGAAATTCAAAATCTCCCTTATCCTCTCGTCACTTTTGTCACAGCTGTGCCATCGAGCCTGTCACATAGCGCTCAGATATTCATTGGGCCTCACACAATCCAAAAGTGTCCAGTGTCCACAAGTGTGTGCAGAAATTCAAAATCTCCCTTATCCTCTCGTCACTTTTGTCACAGCTGTGCCATCGAGCCTGTGACATAGCGCTCAGATATCAGTGGGCCTCACACAATCCAAAAGTGTCCAGTGTCCACAAGTATGTGCAGAAATTCAAAATCTCCCTTATCCTCTAGTCACTTTGGTCACAGCTGTGCCATCGAGCCTGTCACATAGCGCTCAGATATCAGTGGGCCTCACACAATCCAAAAGTGTCCAGTGTCCACAAGTGTCTGCAGAAATTCAAAATCTCCCTTATCCTCTAGTCACTTTGGTCACAGCTGTGCCATCGAGCCTGTCACATAGCACTCAGATATTCATTGGGCCTCACACAATCCAAAAGTGTCCAGTGTCCACAAGTGTGTGCAGAAATTCAAAATCTCCTTTATCCTCTAGTCACTTTGGTCACAGCTGTGCCATCGAGCCTGTCACATAGCGCTCAGATATTCATTGGGCCTCACACAATCCAAAAGTGTCCAGTGTCCACAAGTGTGTGCAGAAATTCGAAATCTCCCTTATCATCTCGTCACTTTTGTCACAGCTGTGCCATCGAGCCTGTAACATAGCGCTCAGATATCAGTGGGCCTCACACAATCCAAAAGTGTCCAGTGTCCACAAGTGTGTGCAGAAATTCAAAATCTCCCTTATCCTCTCGTCACTTTTGTCACAGCTGTGCCATCGAGCCTGTCACATAGCGCTCAGATATCAGTGGGCCTCACACAAACCAAAAGTGTCCAGTGTCCACAAGTGTCTGCAGAAATTCAAAATCTCCCTTATCCTCTCGTCACTTTTGTCACAGCTGTGCCATCGAGCCTGTGACATAGCGCTCAGATATCAGTGGGCCTCACACAATCCAAAAGTGTCCAGTGTCCACAAGTGTCTGCAGAAATTCAAAATCTCCCCTGTCCTATAGACACCTTGTACCTTGTTTTACATTACTATATAGTTTGTTGGATTTTGTCTACATTTCTACCAAAAATGAGGAAGGCTGGTGGAAGAGGCCGTGGAATTGGGCGGGGGTTGGCAGCTGATAATGATGGTGTTGGTGGTGGATCTGATGGTAGTGGCAAGAGCAAAATAGGACCGAATGCAGGAGGTGTTGAGCCTGCGTCATTGTCTGGCTACATAAGGCCTCAAACGCTTAGTTTTCTAGGAGTTGGCAAACCGCTTTTAAAGCCAGAGCATCAGGAAAAAGTTTTGTCTTACATTGCTGACTCAGCCTCCAGCTCTATTGCCTCCTCTTCTTCAGTTGTAAAAAGTAAAAGCACTGAGTCGTCATTGGAGGCTCATGTTCATGAACCACACCTTTCCTTGTGTCCTTCACCCCAACAAAAATTGAAGGATGACGCAGGCCATACTACTGATTACTCCATGGAGCTGTTTTCACATACCATGCCTGGATTATCAAGTCAAATGGTGAATTACCCAGGCCAAGATGAATCTGACATGGAGTGCACTGATGCACAGCCGCTGATGGATGATTCTGCTGGTACATTCACTCAGAGCACTACATTGTCCTCGCAGTGTACAGAGCCAGATTCTGACCCTGATGAGACTCAGGTGCCCCTTCCCGCACACTATACCATCATACACGGTGACACAGAGGAAGGTGCACATGACATAGAAGAGGAGGTGATGGATGACCCAGTTGTTGACCCAGATTGGCATCCATTGGGGGAAGAGGGTGCTGCTTCCAATAGCTCAGATGAGGAGCATCCACAGCAGACATCTACATCGCAACAGCTGTTATCTGGCAGGCCCGGAGCACTCCAAAGACAGGTTCCAAACATCAAAAGAGTTGCTGGACAGCTTGTCCAGAGGGTCAAAAGATCACAGCGTGCTAGGCCGCAAAATGTCTGCCAAAGTAGGAAGAGTGCAGTGTGGCACTTTTTTGACCAAAATCCTCATGATCAGGCCAAGGTTATCTGTAAGAAGTGCGCAAAGACCTTTAGCCGAGGGAAAAATCTGAAAAATTTCAATACCAGTTGCATGCTTAGACATTTAACCAGCATGCACTTGCAAGCGTGGACACAACACCAAACCTCAAGTGCCACATGTGCAACTGATCACAACGAAGGTAGTCAGCAACGCTACATTGTTTCCCCCACTGTAAGCCCACCGGTTAGCACAGCAGCAAATGTTGAGGTGTCGTTGCAAGGCCACAGCAGTCAGGGAATCCCACTGTTATATCAACGAAAGACTGATTCTAGGCCATCAGAAAGAACACCAACTCCATCACCATCATCAACCCTCTCTCAGTCCGCCCTGTCCACCGCTACTTCCACCATATGCAGCTCTCAAGTCCAGCTCACCCTCCCAGACACTATGAGTAGATCAAGAAAGTACTCAGTCTCTCATCCGCGTACACTGGGTTTGAACGGCCACATTGCCAAACTAATCTCGTTTGAGATGATGCCCTTTCGGTTGGTGGAAAGCACAGCTTTCCGCGAACTCATGGCCTATGCAGTACCACGCTATGACCTACCCAGTCGCCACTTCTTCTCTCGCAAAGCCATCCCAGCCCTCCACCATCATGTGAAAGACCGCATTGTCCATGCACTCAAGCAGTCAGTGAGCGGAAAGGTGCACCTCACAACTGATGCATGGTCCAGTCAGCATGGCCAGGGCCGTTACATGTCCATCACTGCGCACTGGGTTAATGTGGTGGATGCAGGGTCCACAGCGGACAGCGGTGGTGGGACAGTGCTGCCTAGCCCACGGTATAGGAAACAGTTGGCTGTAGGCGTTCGACCCTCCTCCTCCTCCTCCTCCAGAAGCGAAAGCTCGTCCACAGAGCGCAGTCGTATGAGCACTCCATCTGCAGCTGCCACTGTTGCACACGATGTGTCCCCCTATCGAGCAGCTAGTGGAAAGCGTCAGCAGGCTGTGTTGCAGATGATGTGTTTGGGCAACAGACACACCGCCGAGGTGCTGGCCGAGTACTTGAAGCGACAAACTGAGTCATGGCTGGGCAGTGTACATCTTGAGGCAGGCAAGGTAGTTAGTGATAACGGCCGTAATTTTGTGGCAGCCATAGCCCTTTCAAAACTCAGCCACATACCTTGCTTGGCTCACACCTTGAACCTGGTGGTGCAGTGCTTCCTCAAAAATTATCCGGAGTTAACAGCCCTGCTCCAGAAGGTGCGAAGACTGTGCGCGCACATCCGCCGGTCGCCTGTACACTCCGTTCGTATGCAGAAGCTGCAGCGATTGCTCCACCTTCCCAACCACCGCCTCATTATCGACATTGCAACAAGGTGGAACTCCACCCTGCACATGGTGGAGCGGCTGTGCGAGCAGAGGCAGGCCATAATGCATTTGTGGGAGGATACACGGCCAGGCACTTTGAGAGCAGACATGGAGTTGACAGGTGTGCAGTGGTCGAAGCTGAAAGACCTCTGTAAAGTCCTTCAGTGTTTTGAGGAATGCACATGGCTGGTAAGCGCAGACGACGCCATCCTAAGCATGAGCATCCCACTTATGCGTCTGCTCATGCAAACTTTGACGCACCTTAAGGAGCAGGCGTCTGCAGCCAATGTTGATGAGGAGGAAGAGGAGGAGGGAATCCTTGATGACATTCAGCCATTGTCTGCTCAGGGACCTCTCCTGGACGAGGTGGAGGAAGAAGAGGAGGAGGAGGAGGATGATGGGGATGATTACTTAGGGGAGGAGGATGCATCTCGTGGGGCAAGTGAAAATGTTGGCATGGCAAGGTCTGGTACAGGGTTTGTGCGTGACTGGAGGGATGTGGATTTGCCAGAAAGTGCTCCTCCACCCAGCACTCGCAGTGCATCATTGACACCGGGAACATTGGCCCACATGTCAGATTATACCTTGCAGATCCTAAAAAGGGACCCACGCATTGCCAAAATGATGAACGATGACGACTACTGGTTGGCCAGCATCCTGGATCCACGCTATAAAGGCAAATTACAAAACATCATGCCACAGGAGAACCTTGACCTAATATTGGCTAATAAACAAGCAACTCTGGTAAATCGGTTGCTTGAGGCATTCCCAGCACACAGCAGCGGTGATGGTTCTCACACGAGCCATACGGGCCGGGGGCAGCTTGGCAGAGGTGTTCGTGGTGCACACAGCAGAAGTGGCGTTGGAGACAGGGGTTTCATGACAATGTTGTGGACTGATTTTTCAAATACCGCTCACACAACTGGTAATACTGCATCGATGGAAAGTGACAGGAGACAGCAGTTGTCAACCATGGTTACAAACTACTTTTCCTCCCATATCAATGTTCTCCCACACAGGTCATTCCCCTTTGACTATTGGGCCGCTAAACTGGACACCTGGCCTGAATTGGCCCAATATGCCTTACAGGAGCTCGCTTGCCCAGCTGCAAGTGTGCTATCGGAAAGAGTCTTCAGTGCAGCTGGATCAATCCTGACAGAAAAAAGGACCCGTCTGTCAACCCAAAATGTGGATGATCTAACCTTCATTAAAATGAACCATGCATGGGTTTCCAAGGATTTTGTCCCACCTTCCCCTGATGACACATAGGGTGACAGAAAAATGGCTTGCTTTGGTCCACCTCTTCCTGGTACTTCACCTATTTCGCCTTTTGCATCAGCTGAATGTCCAACATCAACATATGCCACTTTCTAAAACTCCCTAACTGTGCTGCCTCTCCCCCCATGGCCGGGGTCACCACCTAGCGCACGACACCGTGCGAGTGCCGTTGCCCTGGACAGGTGGGTAGGCCGACTCTTGGGTGCGAGCACTGGCACAGGGTCCCTCATAGTGCAATCAAGTGTCTCTGACGGTGGTGGTGCACACCCGCCGTCAGACACACCGCCGTACTATGAGGGGCCCAGTGCCAGTACCGACACCCACGAGTGGGCCCCCCTTGCTTGGGCAGGGCCCCAGCATTTGCAATCTTTACCTCTCCCTGCTCCTCCGCTGTGTAATCTGGGCCGTCAAATCCATACTGTGCCTGACACCGTCTGAGCCTGCCTCCTGATGTACAGACATATATTTTGAATGTGTACGCTATCCATACATGTTATCCGGGGATACGGTACCCTTTCTAACCTTTGTGCAATCACGTGCAATCCATACTGGGCCTAACACCATCTGAGCCTGCCTCCTGATGTACATACATATATTTTGAATGTGTACGCTATCCATACATGTTATCCAGGGATACGGTACCCTTTCTAACCTTTGTGCAATCACGTGCAATCCATACTGGGCCTAACACCGTCTTAGCCTGCCTCCTGATGTACAGACATATATTTTGAATGTGTACGCTATCCATACATGTTATCCGGGGATACGGTACCCTTTCTAACCTTTGTGCAATCACGTGCAATCCATACTGGGCCTAACACCATCTGAGCCTGCCTCCTGATGTACAGACATATATTTTGAATGTGTACGCTATCCATACATGTTATCCGGGGATACGGTACCCTTTCTAACCTTTGTGCAATCACGTGCAATCCATACTGGGCCTAACACCGTCTGAGCCTGCCTCCTGATGTACAGACATATATTTTGAATGTGTACGCTATCCATACATGTTATCCGGGGATACGGTACCCTTTCTAACCTTTGTGCAATCACGTGCAATCCATACTGGGCCTAACACCGTCTGAGCCTGCCTCCTGATGTATAGACATATATTTTGAATGTGTATGCTATCCATACATGTTATCCAGGGATACGGTACCCTTTCTAACCTTTGTGCAATCACGTGCAATCCATACTGGGCCTAACACCGTCTGAGCCTGCCTCCTGATGTACAAACTTATATTTTGAATGTGTACGCTATCCATACATGTTATCCGGGGATACGGTACCCTTTCTAACCTTTGTGCAATCACGTGCAATCCATACTGGGCCTAACACCGTCTGAGCCTGCCTCCTGATGTACAGACATATATTTTGAATATGTATGCTATCCATACATGTTATCCAGGGATACGGTACCCTTTCTAACCTTTGTGCAATCACGTGCAATCCATACTGGGCCTAACACCGTCTGAGCCTGCCTCCTGATGTATTGACATATATTTTGAATGTGTACGCTGTCCATACATGTTATCCGGGGATACGGTACCCTTTCTAACCTTTGTGCAATCACGTGCAATCCATACTGGGCCTAACACCGTCTGAGCCTGCCTCCTGATGTATAGACATATATTTTGAATGTGTACGCTATCCATACATGTTATCCGGGGATACGGTACCCTTTCTAACCTTTGTGCATTCATGTGCAATCCATACTGGGCCTAACAACGTCTGAGCCTGCCTCCTGATGTACAGACATATATTTTGAATGTTTACGCTATCCATACATGTTATCCGGGGATACGGTACCCTTTCTAACCTTTGTGCAATCACGTGCAATCCATACTGGGCGTGAGAACGGCTGGCGAGTTGTTAAGCAAGCTACAGCACCTGTGGTTTGCACACGTAAGTTTTTCATTTTTTCAGGAACGACGGTTAGGCCTAATTCCGGAACTGCGGTTGACCTGCACTTACTGGGAAATCATTGTTCGCGGGTAATAATTGTCATCAGTGATCCCCATCACTAACGTTGTTCAGCGGGTTATCTGCACCTGTAAGCGACAAACGCTGGCCTTTTCAGTGTAGCGCACATGCAGCCACGGACATGTAATGGCATGACACACCAGTTATTGGCCAATCTCATGTGCCAGAGCCTCACGTGTCCCTCTAGTAAGCCGGACTCGGACCGCGGGGCATGACGGAGTCTCGTTCGTTAACGGAATTAAGCTTGCAATGTGTGCATCTGTTCTGTAGCTGGCATGGTTGAGGTTTCCCAGGTGGAGTCGAATTTAACCGTAGGCTTCACTCCTGGTGGTGCCCTTCTGGACATCCCTTTAAGGTTCAGCTTTGCAACCATACTGCCCATGTAAAACAAACACTTTGCCTTCATGAACGCTGTTTGGAGGGTCATGACTCGTGGGAATAACGCCGCCCAATCAGTTAACCTGCTAGAGAGATCCTTCGTTGCTCCCAAGCATGACATCACACTCCCTAGGAAGAAGGTAATGCCACTGTGGCGACCGTACTCCTGGGGGCGACACAAGTGCACTGATGCCCAGCCACTGCTCGATGAATCTGCTGGTACATTGACCCAGACCACTACATTCCCCTCGCACGCTACTCGGCCTGAATCTGACCCTGATGAAACTCAGGTTACCCTTCCCATATACAGTTCCATCTTACACGGTGACAAAGAGGAAGCTGCAGATGAAAGTGCAGGTTCGGCCCACCCGCCATCAGACACACCACCGTATTATCAGGGGCCCTGTGCCAGTGCCGTCGCCAACGAGTGCCCCCCCCGCTTGCTCAGGATCACAGCACTTGCAAAGTTGAAATACTGTGCAGTGAGATGGAAGATGGGGACGACGAGGAGTCCAGACAAGTACAGGGATTCCCTAGCGAGGAGACTTATTTGATTGTTTTCAATGTTGGGACAGTAATTTTTGGGGAGCATTATACTCTGGAGAATGATAGATGGTGCCCACCATACACTGGAACATTCCAAAGGTGGACATCAGACACTGGAGCAGCATTTACATGGCCCATTATACACTAGAGCAGTAGAAATGGGGCCCATTATGTTTGGAGCATTATTTGGGCCCATAAGACAGTGGAGCTTCATCTATGGGGACCAACATATACTGTAGCATTATGTGGAGCTCATCATATACTGTTTCAAACATTATATGGGACCAATGATTCTGTATGGAGAAATAGATGGGCCTCGTCATGAGATGTAAAAAGTGAAGTATTTTTCATTGTACTATACCGCTATTTCTCCGCCGTATCGGAGCATGATGAGTTGTGGTATGTGTTAAAGGGGCGCTCTTTCGCCCAGGGCACATGAAAACCTGGAGCCAGCCCTACCCCCCCACAACTTTAGCCAAATAACCCCCATTTTTCAGTGCGTAACTTGTATTATGAAGTTAATTAAGGTTGACAAGCTTAAGTAAGAAGAATTGATGCTTTTGGCATTCAAATGGGCACTGTAGGTGTGTTTTCTGTCCTCCTCTCACTGCCGACTTTTATTCCCCATTGACTTACATTGGGTTTCGTGTTTCGGGACGACCACGACTTTTCCCTATAATCGGACGATCTTGCTCGACCCGACTTTTGGAAAAGTCGGGTTTCACGAAACGAAACGCGACCCTAAAAAAACAAAAGTTGCTCAACTCTACTCAACACTAGTGATCAGATATTATATACCTGTACTGAGACACCTGCTGGTCTTTTATTATATTGCACTTATAATTGCACTTTAATAGTTCAGTTTTTCACAATTGATTTATATTATATTGATACATATATTTATCATGATTTGCACAGATATGTGAAAAAAGTTTTTTTGATAAAATTAATTAGTTGATATATTAAAGTATAGCACTTGCACGTGTGTACACTTTATTTATTTATTTTTCCAGCAAGGTTTTCAGTGTATTGGTGTGGTCCTACTATTGGATAGTATTGCCCCTTTTTCATGTAGTGATTTTTAATTCATATGTCTACATTGATGCTTTGCTTTTTTTTTTTAAATTATTTTTATGATATAATTAATAAAATACACAATTTTATACTGGGACTTATAGCCAATTAACTGTAAGGCTATGTGCACATGCTATGTTTATTATGGAAAGTACGCAAGGTTTTACAGTACAAGCAAAGTGAATGAGATCCCTGAAGTCTCATGCACACGTTGCTTATTTTTTCCTTGCAGATTTGTAACAAATTCAAATCTGCATAATGTCAATTCTTGAAGTGTATTTCACCCGTACTAATGGGGGAAAATATGTAACACAAGCATGGCAAAACGTTGCCAAAAAATAAATGAGTTTCACGCAGCGTCCTTCCTACCAACACATAGGATATGCAGCAGAATTTTCTCCTGAAAATCCGGAACATGTGCACATAGCCTTAGTCCCTGTCCTGTGCCGCCTCCATTCATAAGAAGTCCTTGATAGCATCATAATGTATTTGGGGGTGGGAGAAGACGCTATCAGGTACTGAGAATTCTCTGCCACCTCCCAATTCATTTCAAGTCCCTGACAGCATCTTCTCCAACCTTTCAGTTCATTATAAAGAGTCATAGGCACTTTACCCCCTCCTCTCCCACTCCCAATAAATTTTAAGTCCCCAATAATATCACAATGAATTTTGAGATGGGGTAAGATGCAATCAAGGGATTAGCACCCTCCTCCACCACCTAATTCATTTCACATCCATATCTAATGTCTTCCTTCCCCTCCTCCGATTCATAAGTCCATTATAAGTCCCCCTTACATCCCTCCACCACCCAATTAATTTCACATCCATATCTAATGTCTTCCTTCCCCTCCTCCTATTCATAAGTCCATTATAAGTCCCCCTTACTCCCATCCCCCATATCCCTCATTGTCCTCTCCCCCACATCCATCATTGTCCTCTCCACCACCCTAATAATTGTTCTCACCATCACCTCCATCATTGCCGTCTCCACCACCCCAATCATTGTTCTCCCCTACCACCTCATCATTGCCCTCTCCTCACCACCTTAATCATTGTTCTCCTACATCACTCTCATCATTGTCATCTCCCCACCACCACCATTGTTCTGCACCACCACCTCCATCATTGCCTTCTTCACCACCTCAATCATTGTGCTCCCCACCACCTCCATCATTGCCCTCTTCAACACCCCAATCATTGTCCTCCCCATCACTTCTATCATTGTCCTCTCCCCACCTCATCATTGTTCTCCCCCACCACCCCTATTATTGTCCTTTCCACCACCCCTAGCATTGCCCTATCCACCACCTCCATCATTGCCCTCTCTCCACCACATCTATTATTGCCTTCCCCCCACCCCAATTATTTTTCTCTCCCATCACCTCCATCATTGCCCTCTCCAACATCCCAATCATGGTTCTCCCCCACCACTCCCATAATTGTCCTCTCCCCCACCCCATCATTGTTCTTCCCCACCACCCCATCATCGTCCTTTCTACCACCTCCATTATTGCCTTTCTCCCCACCACCTCTATCAGTGCCCTTTCCACTGCCACCATCAATGCCCTTTCTACCACCACCATCATTGCCTTCTCCCCCACATCGCCATCATTGCCCTCTCCACCACCTACACACACAGCACCAATCACCTCTCTGCACATTCCCCCACAGCCACACACAGACACACAGTCAGTACCACTCACCTTTTCGCAGATTCCTCAGCAGCCGCAGCATTACTGTCACCAGCAGCAGTCTGTCTGACACAGAAGCGTGCTGAATGATGATATCATCCAGCCACGCTGCTGTGTCAGTTGGGAAGCGCAGGCAGGAAGCACAGGACAGATCCCTGCAGCTCCACTCCACTGCCATTTTCTCCTATAGGCAGCGGAGCTGCAGGGATTGCTCCCTGCCTGATGCACATGAGGTCAATCCGGCCAGGGACCCTCAGAGCCTCAGGAACAGAGAAACAGGCCAGATTTCCCTAATTATTAGCTGCCCTGCATGGGCCCCCCTCCACCTCTGGGCCCCAGTGCAGCTGCAATGGCTGCACATGCAGTATGCCGCCCCTGACTTCATATGATCTAGAATCTATGCTTCTTTCAATAAATCCTAGAACTGTGCTTGTATACTTTGCTTCTGCAACACGCTGTTGACTTATGGACAATATTAAATAACACTGGGGCCAGGAAAGAGTCTTGTGATACCCTTGTGGTAACATTATTTAAGCTATGGTCACATCAGTGTATATTCTCTCATCTGAGAGAATCAAGTCAATTATGCTAATCGCGCTCTGATTAAAGTTAGATCAGCATGTGATGATAGTGTGATCGAATGTTCCTGGATGAGGATAGAATGAAAAAAGAAAACATTTCCTTCTTCTCCATTCTATCAGTTCTTCAAAATTAGACTGCTCTCAGTTATCACCAGTCCGTTTTTTTCCTTGGACTCATTGACTTGCATGGCCAGCTGCAATCCGAATGTTGGATGCAAATGAGAATACTGCAGTATGTTCCTCAGCCCAGAATGTTTGCTTGTCAATGCTATTATGGGGGCCTGTTCTTCTTTCCCCAGTGTGTTGCTGCCTCCTATTGATTAGTCAGCATCAGAAAGAGGAAGAAGTACATGGCAATGCAAAATCTCTCAGGTAATGCCTACACGGACTAACCAAAATTAACTGTGTAAGTGCTAAACACATTCATCACTAATATATTCACAACGGAGAGGCAAAAGTAAAAAAAGTTTTATTTTGCTCTTCAACCATTATTACATATTATTGTGTGTCCAGTTCAACTTGAAAAATTTGGTGAAAGGTCCTCTTTAACCCCTTCACCCCGAATACTGTTTTCACCTTTCTGATCAGGCCAATTTTTTCAAATCTGACCACTGTAAATTTATGAGATCATAACTCCGGAATGTTTCAATGGATCCCACTGATTTTGAGAATGTTTTTCTGTGACTTACTGTACTTCATGATAATGGTAAAATTGATTTGATATGACTCACATTTATTTGTGAAAAAATGGAAATTTTGCAAAATTGTTGAAAATTTTGCAAGTTTCAAACTTTTTATGTCCTTAAATCATGTCAAACAAAATAGTTAATAAATAACATTTACCAAATGTCTACTTTACATCAGCACAATTTTTGAAACATAATTTTTTTTGTTAGGAAATTATAAAGGTTAAAAGTTGACCAGCAATTTCTCATTTTTACAACATTTGCAAAACTATTTTTTTAGGGACCACCTCACATTTGAAGTGACTTTGAGGGGCCTATATGATGGAAAATATCCAAAAGTGACACCATTCTAAAAATTTAAAACCTCAAGGTGCTCCAAACCACTTTCCATAAGTATATTAACCCTTCAGGTGCTTCACAGGAATTAATGGAATGTGGAAGGAAAAAATACACATTTAAATTTCTTTCACAAAAATTTTCCTTTAGGCCTCATTTTTTCACTTTCACAAGGGTAACAGGAGAAAATGGACTATACTATTTGTTTTGCAATTTCTCCTGAGCATGATGATACCCCATTTATGGGGAAAAACCATTGTTTGGTCACACAGCAGAGCTTGTAAGAGAAGTGCCATTTCACTTTTTGGATGTAAAATTTGCTTGCATAATTAGCGGACGCCATGTCATTATTGGAGAGTCCATGATGTGACTAAACAGGTACTTCACTGAAGTTTATAATGTTGAAAATAAAAAAATCACATTTCCTCACAAAAACTGTTGTTTAGCGCCAAATTTTGCATTTTCATAAGGGTAACAAGAGAAATTGCACGATACAATTTGTTGACTAATTTCTCCTGAGCATGCAGATACACCATATGTAAGGGAAAACTACTGTTTGGGTGCATGGCAGGGCTTGGAAGGGAAGGAGCACCATTTAACTTTTTGAATGTAAAATTTGCTGGAATAATTAGCAGACACCATTTGTCATTTGGAGAGCACCTGATGTGCCCAGAAAGTGAAAACCCCCACAAGTGACACCATTTTGGAAACTAGACCCCTCAAGGAACTTATCTAGATGTGTATTGAGCACCTTGAACCCCCCGTTACTTTACGTAAGTCTATAACTTTGAGCCGCAGAAATAACAAAAACATATTTTTCCCAAAAAAAGTTTTTTAAGCTCCAAATTTTGCATTTTCACAAAGGTAACAGGAGAAAATGGACCTGTCACAACACAGCTGTCAGGTGACCTGGGACCAGGGGCTCCTTCCCTGTCTCTAATACTAGGGGGTGCCAGCACGCCCGGTTCCCTGGGATACTTCTGAAGGTGAAGATGTTGGAGCTGCCACCCTTGCCATGTCTTCTGAATCAGCCCTCCATCTGTTCTCTTCCTCCACCCAGGGAAGAAGGGCTCTGTCGTGCACCGCAGTACACCAGCCCGACAAACAAGGTAACACGAACAATGGGTAACTGAAAATACCAGGCATACAAATATACACTCACATATAACAGAGGAATGCAGCGGGGAGTAGAGGATGGGGCAAAACCAAAGCAAGAAGAGGGAAGGGAATTATCACACTTAGAAACACACACAACAGTCACAGATTAACACCTCTCCTCCAAGCCATGCAGCATAAGCTATCTCTGACATGGTGTTAGGAACCCCGCACTGCACTTGCTCACTGAGCCAGTGCGTGTGTCCTGAGTACAAAAACAGTGCTCAAAGATACCTGTGGAGCAGGGCAGCAGTGGTGACGATGCATGCTTCAGACTATCAGGACCTGAAGCACGTGACTGCTGGGGGCGTGGCCTAAGCTCCACAGAGCTAGGAGCTGCAGGGAAACTCCTAGAAAGGTAACTACAGGACAATGTTATCAAGGGGCATAGACAGAGACAGAAACCAGATGAAGCCGGGGTCAAAGCACAAGATAGCAATACAGTACCAAAGGGTTAGACAGAATGGATAGTCAGGACGTAGCAATAGATCAGAAAACCAGAACGGGCAATAGACGGTACAATAGGGACAAACTGTAATGAAGTAACGATAGCCAAGCCAGGAGGTCAGAACCAGAGAAGACAATAGTACCAAAATGAGAGACGGAGTACAGAGTGAGGGAACAGACCGGGTCATACACGGGAAGCAAAGAAGCAACGCAGAAAACACGCACACCAGGGGTCAGACACACCAGAACAACAGTATAGCTGACAGAGAACTCTGGTAAAGAGTGAGTATAAATACCCCTCCCAGATCCAGAAAGAAGCCACGAACACTTAACCCTGTGAGTGCAGGGCAAGAACCCTGTTCAAACCATGACACATGGGTTTCAATCAGGACCCAAATTATAAAGGAGCTGGGTGTGACTAACCAAGCTCAGCTGAGATCTCAAACTCCCAGAGCTCTCAACATAGCTGATTAACCCCTGTTCTGTCAAAATAAATTAAAACCATTTAAAAAGGTGAAGTTCTCCTTTTCAGTGCAGGAAAAGGAGCAATCAGACGCTGCGCTCTTCTAGCTCCTCTCTGTTGCAGTAACCCTGTGATAGGACCCCAAAATCTGTTGTTTAATTTCTCCTGAGTTCACCGATACCTTTTATGTGGTCAAAAAATACTTTTGAGGCACTGTGCAAAGCTCAGAAGGGAAGGAGTTCCATATTACAGTGCAGATTTTGCTCCACTGGTTTGAGGTGCCTGAGGTGCCAGAACAGCATAACACTCAATAAGTGACTCAATTTTAATAACTACAACTCTCAATTATTATTATTATTATTATTATTATTATTATTATTATTTATTGTTATAGCGCCATTTATTCCATGGCGCTTTACATGTAAGGAGGGGTATACATAATAAAAACAAGTACAATAATGTTAAAGAATACAGGTCATAACTGGTACAGGAGGAGAGAGGACCCTGCCCGCGAAGGCTCACAATCTACAAGGGATGGGTGAGAATACAGTAGGCGAGGGTAGAGCTGGTCATGCAGCGGTTTGGTCGATCGGTGGTTACTGCAGGTTATAGGCTTGTCGGAAGAGGTGGGTCTTCAGGCTCTTTCTGAAGGTTTCGATGGTAGGTAAGAGTCTGATATGTTGTGGTAGAGAGTTCCAGAGTAGGGGTGATGCGCGAGAGAAATCTTGTATGTGATTGTGGGAAGAGGAGATAAGAGGGGAGTAGAGAAGGAGATCTTGTGAGGATCGGAGGTTGCGTGCAGGAAAGTACCGGGAGACGAGGTGACAGATGTATGGAGGAGACAGGTTGTGGATGGCTTTGTATGTCATGGTTAGGGTTTTGTGCTGGAGTCTCTGGGCAATGGGGAGCCAGTGAAGGGATTGACAGAGGGGAGAATCTGGGGAATAGTGGGGGGACAGGTGGATTAGTCGGGCAGCAGAGTTTAGAATAGATTGGAGGGGTGCGAGAGTGTTCGAGGGGAGGCCACAGAGCAGGAGGTTGCAGTAGTCAGGGCGAGATATTATGAGGGCATGGACTAGGGTTTTTGCAGATTTTTGAGGAATGAACGGATTTGTGAAATATTTTTGAGTTTAAGTCGGCAAGAAGTGGAAAGGGCTTGGATATGTGGTTTGAAGGAGAGATCTGCGTCAAGGATTACCCCGAGGCAGCGAGCTTGTGGGACTGGGGAGAGTGGGCAGCCATTTACTGTAATGGTTAGGTTCGTTGGGGGGGTCACATGAGATGGGGGAAAGATGATGAATTCTGTTTTGTCCATGTTAAATTTCAGAAATTTAGCGGAGAAGAAGGATGAAATAGTGGACAGTCATTGAGGGATTCCGGTTAGTAGGGAGGTGATATCTGGTCCAGAGATGTAGATCTGTGTGTCATCAGCATAGAGATGATACTGAAAGCCATGAGATTCTATGAGCTGTCCCAGGCCAAAGGTGTAAATGGAGAAGAGCAGGGGTCCTAGGACTGAACCTTGTGGGACTCCGACAGATAGGGGGCGAGATGAGGAGGTGGTGTGTGAGTGGGAGATGCTGAATGTCCAGTCTATTAGGTATGATGAGATCCAGGATAGGGCCAAGTCTGTGATGCCAAGGGATGAGAGCGTCTGTAATAATAGGGAATGGTCCACTGTGTCAAAGGCAGCCGACAGGTCCAGGAGGAGGAGGACAGAGTAGTGTCGCTTGCTCTTGGAGGTTAAGAGGTCATTGGTGACCTTAGTAAGGGCAGTTTCAGTGGAGTGGTGTGACCGGAAGCAAGATTGTAAGCGGTCGAAGAGGGAGCAAGAAGAGAGATGGGAGGACAGTTCAAGGTAGACGTGTTGTTCCAGTAGCTTGGAGGCATAAGGGGAGAAGTGATATAGGGTGATAGCTAGATACAGAGGATGGGTCAAGAGAGGGCTTTTTGAGGATAGGTGTGATGGAGGCATGTTTAAAGCTTGAGGGGAAAACACCAGTTGTTAGTGATAGGTTGAAGAGATGGGTTAGGGTTGGGATGAAGACTGTGGTGAGGTTTGGGATGAAGTGGGAAGGGATCGGGTCAAGTGCACAGGTGGTGAGATGTGATCTTGAGAGTAGAGTGGAGAGTCGATCTTCTGTAATGGTGGAGAAGTTGGTTTTGGAGGTGGAGGGCTGGGAAGTCGGGAGGAGGGGCTCTGGGGGTTGTTGACCAAAACTGTCTCTGATGTTATCAATCTTCTGCTTGAAAAATGAGACAAAGTCTTCAGCTGAGATGAGTGGGGAGGGAGGAGGTACTGGGGGACGGAGGAGAGAGTTGAAGGTGTTGAATAACTGTTTAGGGTTGTGAGACAGGGAGGATATGAGAGATGAGAAGTAGGTTTGTTTAGCTGTGGCGAGTGTGGTCTTGAAAGTAGTGAGGGGCTGTTTGAATGTGATGAAGTGCTCGTTGGAGTGGGATCTTTTCCATGTGCACTCAGCAGCACCGGAAGCTCGCCTCAGTTCTTTGGTCAGGCTGGTGTGCCTGGGCTGTCTGTTGATTTTGCGAGATTTGGTATGTGTAAGTGGGGAAGCAGATTCCAAAGCTACAGCTATTGTGGTGTTATATAGAGCAGCAGCGTCATCCGCATTGTGAAAGGAACTTATATCTGTGAGAGGGAGGAGGGATTCAGAGAATGAGTGTAGGTCAAGGTATATAAGATTTCTGCGAGGGTGTGAAAGTTTGTGGGGTGGGGATTGTAGACATGGAGTGGAGAGGGAAGACAATGTGAGAAGGTTGTGGTCAGAGAGAGGAAGAGGTGAGTTAGAGAGGTTAGATAGGGAGCAGAGGCAGGTGAAGATGAGGTCCAGTGTGTGGCCATCTTTGTGGGTGGCAGTAGAAGACCATTGAGTGAGGCCGAAGGAGGAAGTGAGAGATAGAAGTTTAGTGGAAGCTGAGAGGGAAGTGTCAATAGGGATGTTGAAGTCGCCCATGATGATAGTAGGGATGTCCGTGGAAAGGAAATGAAATAGCCAGGTGGTGAAGTGGTCAAAGAAGGTGGTGACTGGCCCTGGGGGGCGGTAGATGACAGTCAGTTGGAGATTGGAGGGGGAGTAGATGCGCACAGAGTGCACCTCAAAGGAAGGGAGGGTAACAGAGGGTGGCAGTGGGATTGGGGTGAAGGAGCGGGTATCTGACAGGAGAAAGCCAACTCCTCCGCCATGTTTGCTGCTGGGGCGGGGGGTGTGAGAAAGGTGGAAGCCACCATATGAAAGTGCAGCAGGAGAGGCTGTGTCAGAAGGCGTGAGCCAGGTTTCGGTGATGGCGAGGAAGGAAAGTTTGGTAGTAACAAAAAGATCATGGATGTAGAAAAGCTTGTTGCAGACAGAGCGAGCGTTCCACAGAGCTCCTGTTAGTGGGACTGGAGAAGCGGGGGCTGGGTGAATAGGTATAAGGTTGGAGTGGTTACGGAAGGTTGTGATAGAGCGTGGATGGGAGGTAGAAATGACTGTAGGAATGTGGTGAGGAGGACCAGGATTTGGAGAGATATCACCAGCAGTGAGGAGGAACAGAGAAAGTGTTAGCAGGTGGGAGCAGGAGAGGGCATGAGGGGGCTGTCTGTGTTTGGAGACAGAGGATTGTATGTTAAGGAACAGTTTTGAGGAGGAGGTGAGGTGGATTGAAGAAGAGATGAACAGTTCCTTACTAGGAGTAGGGATTAGGGGAATTAGCAGAAAGTGAAGGATTATAGGTGTGAAAGTGAAAACAAACAGAAACATTGTTTACAGTGACTGTGTACAGTTACCTTCAGTTTCCTTCTGGTTCAATTCTGGTTTTAATTCTAAAATTTATCTTCACACTTCTAGGACACACTTATAGGAATCACACTGCAGACTGAAGCCTATGCAGACTTGAGCTATGCAATATATGTACAACTAAGTGCATTCAGGTGTGAAGCAGAGAGGAGAGGTCTCTGCTCATCTTGGTTAGACAATTAAGAGTGGACCAGATGCATATGATCAAGCCAGAGTAAACAAGGTCATAAATAACTCTGGGGTAAGCTGGGGTTAGCTGAAAGGCATACCATGTGAATGCTAGGTGCAGAGGCAAGTCTATGTGCAAAGCTGGGTGATGGACTATGTGCTCTTCATAGACAGACAGCAGGAGAGCAGGAGAGCTGGGTGGATGAACATACCATGTGAATGCTAGGAGCAGAGGCAAGTCTATGTGCAAAGCTGGGTGATGTACTATGTGCACTTCATAGACAGACAATGAATTCATCTAGGGGTGCAGTGAGTATATTGACACCACAGGTGCGTCATAGAATTTTATACCACTGGAGAATAAAGAAAAAATGTATTTAAATTTTTACCTCTAAGATTGTGTGTTAGCCCAACGTTTTACATTTCCATACTGAGAAATGGGTAAAAATGGCACTAAAATTTGTCCCACAATTCCTGCTGAATGTAGAAATAACCCATGTGGGACTGTACAGTACTGCTTAGCCAAACGACCCTGTGGAGGGATGAAGCGCTATTTGCCTCCTGGCTGGCAGATTTTCCTATAATAGTTTGCGGACTCCATATAAAGAGCCCCTAAGTGCTAGACTCCATTTTGGAAATTATAGCTCATTGGGAATTTATCTCCAGGTGTAGTGATGATTTTGACTCCATGGGTATTTTCCAGAAACAAGGAGCAGTGGATGTTGCTATGTGAAAATTGCCAACTGACTTTTTAGTGACCAGTATGTTGAAGTGACTAGTACGTTGTAGTGCCATTTAGTTTCCAGAGCCTTTGTGCTAGCAGTAACGTAGAAGCCCCCTATATTTCCATTAACAGATAATGCACCTGAGTGGGTCTTGCTTTTTTTGTGGATTGAATTGAAGGTTTTGTTAGGAACATTTAGCATAACATTTAAAATCACATTTATGTATTGCATAAATAAATATATTTTGGGGCTGGGGGTCATCATGGAGACCATCAGCACAATGCAATCGGATTGCAATTTAAACCTTTACAAATTTGTTTGGAACAATATACCACAATGGTTCAATTAAAATTATTTGTTCATGGTCCACAAAAAGTAGCATGTAGTGCATGTAGTAAGTTAAGGATTTGTAATACAAAAGAGTCAAACAAAGTGTTTGAAAGCTCATGTAAACTAATGTAACTCTATGCATCATCGCTCACTCAGTTTATTGCAAATCAATAAAAGAAACACTGCACACGTTCCTATAAATATTTAGTAATGTCTAAAAAAGTAATAAAATCAAACATAAATTTTTTTACTATTTCTTTGCTTGACAATCTAATATTGCATCTTTACAGGCATTGAAAAAAATGGTTTTACTATAAATGCTTGATGCAAACTATAATTCATTAAAAAGAAAAATTTGCATTACTAATTGAACACTTAGTTGATTCTCAAGACATCTTCTCATCTGTTAATTATCTGGCGAACATGTAATTCATGGTTGATGATAATTTTCAGTGCATTAGTATTTCATTAGCAATCAACGAGTAAATTTAGTTTCCGTAAAGGTAATGGAAAAACAACTCCTATATTCTAAGATCTTGCCTTCTCTGATTTAGAGTCCTCAAACTAGAAAGCTGGTTTAGCTATACACTGTATATACTGGTGTATAAGCCAAGTTTTTCAGCACTTTTTTTGTGCTGAAAACGACCCCCCCCTCGGCTTATACATGAGTCAATTGTCCCAGAGGGCCAGCGGGGGGAGGGGAGTGACAGAGCAGCGGGTGACAGAGGCAGGAGTCGGTGGCTGCGGTTAAAGCCTGTGCCGCTGCTAAGGAGAAATGAATATTCATTTCCCTTATTTAGTTTCAGTAAAGGTAATAGTAAAACAACTGCTGTATTCTAAGATCTTGGCTTCTCTGATTTAGAGTCCTCAAACTAGAAAGCTGGTTTAGCTTTATACCATATATACTCGTGTATAAGCCAAGTTTTTCAGCACATTATTTTTGCTGAAAACTCCCCCCTCGGCTTATACACGAGTCAATTGTCCCAGAGGGCCAGCGGGGGGAGGGGGAGTGGCGGAGTAGCGGGTGACAGAGGCAGGAGTCGGCAGCTGCGGCTAAAGCCTGTGCCGCTGATAAAGAGAAATGAATATTCATTTCCCTTACAGCGTGCACAGTGACAGCTGCAGCCGCAGCTGCCGACTTCCAGAAGTCCTATCCTACTCATCCTCCAGCTTGCCCTCGTAGCCACTCGTTGGTGCCAGCGCTCTGACAGCATCTCGTTGGTGACGGCTTCCTGCAGCTCTTCCTGTACTCAGTGATCACGTGGCACCACTCATTAAGGTAATGAATATGCACTCATCTCTACTCCCATAGGAGTAGAGCCTATATTCAGTATCTTAATGAGTGGTGCCAAGTGATCACTTAGCACAGGAAGAGCTGCAGGAAGCCGGCACCAACGAGATGCTGTGAGAGCACCGGCAACAACGAAATTCTGCGAGGGCACGCTGGAGGGTGAGTAAGATTTTTTTTTTTGTAATCTGAAGCCACGCATACCAGGACAGGACGGGGGAGCCACGCATACCAGGACAGCGATGGGGAGAGCCATGCATACTAGGACAGGTCAAGGGAGCCACGCATACCAGGACAGGACAGCGGGAGCCACGCATACCAAGACAGGATGGGACGGGGGAGCCATGCATACCAGGACAGTGACGGGGGGAGCCATGCATACCAGGACAGCGACGGGGAAGCCATACTAGGACAGGACGGTGGAGCCATGCGTACCAGGACAGCGACGGGAAGCCACGCATACCAGGACAGGATGGAGGGAGCCACGCATACTAGGACAGGACAGGGGAGCCACACATACCAGGACAGGATGGGGGAGCCATGCATACCAGGACAGTGACGGGGGAGCCATGCATACCAGGACAGGGATGGGGGAACCACGCATACCAGGACAAGGATGAGGTGACAATGCATACCCGGCTTATACTCAAGTCAATAAGATTACCCAGTTTTCTGTTGCAAAATTGGGTGCCTCGGCTTATACTTTAGTCGACTTATACTCGAGTATATACAGTAGTATCCTTACGTAACCATTTGATGACCTTTTATGTATCTATACGTCAAAGCATGGTCTACAGTAAGAACCTTCTGTCAGTGCAATACTGATAGGTAGAGTTGAGCGACTTTGGTCGGATCGGGTTTCGTGAAACCCGAATGAAACAAAATAAGTTTCAGATGAAACTCGTCCGACTAGAGCAAAACAAAGTCGGAGTTTCGTCCGAAACCCGACCCCAATGCAAGTCAATGGGAAATAAAAGTCGGACGAAACTCCGACTTTTTTTGCTCTAGTCGGACGAGTTTCATCTGAAACTTATTTTGTTTCATTCGGGTTTCACGAAACCCGATCCGACCAAAGTCGCTCAACTCTACTGATAGGTATAAAGCATGGCAATCCTGATGCATTGCAATGCATTATACCAGAGTGCTAAAAGTTAAAGTCCCATAGAGGGACTAAGTAAAAATGTTAAAAAAAATACAAAAAAATTTTAAAATATTTTTTTAAAATCACAAAAATAATTTAAAAAAAATATTTTACCAATAAATATGTATTTTTATATAAAAAAATAAACATTGACACATTTGGTATCCCCACATGACTTGACCTATAAAATTGTCACACTAGTTAACCTCTTCAGTGAAAATTGAAAAAAATTAATAAAGAGGCAGCTACTATGCTTTTTCATCATACCACCGAACAAAAAGTAAAATAAAACGCTATTAAAAAGGCAAACATAAATAAAAATGGTATCACTAAAAATGTCAACTTTTCCCGCAAAAACAAGCTGCCATATAGCTTTATCAGTCGAAAAATAGCCAGTATTGGCGTACCCAGGAGAAATTGAAGAACAAATAGTATGCTGCAATTTTTCCAGTTACCATTGTGAAAATGCAAAATTTGGGGCTAAAACAACATTTTTGTTGGAAAAATATGATTTTTTATTTTCTCTGCTAAACGTTCTCACCACACATTTAGATACATTCCATGAGCGGTCTAGTTTCCGAAATGGTGTCACTTGTGGGGGGTTTCCACTGTTTAGACACATTAGGGGCTCTGCAAACATGACATGGCAACCGCTATCTATTCTAGACAATTTTGAGTTCCAAAATTCAAATGGCGCTCCTTCACTTCCATGCCTTGTTGTGTGCCCAAATACTATCTTTCCTCCACATATTGGGAATTGTCATACTCAGGAGAAAGTGCCCAACAAATTACATGGTCCATTTTTTCCTGTCAACCTTGTAAAAATTTGAAGCTAAATAAACATTTTTGTGGGAAAAATTAAAATGTTATTTTTGTTATTGCTGAAATCTCTAAATTCTCTGAAAATAATTTATCCACATTACAAAATCAAGCGACAAGTTTGTTGCACTCTCCATTTATTCTCTATGCAGCTGCTGGAAAAAGTTGAGCTCAGCAGCTCCATGAGGAATTATTGCAATAGTGGTCAAACATGCCAATTATTTTGCCTATCTGTAAATGTGCCAACCTATCCCATGAACAGGTGATAGTATTTTCATTAGTGAACCTCTATAAGTGCATCTTTGCCACTGTATAATAGTATATCCCATAATTGAGAGGGGTTACATTTTCAAGTATTTCATCTCTAATATAAGGAATCTTTTACTTATACCACATATTACTATCACATAGTGATCAAGTATTACCACCATACTGATCATTAACAAAAACCACAGTACGAACACTTATATTTTCACCTGTGACAGTTATTCACAAACATTCTATATGTAATGTATAGCAGACCTGGGCAAAGTGCGGCCCGAGGGCCACAGCCGGTCCTCTGGCTGTCTCAGTCCGGTCCGCGGACCGAGACAGCTGTGGGGCTGGAAACCTGAGGCCGCACTGTGCCCGCCTGCTCGCTCACTGTCTCCCGCAGTCAGTATTGGTGGAGGAGAGACCTCTGGCCACTACCAGTGTGTTAAACAGCTGACGCGATGATGTCATCTCATCGCGTCAACTGTGTACCGCCGGAGAGTCGGCGCTCTGGAGGCACAAGCAGAAGCAGGGCACCTGGGAACGGGACCGAGGTGAGTATGTGGTGTTTTTTTTCATGTGTTTGAATATGGGGGTGAACATGGGGATTCTATGGGGTGAACATGGGGATTCTAGGGGGGTGAACATGGGGATTCTATTGGAGTGAACGTGGGGATTCTATGGGGGTGAACATGGGGATTCTATGGGGTGAACATGGGGATTCTATGGGGGGGTGAACATGGGGATTCTATGGAGGTGAACATGGGGATTCTATGGAAGTGAACATAGGGATTCTATGGAAGTGAACATGGGGATTCTATGGGGATGAACATGGGGATTCTATTGGAGTGAACATAGGGATTCTATGGGGGTGAACATGGGGATTCTATGGAAGTGAACATGGGGATTCTATGGGGTGAACATGGGGATTCTATGAGGGTAAACATGGGGATTCTATGGAAGTGAACACGGGGATTCTATGGATGTGACGTACAGCACATGGGGATTCTATGGGGTGACGTACAGTACATGGGGACTCTATGGCGGCAATGTATAGCACATGGGGATTCTATGGGAGTGACGTACAGCACATGGGGATTCTATGGGGGTGACGTACAGCACATGGGGATTCTATGGGGGTGACATGCACCACGTGGGGATTCAATGGGGTGACGTACAGCACGTGGAGATTCTATGGGGGTGACGTGCAGCACATGGGGATTCTATGGGGATGACATGCAGCACATGAGGATTCTATGGAGGTGACATGCTGCACATGGGGAGGCTATGGGGGTGGTGTGCTGCACATGAGGAGGCTATGGGAAGGCTGTATACTTTCATGCAGTACATGGGAAGACTGTGTGGGGCTCATGCAGTATATAGGGAGGCCGTGTGGGGCTCATGCAATATATGGGGAGGCTGTGTGGGGCTCAATCAGTATATGGGGAGGCTGGGGGGCCTCATGCAGTATATGGGAGGCTGTGTGGGGTCTCATTCAGTATGTGTAGAGACTGTAGGGCTCATGCTGTATATAAGAAGGCTGTGCGGGGCTCATGCAGTATATGGGGAGGCTGTGTGGTGCATCATTATTATTATTATTATTATTATGCATTTATATAATGCCATTTATTCCATGGCGCTTTACATGTGAAAATGGGAAATATAGACAAGTATAATAAACATGTGTAAGACAAGGGACACACAAGTACATAAGGAGAGGGGACCCTGCCCGCGAGGGCTTACAGTCTGCAGGGATGGGTGAGGATACAGTAGGAGAGGGTAGAGCAGGTTGTGTGGTGGTTCACTAGACAGAGGATCATTGCATGCTGTAGGCTTGTCGGAATAGGTGGGTCTTCAGGTTCTTCTTGAAGGTTTCTGTTGATAGTGAGAGTCTGATGTGTTGCGGCAGAGAGTTCCAGAGTATGGGGGAAGCATGGGAGAAGTCTTGTATGTGGTTGTGGGAAGAAGAGATAAGGGGAGAGTAGAGAAGGAGATCTTGAGATGATTGAAGGTTGCGTGTGGGTAGGTACCTGGAGACCATGTCACAGAGGTATGGAGGAAACAGGTTGTGGATGGCTTTGTATGTCATGGTTAGGGATTTGAATTGGAGCCTCTGGGCAATAGGAAGCCAGTGAAGGGCCTGGCATAGGGGGGAGGCTGGGGAATAGCTGGGAGACAGGTGGATTAGTCGGGCAGCAGAGTGTAGGATGGACTGGAGTGGTGCCAGAGTGCTAGAGGGGAGGCCAGCGAGTAAGACATTGCAGTAGTCGAGGTGGGAGATGATAAGAGCATGCACTAGTGTTTTTGTGCTTTCGTGGTTGAGGAATGAGCGGATCCGGGAAATATTTTTGAGTTTGAGGCAGCAGGAGGAGGCGAGGGCTTGGATATGTGGTTTGAAAGAGAGCGCAGAGTCGAGGATCACCCCAAGGCACCGAGTGTGCGGGACTGGGGTAAGAGAGCAGCCATTGGCATTGATGGATAGGTCTGGTGGAGGGGTAGAGTGAGATGGGGGAAAGATGATGAATTCTGTTTCATCCATGTTCAGTTTGAGAAAGGGAGAAGAAAAGAAGGCTGAGATAGCAGACAGACATTGTGGGATTTCAGTCAGTAAGGAGGCGAGGTCGGGTCCAGATAGGTAGATCTGCGTGTCATCGGCGTAGAGGTGATACTGCAAACCGTGGGATACTATGAGCTGTCCCAAGCCAAAGGTGTAGATGGAGAATAGTAGGGGTCCTAGGACAGAGCCTTGAGGAACACCGACAGACAGGGGGCGAGGTGAGGAGGTGGTGTGTGAGATGGAGACAGTAAATGTTCAGTCTGTTAGGTATGATGAGATCCAGGATAGGGCCATGTCTATGATGCCAAGAGATGAGAGAGTCTGTAGCAGGAGGGAATGGTCTACGGTGTCGAAGGCAGAGGACAGGTCCAGGAGAAGGAGGACAGAGTAGTGTCGCTTGCTCTTGGCAGTTAGTAAGTCATTAGTGACTTTAGTTAGGGCAGTTTCAGTTGAGTGATGCGGTCGGAAGCCAGATTGTAACCAGTCAAAGAGGGAACAGAAGGAGAGGTGGGTGGACATTCAAGATATACATGCTGCTCCAGTAGTTTTGAGGCATAAGGGAGTAGAGATATCGGGTGATAGTTAGACACAGAGGATGGGTTAAGGGAGGGCTTTTTGAGGATGGGTGTGATTCAGGCATGTTTGAAGGATGAGGGAAAGACACCATTTTTAAGTGAAAGGTTGAAGAGGTGCATTAGAGATGGGATGAAGACTGTGGCCAAGTTAGGGATGAGGTGGGACGGGAGTGGGTCGAGGGCACAAGTGGTGAGGTGTGATCTTGACAGAAGGGTGGAGAGCTGATCTTCTGTCATGGTGGAAAAGCTGGCTTTTGCAGAACAGGGCTGAGCAGCTAAGAGGGGCATTGCGGGCCAAAGTTTTGTCTGATCGTGTCGATCTTCTGCTTAAAGAAGGAGGCAAAGTCTTCAGCACAAATGAGAGGAGAGGGAGGAGGTGCTGTGGGATGGAGCAGAGAATTGAAAGTGTTGAAGAGCTGTTTAGGGTTGTGAGACAGGGAGGATATGAGAGATGTGAAGTAAGTTTGTTTTGTGGCAGAGAGCGTGTGGACTTAAAGCTGGCAAGGGACTGCTTGTATGCGCTGAAGTGCTCAGTTGAATGGGTTTTCTTCCATCTCTGCTCAGCAGCCCTGGAAACCCGTCTCAGTTCTTTGGTCAGGCTGGACAGCCAGGGCTGCCTGTTGACTGTTTGAGTTTTGCTCTGCGTGAGGGGGGCAGCCGAATCAAGTGTAACAGTTATTGTGGTATTGTAAAAAGTGGCGGCAGCATCTGTGTCATGAAGGGAAGCTATGTCTGTAAGAGGAAGAAGGGACACGGAGAGTGATTGTAAATTGAGGTGTTTGAGATTCCTGCGAGGGTGAGCGAGTTTATGGAGCGGAGGTTGCGCAGTAGGAGAGGAGAGGGAAGAGAATGTCAGTAGATTGTGGTCAGACAGGGGGAGGGGTGAGTTATTGAGGTTAGTGAGGGAGCAGAGGCGGGTGAAGATAAGGTCCAGCGTGTCACCATCTTTGTGAGTGGCCACAGAGGACCATTGAGTGAGGCCGAGGGAAGCCGTGAGCGATAGAAGTTTAGAGGCAGCCGGGGTGGAAGTATCAATGGGGATGTGGAAGTCACCCATGATGATGGTGGGGATGTCAGCAGAAAGGAAATGGAGTAGCTAGGTGGTGAAGTGGTCGAGAAAGGTGGAGATGGCTAGTTCTGGGGGGAGGTAGATGACAGCCAGTTGGAGGTTGGAGGCGGAATAGATGCAGACAGAGTGCACCTCGAGCGAGGGAAGAGTAGCGGAGGGTGGCAGAGGAATTGGGGTAAAGGAGCAGGTATCAGACAGGAGCAAGCCAACTCCTCCACCAAGTTTGTTGCTGGGGCGACGGGTGTGAGAGAGATGGAATCCGCCATAGGAAAGCACAGCTGGAGAGGCTGTGTCAGAGGGAGTGAGCCAGGTTTCAGTGATGGCAAGGAAGGAGAGTTTGTTGGTGATAAAGAGGTCATGGATAAATGACAGCTTGTTGCAGACAGAGCGTGCGTTCCATAGGGCTCCAGGTAAGGGGGTTGGGGGAGTGGGGGTTGAATGATTGGGTATGAGGTTATCATGGTTGTGAAGACGTGTAGAGGATTGTGGCAGGGTGATAGAAGTGAGTGTAGGGATGTGTTGAGGAGGGCCAGGATTTGGGGACACGTCGCCAGCAATGAGGAGTAGTAGTCAGAGCATTAGAAGGCGGGAGAAGGTTAGGACATGATGTGGCCATGTGTGTCTGTAGGAAAAAGGATTGTATGTGGAGGAACAGTTGTGACGAAGAGGTGAGATGGCTGGGAAGGATGGAGGGTGAAATGACAAGTTCCTTACTGGGTGGAGGGATTGCAGGAGTTAGGGAGAAATAGAGTAGTATGGGGGTGATAGTAAAAAGAAGGCGAAACATTGTTGAGGTGTTGTAGTTTGTTACCTTATAGTCAATTCCAGCCCAATTCTAGTCTAATTCAGAGTATTGTACTTAGAAATCTGTACTTTGAAATATGGATTTTGAAATAGATGGAGCCGACTACATCTGGAGCAGACCCATAGTGCTGAATATATGTGCAGCTAAAGACTATCAGGTGTGAGTGAAAGTGGGGTGTGACTGCCCAGGCCAAATGCACAGAGTTAAGCAAAGGTCATAAAAGGGGGAAGGGGTTATACAGACCACCTAGATGTGTGGCAAAGATAACAAGAATGGAGTACAATTATGGATACAAGAAGATGGGTAAGCAATGCATACCATATAAAATACAATGCAGTTCACATGGGGCACTCAGAAGCATGGGAGAGAGAGGTGGAATTCAGCAATGCATACCATATAAAATACAATGCAGTTCACATGGGGCATTCAGGAGCATTCAGAGAGAGAGGTGGAATTCAGCAATGCATACCATATAAAATACAATGCAGTATATAGGGAAACTCAGGCTCATGCAGTACATGGGGAAGCTGTGGGGGTTCATGATGTACATGGGGAGGCTGTGTGGGTCTCATGCTGTATATAAGGAGGCTGTGTGGGGCTCATGCTGTATATAGGGAGGCTGTGTGGGGCTCATGCCATATATAGGGAGGCTTTGTGAGGCTCATGCCACATATGTAGTAGGCTGTGTGAGGCTCATGCCGCATATAGGGAGGCTGTGTGAGGCTCATGCCACATATGTAGTAGGCTGTATGAGGCTCATGCCGCATATAGGGAGGCTGTGTGGGGCTCATGCCGCATATAGGGAGGCTGTGTGGGGCTCATGCCGCATATAGGGAGGCTGTGTGAGGCTCATGCCACATATGTAGTAGGCTGTGTGGGGCTCATGCCGCATATAGGGAGGCTGTGTGGGGCTCATGCCGCATATAGGGAGGCTGTGTGGGGCTCATGCCGCATTTAGGGAGGCTGTGTGGGGCTCATGCTGTATATAGGGAGGCTGTGTGGGGCTCATGCTGTATATGGGGAGGCTGTGTGAGGCTCATGCCGCATATGTAGTAGGATGTGTGAGGCTCATGCCGCATATGGGGGAGGCTGTGTGGGGCTCATGCCACATATGGGGGAGCCTGTGTGGGGCTCATTCCCCTGATGAAGGCTACGTGCCGAAACACTGCGTTGGGTGGGCACTATCCAGGAGACCAGGTGGACATTATACTTGTAAGTCACTGTATTTCATTATGATTACATAATTTCCATGTAATGAGTAGTCCATTCTTGGTCTTTAATTTTACTCCATGTGGAGTTAGTGACATCTAGTGGTACTTTTACATTATAGCACACATTACTTTTGTCAACAGATTTTTCATTAGGCACTTTCCACATGTTATTCATACCTTTTGCACTTCTTTGCACTTTATCAGATGAGTTGTGATTTTTTAATATTTTGTATACACAATTTTATATGCATATATTGTTGTCACATGCACTTTATATTAAATTTATGAATTTTTGGCATTGCACGTTCTGTGATATATCTGTGGCATATAAGTAGGTCTTGTCACCAAATATAGTGGGTAATTAGTGCCATATATTGATACCTCCACATTTATATATTTCTCCTGGTTATTTAGTGCCCCATTTTTTGGTATATACAGATTTGAATTTTATATCTTGCTGTATGTATCATGTCTAGTGTTGAGCGATACCATCCGATACTGAGAAATATCGGATCGGATTGGATCGGACCGATACCCAAAAAGTATCGGGTATCGCCGATTCGGATACCGGAAGTCCCATGCAAGTCTATGGGACAGAAATAGCTGAAGTAAAAAAAAACCCTTTCTTTCCTTGCACATCCAGTTCGGGAGGGGGGAAGAGTGTGGGCGGTGCGTGGGCGGACACTGTGCGTGTTTGTGTGTGCGGGCGGGGTCTGTACGGGCCTCTCGGGGGCCTATGCGGGTCTCTCGGGGGTCTGTGCGGGCCTGCCGGGGCCAGTACGGGCCTCTCGGGGGTCTATGCGGGCCTGCCGAGGCCCTGTGCGGGCCTGCCGGGGCCTGTACAGGCCTCTCGGGGGTCTATGCGGGCCTGCCAGGGCCCTGTGCGGGCCTGCCGGGGCCTGTACGGGCCTCTTGGGGGTCTATGCGGGCTTGCCAGGGCCTGTACAGGCCTCTCGGGGGTCTATGCGGGCCTGCCGGGGGTCTGTGCAGGCATCGTCCGATGGGACAAGAGGCCCGTACAGGCCCCCGACAGCCGGCACAGGCCCCCGGCAGGCCCGTACAGGCCCCGGCAGGCCCGCACAGGGCCCCGGCAGGTCCGCATAGACCCCCGAGAGGCCCGTACAGGCCCCCCGACAGCCGGCACAGGCCCCCGGCAGGCCCGTACAGGCCCCGGCAGGCCCGCACAGGGCCCCGGCAGGTCCGCATAGACCCCTGAGAGGCCTGTACAGGCCCCCGACAGCCGGCACAGGCCCCCGGCAGGCCCATAAAGGCCCCGGCAGGCCCGCACAGGGCCCCGGCAGGCCCCCATAGACCTCTGAGAGGCCTGTACAGGCCCCCGACAGCCGGCACAGGCCCCCCGGTAGGCCCGTATAGGCCCTGGCAGGCCCGCACAGGGCCCCGGCAGGCCCGCATAGACCCCCGAGAGGCCTGTACAGGCCCCCGACAGCCGGCACAGGCCCCCGGCAGGCCCCCCGCAGTCGACACAGACCGCGCATCATGATGACATAATTTCAGCAGCCAATCACAGCCACAACAGTGGCTCATTCCATTATGGGGACTTCCGATTCCGGTATCCGATATTGAAAAAATATCGGTACTCGGTATCGGAATTCCGATACAGCGAATATCGGCCGATACCCAATATTTGCAGTATCGGAATGCTCAACACTAATCATGTCTGTACACTAATTTTTAAAACTTGATATATTTACTATAATAATAAAATACACAATTTTTACATATTGGACTTGTAGTCAGGTTTTTGCTTCTTTGGTGTTTCCTTGTGGGTTCCGATAGTCCTTTCTTATACAGTTCCATTTTTTTGCCTTTGGTGCCAATTTTAATTCCTGTATCATATTGGATTGTACTTTTTAACTGTATATATATATATATATAAAATACAGTATATAAAGTTTGGCATTTTGGCTTAAGTTCCCCATTTCTTCGTTGCTTAACCATTCCACATATGTAGTAGGCTGTGTGAGGCTCATGCTGCATATAAAGGGCTGTGGGTGGGTTTAAAGATATATAGGGGGTGTCAGCATATTGTACTTACTTCTGCTCAATATTAAGTGATACAAGTAATATTAATAAATTAATATTGAGTAGAATTAATTTCAAGCTATTGGTTTGGCCCTCCACAACAGTCATGGTCTCTCATGTGGCCCCTGGGGAAAATTAATTGCCCATCACTGATATATAGTGTAAGTGTCCAGAAAATGTAGTGACTTACCGGTGACACCTCCAATTGAAGTCATTCATTTTCAGTTTTCTTCTTCATCCAGTGTAGACCTCTATGACAACTTTCAGCCACAACTCATGTCTGCAGAATGTAACACACAAACATCTGAGTGATCACTTTTAGAGTATCCTCCCCATGTATTTGCCTACTTATACACTGTGGCAAATGAAAAAGAAAAGTGCCATATTGCGGTCTTGGTTCTCTACACAGTACCAACACCTCGTCTTTGTTCCCCCACAGTAGCAGTATAACCAAAATTGAACTATTTTACATAGTGATGTCTCCCCCTTTTGTGACCTCCTCAAACGTAAAATGTCTATTTCTGTAGCTCCCATACAATATTAATTATAATAATAATAATTTTATTTATATATCGTCAACATATTCTGCAGCACTTTATACTTCAGTTATAAAATGTACAAACAATATCAGACATTACAGAGTAGCACATTATTCAACACATACCAAGAGGAATGAGGGATCTGCTCGCAGGCTTACACTTTAATAGTAATTGGGAGAGACAAAAAAGTTAAATGGTAAAAAGTGCTTGTATTGTATGGTCCAGCCTTCAATATAATACATTTCGTAATATAATAAGTAGGGTACTCAAATAATGGTGCATGAACCCAGCACCAACCAGCATCTGTACAGATTCAGAGTGCCATTAAGTGCATGGAGGATGTACATGCTTAAAACTGTGGATTCTAGGAATTAATATAATTGCCCATAGTAATGCATTCCAGAGAACTGGCACAGTATATGAGAAGTCTTGGCTACAGAAGTTGGAGGTTCAGATTATTGAGGATGTTAGTCTTAGGTCATTAGTGCACGAGTAGGGTGATAGACAGAGATGAGGGAGGAGATATAGGGTAGTAAAGAACTGTGGAGGACTTTGTGGGAGAGAGTGATAAGTTTGTATTGTATTCCGTAGTGAATGGGCAACCAGTGCAATTACTGGCAACAGGGTAGAGGCAGTTTGTAGCAACTGGACAGGAATATGACCATGACTGCTGCTTTCAAGATGGATTGGAGAGGGAAGAGTTTAGAAAGAGGAAGACCAATTTATTAAACTCTTGCAGTAGTCCAGATGAGAATGGATAAGGGCAACAGTAAGAGTTTTTGCACAGTCAAAGGTAAGAAAAGCTCAAATTCTAGAGATGTTTTTGAGGTGCAGGAGACATGAGTGATGGCTTGTCCAATAAGGGCAGTGTATAGAGAAAAGAAGAGGGGGCCTAGAACTGAACTATGAGTAAGCCTGACAGTAAGGAAAGAGGAGCCAGTGACAGATACAGTGAAGGAGCAGTCTGAAAAGTAGTAGGAAAGCCAAGAAAGGGCAGTATCCTTGATACCAAAAGAATGGGGCATAGTGAAGAGGAGCTGGTGGTCCACAGTGCCAAATGCTGCAGAGAGATATAGAAGAATCAGTAGAGAATAGAGGCTATTAGATTTAGTTGTTAGTAGATCATTAAAGACGTTAGTAATTTAGTAAGGACAATTCCATAGAGTGTAAGGAGAGGAAACCAGATTGCAAAAGTAAAAGGAGAGAATTATCTGAAAGCTAGCGGTCTAGATAGGAGTAGACCAAACATTTCAAACGATTAGAGATAAAGGGGTGATTAGACACAGGTTTCTAGTTGGCAGTGCAGTTCTGGTCGAAGAATCGATTTATTTTAGTAATGAGTGTATTATTTTAGTAACGGCATGTTTGAAGGAGGAGAGAAAGGTACTAGAAAAAAGTAAGAGGTTGAATATTTTAGTTAGGTGGGTAATGACATTTGGGAAGAGGGACTGAAGAGAGTGAAAGGGAATAGGTTCAGTGGTGTGGGTAGTAGTGCGAGAAGAAGCGAGGAGCCTGGTAACTTCTTCTGTGACCAGTTCAAAGACAGAAAATGAATTTGATGACGTGTGGGAGGGAAGAAGATACATGATATTATGGGATTGGGAAAAAAAATTCCTGTTAGCTATGGTTACTTTTAAAAAATAATAATGATTGGCCTTATCGTCAGCGCTAAAGTTGGCAATTGGGGCCTGCACTTTCAATTCATATGCCACTTTTATGGCTATCCTACAATAGTAAATTTCCCCTTTCTGCTGCCATATAGAGGTCTTGGTGCCCCCTTACCAGTCGCAACCATACAGTACTAATGTACTCCTTTTCTGCCCCCATGCAGTAATAACATTCAATCCTAAGGCCTCAATATAGTTGAAACTTATGGCAGCATAAATTAATAATAATTAATGTATGAGATCACAAAGTAGGAATTGTTAATGTATGGGGCCTCAATGGAGGATGCAAATAGTTTTCTTCACTGTAACTCCATATAATAATATTTTCCCTTTTGGCTGGATATAGAAATAATGTCCCCTATTCTGACCCCAACACAGTAATAATATTCAATTATCACCATACAATAATATCCCTCATTTTGACCTGCATACAGTAAAATGTCCCCCATTGTGGCACTCATACAGTATAATGTCCTCCTCCGGCTCCATGCAGTAAAATATCTCTATTCTGGCCCAAGTCAGTGTAAGGTCCCTCCATTGTGGTGTTAATACAGTAAAATGTCCACCTATGTGGTGTTCTTTACATGGCTATTAAAAAAATTATTCATGTTACCTGTCCCTGCTCTCAAGACATACAGCTCCTTCTTCCTTCTTCAACAACAGGCTCATGTTGGGCCATGCAGTGACTTCAGTGCATCATATATGCTATTGTAAGGGGGTGATTGGGTACATCATATGCCTCCCCCTTCTTGATGCTGTCCACATGTGTCTAATATGGCATATTGATTTTTATTCTTGTACTACATGTAATGCAGATGTATTGTGAGTTGCTGTAATGTGTACTGTAATGTATTTGCCGTGCCTTGTAATGTGTTGTGTATTGTGCCTTAGCTTAGGGATAAATTAGTAGGTAGTGCAGGATTATAGGGGACTGAAATAAAGAGGGCACATTAGAGATAGAGTATAGGAAAGATAAGAGTGTTAATTAGTTCCAGGCAGGAAAGGAGTTAAGCAGATGGGAGGGGCACAGAGCAGAGCAGCACACAGCAGGGAAATATAGGAAAAGCACTTCCTGGTTAGTGAGCAGTTCCCGGGCATTCTGCCCGAAGGCAAGATGCATGTAGCTGAAAGGACTTTTATCGCTAGAAGAATGGAGAGGCTATGGCTAGAGGGAGTCCCAGCATAGGGACAGTGTGGATGGCCACCAGTGAACAGAGGTCAACTCAAGGAGGATTTGGGGTCTATGACCGGGGCAGGTGGAGCTGAGAGAGCGTACCTAGCACCATTTTCTAATGAAGCCGAGCCTGTGACTGAGGGGGAACTGGTGAGCCTGAAACACGTGTGGAACAAAGTAAGTGCAGGAAGTGGAAGAAGTTGTCAGGAACAGATCAGAAGCTGATCATAAAAGGATTTATAGGAATACGGTTAGTCCTAAGGATACGCCGTAGTTACCAGACAGTTGTAGCAGTTGGAGAAAGCCTGTCAGATTGTCAGGGAAAGGAAGGAAAGTGCCACTGCATGTGATGTATGCTGCCAGAGAAATTACAGTTTTGATGTTCAGCAAAGGTGCACCATTGAATGAACCTGGGAGTACAGAGTGTTTATTGGGACTCAATTGTCAGTGACTGAAGCAGGAGTGATCATGTAAATTTCAGTGACTGAAGTGAGTACAGTATTGCATACTGCATTAAAAAGACCTCTTATTCATGTGAGACAGCAGGGTGTGGGAACAGTTCTAACCGTCGCAACGACTACCACCCTGGCTGTCTTACATTTTGATCTGATATCCCCTGCTGCTGCTGACCTCTGATAGGACAGAGGCATGTATAGGTTTGGGAGTGATGGTCAGTTTTTGATATTTTTATATATGGTCTCTCTGACGAGCACTCCACCCATCAACCTATGGTGGTTTTAACCACAGACAGATCCTACCTACGGCCAGGGTCATTCTTGCAACTGCAATGCGAGATACCCAGCACTGGTGGCACTCGGGACCAGAGCGCTCAGCTGCATAGAAATACATGCAGCTGCACACTCCGGTCCCAAGTGCGGGCGGCAGTGCCAGGTACTGATGCTCGAGTTTCTCTTATTGCACATGCAAGTGTGACCCCGACCTCACCAAAATTGTAGGCTAGAAGCCCAGGAGAGGTGCGTTATGTTAGGTTCCCAACAAAAATGATCGCCATGTCATTGGCTGCTTGGCACACATGAATTGGATAATTTTTGTGCTAAGTGTTTGTTTTTCCTATTTTGTAGAGCAGTAATGCAATTCCAGTTTCATATATTTCAGGTTTGCATGCTGTAGTTTTACAGTGATACTTTATTTATTGGTTATATATGAAGATGGCTACTCTTAGTTTGCAACTGTTCACACCTGTTCTCTGTTTAGAAGAGATAGTTTGTCTGTGATATTTGTACACATAGGCTCTCTGACTGAGCACTCCTCCCATCAGTTTATGGTGGCTTTAATCACAGCAGGCTCCTACCTACTCATAATTGTAAGCAAGCAGCCCAAGAGGGGTACATGTTAGGTTAGAAGTAGTGATGAGTGAACGTGTTCTCGGTAATCGCCCGAGTATCCCTGTTCTCGAGCACCGAGCATTTCCAGGATTACTCAGCGGGAACTCGGGTCTCCACCCAGCTTTTTGGGCGGACTTTACAGAACCAATCACGATGCCGGGATTGCCTGTCAGGCAATAAAATGCCACAGCCATCTTTGTTGTATCGTACAGTGATTGGCTGGCCGCACAGCATCATCAGGGGTATAAGAGATCAGATGCTGCCCTGCTCGCCGCATTCAGCTCCAGATTGAGATAGTGTAGGGAGAGATGCTGCTTTGATTGGGTCAGAATTGGGGATTTATTAGTGAGTGTGGGGTCTACCATCCTAAACAACTCAAATCCAGCTAAACCAACAGTACTTCTAAGGACTAATTCCAGAGTATATACGTAGGTTCCAGTGTTAGGCAGGCAGGGTAGTGTATGTCACTGTATACACATCAGTGCAAGGCCTGCAGGCACTGTATATGTGTACATACATATCATTGCATATATCAAGAGGGTCCTGTGTTCTGGTGCTGCTGCTACCTGTGGAATATATTGGCTGTATATACCAAGCCCCAGGTGTAATTGCCTTTGAAAAATTTTTGGCAAGGGCTAATAGAGTTTTTTTTATTGAAAAGCAATCCAGAGCCCTTTTTTTTCCTCCATTTGCTTTTTGACAGTGTACAATACAGCGAGATCCTTTTCCTAGCACAGCGTGAAAATCCAGCAATTTTAAAGGGGTCCCAAACATCCCTTTTCAGTGTGCAGAGAAATATTTATTTTTTATGTGTATGGTTGAGTATTTTTTTTGAGTGTCTTGCACAATTTCTTGACACTATTTTGCTGAATCCCCCCAAAATACAAACAGGCCACATATTTTACAGTGTGGTATATCTGTGACACGCCTTTTTTTGCTGTCTGGCACTGTACTTATATGCAGCACTATTTAGCCAAAAAATGTAAAAAAAAAAAAACAGGCCACACATTTTTTGGTGTAGTATCTGCGTGTCAGATCATATCTGTGTGTGCTCAAAGTTTGGCCAGTTTACGGCTGTTTTCTTTTTTGGTCCAGAGTGTCACTGGACTTATATACAGCAGTATTTAACCAAAAAATTATAAAAATATGGGCCACACATTTTTCGGTGTGGTATCTGCGTGCCAGCTCATATCTGTGTGTGCTCAAAGTTTGGCCAGTTTACAGCTGATTTCTTTTTTTGTCCAGTGATGTGATTGGACTTATATACAGCAGTATTTACCCCCAAAAAAGTACAAAAAAAATTGTCGTAGTGGTATTTCCATGCCAGTTCATACGGCTGATTTATTTTTTGGTCCTGGGTGTCACTGGACTTATATACAGCAGTATTTACCCCCCCAAAAAATAAAAAAATAAAGAAAATTGTCGCAGTGGTATCTCCATGCCATCTCATATCTGTACGTGCTTAAAGTTTGGCCAATGTAGGCCGGTTTTCTTTTTTGGTCCTGGGTGTCACTGGACTTATATACAGCAGTATTTACACCCTCAAAAAAATAAAAAAATAAAGAAAATTGTCGCAGTGGTATCTCCATGCCATCTCATATCTGTACGTGCTTAAAGCTTGGCCAGGGTAGGCTGGTTTTCTTTTTTGGTCCTGGGTGTCAATGGAATTATATATAGCAGTATTTAGCACAAAAAAAGTTATAAAAAACAAAAATTACATTTGTAGTAGTGGTATCTGCGGGCCAGCTCATATGTGTGTGTGCTCAAAGTTTGGCCTGTTTACGGCTGTTTTCTTTTTTGGTCCTGGGTGTCACTGGAATTAGATACAGCATTATGTTGCATTATTTTAAAAAACAGCCCACATTTTACAGTGGGGTATATCTGTGACACGCCTCATACATCCGTGTCTCAAAAATTGAGGCATTTTTGGCCTAAATTCCTTTTTTTTTGCCAGTCTGTCACTCTTGTTATATCCAGCACTCTTTTGCATCCAATAAAAAAATATATATATTTTACAGTCTCGTATACATGCCTCATACGTCCGTGTGATTAAATTTGGGGATTTTAAGCCGGTATTCCAGTGTTTTCTTGTCTGTTACTCCAGTTATATACAGCACTCTGTTGCTTTTTTTAAAAAAAACAGGCCACATTGGGGGGATGTCGGTAAAAAGAATTTGGTTTAAAGTTGTTATGGCAGCTTCATGACTGTGTCAAATGCTCCAACTACTACCACCATCATCATCTTCCACTTAGAGGCAGTCACTGTGCAGATAGAAAGTCTGATTAGCAGAGGGTGAACGCTTAGGTGCTGTTGTACTCTGTCTTGTACTCTGTCTCTGTATTACAAAGGCTAAATATTAGTGATGAAATCATGCCTGGAAGAGCCAGACCAGGATTACATGGAAGTTCATGGGGACAGAACTCGCAACAACAGAAGCTTGGTGTTACTGGGCAGGATTCTGACAAGCCCTCACCTACTAATACTTAACTGGTTGACCGCTGACATTTAAAAGGAGCCCATGCATTGTCTAGAACTGAAGATAGAGATTTTGATGTTTCGGCTGCATTTCAAGAGATGTCAATTGGAGAGTGTGGTGGTCGGAGATGTGACTTCTACACCACCACACGAGCTGCCGCCTCTCCACCACCCAATTTGCCACCCCACCACCTTCTGTCTCTTTCCCATTCTCCTGCAGAATGAAAGTCCGCAAGGACAAGGTCCTCTCCCCTCTGTAACAGTCTGTCATTGTAATATTTTTGGTTTAAATGATATTTATTTCTTTGTATGTAACCCCTTGTCATGTACAGCAACATGAAATTAATGGTGCTATATAAATAATTAAATAATAATACTAATAATACTATATGGGTGTTTCCTAGAGACAATCCATCAAACATGTTATTGAAGGATTTTTTTAATGACAACTCTGTTCAGCTGGGCACAAGCTATGTCAAATTGGTAGCTATACCCCAGTGGGTGTTGGCACAGTGTCGTGTTGACTACAGTCCCCAGATGTTATGTAGGTCCCTAATCTCACCTCTACTTCAGCAGCATGATGAATTAATTGGAAAAGCACATGGTATTGGCGTAGCTGTTGTTTTCTTGCCAAAGAAACTCAATAACATCAATTAGGTGGTTAGCTGCACACAGAATGGAGAAATAGTAAAGATGACAATTGACAAGTAGTTTCACATTTGAGGTAAAGCACAATTTAACAATTTCCTTTAACTCTTACAACACATTATATTCAAAATCCTTCAAGAAAAAGATGAATGTATTGTGAAGCTAAAGGGTATGAATAATTAATCACACCAGTGATATTACATAATTCCAAGCATACACAACCTATCAGTGGTGAAATTATTTTCCACCGAAAATTTTAAGTAGTGTGTGATCTTGTGGAATGATATGAGCCACAAAGCCCTTCAAATTGAAACTGTTGTGGATGTACTGTAGAATTTTCTCTTGAAATTTGTAAGTACATGCCCTCTATGCTGCTTGCATTAAAGAACTGATTTGCCAGATATGTACAGAATCAGGATGACTGGTCCACGGGTACCTGTGCTGCGCCAGTTCTGGACCTGTTTAGGCTGCGTCCCCTGTTTACCGGCGGAAGGAATAGGGGAACGGACAGGCCCCATTACACAGAATGAGGGGTTGAGGGCCAGCTTAAGAGAAAGCAGGCAAGACAGCAATGATTTTTGGCGTGGACAAGCAGCACATAGGAGGCTGAGTAGTGTGCTTCGTTCTTAGAGCAGTGGCACTGCAAAGGACTGCTCCCGTAGTCTCCTGCCACTAAAAGCGGCACTGCCATTTAGCAAGTTGCCGCTTGCCCAGTAAACACTAGAGAACGAGGCGCCATGCGCTCCTTGACCATGAGTACAGCGCACGTGTGCAGTAAAGAGAGCCAGTTCATGCCACATGTCCAGCTTGGACAACCAATATTTATAAGGCACAGAGGAATGACAGAGGATGTTGGTACGGTCAGCATCTTCCAAAACATTGCATTCCTTGTGACAGTACCCTGCGCCTCTGTGTCAGGGAGATGAGAGGGTCTGTTAAAACTCTACAAGAACTTTGCCATTGTTCCACTGCCTCTGCTGTATTGGAGTTGTGTCTCTCTCACCTGTACTCCTTGGTTGGCCAACGAACTGTGTCATCTGCCGCCAGTGTTTGAGATAGTAATTTTATTAATAATTCCACTATAAGGGCCCTCTGGTGCTGCAACATTTTAATAGACCTGTCTGCCACAGGACTAAGAGATATAAAGTTCTACAATTACCATGGGTCTAGAAGTGTCACAAATCAGTATTGCCTGTCTGTCATCCAAAATTTTGAGAGTGCGAGGGTCACGTGAAAGGCAGCGTAACAAAGTCAGCCCAATGCATCCCAGACTGCTAACAGGCAAGACTTCCGTGTCGTTACCAAAGGGACGACTGACCATGCTGTCTTCCTCCTCCTTGTCCTCAGGCCTTCAACACTTACAATGAACCTCAGTAAGATCATAGTACAAACATCATTGTAAATACCTTCTTGTAAATACACCCCTGTATTTTTTTATCTCCCCCACCACATTTTAGATTGTAAGTTGTCACGAGCAAGATTGTTTTGTTTGTGTTAAATTATTGTAATCGTTGTTACTTAGTGTAGATTGTAAGCTGTCATGAGCAGGGTAGTTTTATTTGGGTTTAATTATTGAATTATTGTAAATGTTGTTATTTCAGACTGTTGTGTTTGAAACTGTTAAACTGTAAATATGTTTTCACTCTATAATTCTCTATATTCACATTAGATCACAGATAAGCAGGATGGAGACGTTAATTAAGGTGTCATTGATGGTCACACTCTTGGTGGATTCCTCAAAGTTTTGATGATGATACACATGTCAGACATCCATGTCCACACCTCAGATGTTATGTGTGAAGACAGAACTGAATATCAACAACCTTGTTGATGCTGGTAGATTAGTCACCAACTGCCCTCTTCTGCTCAGAAATCATTTTCTACATCTGCAGTGTAGTTCCAAGGCCTGGGGACATCACACACCAGTCAGTAAGCCAGAATCAGCAAGCGCCGATGAATCACTGCAGGGGCGGATGAAGCTGTAGCTGACTTTCTAAAATGGGTATTTAGAGCGTTGTATTTTTACCTGCAGATCTGCCAGCTTTGTGTCGCTTGTCAAAAATCGTTGACCAATTAGGTTAAGTGCATGAGCCAGGCATGGCATGGGTGTGAGCTCAACTCGCCAAAGAGCAGCCACCAGGTTCCACTCATTGTCAAACATAAACATGCTTGGCTGTGGGTTCAGCTGACTCATCCACCGATATGCCTGCTGTTTCAGAGCTGTCCACAACTTTTCAGCATTGTGGCATTTGTCACAGAAGCATATTAGCTTCAGCACAGCCTGTTCCCGCTTTGATTAGGCAGTGCTGCAGTGCTTCCAGCTTGTGACTAATGTGCTATCTTTTGGAGCTGGAGGCTGAAGAGGAGAAGGAGGAGGAGGTGCAGGAGCTGTACACTATGGGGGCAACCCAGACTGAGGTAGGGCACCCAATACTCTGTGTTTGTGAGGACTGCCACCATACCAAGGTCTGAGAGTGTCCCAGATTTGACTATATTAACCCTGTGTATCCTCAGTGAGATGTATCGTCCCTGACCACAAGCACTTGTCCACGTGTTTGTGGTTAGGTGGACTTTCCAAGTACCAGCATTGTGGAGGGCACTGGTAATGTTGTGGGACACGTGCCTGTGTAATGCCAGGATGGCACACCGGGACAAAAATTCCTGCATGTTTGTGTCCTCGGGGTGATCCTTGACTCTGCCCTCTCTTTCAAACTACATATCAAAGCCCTTGCCTCTTCCTGTCCATTACAACTCAAAAACATTTCCTGGATCTGTACATTACAAGAAACATAAAAAATGTTTGTGCACACCCTCATGATCTCCCGCCTCCAGTATTCCAACCTTATACTCTGTACCCTGCTATCTAGCACTGTTGCACCACTCAAATCTATCCAAAACTCTGCTGACAGAGTAATCCAACTGTCCCTCCATTATTCCAGAGCCTCTCCTCTCTTCCATGCATTTCCCCGTCTTCCTATTGCCCATAGGCTGCAGTTCAAAACCGTAAATATGACATTCAAAGCCTTCCCCAAACTGTCTCCTCCATGCATCTGTAACATGGTCTCACAATGTCCGACTGGGTCATGACTGTTTCAATGCAAACACAGTGTGCTGTCAGCAAGATGTACTATCCCTGCCCACAATCACTTATCCACGTGTCTGTGGTTAGGTGCACTTTCCCTGTACCTGCATTGTTGATGGCACGGGTAAAGTTGTGGGACACATGCTTGCTTGTCTAATATTGTGACGGCAGACCAGGAGAAATAGTGCCTGGTGGGGACCGAGTACCTTGTTACGGTCACCACCATCACGTTGCGGAAAGCATCCATTTCCCAAGAGCCTAGAATGCAACATTTCCAGCACAAGCAGAACACAAATTTGTGAATGTGGCCTGTGGGCCGTTGGCTGCATCTTTCCGCATACAGTCCAATGACTAGGGTATGGACAACTGAAGGCTGCACTGGGACAAGGACGTGGACGTGCTTGATTATGGTGCAATTTAACTGTGGTCAAAAACAGATGCAGGCCAGGAGGCATCTTCACATGCACCGTGGACAGGGGATTGCCTTGCACACACAACAGCAGAAGAAGCAGTGGTATCACACGCAGACACTGTTCATGGAGTCTGGTGTTCAACCAACAAAGTATGTTGCTTTGCTGCCATGTGCCTAATCATGCTGGTGGTGAAAAGGCTGGTAGTTTTACTACCCCTGCAGATGTGGCCATGGCTAGTGGTGCAAATGTCCTTTTAGGGGTTATCGGCAGAGTCTTTTAAAGACAAGAAGACTGGTAGGGGGACATTCATTGTCTCCCTCTACCACGCCACCTCCTCACCTCGACACCTGTCTTTCGTTGTTCCCCAAGGTTCTGTTCTAGGACCCCTACTTTTCTCCATTGACACCTTCGGCCTGGGCCAGCTGATGTAATGGCACAGTTTGTAATGTCATCACTTCGCCAATGACACGCAGATCTACCTATCTATACCTGACATCACCTCCTTACTGACCTAAATCACACATCTTCCCGCAGAGTCATCCTTCTTTTCTGCTTGCTTTCAAAAAGTGGACATAGACAAATCAGAATACATCATCTGTCAAGCATCTCTCACTGAGTACACCAGAGAGCTGTGTATGCCTCATTCGGTACCACTTTAGTAAGAGGTAAACTTTGACCTAGAGAAAATGATTTTCAAGACATTCACTGCCTTTTTGGAACATTTTTTGCAGCTGTGATGTTCATCTTCTTGGTGTGGATGTGTAAAATTTCTAAGTCATCAATACCATCATCGTCCTTGTAAAGAGGAAATCAGGTTTTTCACAGGGTCGTGGTTATTTACTTTTTGTGGCATTCCTTTAACAGTGTTAGTTACACTCGGACAATTAATTTTAGACTGTGACATTTGTATATTTTTGTTAACATGAATGGGTGAAGATGAAGAATCTTGTTGCACGGGTGTGTTTATAGTTACTGACGGTGCACTCCTCTTTAAACTTAGTTTTTCATGAGCATACATTAGTTTGTTTCGCTTTCATCCAACACTGATCTGCTTTCTCTAATTCAGCATCTCATAAACATGTTGCACTTTACCCTTTATACAGACACGTGCATCTTTGGCAACATATTTTGGACAGGCATTTTTTTAGTCCGAGTCTCAGATGCGTATCTGGTACACCAATCTTATCTTATCCTTTTTAGTTCAGGATATTTGTGTTTTTTGCTTTTTGTTTTTTCAATCTTATGATGGGCATGAAACCGATTCTGGTAATTTATGGTGGCTAAATGACAAATCATTGTTGGCTGTATCATAGATCTCATACCTCCCATAGCCACTGCTGTTATTCATCATGAACTTTCAAATTCCTGTCATCACCATGCCCCTTTTACAGATCACTTCATCCAATCATTCGTCCGCCATATTTTTACTAAAAACCTGCACCTTCACAGCAGCAACTGTGTATGAAAGCACGTTACAGTTTTGCATGGTGTTTATGATGCCCCACACCTAAAAAAGGAAACACTATGTTGATATCTACCCCCAGGGGAAAATGTTTGCCAGTCCATACATTTTGTGTATGGGCATTCCAAGTCTAGGAGACCTGCTCCTTTACATTGGGCATAGTTTTTAATCAGGCTTTCCTCCATGTCTCATCATCCACCGCCACTAGATGATGTCCAATTTGTCCTGATTATACTGGTATGTCATATGTTGAAGAAAACTACTGTTTGTGCACATGTCGGGGCTCGGAAGGGAAGTAGTGACATTTTGGAATGCAGACTTTGATGGAAGGGTCTGTGGGCAACATGTTGCGTTTGCAGAGCCACTGATGTGCCTAAACAGTAGAAACCCCCCACAAGTGACCCCATTTTGGAAGCTAGACCCCCCATGGAACTTATTTAGATGTGTTGTGAGAACTTTGAACACCCAAGTGTTTCACTAAAGTTTATAACGCAGAGCCGTGAAAATAAAAAATAATTTTTTCCACAAAAATGATATTTTAGCCCCCAATTTTTTATTTTCACAAGGGTAACAGGAGAAATTGGATGACAAAAGTTGTCCAATTTATCCTGAGTACGACGATACCCCATATGTGGGGGTACACCACTGTTTGGGTGCACGGCAGAGCTCGGAAGGGAATGAGCACCGTTTGACGCAGAATTGGCTGGAATTGAGATCGGTCGCTATGTCGTGTTTGGAGAGCTCCTGATGTGCCTAAGCAGTGGAAACCTCTCAATTCTAACTCCAACCCTAACCCCAACACACCCCTAACCTTAATCCCAACCCTAACCACAATCCTAACCCCAACACACCCCTAACCATAACCCTAACCACAATCCTAACCCCAACACACCTCTAACCCTAATCCCAACCCTAACCACAATCCTAACCCCAACACACCCCTAACCATAACCCTAACCACAAACCTAAGCCTCACACTCCTATCCCTAATCCCAACCCTAACCCTAATCCCAACCCTAACCGTAATACAAACCCTAACCCCAACTTTAGCCCCAACCTTAACCCTAAATTTAGCCTAAACTCTAACGGTAACATTAGCCTCAACCCTAACCCTAACCATAACTTTAGCCCCTAACCGTAACTTTAGCCCCTACCCTAACCCTAATTTTAGCCCCAACCCTAACCTTAACTTTATCCTCAACCATAGCCCTAACTTTAGCCCTAACCCTAACCTTAACTTTAGCCCAACTCACTTTAGCCCAACTCTAACCCAAATAGCAAAATGGAAATAAATACATATTTTTATTTTATTATTTTTTCCTAACTAAGGAGGTGATAAAAGGGGGTTTGATTTACTATTTTTTTTATTTTAATCACTGTGATAGGGTCTATCACAGTGATCAAATGAACCAATAGGAAAATTTTCCTATTGTTGCCAGGTGCCGACATGCTGATTTCAGCGGGCGCACTTCGCATGCGCCCACCATTTTCTTACCGGAAGAAGATGCTGGTGGCCATGCGGGAACTCAGAAGACCCAGGGGACCATATTTCTTTCTTTTCTGATATGTGATCACCTCAGAGGAGAGAGAAATTAAATGGCAAATCAGACTTTTTTTGGTCGCCGTTATACTATTAATAACGGCGATTGCAACCCCGGGGTTGGTAAAAACTGACCCGAATCATGTTCTCTGGGGTCTCGGCTACCCCCGGAAGCTGAGACCCTGGAGAAATTCCAACTCTGGGGGGCACTATACACTTTTACCTCAGCGCCATTAATTAACGGCACTGTGGTTTAAGTACCCTTATGTTAAATGACGTATCGGCGGTCATTAAGGGGTTAATTAGATAAAAAATCATACAATGTGATGATCTTCTGGAATTTTTTTTTTTATTCCATCTCTTACAGTTGAAGTGTACTGCCAATAAAGAATTACAGACTTCTCCATTCTTTGTAGGTGGGAAAACTTGCAAAATCAGCAGTGTATCCAAATACTTATTTTCCCCACTATTTACAATCCCCACTGTATAAAAGGATAAACTTCATGGATTAAGAGTCTTGTTTGCTTTGTTTTTTCCAATTTGTTTATGTAACTGTGTAAATGACATTGAGGGAATGCAGTGGTAAATTGCCAAATTAATTCCTTTAGTGCAAAACAGCTAAAGGGAATCTGTCACCAAGTTTTTGCTACCTCATCTGAAAGCAGCATAATGTAGGAAGAGACCCTGATTCAAACTAGATGCAGCAGTTCTGACACAGAGATCTTAGATAAAGAATGCAGCAGAGCTGAAAAAGATAATCTGGCCACACCAGGCTCTCTATGCACATAGTGTATTGACAATGAACTGCTTATCACAGGAGGGGGCGGAGTCCAATGACATAGCTAAGATCAGATAGTCCCAGCAATGATAATGTCCAAGTGATAAAATCTTCTTTATAAGTAAACAACAGTACATGGCATGATAAGTGGCACATCATTGAATTCAGTGTTTTAACTCCCACTTCATGATGTTCTCAGATTACATAGCTAAAACCTGCTGACAGGTTTCTATGTATTTTCCTGATTAGCCCTACAGAACTACACGTTTATGATGGGAATAAATCCATTAGTGTCCACATTTTCCCCCTATGTTAATTTTACACAGATGGTAAAAGGTAAATCACTTCCCCAAAACCTCTCCTGTGAATACAATAAATGGAAACCACCCCAGAGACTAGCATCTGAGCATACAGATGGGTCTCAGAATGAGCATGAGACTATGATTATCCCTAGTCAAGCCTGAATGTTCTGTGGTTTTTGATGTTGAGTTGTATTTTATGGCTAACTAGCTGAAGAGCCCAGCAATGCCTGGGCATAGTAACCAACTGTGGTTAGTTATAACAAATTATAATGATTATATTGCACATAAAAACATTTCACATCATATATTAAACACTACAGATTTGCAACACAAATTAACTAAACGATTATCCAAGTATTGATAGTATTTTATTTTCAACTCATTCAAGAGCCTTTTGATAAACAACATTTTTGGTTTTTCCTTTCAGTGTAAAGATGAACAGATTTTTGACAGTTCCAACTCTTGAACAGACCATGTAAAGCTGACCATGAGAAAAGCATGGAGATTGCAAATCGATCCCTACTACTTTCAAGGACTGTCCCTGAGCATTGTTAATGGACATTGCAAATAACAGTTGAACTAGAAACCGGAGGCGTTTAAAATCAAAAAACAAATCAGATGGAATGAGTGGAATTCTTGGAGTAAAAATGTCCTCTCCTTTGGCACATCCTGTTTCTGAGCTGTGTATCTAACCCTATCCTGTGTGATAATGTCTGCTGAGCTGTGTACCTAATCCTCTCCTCTGTGATACTTTCTGCTGAGCTGTGTATCTAATCCTATCATGTGTTACTGACTGCTCAACCGTGTATCTAATCCTATCCTGTGTGATACTGACTGCTGAGCAGTGTATCTAATCCTATCCTGTGTGATACTGACTGCTGAGCTGTGTACATAATCCTATCATGTGTGTTACTGACTGCTCAGCCATGTATCTAATCCTCCCCTTGTTCCAAGCAAGATGATACCGTCCCACAGTGATTAGAAAACAGCGCTAGAATAAAACACAACACAGATACCGATACTCACGGTTGTACCTGCACTCTAAAAGGACCTGAGAGTCGGTACTTGAATCTAGTCTGGTCCGTCTGAACTGTTGCCTAGAAACGGGGAACTGTGTCTTGTGGATCGGGACTGCGGGCTTCATTATTTGAACTATCGCTGCTGGGACACTTTGGAGCCAGGACTCTTCTCAATCATCTCGCATTCCATGTGAACGAAGGTACCGCTCTGTCTGTGTTGTGTTTTATTCTAGCGCTGTTTTCTAATCACTGTGGGACGGTATCATCTTGCTTGGAACAAGGGGAGGGTGCATTTATTATATATACCCAAATTTATGTGCATCTTTCTCCCGTACTTACCTAGCTAGCGCAAGTAGCTACTATATGTTAATTGATTTTTATTACAGGACAAATCAGGTGGTTTTGTCCATATTTGTTGCTGCTGGTAGTGGGATTTAACGACTTGCGCCTCTGTATATATTTTCTTTCTCTATGCATCTAATCCTATCCTGTGTGATACTGACTGCTGAGCCATGTATCTAATCCTATCCTGTGTGATACAGACTGCTGAGCCATGTAACTAATCCTATTCTGTTTGAACTGGAAACTAGAGGCGTTTAAAATTAAAAAAAACAAATCAGATGGAATAAGTGGAATTCTTGGAATGAAAATGTCCTCTCTAGAGTTGAGCGACTTTTGCTTTTTTAGGGTCGCGTTTCGTTTCGTGAAACCCGACTTTTCCAAAAGTCGGGTCGAGCAAGATCGTCCGATCATAGGGAAAAGTCGGGGTCGTCCCGAAACACGAAACCCAATGTAAGTCAATGGGGAATAAAAGTCGGCAGTGAGAGGAGGACAGGAAACACACCTACAGTGCCCATTTGAATGCCAAAAGCATCAATTCTTCTTACTTAAGCTTGTCAACCTTAATTAACTTCATAATACAAGTTACGCACTGAAAAATGGGGGTTATTTGGCTAAATTTGTGGGGGGGGGCTGGCTGCAGGTTTTCATGTGCCCTGGGCGAAAGAGCGCCCCTTTAACACATACCACAACTCATCATGCTCCGATACGGCAGAGAAATAGCGGTATAGTACAATGAAAAATACCTCACTTTTTACATCTCATGACGAGGCCCATCTATTTCTCCATACAAAATCATTGGTCCCATATAATGTTTGAAACAGTATATGATGAGCTCCACATAATGCTACAGTATATGTTGGTCCCCATGGATGAAGCTCCACTGTCTTATGGGCCCAAATAATGCTCCAAACATAATGGGCCCCATTTCTAATGCTCTAGTGTATAATGGGCCCTGTAAATGCTGCTCCAGTGTCTGATGTCCACCTTTGGAATGTTCCAGTGTATGGTGGGCCCCATCTATCATTCTCCAGAGTATAGTGCTCCCCAAAAATTGCTGTCCCAACATAGAAAACAATCAAATAAGTCTCCTCGCTAGGGAATCCCTGTACTTGTCTGGACAGGTGCTGTAGCTTGCTTAACAGCTCGCCAGCCGTTCTCACGCCCAGTATGGATTGCACGTGATTGCACAAAGGTTAGAAAGGGTACCGTATCCCTGGATAACATGTATGGATAGCGTACACATTCAAAATATATGTCTATACAGCATGAGGCAGGCTCAGACGGTGTTAGGCCCAGTATGGATTGCACGTCATTGCACAAAGGTTAGAAAGGGTACCGTATCCCTGGATAACATGTATGGATAGCGTACACATTCAAAATATATGTCTATACAGCATGAGGCAGGCTCAGACGGTGTTAGGCCCAGTATGGATTGCACGTCATTGCACAAAGGTTAGAAAGGGTACCGTATCCCCGGATAACATGTATGGATAGCGTACACATTCAAAATATATGTCTATACAGCATGAGGCAGGCTCAGACGGTGTTAGGCCCAGTATGGATTGCACGTCATTGCACAAAGGTTAGAAGGGGTACCGTATCCCTGGATAACATGTATGGATAGCATACACATTCAAAATATATGTCTATACAGCATGAGGCAGGCTCAGACGGTGTTAGGCCCAGTATGGATTGCACGTCATTGCACAAAGGTTAGAAGGGGTACCGTATCCCCGGATAACATGTATGGATAGCGTACACATTCAAAATATATGTCTATACAGCATGAGGCAGGCTCAGACAGTGTTAGGCCCAGTATGGATTGCACGTCATTGCACAAAGGTTAGAAGGGGTACCGTATCCCCGGATAACATGTATGGATAGCGTACACATTCAAAATATATGTCTATACAGCATGAGGCAGGCTCAGACGGTGTTAGGCCCAGTATGGATTGCACGTCATTGCACAAAGGTTAGAAAGGGTACCGTATCCCCGGATAACATGTATGGATAGCGTACACATTCAAAATATATGTCTATACAGCATGAGGCAGGCTCAGACGGTGTTAGGCCCAGTATGGATTGCACGTCATTGCACAAAGGTTAGAAGGGGTACCGTATCCCTGGATAACATGTATGGATAGCGTACACATTCAAAATATATGTCTATACAGCATGAGGCAGGCTCAGACGGTGTTAGGCCCAGTATGGATTGCACGTCATTGCACAAAGGTTAGAAGGGGTACCGTATCCCCGGATAACATGTATGGATAGCGTACACATTCAAAATATATGTCTATACAGCATGAGGCAGGCTCAGACGGTGTTAGGCCCAGTATGGATTGCACGTCTTTGCACAAAGGTTAGAAAGGGTACCGTATCCCTGGATAACATGTATGGATAGCGTACACATTCAAAATATATGTCTATACAGCATGAGGCAGGCTCAGACGGTGTTAGGCCCAGTATGGATTGCACGTCATTGCACAAAGGTTAGAAGGGGTACCGTATCCCCGGATAACATGTATGGATAGCGTACACATTCAAAATATATGTCTATACAGCATGAGGCAGGCTCAGACGGTGTTAGGCCCAGTATGGATTGCACGTCATTGCACAAAGGTTAGAAAGGGTACCGTATCCCTGGATAACATGTATGGATAGCGTACACATTCAAAATATATGTCTATACAGCATGAGGCAGGCTCAGACGGTGTTAGGCCCAGTATGGATTGCACGTCATTGCACAAAGGTTAGAAGGGGTACCGTATCCCCGGATAACATGTATGGATAGCGTACACATTCAAAATATATGTCTATACAGCATGAGGCAGGCTCAGACGATGTTAGGCCCAGTATGGATTGCACGTCATTGCACAAAGGTTAGAAAGGGTACCGTATCCCTGGATAACATGTATGGATAGCGTACACATTCAAAATATATGTCTATACAGCATGAGGCAGGCTCAGACGGTGTTAGGCCCAGTATGGATTGCACGTCATTTCACAAAGGTTAGAAAGGGTACCGTATCCCCGGATAACATGTATGGATAGCGTACACATTCAAAATATATGTCTATACAGCATGAGGCAGGCTCAGACGGTGTTAGGCCCAGTATGGATTGCACGTCATTGCACAAAGGTTAGAAGGGGTACCGTATCCCCGGATAACATGTATGGATAGCGTACACATTCAAAATATATGTCTATACAGCATGAGGCAGGCTCAGACGGTGTTAGGCCCAGTATGGATTGCACGTCATTGCACAAAGGTTAGAAAGGGTACCGTATCCCTGGATAACATGTATGGATAGCGTACACATTCAAAATATATGTCTATACAGCATGAGGCAGGCTCAGACGGTGTTAGGCCCAGTATGGATTGCACGTCATTGCACAAAGGTTAGAAAGGGTACCGTATCCCCGGATAACATGTATGGATAGCGTACACATTCAAAATATATGTCTATACAGCATGAGGCAGGCTCAGACGCTGTTAGGCCCAGTATGGATTGCACGTCATTGCACAAAGGTTAGAAGGGGTACCGTATCCCCGGATAACATGTATGGATAGAGTACACATTCAAAATATATGTCTATACAGCATGAGACAGGCTCAGACGGTGTTAGGCCCAGTATGGATTGCACGTCATTGCACAAAGGTTAGAAGGGGTACCGTATCCCCGGATAACATGTATGGATAGCATACACATTCAAAATATATGTCTATACAGCATGAGGCAGGCTCAGACGGTGTTAGGCCCAGTATGGATTGCACGTCATTGCACAAAGGTTAGAAGGGGTACCGTATCCCCGGATAACATGTATGGATAGCGTACACATTCAAAATATATGTCTATACAGCATGAGGCAGGCTCAGACGGTGTTAGGCCCAGTATGGATTGCACGTCATTGTACAAAGGTTAGAAGGGGTACCGTATCCCCGGATAACATGTATGGATAGCATACACATTCAAAATATATGTCTATACAGCATGAGGCAGGCTCAGACGGTGTTAGGCCCAGTATGGATTGCACGTCATTGCACAAAGGTTAGAAGGGGTACCGTATCCCCGGATAACATGTATGGATAGCGTACACATTCAAAATATATGTCTATACAGCATGAGGCAGGCTCAGACGGTGTTAGGCCCAGTATGGATTGCACATCATTGCACAAAGGTTAGAAAGGGTACCGTATCCCCGGATAACATGTATGGATAGCGTACACATTCAAAATATATGTCTATACAGCATGAGGCAGGCTCAGACGGTGTTAGGCCCAGTATGGATTGCACGTCATTGCACAAAGGTTAGAAGGGGTACCGTATCCCCAGATAACATGTATGGATAGCGTACACATTCAAAATATATGTCTATACAGCATGAGGCAGGCTCAGACAGTGTTAGGCCCAGTATGGATTGCACGTCATTGCACAAAGGTTAGAAGGGGTACCGTATCCCCGGATAACATGTATGGATAGCGTACACATTCAAAATATATGTCTATACAGCATGAGGCAGGCTCAGACGGTGTTAGGCCCAGTATGGATTGCACGTCATTGCACAAAGGTTAGAAAGGGTACCGTATCCCCGGATAACATGTATGGATAGCGTACACATTCAAAATATATGTCTATACAGCATGAGGCAGGCTCAGACGGTGTTAGGCCCAGTATGGATTGCACGTCATTGCACAAAGGTTAGAAGGGGTACCGTATCCCTGGATAACATGTATGGATAGCGTACACATTCAAAATATATGTCTATACAGCATGAGGCAGGCTCAGACGGTGTTAGGCCCAGTATGGATTGCACGTCATTGCACAAAGGTTAGAAGGGGTACCGTATCCCCGGATAACATGTATGGATAGCGTACACATTCAAAATATATGTCTATACAGCATGAGGCAGGCTCAGACGGTGTTAGGCCCAGTATGGATTGCACGTCATTGCACAAAGGTTAGAAAGGGTACCGTATCCCTGGATAACATGTATGGATAGCGTACACATTCAAAATATATGTCTATACAGCATGAGGCAGGCTCAGACGGTGTTAGGCCCAGTATGGATTGCACGTCATTGCACAAAGGTTAGAAGGGGTACCGTATCCCCGGATAACATGTATGGATAGCGTACACATTCAAAATATATGTCTATACAGCATGAGGCAGGCTCAGACGGTGTTAGGCCCAGTATGGATTGCACGTCATTGCACAAAGGTTAGAAAGGGTACCGTATCCCTGGATAACATGTATGGATAGCGTACACATTCAAAATATATGTCTATACAGCATGAGGCAGGCTCAGACGGTGTTAGGCCCAGTATGGATTGCACGTCATTGCACAAAGGTTAGAAGGGGTACTGTATCCCCGGATAACATGTATGGATAGCGTACACATTCAAAATATATGTCTATACAGCATGAGGCAGGATCAGACGGTGTTAGGCCCAGTATGGATTGCACGTCATTGCACAAAGGTTAGAAAGGGTACCGTATCCCTGGATAACATGTATGGATAGCGTACACATTCAAAATATATGTCTATACAGCATGAGGCAGGCTCAGACGGTGTTAGGCCCAGTATGGATTGCACGTCATTGCACAAAGGTTAGAAAGGGTACCGTATCCCCGGATAACATGTATGGATAGCGTACACATTCAAAATATATGTCTACACAGCATGAGGCAGGCTCAGACGGTGTTAGGCCCAGTATGGATTGCACGTCATTGCACAAAGGTTAGAAGGGGTACCGTATCCCCGGATAACATGTATGGATAGCGTACACATTCAAAATATATGTCTATACAGCATGAGGCAGGCTCAGACGGTGTTAGGCCCAGTATGGATTGCACGTCATTGCACAAAGGTTAGAAAGGGTACCGTATCCCTGGATAACATGTATGGATAGCGTACACATTCAAAATATATGTCTATACAGCATGAGGCAGGCTCAGACGGTGTTAGGCCCAGTTTGGATTGCACGTCATTGCACAAAGGTTAGAAAGGGTACCGTATCCCCGGATAACATGTATGGATAGCGTACACATTCAAAATATATGTCTATACAGCATGAGGCAGGCTCAGACGGTGTTAGGCCCAGTATGGATTGCACGTCATTGCACAAAGGTTAGAAGGGGTACCGTATCCCCGGATAACATGTATGGATAGAGTACACATTCAAAATATATGTCTATACAGCATGAGGCAGGCTCAGACGGTGTTAGGCCCAGTATGGATTGCACGTCATTGCACAAAGGTTAGAAGGGGTACCGTATCCCCGGATAACATGTATGGATAGCATACACATTCAAAATATATGTCTATACAGCATGAGGCAGGCTCAGACGGTGTTAGGCCCAGTATGGATTGCACGTCATTGCACAAAGGTTAGAAGGGGTACCGTATCCCCGGATAACATGTATGGATAGCGTACACATTCAAAATATATGTCTATACAGCATGAGGCAGGCTCAGACGGTGTTAGGCCCAGTATGGATTGCACGTCATTGCACAAAGGTTAGAAGGGGTACCGTATCCCCGGATAACATGTATGGATAGCATACACATTCAAAATATATGTCTATACAGCATGAGGCAGGCTCAGACGGTGTTAGGCCCAGTATGGATTGCACGTCATTGCACAAAGGTTAGAAGGGGTACCGTATCCCCGGATAACATGTATGGATAGCGTACACATTCAAAATATATGTCTATACAGCATGAGGCAGGCTCAGACGGTGTTAGGCCCAGTATGGATTGCACGTCATTGCACAAAGGTTAGAAAGGGTACCGTATCCCCGGATAACATGTATGGATAGCGTACACATTCAAAATGTATGTCTATACAGCATGAGGCAGGCTCAGACGGTGTTAGGCCCAGTATGGATTGCACGTCATTGCAGAAAGGGTTAGAAGGGGTACCGTATCCCCGGATAACATGTATGGATAGCGTACACATTCAAAATATATGTCTATACAGCATGAGGCAGGCTCAGACGGTGTTAGGCCCAGTATGGATTGCACGTCATTGCACAAAGGTTAGAAGGGGTACCGTATCCCCGGATAACATGTATGGATAGCGTACACATTCAAAATATATGTCTATACATCAGGAGGCAGGCTCAGACGGTGTCAGGCACAGTATGGATTTGACGGCCCAGATTACACAGCGGAGGAGCAGGGAGAGGTAAAGATTGCAAATGCTGGGGCCCTGGCCAAGCAAGGGGGGCACACTCGTGGGCGTCGGTACTGGCACTGGGCCCCTCATAGTACAGCGGTGTGTCTGACGGCGGGTGTGCACCACCACCGTCAGGGACACTTGATTGCACTATGAGGCACCCTGTGCCAGTGCCCGCGCCCAAAAGTCGGCCTACCCACCTGTCCAGGGCAACGGCACTCGCACGGTGTCGTGCGCTAGGTGGTGACCCCGGCCATGGGGGGGGGCAGCACAGTTAGGGAGTTTTAGAAAGTGGCATATGTTGATGTTGGACATTCAACTGATGCAAAAGGCAAAATAGGTGAAGTACCAGGAAGAGGTGGACCAAAGCAAGCCATTTTTCTGTCACCCTATGTGTCATCAGGGGAAGGTGGGACAAAATCCTTGGAAACCCATGCGTGGTTCATTTTAATGAAGGTTAGATCATCCACATTTTGGGTAGACAGACGGGTCCTTTTTTCTGTCAGGATTGATCCAGCTGCACTGAAGACTCTTTCCGATAGCACACTTGCAGCTGGGCAAGCGAGCTCCTGTAAGGCATATTGGGCCAATTCAGGCCAGGTGTCCAGTTTAGCGGCCCAATAGTCAAAGGGGAATGACCTGTGTGGGAGAACATCGATATGGGAGGAAAAGTAGTTTGTAACCATAGTTGACAACTGCTGTCTCCTGTCACTTTCCATCGATGCAGTATTACCAGTAGTGTGAGCGGTATTTGAAAAATCAGTCCACAACATTGTCATGAAACCCCTGTCTCCAACGCCACTTCTGCTGTGTGCACCACGAACACCTCTGCCAAGCTGCCCCCGGCCCGTACGGCTCGTGTGAGAACCATCACCGCTGCTGTGTGCTGGGAATGCCTCAAGCAACCGATTTACCAGAGTTGCTTGTTTATTAGCCAATATTATGTCAAGGTTCTCCTGTGGCATGATGTTTTGTAATTTGCCTTTATAGCGTGGATCCAGGATGCTGGCCAACTAGTAGTCGTCATCGTTCATCATTTTGGCAATGCGGGGGTCCCGTTTTAGGATCCGCAAGGCATAATCTGACATGTGGGCCAATGTTCCCGGTGTCAATGATGCACTGCGAGTGCTGGGTGGAGGAGCACTTTCTGGCAAATCCACATCCCTCCAGTCACGCACAAACCCTGTACCAGACCTTGCCACGCCAACATTTTCACTTGCCCCACGAGATGCATCCTCCTCCCCTAAGTAATCATCCCCATCATCCTCCTCCTCCTCCTCCTCTTCTTCCTCCACCTCGTCCAGGAGAGGTCCCTGAGCAGACAATGGCTGAATGTCATCAAGGATTCCCTCCTCCTCTTCCTCCTCATCAACATTGGCTGCAGACGCCTGCTCCTTAAGGTGCGTCAAAGTTTGCATGAGCAGACGCATAAGTGGGATGCTCATGCTTAGGATGGCGTCGTCTGCGCTTACCAGCCGTGTGCATTCCTCAAAACACTGAAGGACTTTACAAAGGTCTTTCAGCTTCGACCACTGCACGCCTGTCAACTCCATGTCTGCTCTCAAAGTGCCTGGCTGTGTATCCTCCCACAAATGCATTATGGCCTGCCTCTGCTCGCACAGCCGCTCCACCATGTGCAGGGTGGAGTTCCACCTTGTTGCAATGTCGATAATGAGGCGGTGGTTGGGAAGGTGGAGCAATCGCTGCAGCTTCTGCATACGAACGGAGTGTACAGGCGACCGGCGGATGTGCGCGCACAGTCTTCGCACCTTCTGGAGCAGGGCTGTTAACTCCGGATAATTTTTGAGGAAGCACTGCACCACCAGGTTCAAGGTGTGAGCCAAGCAAGGTATGTGGCTGAGTTTTGAAAGGGCTATGGCTGCCACAAAATTACGGCCGTTATCACTAACTACCTTGCCTGCCTCAAGATGTACACTGCCCAGCCATGACTCAGTTTGTCGCTTCAAGTACTCGGCCAGCACCTCGGCGGTGTGTCTGTCGCCCAAACACATCATCTGCAACACAGCCTGCTGACGCTTTCCACTAGCTGCTCGATAGGGGGACACATCGTGTGCAACAGTGGCAGCTGCAGATGGAGTGCTCGTACGACTGCGCTCTGTGGACGAGCTGTCGCTTCTGGAGGAGGAGGAGGAGGAGGGTCGAACGCCTACAGCCAACTGTTTCCTAGACCGTGGGCTAGGCAGCACTGTCCCACCACCACTGTCCCCTGTGGACCCTGCATCCACCACATTAACCCAGTGCGCAGTGATGGACACGTAACGGCCCTGGCCATGCCGACTGGACCATGCATCAGTTGTGAGGTGCACCTTTCCGCTCACTGACTGCTTGAGTGCATGGACAATGCAGTCTTTCACATGATGGTGGAGGGCTGGGATGGCTTTGCGAGAGAAGAAGTGGCAACTGGGTAGGTCATAGCGTGGTACTGCATAGGCCATGAGTTCGCGGAAAGCTGTGCTTTCCACCAACCGAAAGGGCATCATCTCAAACGAGATTAGTTTGGCAATGTGGGCGTTCAAACCCAGTGTACGCGGATGAGAGACTGAGTACTTTCTTGACCTACTCATAGTGTCTGGGAGGGTGAGCTGGACTTGAGAGCTGCATATGGTGGAAGTAGCGGTGGACAGGGCGGACTGAGAGAGGGTTGATGATGGTGATGGAGTTGGTGTTCTTTCTGTTGGCCTAGAATCAGTCTTTCGTTGATATAACAGTGGGATTCCCTGACTGCTGTGGCCTTGCAACGACACCTCAACATTTGCTGCTGTGCTAACCGGTGTGCTTACAGTGGGGGAAACAATGTAGCGTTGGTGACTACCTTCGTTGTGATCAGTTGCACATGTTGCACTTGAGGTTTGGTGTTGTGTCCACGCTTGCAAGTGCATGCTGGTTAAATGTCTAAGCATGCAACTGGTATTCAAATTTTTCAGATTTTTCCCTCGGCTAAAGGTCTTTGCGCACTTCTTACAGATAACCTTGGCCTGATCATGAGGATTTTGTTCAAAAAACTGCCACACTGCACTCTTCCTACTTTGGCAGACATTTTGCGGCCTAGCACGCTGTGATCTTTTGACCCTCTGGACAAGCTGTCCAGCAACTCTTTTGATGTTTGGAACCTGTCTTTGGAGTGCTCCGGGCCTGCCAGATAACAGCTGTTGCGATGTCGATGTCTGCTGTGGATGCTCCTCATCTGAGCTATTGGAAGCAGCACCCTCTTCCCCCAATGGATGCCAATCTGGGTCAACAACTGGGTCATCCATCACCTCCTCTTCTATGTCATGTGCACCTTTCTCTGTGTCACCGTGTATGGTGGTATAGTGTGCGGGAAGGGGCACCTGAGTCTCATCAGGGTCAAAATCTGGCTCTGTACACTGCGAGGACAATGTAGTGCTCTGAGTGAATGTACCAGCAGAATCATCCATCAGCGGCTGTGCATCAGTGCACTCCATGTCAGATTCATCTTGGCCTGGGTAATTCACCATTTGACTTGATAATCCAGGCATGGTATGTGAAAACAGCTCCATGGAGTAATCAGTAGTATGGCCTGCGTCATCCTTCAATCTTGGTTGGGGTGAAGGACACAAGGAAAGGTGTGGTTCATGAACATGAGCCTCCAATGACGACTCAGTGCTTTTACTATTTACAACTGAAGAAGAGGAGGCGATAGAGCTGGAGGCTGAGTCAGCAATGTAAGACAAAACTTTTTCCTGATGCTCTGCCTTTAAAAGCGGTTTGCCAACTCCTAGAAAACTAAGCGTTCGAGGCTTTATGTAGACAGACGATGACGCAGGGTCAGCACCTCCTGCATTTGGTCCTATTTTGCTCTTGCCACTACCATCAGATCCACCACCAACACCATCATTACCAGCTGCCAACCCCCGCCCAATTCCACGGCCTCTTCCACCAGCCTTCCTCATTTTTGGTAGAAATGTAGACAAAATCCAACAAACTATATAGTAATTAGAGTTGAGCGATACCGTCCGATACTTCAAAGTATCGTATCGGATGGTATCGGCCGATCTTTAAAAAAAGTATCGGTATCGCCGATTCCGATACCGGAAGTCCCATTCAAGTCTATGGGACTTCCGGTATCGGAATAAGAAAAACCCTTTCCTGCCCTTGTACAGCCTCTCTGGGGTCTGTACGGGCCTTTCGGGGGGCTGTGCCGGCCTGCCAGGGGGTCTGTGCAGGCTCCGGTGGTCTGTGCCGGCCTGCCGGTGGTCTGTGCAGGCTCCGGGGGGCTGTGCCGGCCTGCCGGGGGGCTGTGCCGGCCTGCCGGGGGGCTGTGCAGGCTCCGGGGGGCTGTGCCGGCCTGCCGGGGGGCTGTGCCGGCCTGCCGGGGGGCTGTGCCGGCCTGCCGGTGGTCTGTGCAGGCTCCGGGGGTCTGTGCAGGCATCGTCCGATGGGACTACAAGTCCCATCGGGCGATGCCTGCTACCATGACAGTGATTGACACATTAGCCAATGATGGGACAGTAGTAGTCCCATCATCCGGCTAATGTGTTAAATGTAAAAAAAAAAAAAAAAAAAAAAAAAAATTACATGCTACATACATACAACATGCATACTACATACATGCTACATTCATACTACATACTACATACATGCTACATTCATACTACATAAATACTACATGCAACATACATACTACATATATACTACATGCATGCTACATACATACTGCATGCTACATACATACCACATATATACTACATACATACTACATGCATGCTACATGCATGCTACATACATAACACATATATACTACATGCATGCTACATACATACTACATGCTACATACTACATGCATGCTACATACATACTACATGCTACATACTACATATATACTACATGCATGCTACATACATACTACATACATACTACATATATACTACATGCATGCTACATACATACTACATGCTACATACTACATGCATGCTACATACATACTACATGCTACATACTACATATATACTACATGCATGCTACATACATACTACATGCTACATACATACTACATATATACTACATGCATGCTACATACTACATGCTACATACATACTACATATATACTACATTCATACTACATACTACATATATACTACATACATACTACATACATACTACATACATACTACATGCATGCTACATACATACTATATGCATGCTACATACATACTACATACATACTACATGCATACCACATATATACTACATACATACAATACATTCATACAATACATACATAGACATACAGTACATATAACATAGAGTAACATACTTACCAATACTTGTCACATTGTTCCCCGAAGCCATTGTCTTTTCCGGGATAAATATTAACATAACAAACCACAAAAATACTCACCCACGATCCGAAGCAGTCCACGAGTGTGTCCCACGACGATCTTGGGTAGAGAACTGCAGCATCAGATGATGCTGCCGTTCTCTACGGGCTGCAGGAATCCAATGACGGAAGGTAGGTATCCTTCCGCACTGTATTCCTCCGCCACTTAAAAAAAAAAAGTCCCTAGTCTCACTTTATGCCATTGCTGTGTGGGAAATTCCCACACAGCAATGGCATAAAGTGAGACTAGGGACTTTTTTTTTTTAAGTGGCGGAGGAATACAGTGCGGAAGGATACCTACCTTCCGTCATTGGATTCCTGCAGCCCGTAGAGAACGGCAGCATCATCTGATGCTGCAGTTCTCTACCCAAGATCGTCGTGGGACACACTCGTGGACTGCTTCGGATCGTGGGTGAGTATTTTTGTGGTTTGTTATGTTAATATTTATCCCGGAAAAGACAATGGCTTCGGGGAACAATGTGACAAGTATTGGTAAGTATGTTACTCTATGTTATATGTACTGTATGTCTATGTATGTATTGTATGAATGTATTGTATGTATGTAGTATATATGTGGTATGCATGTAGTATGTATGTAGTATGTATGTAGCATGCATGTAGTATGTATGTAGCATGCATGTAGTATGTATGTAGTATGTATGTAGTATGTATGTAGTATATATGTAGTATGTAGTATGAATGTAGTATATATGTAGTATGTATGTAGCATGTAGTATGTAGCATGCATGTAGTATATATGTAGTATGTATGTAGCATGTAGTATGTATGTAGCATGCATGTAGTATATATGTAGTATGTAGCATGTAGTATGTATGTAGCATGCATGTAGTATGTAGCATGTAGTATGTATGTAGCATGCATGTAGTATATATGTAGTATGTATGTAGTATGTATGTAGCATGCATGTAGTATATATGTAGTATGTAGCATGTAGTATGTATGTAGCATGCATGTAGTATGTAGCATGTAGTATGTATGTAGCATGCATGTAGTATATATGTGTTATGTATGTAGCATGCATGTAGCATGCATGTAGTATGTATGTAGTATATATGTGGTATGTATGTAGCATGCAGTATGTATGTAGCATGCATGTAGTATATATGTAGTATGTATGTTGCATGTAGTATTTATGTAGTATGAATGTAGCATGTATGTAGTATGTAGTATGAATGTAGCATGTATGTAGTATGCATGTTGTATGTATGTAGCATGTAATTTTTTTTTTTTTTTTTTACATTTAACACATTAGCCGGATGATGGGACTACTACTGTCCCATCATTGGCTAATGTGTCAATCACTGTCATGGTAGCAGGCATCGCCCGATGGGACTTGTAGTCCCATCGGACGATGCCTGCACAGACCCCCGGAGCCTGCACAGACCACCGGCAGGCCGGCACAGCCCCCCGGCAGGCCGGCACAGCCCCCCGGCAGGCCGGCACAGCCCCCCGGAGCCTGCACAGCCCCCCGGCAGGCCGGCACAGCCCCCCGGCAGGCCGGCAGAGACCCCCGGAAGGCCCGAAATGACGGCGCATCATGATGCGCACACACCGCGCATCATGATGACGTCAGGCCGTCAATCAACTGAACTTCCGATTCCGATGCCGAATTCCGATATTGAAAAAATATCGGAAGTCGGTATCGGAATTCCGATACAGCAAGTATCGGCCGATACCCGATACTTGCGGTATCGGAATGCTCAACACTAATAGTAATGTAAAACAAGGTACAAGGTGTCTATAGGACAGGGGAGTTTTAGAATTTCTGCACACACTTGTGGACAGTGGACACTTGTGGATTGTGTGCGGCCCACTGATATCTGAGCGCTATGTGACACGCTCGATGGCACAGCTGCCTGTGACCAAAGTGACGAGAGGATAATGGAGATTTTGAATCTCTGCGTACACTTGTGGACAGTGGACACTTGTGGATTGTGTGCGGCCCACTGATATCTGAGCGCTATGTGACACGCTCGATGGCACAGCTGCCTGTGACCAAAGTGACGAGAGGATAATGGAGATTTTGAATCTCTGCATACACTTGTGGACAGTGGACACTTGTGGATTGTGTGCGGCCCACTGATATCTGAGCGCTATGTGACACGCTCGATGGCACAGCTGCCTGTGACCAAAGTGACGAGAGGATAATGGAGATTTTGAATCTCTGCGTACACTTTTGGACACTGGACACTTGTGGATTGTGTGCGGCCCACTGATATCTGAGCGCTATGTGACACGCTCGATGGCACAGCTGCCTGTGACCAAAGTGACGAGAGGATAATGGAGATTTTGAATCTCTGCGTACACTTGTGGACAGTGGACACTTGTGGATTGTGTGCGGCCCACTGATATCTGAGCGCTATGTGACACGCTCGATGGCACAGCTGCCTGTGACCAAAGTGACGAGAGGATAATGGAGATTTTGAATCTCTGCGTACACTTGTGGACAGTGGACACTTGTGGATTGTGTGCGGCCCACTGATATCTGAGCGCTATGTGACACGCTCGATGGCACAGCTGCCTGTGACCAAAGTGACGAGAGGATAATGGAGATTTTGAATCTCTGTGTACACTTTTGGACACTGGACACTTGTGGATTGTGTGCAGCCCACTGATATCTGAGCGCTATGTGACACGCTCGATGGCACAGCTGCCTGTGACCAAAGTGACGAGAGGATAATGGAGATTTTGAATCTCTGCGTACACTTTTGGACACTTGTGGATTGTGTGCGGCCCACTGATATCTGAGCGCTATGTGACACGCTCGATGGCACAGCTGCCTGTGACCAAAGTGACGAGAGGATAATGGAGATTTTGAATCTCTGCGTACACTTTTGGACACTGGACACTTGTGGATTGTGTGCGGCCCACTGATATCTGAGCGCTATGTGACACGCTCGATGGCACAGCTGCCTGTGACCAAAGTGACGAGAGGATAATGGAGATTTTGAATCTCTGCGTACACTTGTGGACAGTGGACACTTGTGGATTGTGTGCGGCCCACTGATATCTGAGCGCTATGTGACACGCTCGATGGCACAGCTGCCTGTGACCAAAGTGACGAGAGGATAATGGAGATTTTGAATCTCTGCGTACACTTGTGGACAGTGGACACTTGTGGATTGTGTGCGGCCCACTGATATCTGAGCGCTATGTGACACGCTCGATGGCACAGCTGCCTGTGACCAAAGTGACGAGAGGATAATGGAGATTTTGAATCTCTGCGTACACTTTTGGACACTGGACACTTGTGGATTGTGTGCGGCCCACTGATATCTGAGCGCTATGTGACACGCTCGATGGCACAGCTGCCTGTGACCAAAGTGACGAGAGGATAATGGAGATTTTGAATCTCTGCGTACACTTTTGGACACTGGACACTTGTGGATTGTGTGCGGCCCACTGATATCTGAGCGCTATGTGACACGCTCGATGGCACAGCTGCCAGTGACCAAAGTGACGAGAGGATAATGGAGATTTTGAATCTCTGCGTACACTTTTGGACACTGGACACTTGTGGATTGTGTGCGGCCCACTGATATCTGAGCGCTATGTGACACGCTCGATGGCACAGCTGCCTGTGACCAAAGTGACGAGAGGATAATGGAGATTTTGAATCTCTGCGTACACTTTTGGACACTGGACACTTGTGGATTGTGTGCGGCCCACTGATATCTGAGCGCTATGTGACACGCTCGATGGCACAGCTGCCTGTGACCAAAGTGACGAGAGGATAAGGGAGATTGGATTGCTTTTAAAAAAGCAGTTTGCGGAGCAGTGGGTAAACAGCAATGCCAGCGTGTCAGGAAGCCTTAGAAGGCAGCCCAACAACCAACACCACTGATACACCACAATATAGCCTCCCCTTGCACTGCACACACAGTGACTTGTGTGTTGTGCAGGCCAAATCGCTAGCAGCAGAAGCAGTTTTTTTGTCTTCTTCCCTGCCTAACGCTCTCCCTACAGAATCAGCAGCAACCTCTCCCTATACTAAGATCGGCAGAAGTAAGATGGCGGTCGGCGTGCACGCCCTTTTATACCCCCTGTGACGCCCACCAAAGCAAGCCAATCACTTGCATGCCCTTCTGAAAGATGGTGGTGACCCGTGCCTATGTCATCACGTTGCCCACAGTGTCCGTGGATCCTGATTGGCTGAAAAAGAGCGCAAAACAAACTTTTGAAACGCGACTTTGGCGCGTAAGTCGCCGACCTCGTGGCCGACCTCATCCTAGGGTCGGGTTTCGTTTCATGAAACCCAACTTTGCCAAAAGTCGGCGACTTTTGAATTTTTTTGACCCGTTTCGCTCAACTCTAGTCCTCTCCTGTGGCACATCCTGTTTCTGAGCTATGTATCTAACCCTATCCTGTGTGATAATGTCTGCTGAGCTGTGTACCTAATCCTCTCCTCTGTGATACTTTCTGCTGAGCTGTGTATCTAATCCTATCGTGTGTTACTGACTGCTCAACCGTGTATCTAATCCTATCCTGTGTGATACTGACTGCTGAGCAGTGTATCTAATCCTATCCTGTGTGATACTGACTGCTGAGCTGTGTACCTAATCCTATCATGTGTGTTACTGACTGCTCAGCCATGTATCTAATCCTATCCTGTGTGATACTGACTGCTGAGCCATGTAGCTAATCCTATCCTGTGTGATACTGACTGCTGAGCCGTGTAACTAATCCTATTCTGTTTGAACTGGAAACTAGAGGCGTTTAAAATTAAAAAAAACAAATCAGATGGAATAAGTGGAATTCTTGGAATGAAAATGTCCTCTCCTTTGGCACATCCTGTTTCTGAGCTGTGTATCTAACCCTATCCTGTGTGATAATGTCTGCTGAGCTGTTTACCTAATCCTCTCCTCTGTGATATTTTCTGCTGAGCTGTGTATCTAATCCTATCGTGTTTTACTGACTGCTCAGATGTGTATCTAATCCTATCCTGTGTGATACTGACTGCTGAGCCATGTATCTAATCCTATTCTGCGTGATACTGTCTGCAGAGCCGTGTATCTAATACTATTCTGTGTGATACTGTGTGCTGAGCTGTGTATCTAATCCTATCCTGTGTGATACTGTCTGCTGAGCCATGTATCTATTCCTATCCTGTGTGATACTGACTGCTGAGCTGTGTATCTAATCCTATCCTGTGTGATACTGACTGCTGAGCCATGTGTCTAATCCTATCCTGTGTGATACTGACTGCTGAGCCATGTGTCTAATCCTCTCCTGTGTGATACTGACTGCTGAGCTGTGTATCTAATCCTATCCTGTGTGATACTGACTGCTGAGCCGTGTATCTAATCCTATCCTGTGTGATACTGGGCTCCCCCTGTAGTCTGTGTCAGAGGGTGGCCTGAGTTGGCATGGTAATAAATTGCGTTATTTCCAGCTTTACAGAAGGACGATAACACCATAGAAATGCTAAGAATAATAGGCAAAATTGTTTGGTGAATTGGAATGCGCAGGGTTAAAATTTTGCCTCACAACATAGCCTATGACGCTCTTGGGGTCCAGACGTGTGACTGTGCAAAATTTTGTGGCTGTAGCTGTGTCAGAGCATATGCCAATCCTGGACATCTACACATACATACATACATACACTTTTTCCCCATTATGTACCTAGGGGCAAAATTGTTTGGTGAATTGGAACACGCTGGGTTAAAATTTCACCTCACAACATAGCCTATGACGCTCTCGGGGACCAGATGTGTGACTGTGCAAAATTTTGTGGCTGTAGCTGCGACGGTGCAGTTGCCAATCCCGGACCTACACACATACATACATACAAACATACACACACATTGAGCTTCATATATTAGATTGTGGTTTTCCACTGCAGGCTATAATTTGTCTTAAAAATGTAAAGGGTTTTTTCCAGAAATAACATTTATAGCAAAACGATATGTCTCATAACTGTTGGTCCTACAAGTGATGCACGCACCTATTGTATCTCAAGAACGGGGCTCCAGTGTATGCAGTCTAGAAAGGAGTGTCCTTCCATGCCACCACTATTACACTTACCAGCTTATGTTTATACATGGTGTTCCCACAAAGGTGATTTAGAATACTCCAATAAATCGAGAATACATTTCCACTTACCTTATTCTTCGACTTACCTTATACTTCCACTTACCTTATAAGTATGGCACATTTATATAACATCCAACAGATCTAAAATGCTTTTTACAAAAGTAATTTATTAATCATCAAAGAAATAGGAATGCTAATGAACCTTCAATAGTTCAATATTTTATTAGCTAGACATGGACAGTTGCACAGAATAGTATAGAATTTCCAAATTAGCTGGTGGCTTAAAATGTAAATTTGAATTTATGTAAGTTTTGATATATTATAGGAGCTCCATAGTGTTGCTGGTCATTAAAGGTCCAGAACCTGAGTTTATGATCGATAGGTCAAAACACCGCTCTGAAGTGCATGAACAGAGCTGTCAACAGGCTCAGTAGAAAGTCTAGAAGTTCATAGAGAGCACTGAGAGAGTGGGTGAATAGACCCAGAGACTTGGTATCAAGCCCATTCACCAAACTTTGCTAACAGATCATACGGGAGCTGCACACTTAAGGATAGAGCTTAGGCCTCTTTCACACTTCCGTTTTTGACAATCAGTCAAGATCCGCCGATTTTGAAAAAAAACGGATCCGCCATTTTTCTTTGCGGATCCGTTTTTTTCCCCATTGACTTTCACTATTGGCGGATCTTGACGGATTGCCGTCCATTGCATCCATTTTTGTGCGGATCCGCCAAAATGTTGCTGTCCGTCAACATCCTCAAAGATTTCCAAACGGAGCTTGCAACATTTTTTTGGCCGGCGGATCCTCCAGACACTGATTTAACCCGAAATTCTGTCTGGGTGCCGGACAAAAAAAAAATTCTCTCTCTCTCTCTCTCTCCTTTTCCAGGCTGCGATTCCTTTAACATTCTTCATTTGGCAGATCCGTCAAAAAAATGGACGGGTGGCATCCGTTGTCATCAGTACTAAAACGGATCCGCTATCCGTCCTTTTGGCGGATTTTAACTGACACAAAAAACTGAAGAGTGAAAGAGGCCTTAGACAGTTCGGTAGGGGTCTCAGAAGGCAGACCCCCTCCGATCACAATCACTATACAGTTCCGATAAGAAATAAAACCTTGTTCAAAATGATAGTTACAATATAATATTTTTCATAAATCAGATCTGCTCTCTGAGTCTTGTCCTAAAGTAGCCAAGAGTATGAAAAAAAACAGTTAACATGAGCACTAACACTCCAATATCACCGATATTTTGCTCATTTCACCATAACTTCAGTATAATGAGATTGTTTTTATTCCCATAGAGCCTTGTCAATGTAACAGGATGGGCTTTAACTGTGGAATATCAATTCACGGTCTTGGCTTTTGATTTATCTAATTAACCTTATTACTGCACACTATTGCGTAGATTTCCAGTGCAAACAATCTTTAATAGTGCACTGTCTTCATGACTTTGATATTAGATTTAGATCTTGTTACATTATACAGATGTGGGTCGTATAATGACACGAATGGAAAATTCAGGCACTTGAATAAGAATGAAAAGACACCTAGAATAATTCTTTAAATAAAGGAAAAATATTTTATTTTATTAACCAAAATGTACATTATCATGGACAGAGTAACAAGTAACAATTCACATTTTTTTTATAGCACAGCACAGATAAAAAGATAAATCTTTCCTTGGCAAAAAAATAAAATGAATACTCTTATACAACAAATATTTATGCTGCTGGATCCTGTGGTGATGACAAAGCAATGGAGTTAAGCACACACTATCAATATGTTCTTGCCACCATGATTTTATCGGTAATACATTTTATCTCAAAGAATGGATGGTAAGAATTGCCAGCTATCTAACATTTTCATTTTCAATGGCAAAATAATTCCGGCATGAAATATTTTAGGATAAAGGAGCTAGTACATTACACTTATCTGATGGGTTATGGATTACAGTCCATGAGTACTAAGTGGTGGTGTCCTAGAAGGCGACATCAGAAGACACTGTGGCCTACAATGTCGAATGAGGCAGCACCACTTAGCGAACTGGAACCTACTGGACTATATATCTTCTGCAACACAAACAGCTATAAATGAGGCTAGACCTGTGTTAGACAGATCCTGATAAGTTAACATACACCTTTTATGTGCATTTCTATACAGTCTACAGCACAAACTAAAGTACTGCAGGGATTGTGAGGTAATCCAAAATGTATGGGGATTTTACACACATACATTAATCAAGAGGAACCGTACAATCGAACATGTACCTATATTGATGAAAATAGCGTATATTCCATGCTCACATTTATTTACAACTAATTTGCCAGCACAGACTTTACAGATTGTTGGCAGCTGAAACTTTTCAGTCTGTGATTGTTGCACTTTGCAGATCAAGCTGGACATCAGATCTTATCCACTACCTTGTAACATGAGATGCTTACATCTAGGGCCCATTCACCAGCAGGAGATTCCTTCCAGAATAGTCCTTGTTATGGCTAAATTCCATTGTCCCTTTTTCAGCAGTCACAAATCCATGATAAATTCCGTATAACACTGTAGTCAATAACAGCAGCACCAAATATTGTATTAATCCCTTGATTAAAATACTATACTATTGTTTTCACTGTCATAATATATCATTTCTATAGCTTAAACTATGATCATTATTGATTTTTCTATAATCTCGGACTTACAACTCATGCTATTGATTCTGGTATATACCATTAGAATTTACATTACTTAATGAATGAAAACACATTGCTTAAGTCAGGTCGGTAAAAATTCGTAAAGCATCTTTACTCACTTTCAAGCCTTTTCTACATTATGTTCTTCCTGTCACCAGCCCAAAACATCATAACTTTTATTAAAACAGGTAAGCTAAACACTGATGTCAGATGTCACAAGACCTGTAAATCAGATATTAGCATGTCCTCAAGCAGTGCGGGACTTTTTGGTGTTAAAAGGGGAGTCACATACCAGCCTATTTGCGCCATTTTCAGAGAAAGGCCAAAGATTCTTTTCAGTAATTCTCCCATATATATGTATGCTATATTACAGTATCATTAAATGTGCTGCATAGGTAATGGCCATATACTACCATAATAGAGTTTAGAAAGTGTAAATTTGACCACTCATTAAGGGTCACAATTGGGCAATAAAAAGGCAACCTGCCGCTTAACTTCAAAAATAGACAAGTAGTGAAAATGACTTCAGTGTTTAGTATATTTCATGAAAAAAAAATTGTATGTCTAAAAGTTGAATTCACAATGAGTTAAAGTGATTGCCTGGGATCAGTAAAACAGATCTGATTTTTTCCAGAATCAGTTCCACTCTTAGCCATAGAGTGTGTCCAGTATTGTAGTTCATTTCCATTCATTTTAACGAGGCTAAGCTGTAGCACCGGACACACAACATTGGCATGAGTGATACTGTTTCTGATAAAATAGAGCAATTTACCAATCCTGGAGAAGCACTTTAAGAATAGGTAACCAATCACTCATTAGCTGTTGAGGGTTCAGTAAATTTAATACACTACAAAGTTCCTACAAACTGACTAATCGTGCTGGTAGATATGGTTCAACAACAGCTAGAGTAATAAAAGTGACCTATCCTAAATGTAATAAAATTGAGCATAAATTTAACTTTAGAAATAGATGACTTGCTGCAGTAAGTGGCAATGGTTAATGGCTTTTATATCAGTTTCGAAAAGAAATAATTTACTTTCTCCATAATTCAATTCAGTAGAACATCAACCATACTTAAAGCACATAAAACACAGCAAAAACGCAAAAGAAAAGAATGCAGCCTTGAACTAGTTGTGTACAGGCACAGTTTGAGTGTTGGAAGAGAGGTGGATGAAACAGCTTAACAACTGGTTAGACAAACCAACATGAACATATATGACAAACGAATTTCAAAATAAATATTTGGTAAAACATTGACTTGAAAAAAAAAGCCAAATTTGATTCCAGATGTTTAAGGCTGGTCAAAAAAAATCCTCAATAAAATATACAGCCCTGGAAATTTAACTGAACATGCAGTACACAAGTTTCTTTCTCTAGTTTTTAGAACTTTGCATGAGGAAAATCTGAAAAACCCTTATGCAAGAAGAAGACCTTTCTAGCTTAAAATTGCAAGCCTGGATGGCAGTTACCTTTTTCACATGTATTGTGCCTTCCCAAGCCATTATGAAAGAGATCTGGCCTCTGCTTGCGTGTAACCAGTAATGACAACCTCTTTGCAGTTATCTGTGTGCAAACAACCAGAGACATTTCGGTACTCTATTACACAGTATTAAACAATGAAAAATCATCTAAAAATACCAACGGAAATTAGAAGATAAAAAACAAAATCCTACTGGCAGGACAACTGATTAGCAAATCATACGATGCCAAGCTTACGTTTGGAGCCATTTTGCAGCTCCTGTAATCTGCAACATTGCATTGAGATGATGAGTAGACGGGATGGTCCATGCAAATGGTCTGATCTGTTACATTGCGAGCTCTAAAGACAGGATTCCAGACATCTTCAGAATGGATCAGAAACTCACAAGAAATGAACGTTCAATGAAGTGTTGATTATCATTTGGAAGCACATTGGTATAGCTGTATGTCCCTGAAAATATATGTAAATATTAAATATACTGGCCGATCCATCCATACTCTATCCTTTTTATTGCCAGAAAGAAATCAGAAGGTCAGTAGATATGCACAACTCCACAGGGTATTTTACTTTATAAGCATCGCAATGAAATGTTTGAGGACAAACTGGTGTTTCCTAGCATTTCCAGTTGAGAATATGCAGTGTTTTTATGCTGTTTGGATAGAGGCTAGAGTTAATGCTACCTTGAATTATTTCCATTATGTGGTCAGTAGTACTTGAGAAAATTCTATTTGTCAGATTGGTGTAGTCTGTTTTATAAGATAGATGGGATAGGAGACCGAGAGCGTCTGAGAGGACAAGGTGAACTGTAAGGTGATGTTACTGGAGACAGTCTCAAGGCATTGCCAGTCAAGCCAGCTATGTTGTTTAAACTTCGGGATTTCTCATATCCTTTTACGAAATATTGCACAGACATCAGTTGAATTCAACCAGAAAAAGACAGAGACAAACAGTAAAATGAAATGCAATCAATTATGACTCCATCAAAAAGGTTTACGGCAACAGTAATGAAGAGCTGAGACAATTTGTAGGTCAATCGTACCCAACAAATGTAATTAATTGCACTTTATCCAAAAAGAAAATACTGGAAGAAACTAAAAATAACATTCTATTATACTTTGGGCAGTCCTTGTAGGGTCTTGATTTGACCTACAATTGTAGCAGAAACAATATGACGTTAAACTGTATGGTTAAAATGCATAATAAAATACACAAAGCAACATGTGAAATGCTGAGATCAGTCTTGGAATGTCCTTTAAAAGAAATTAGAAAAGCAAGGACTTGGGTGCAGAAGGAAACAAATTAACAAACCTTCCATTCATAAGTTATTAATTTCAAACTCTGTTGAGCTAATGCAGGCAACCATGCATTTAAGGGGAGTATTATAATGAATTTACCATTCTCTAAGGCCAGTATTTCATAAATTCAACAGCATTTCATCTATAAACAATTTAAATAAATGTTTAGTAAGAACGCCAAAGTCAATATTAACATTCATGAAATTTTTCAGTTATCCTGTACTTGGTGATAGATGTAGATTAAAAGAAACAAGATAAATTTGTAATATGAAAAATCATTTCCCAAATCCTTAAACGTTCATTAATTGTTAGCACAAGTTTACTTTTTCATATATTTTTCAAAGCATCCCTCATTGTGAAGTATCGCCATCGGATGACTTTACCCTATTTTTAAGCTTTTCGATCATGCTTTCACTACATATGATATGACATCATTGAACAAATAAATTCATTGCTACTGGCAAATACAGTAACCTTTTCAGAAATGCATTTTTGCTTGGATAATATTTATTTTCAGCACAGTTATCTCATCCAAATTGCTCTCAGAAATCAAAACAGTGAATTAAAAGAACAAAGCAGGTAAACTGGAAATCACTTCAAAATATATGGTACTGAAGTGTCACAAATATATTTTTAATTTGTAATGTACTTTATTCTTCTTCTTCTTCTGTAACCTGTACTATGAATATTATCACTGTGAATTAAAAGTAATTTGCAAAACATCTTATTTTCTGAATATTTTTTGCAATTGTGACATTTTACCATGTAATTTATGAAAATTGTACCCAGCGGGTCCAAATTTCATTTAAGCCAAAATGAACACATTTTTTTTTGTAAATTGTAAATAATATTATTTTGTGCTGCACAGATGTATGAGAGCTACATTTGTCATTGAGCTACTTCCTGAGGGCATTGTGATCACTCAGTTAAGGTGGTTCTTTTATATATATATACAATCCTTTCCTAGCTCAAATTTTAAAATCAAAATCTAATATCATGTTCTAAAATTTAAAGCTCCACCATTCATTAAAATTTATGATATAGTCTTAAAGGGTTATTTCTGAATGTTACAAAATTTCATTGTTTCATGTTGCACTAAATATTCAACTAGTAAATTTTCAGATGTTAAGGAGTTCACTCTATTATTAGTCTTGCATGTGCATTATTCTCATTAGAAAAATTTGTGGGAGGATAGGAGTAGTAGCCTGCGCTGCTGTGCCAGGTTGAAAAAATCTGGAGGATGTGATAAGGGTATTTTATGTAGCTTGTGAGATTAGATCATGTGGTTCTCCTGATGAAGCAGTTGGTTCAACTTGGAAACGTGTTCAGATAAACCGCATGAGCTAATCCCTCATCACATCCTACGGATTTTTTGAACCTAGCACACCAGTGCTTTAGGTACTGCAGCAGCTGTCACACCTTGATTCCTCAATTGTTGGTTAAACAACCCCCAAAAGGTGAGCAATTCCTATAAATCTCACGTAAGCCAATTTCTCCACCAGATCTTATTGTGCTTGGTATTCCCCCTCATTCTCTATAGAAAGGGAGTTTATAAAAAAACAGGCAGAGTGAAGATAGACAATATTGGTTCCAGGATCATGAGGATTATCAGCAGCTGGACCAAAGCTGATCATGTTTTATGGCTTGTCTAATTCTAAAAAGGCTAACTGTAAAAAAAACCCTTTAAGATTAGGCATGCTCCTCTCACCCAGTCTGGCTACAAATGCCAGTCTTCATGTAAAGTGATGCCTTGTTGAAAAGACAAACCAAAACTGCAATGAAAAATGTCCTTCTAGTTTGATGGCCCTCTACAAAAAAACTGTACATGCGATTGAAAATGTATCTTCAATACAATTTATATCAAGACAAATCTTTAAAAAAAAGTTGGTCTAATAAAAATTATGGTCATATAAGATATCCAAATGCTAACAAGAATATTTCTTAATTTTGGACATTTAAGAGTTACTTTCCTTTCAGCTATCTCTCCCTACCTAAGAAATTGTTTATTCACTAGCATTCAATTACAACCACTTCGTGGTTGTGACTTCACCAAGTGGCCCTTGCGACAATTTAGGAAAATGTACTTGCAGGACAATAGGCGAGCATTTGCATAGCTGATCAGGCAACCACCACCACACCTCCAGCTTCTTATTTTAAAAGCCAAAAGATCCCGATTTTTATGTTCTCCAGGAGCCGACTTGCAGACCTGGTATACACTGCCATTTTTCTCAGCATTTGCACATGACCACATGGACCAGTTCGACAAGGCAGGTGTAAGCATGACGTAGTCACATCGATTATCCTTAATTTTATACCAATAGCGCTACTGATGCATTTGTAAATTGTAGTGCTTTTGTTCTTTAGTTCTGCAATTAACAAAGCTTCTGATTGCTTGCTAGAGGGATTGGTTTCACTTTGCACAAGCTTCGTTTTCATATTAAAATACTTTGTTGTTGCAGTAGAACTTGTCTTTTCTGTTGTTCAATAGCAGCATAATAATCATCTGCATTAAGAGCAGAGGCACCAACAAGACAATGCAATGGCAATGGATTGTTGCCTTGAAATCTGAAATGGACTGAAAAAGAAAAGGGTGTGAAATGTCTTTGTGACCACTATTTGTCCACAGGATGATGCTACAAATGTGTGAGCAATGATGGTGTATTGAAATGTTTGTCCTTATAGTGACAACCTTGCATCCTGAATAATGCCTCAGGTTTCCTTTGGTTAAGTAAAAATAATGCTACGCCTGATGTGCACTGGAAGCCAATCGTACTTGGCACTTTTAAAACAAAAAAGTCCTCAGGGTCTTTACTTTTTTGTCATCATGTTCATTACTATCACTGCTGATTTCACTTCTGCCAGTTCATATTTGCTGGAACAGTTGTGCTAAGATTTGCACCTTCTTTCACCTGATCCATATTGTATATTTTGGAAATTTTTGATCATGATTCTAACTTTTCCAATATTCACTAAGAGCCTCTTACTGTATCAACATTTGCCTTGCCATTCCTCTGTTGCAATATACGATACTTCTGCCCAGTTGACTTCAGATAAAATGGTTCCCAAGACAAGCTTTCTAAGTGCTGGCTATAGATGACAAGTGATTTGGTTATAGTACCACTCCTTTAATATAAGTGGCTTCTTGTGTGAATCACAAACCAGCAACCAAGTCCATTGTGCCTGAGGCCTACATCTGAATAATGGAGCCATGGACAAAACTTTAGCCCACTCTGTCAAATTGTGCTGTATCCAGATGACTTTGATTCGCGTTCCCTGCCCAACATTTTTCTCTTTAAAAGAACTCATAAGGCTGATTTGTAGACGAAGAGGTGCCTAAGCATGGAAACAATATCCATAAAATTCAGTTTTATTCCATCACTATAGACATATTACAAACTCCAGACAGAGCCCACAAACAGCACAAGCACTTACAGCTTACATGTTTGAGAAATAATCAGTACTATTAGTCTTGTTGTATTTAGTTAAAGCAGATCTATCAGCGTAATAAGTATTGTGTTGAAAATTATTCAAACACAACTGCAAATTTGTTTTCAAAGTTTGCAAACAAAATTTGTCAAATTGCCAAACTTTTTGGCTTTTTGCCATGAACAAATCAAATTAAAATAATTTTAATAGCTTGACACAACTAATAGAACAAGTAGTTTCTACAAATTGAATGCAATCTGTCACTTTTGATGACTACAGCGTCAGAGTTATTCAACCCTCTGAATAGAATCCATCATAAGACTACACACCTGGTTTTGTATGCCAGTTTTAATGATGGGTGTGCAGGTGTAAGATATGCATAATTCATGAAAAGGCAACAACACGTAATGAATTAGACACATATTAAAAGTGGCATATGCCCCCCCTTCAGTTACTGGGCCTGGCGTACATTTCTGATGTAAGTTACGCCATTAGAGTGGCATAACCTATAAAGAATTTGTCGGCTTGGCATTGTTACTCTCCCATCCCCCTTTTGCCCAATTTTGGTGGATCTGGCTGGGACTAGGGTAAAAGCATAAAACATATTGCCAAATTTTGGCAGAGGATAGCTTTTGGCAAAATTTTTGTAGCTTTTCAAAGTGTTCTACAACAGAAATTTGTCGAAAACACTTTGATTAATTGAATCCATAGTTAAAAAACATAAAGTTAAAGCAATATTGGCTAGACTACCTGGCAGAAAGAGAGAAAGAGGAAACTGTCAATGAATGCCACCAGGTCCTTTAGGAGGCAGAAACCTTTAACTACAACATATCACCAGCAATACTTGGTGGCTGTAGGCACCGAGGTTCCAGTTTACACATTAAGGTGTATATTAAACACTGAAGTTCTCCCAGCCCGAACTTCAAGACGTACACCTCTGCTAACCTTAAATCACATGAAAAATTGGCACCAGGAAGCTAAAAAAGCAAATAAATAAATCACAGACATATTTAGATACTGTTTAGTAAAGCAGTGAAGCAAGACTGGACGTTTTTAGGTCTATGGATGAGAAATATGTCTGGAGAAGGAATGAAGAATGATAACAATGTCCATGCCTACACTGAAGTAGGGCAGTGGGTTGTTGATGCTCTGTGGTTTTTTTGCTTCCTCTAGGACTAGAAACTGTAGCATGTGGAGGTCAAGATTAATTGAATTAAAGGGAATCTGTCACCCCTTTTTTAGAGATATCAAACAATGATATCATTCAATTGTGTGTCACATAAGGATTCTCTTAGTACTTTGCTCTACACAAGAAGAAATGCGTAGAGCAAGACAGGGAGGGGGGAGCAGGTGAATAAGCCCCGCCCATCAGACCGGACCCCGGCAGTTTACATACATCTGAACCAATATAAACAAGGTATTTATGCATGAAAGGTGCGGGGTCAGGGGGAAGCAAAAGTACTAAGAGAATCCTTATGTGACACACAATTGAATGATATCATTGTATGATATCTCAAAAAAGGAGTGACAGATTCCCTTTAAGTTTTGTAAGGAAGCTGAAGTGTGAGCATTATTAGACCTATCAACATGACAACGATCCCAAGCATACCTAAAAGTCCACTTCTGGAAGATTCTATAATGTCAGACACATTGCCTGACTTGGGATCTGAAGACATTGACTGTAGCACTCAAACTCAAGAATATTAGTGAACTAAAGGTCATTGGCAATGAGAATTGGGTTTAGATGTCTTAGGAACACTGCGAGAAGTTGGTGTCAGTCAATTCACAAGATTTGCTGCAGGTCATAACAAGCAAAGTATGCTCTACTAAGGGCTAAAGATGCATGTCATGAAAGGTTGAATAATATTGAGACAACAGTAGTCATTAAATATGGAATTTTGTGTTGAATTTGAAAAAGCCACTTTTTATATTAGCTGTGTTAAGTTATTTACATTGTCCTTGTTTGCTTGGCTTATTGCAAGTAGCATAAAATTTGTTTATATTTACTAATTAACCTAATTTGCAATTGGAGTGAATTGTAATTGGAATTGTATATTGCACCTATAGGGAAATGCTGTTAAAACGGCATAAAAATGTGTTGTTTGACTACTAGGAGCTCTAAAAGAATCAGACACATAATTTTGAGTCCAGTTTATTCAAGAGAGCACACTGACTGTGCATACACAGGAGCCTGTCAATAACTGTCTACTACAAATCATGTGTATTGCGTAATTGCGTATTTTTTCAGGTCTCATAGTAGCCAAACTCCATAAACTTCCAAACTTCCATATTGGCAACTAGCAATACTAAATAAATTGAAAAAAAACATATGTGAAACAAACAAATAATGAATACAGTCAGTCCCTGAGTTATGTATCTATGACTTACATTTGCAAAGTCATAATGCTGTGAAGTTGAGACGTTCACCATGTGTTTACTGCGTGCAGTGACCTCTAAAGCCTGGATGCAGTGAAGAGGTCAGAAGAGGCCAGAGATGCAGTGCATGCCAGTGGAAATAAGATGACCCGATGCAAGTAGCTGGATGGCAGGAGAGGTGAGCGATGAGGAGAGCATTGATAAAAAAAATCCAATACCTCATTACTAAACTTTCTGGCTGCCCTGCTGGTCGTTGCCTGCTGTCCAGTCCTCTACTTTCCACTGTTGTGAGTGCCACATCTCAGGCCTCCTAAATATAGGACAGGACTTCTGGTGTGTCCAAGCCTCAGAGATCATTGCGTGACATAAGGTTGTAGTGATGTTTTGATGTCACGAAGTTTGGATTTTACAACATGCAATGACCTCCGAGGCATGGTTGTGAGTTGAAGTCCTGGCCAATAATGCAGAGATTGGAGGTGTAGTCTGTGACAGTGGAATAAAGATGACCAGATGGCATGCAGGGAGCAGTGGGATAATCGAAGAGGTGAGCGATCAAGTGAGTTTTGGTCTTTATTGTTGTTTAAGCCTTACCGCAGCTTTGTACCTGTTTAAACTTACATTACAAATTCAACTTATGAACAAACCTACAGAATATATTTTGTTCAAAACCTAGTGACTGCCTGTATATTACAAATTTTTCAGAATATACATTATATATTTGCTGACTATATATTAAACACTATTGAAGGGTGGAGCTTTATTTTAAAAGAGTTCATCGCATTTAGAAAATAGCACTTTGTTATAAGTTTGCCTTTAAAGAGACTCTGTCACGAGGTTTTGGATGCCTTACCTTACAGCAACATAAACTAGATGCAGATACTTTGATTCCAGTGGTGTGCCACTTACTGAGAATCTAGATGTTGTTTGATAAAACACTGTTTTATCTCCTGTATAAAAGGATGAGTTCCTGCTATGTAAACCTCAAAATTCAAGACCTCCGGTCATCACCCCCCCCCAACCAATGATTGTGAATTTTCTACCTATGCACAGTGCAGGCACAAAACTGTCAATCAATGAAGGAGGAAAGGTTAGACAGAGCTAGTCACTTAGAAAACTAGGAGATTATCCATTGATATTACAAAAACTACAAAAATAAACCCCTTAAAGTGACCCAATACTGGAACCAAGGGTCTTTGTTACTATTTTATGCTGCCCTAAGATTGGGAATCATAAACCTGCTGACAGACTCCACCTACATCTGTAAGTGTCGTTAGATTTAATTTTTACATGTTCAAGCAAACGTGTTGCCCATAAATTACAGTTCCTGAAATCTCACATTGGAAATCAGATTTATTCACAGAAAATACGGTAAATGTCTCAATATGTTATTTCAAAGATCAATGAATACATAAAACTTTTTGCACTTTTGCTAACATATGCTTGGTCTCGTTATATCTATAATTCTAGCTTTCACCATAATATGGCTAATAGGAGATGACATTAAAAGTTAATGTTCGTAGTTAAACACTTTAGAGTTCATCAGTAGATATCATCTCCATAAAAATCAGTTATTTTTTAAATTTATTGAGGCTATTGAACTAATCTGAAATTAAAATACAGTCTATAGCTGAACTCGAAGTCTGAAAATCTTGTCAGTTGATATATTTCTATCTTTTTTGTGTTTGATACTAAAAACTGACCAGTGTACCTGGTATTGTTGTATTCATGTTAGTGTACTGACAGATTTTTTCCCTCTATTATATACAGTGCTGTGCAAATTAATTGGGACAAAGGATTTTTTTTAAGTAAAATCGTAAGTTGGTTACCAGTCAGTGATTCAAACCAGTTTTAACTGCTCTGAACAGGCACTCACACCTGTTCAAAGCAGTTAAAACTGGTTTGAATCACTGCCTGGTAACCAACTTACGATTTTACTTAAAAAATGCTTTGTCCCAATTAATTTGCACAGCACTGTATTGTATCTATCAGGTATTTATCAAGCCTAAAAGACCTTCAAGTGTCACTTTTTTTTTACTTTTGGAGTTTTTACGCCTGTCTTGGACAGTTTTGTTAAAATGGGTGAAGCTAGGGTAGTACAAGGCCTGACAAACACCCCCATCTAATTCTTCAAAATGCATGCCACATCAGTGGCACAAGTTTCAGCAAAAATGTACTCCAGTGACTGAAGTATGCCGGTTGTGAAGTGCAGATAATTCAGTAGCATGCGCATGTTAATGAATTAGGCATATCTTACTCCTGCAGTCCTGTACATTATCACTGGTGTGCCATAGGCATGTCAGTCTTAATGAAACAGACCAAAAATCTATAGCTAATGAAACAGCATTTTATGTGGCAATACAAATGGTTTGTCTGGGTCAGCTGGAAATTACCATTTTTTTACTTTTTTCCATACAAATTTGGCAGGAAAATGTGGGTGCGTCTTATAGTCTGAATGTAGCATGCCGTGGTGGCAGAGGAGTGGGGTCACAGGAGGCAGGAGCAGGGTCACAGCTGCAGGAAGCAAGTGGCAGCAGGAGTGGGTTGATGCTGTGGGCCCTGGGTTGGGAGGAGGAGTGTCCTGGTGATGTAAGGCAGTAACCATTGATCTTCTTGCTGTGGACTTCAGGAAAATGGTACTGGCGCATGCACAGATTTAGATCGCGGCTCAATGATGAGCCGAGATCTCAATCTGCATATGTGTGATCACCATTTTCATTAAGCTCACCACTTGGAGCTCAATGTGAATACCGGGGACACTGCTCCTGCCTTGCACTGCCAACATTTTACTGAAGCCCACTGCCAGGATATCAATGGCTCCTGACTCGCATCGCCAGGCCACCCCCTCCTCCCAGCCCAGGACCCGCCGCAGCATTGCCCCAGTCCTGCGGCCACTGGCTTCCTGCAGCGCTGACCCTGCTCCTGCCTCTTGTGACCCCCCTGCATCGCCGCTAACCCCAGTAAGCTAAATTCAATCTTAAAGAAGGACCTCTATTTTCATATTAAAAATACTTTTTTTCCTAGGTTCATCCTCTGAATTTGGGGAGCATCTTATGGTCTTGTGTGTCATATAGGCAGAAAAATACGGTAATATATGTGTGGTCCACCAATATCAGGAAAAATAAAATACTGTCTACCATATATTGACAAGTGGGTATTCTATTCTACATCGTCAGGTATAAGCATCACCAATCCTGGGAGAATTATACGATTGCCCTTACTCTTCATGAAACAAATTTGGTTTTTTTTAAGCGATCTATTTAATATTCCCAATTGTCTTTCTAAATTGTAGCCAACTCAAGTCTGGTAAGCACCATCTTCATAAATTCCACTAATTCTAAAAGTAACTATCGACAGTATATTAGGGCTCTTACGCTTTACGCACGCATTTCATAGGAAATTCGACATTTCATCAGCCAAATACAGTAAATTTACAGCAAGAATAGAATAGATAGATAGATAGATAGATAGATAGATAGAAAGATGTCATTGACATATACAGCTGTGTGAAAATGTGTTTGCCACTTCCTGATTTCTTATTAATTTGCATGTTTGTCACACTGAAATGTTTCAGCTCACCAAACAAATCAAATTTAAATGTTAGGCAAAAATAACACACGTAAACACAAAATGCAGTTTTTAAATGAATGCCTTTATTATTAAGGGAATAAAGAAATCAAAACCCCCAAACCTTCAGGGCTCTGTGTGAAAAAGTGATTGCCCCCTCTCTTAAAACATAACTGTGGTTTATCACATCATTGGAAAGATGAGTTCAAATTCCCTAGCCACACGCAGGCCTGATTACTACTGCACCCGGTCTCAATCAAGAAATCACTTAAATATGACCTGCCTGACAAAGTGAAATAGACTAAAAGATCCTCAAAAGCTAGACATCATGCCGTGATCCAAAGAATTCTGTAAAAAATAAGAAACAAAGTAATTGGGATCTCTCAGTCTGGAAAAGGTTATAAAGCCATTTCTCAAGCTTTGGGACTACAGTGAACCTCAGTGAGAGCCATTATCCATGTAATGCTGTTTGTAATGTAATGTATTAATGCTGTTCATAATGTTTTGTTTGTAATGCTGTTGTAACGCTGCTGTGATACCATAATTTCCCTTGGGATCAATAAAGTGTATCGTATCGTAAATGGTGAAAACATGGAACAGTGGTGAACCTTCCCAAGAGTGGGCGGCCAACCAAAATTACCCCAAGAGTGCAGTGATGACTCATTCAAGAGGTCATAAAAGACCCCACAACAACATCCAAACAACTATAAGTCTCACTTGCCTCAGTTAAGGTCAGTGTTTATGACTTTACCATAAGAAAGAGATGGGCAAAAGTGACATGTATTGCAGAATTCCAAAATGAAAAGCACAATAATAACATAATGGCTCATTTTAGTTTTGCCAGAAAACATCTTGATGATCCCCATGTCTTTTGTGAGAAAGTGGACTGTGGACTGGCGAGACAAAAGTTAAACTTTTTGGAATGTGTATGTCCCATTGCATCGGGACATAGAAGTAACACAGCATTTCTGAAAAAGAAAATCACACCATCAGTAAAATATTGGTGTATCAGTGTGATGATCTGGGGCTATTTTGCTACTTCAGGACCAGGAAGACTTGCTGTGGTAAATAGAACCATGAATTCTGAAGGAGCATGTCCTGCCGACTGTTCATGACCTCAAACTCAAGTGCACTTGGGTTATGCAGCAGGACAATGATCCAAAACACACCAGCAAATTCACCTCTGTATGGCTTAAGAAAAACAAAATTAAGACTTTGGAGTGGCCTAGTCATAGTACTGGACTTAATCAAATTTGCACTAACTGTTGTGCTATTTTGTAATAAAGATCATTTATTATTATTACATTTGTCTTATCATCTCATTTGATGTTGATATTTTGTAAGTATATATCAAATCTTTTTATATCTATTTTTTATTTTATTTTCCATTGTTTTTATTAATTCCTCACCCTGTCCACTTTACCTTCCACCATACCCAGTGTTTTCAGTAGTACACCCGAAGTGCGCAGAGCGGGCTCTGTTCACACACAGAGGTGCCGCAACAAAAACATACAAAAAGGCTGAGCCTGTTAGAGTCACAGGCCTCAGATAAATGCACACACGGTATAAGGTCACAGGAGCAGGAACTAAGACAGAGGGGCTGCGTCCTTCTAGATCTACCGTGTGTGCGATGTTATTACTGCGAATGCCAAGAAGGGCTGCAACTGCAGCGCGGCGCAGGACACTGCCGCTGGACGATACAGCTACAAAGCAGGCGCTATGTCGGACGCTAGCGCAGAGGTGCGGTGTGCACAGTGGCCTAAAGCTTGCCACAGACTGGCGCAGACTACTGAACTAATTCCCTAACCACATGCGTAATATCAGAGGGAAGGGGTTTCATAATAAGTCAGTTACCAGAATCATACATCCGTCACCATTCACACATAGCACTATAGTCTATACTAGCGCATGGCGGAACGGCCATGCGCGCTTTTTATAGCAGCCGGGACCTTCCGGAAGCTTCCAGATCTCCGAGATGGACCAATGAGATCTGGAGCAGGACCTGAGCACATGACTCCCGATCTCCAATGGGAAACCGTCTCATGAGCATGCTCAGTAGGAGGACAGAGGGACTTAGCCCCGGAGAGATTAGCTGCAAGGCAATCTCCTCTGCGGTAGATAAAGAGCAAGAGACCGCAGAATGTAAGGGTCTGGATTCCTGCAGAGCAGACGCAGGAACCTGACTCCTAACATTACCCCCCCTAGGGCCCCCTCCTCTCTGAGCCTTCCAATCCACCACCCTGTGCCCATCCGAGGCATAGGCCTCAGACTCGTCCGAAGGCAAGTCTGATGTCCCGTAGGTGACACAGAAAACCGGGACACGTGGAAGGTATCAGAGGCGGCAAGATCGCCAGGTTTAAGAAGGGACACGTGGGAGACAACAGGAGCAGCAAAACTGCCCGGAGCATAAGTTGAAGTGGGACGCCACGGTGTGTCGGCGGACGTCTCCACTCTCTGTATAAGGAAGCTTACCCGAGCACACGAGGAGCATGCCTGAATATATTTCTTACTGTCCCGAGCCCTGTGCGGCCACCAATACGACCCTGCCAGGAGTTTTGTGGTCTGCATGTAGCCACAGTGACCACCTGCCCTGGACGCGTGTGCCCACGCGAGGACCTTCGGCCGAAGGCGAAGGGGGACAAAAGTCTTGCCCGGCGGCACAGAGTTTGGCCATTGCGGGGCCCCGTTATCGTGGTGAACAGAGTGCTGACAGTGGCAGCCACAAGTGGAACTTAGTGTCGGATGCGCCTCGAGACTGGTACGAGACACCTCCATGGGCTCTGGGAGTGAACACTCTGGCTCAGGTGATTCCAGAGGTTCAAAGAGGTTGGGAGCCGGAGTAACCTTCCATCTGGATTGAGCACGCTCCAGTCCACGCTCCGAAAAACGGAGATCAATACGGGTGGCAATGGCAATCAGCACCTCCAGACTTGCAGGAACCTCTCTGGTAGAAAGAGCATCCTTAACATGCTCAGCTAAACCTCTCCAAAACACAGGGATGAGGGCTTTGTCAGACCACTCCAGCTCGGAAGCCAGTGTCCGAAATCGAACGGCATCCTGACTAACTGAGAGGGATCCCTGAATCAAAGCCAGTAGCTGTAGAGAGATGTTGTGCATGACCCGTGGTCCCAGGAAGACCTGCTTAATAGCTGTTAAAAACTGTGCAGCGGTCCGAACCTCTGGGTCACAGAGCTCCCATAGTGGTGTAGCCCACTCCAACGCCTTGCCCGACAGAAGGAAAACAATAAACCCCACCTTGGCCCGCTCCATAGGGAATCTCGCAGCCAGTAACTCCAGCTGGATAGAGCACTGGCTGACGAAACCCCTACTGGAGGCGCCATCGCCAGAAAATTTATCGGGCAACGGGAGGCGGGTAACTGTCGGCGCGTGGGAGGACGTGGACATACGAGAAACCGTCTCTGCGATCGCCTGTACAGCAGCCTCCGAAGACTTCGCCACTGCGATAACACTCTCAAGAGTAGCCAACTGGCCCCTCTAGCTGGCGAATGCACTGAAGGAGTTGCTGCTGATCTGCCATCACTCGCCAGACCCTGGCGCTAGTATAATGTTAGGAACTGCAGAACGCACTAAATAAAAATAATAATAAAGTGCGTTCGCCGCTCGGGGTCCACCGTGCAGTAGGTGTTACAACCGCTGCTGAGTAATGGCAGACGAGCAATATGGTGATATAATGCGCACGGGTTCAACTTTACCCGAAGTGCGCAGAGCGGGCTCTGTTCACACACAGAGGCGCCGCAACAAAAGCATACAAAAAGGCTGAGCCTGTTAGAGTCACAGGCCTCAGATAAATACACACACGGTATAAGGTCACAGGAGCAGGAACTAAGACAGAGAGGCTGCGTCCGTCTAGACCTACCGTCTGTGCGGCGTCGCTACTGCGAATGCCAAGAAGGCCTGCAATTGCAGCGCAGCGCAGGACACTGCCGCTGGACGACACAGCTACAAAGCAGGCACTATGTCGGACGCTAGCGCAGAGGTGCGGTGTGCATAGTGGCCTAAGGCTTGCCACAGACTGGCGCTGACTACTGAACTAATTCTCTAACCACATGCACAATATCAGAGGGAAGGGGTTTCATAATAAGTCAGTCACCAGAATCATACATCCGCCACCATTCACACATAGCAGTATAGTCTATACTAGCACATGGCGGAACGGCCATGCGTGCTTTTTATAGCAGCTGGGACCTTCCGGAAGCTTCCAGATCTCCGAGATGGACCAATGAGATCTGGAGCAGGACCTGAGTACACGACTCCCAATCTCCAATGTGAAACCGTCTCATGAGCATGCTCAGTAGGAGGACAGAGGGACTTAGCCCCCGGAGAGATTAGCTGCAAGGCAATCTCCTCTGCAGTAGATAAAGAGCAAGAGACCACAGAATGTAAGGGTCTGGATTCCTGCAGAGCAGATGCAGGAACTTGACTCCTAACAATTAGGATTAGTGGGCAATCACTTTTTCACATAGGTCCTTGTAGGTTTGGATTTCTTTTTTCCTTAATAATAAAGACCATCATTTAAAAACTGCATTTTGTGCTTACTTGTGTTATCTTTGTCTAATATTTAAATTTATTTAGTGATCTGAAACATGTAAGTGTGACAAACAAGCAAAAGAATAGGAAATAAGCAAGGGGCAAACACTTTTACACAACAGCTGGTAAATAGTGCAGTGCATATGTAGTTTAATGTACATGTATTTAATTTAAAAATAAATAACCTAAAGAAAAAATGGCGTGGGAGTCCCCCATATTTTTTTTCACCAGCTGAGGGAAAGCCAACAGCTGGGAGCTGGTATTTATAGTCTGAGAAAGGAGTAATAAAGATGGAACTTCCAAGGTTATTAATATTAGCTCACAGCTGTCTACTTAGCCTTTACTGGTTATTAACAAGGAGCAACCACCCAAAAAATGTGGGGTCCCCCTATAATTAATATCCAGAAAAGGCTAGGCAGACAGCTTTGTAATGATATTAATAGTCTAGTAATTAGTCATGGATATTGGCCCTCTCCTAGGCTAGGAACATCAGCCCTCATCCTCCGGACGTGTGTAAGGGCAGAGAAAGAGGGACGTTTCCCTCGAAACGTGTCGGGATTGGCCCTTGCACACGTCCGTCATTCATGGACAGGTGATGTCACCGCTTAGCCACGCCCCCCGCTCACCACGCTATCTCACAGTGGCGCCGTCGGCCGAGGCTACCCTCTGTGCCTTTCAGTGTCTCCATGGGGGTTTCTTTTCAACGGGAGGATGCTCCCAACATTGGACATCACTGGACATTGTACAGAAAACTCCCCCGACATCTGATCATTACATGCAGGACCCTGTCACACCTCCCCCAGCTTGTGAATGACAAAGACAGGTCAGTTTCATTTCAGCAGCAACTTTGGAACTTGCTATTGAGCATGGCAATCTAATTTGCATTTGAACAGTTACTATTGTATAGGCAGATCAGCACACTATATCTGCAAGAATGCCAGCTGCTTGCCTTTCAGGTACATTTTGATCAGCGCCAGTGTGATCTTTTGTTTTTTTCACAGCATTTGAAATGTGCTCTGTGGAGTGACGAATCATGCTTCTAAGGCCTCTTTCACACTTCAGTTGTTTGACATCAGTCAAAATCCGTCGTTTTTAGAAAAAAACGGATCCGCCATTTTTGGGGGCGGATCCGCCTTTTTCCCATAGACTTGCATTAGCGGCGGATTTTTACTGATGGTCATCTGTTGCATCCGTTTTTTTACGGATCTGTCATAATTTTGGTGTCCTCTGTCTTGAGTGGACGGACAATGAAACGTTTTTGTCTGCATTAAAACAGCGGATAGAAATGGATCCGTCCCTGTCCGCCATGCGTTATAATGGACGCCTATGGGCGACGGATCCGCTGCAATCCGTTAATTGACGGAATCCGCCAACAGAATCCGCTTTTGTATACTGACCAAGCAAGCCCGGAAGAATTACCTTTCAGGAAATTTAACCCCAAAACCCGTTCTGGCAGCAAAATCTCTCTCTCCCTCTCTCTCCCTCTCTCTCTAGCCCTCCTTTTCCAGAGTCCTATTGCTTTAAATTTCAAACATTGATGGCTGAGGCGGATCCGTCAAAAAAATGGATCCGGTGCATCCGTTTGTTGTCAAATGGAAACGGATCCTTTTTTTTACACTTTGGCGGATTTCAACTGACGTCAAACAACTGAAATGTGAAACAGGCCTAAAAGTGGAAGTCTGATGGATGAGTCTTGGTTTTGGTGAATGCCAGGAGTTTGGTGTGAGAGGGTATTTTGCTGTGGAGTACCTTTTCAGGGATTGGCTTAGGCCTGTTAGTTCCAGTGAATGGAAATCTAATCAGTAAATTTGGGTAGGCCCTTGGGTAGGTTGTAGTCAGGGGAAATAGCTAGAGTGGAAATTATAAACTAGGAACCAGGCTCTCTCACCCAACATCAGTGACTGACCTTTCTAATGCCCCTCTGGATTTACAATATGGGCTTCCTTACACTCCGAAACCATGCAGACTAGAAACCCCTCCCAAAAGAATGGAAGCTGTTTTACCTGCAAAGTTGGACCAAATCTACACTAATGCCTTTGAATTTAGGATGGGATGTCATAAAATGTTTGCTTATGTAATGAGGTGTCCCGATACATATGCCCATATAGTGTACAGTAAATGAGTTTTATTCCACTGTTACTTTGGCATGCTATAGGTGCAGGACAGCAAAAGTAATAGGAGTTCTGTGCAACATTTGATAACTTTTGTCAAAATTGTCTGCCCAGCTACATCAATAATATGGGGGTGTCTAAGCTGATAGAATTGTAAATATGATAGATTAATTTATGTATACAATACAAAATTATCAACAGATTATGCATACATATCGGGGCATAAGCTGAGGACAATAGGTTCTGCATAATGAATAAAACTCTTCCATTTACATCTGTGTTGTAGATACTGTTTAATGACAATCAGTCACCAATTTTTTGGCAACTAATCTGAGAGCAGCATAACCTAAACACATAGACCCTGATTCCTGTGATGTCACTTACTGGGCTGCTTGTTGTGGTTTTCAGCACTGCTTCATCAGCAGGAGATTATCACTAGAGGACTAATAAACCTGCTGCCATGTAGTCCTCCTTATTCAAGAGCTCTGTAAAACCCCAACACCACTGATTGGTAGCTTTCTGCCTATGCGCAGTGCACACAGGAAGCTGCCAATCAGTGATGGGGGCGGGGTTATACAGAGCTCAACATTCAGAGAACTGGTAGATCTGCAGCAGAGAAAGCAGGGATTTTATCAAAACTACAACACACAGCCCAAAAAGTGACACATTGCTGGAATCAGGGTCTCTGTCCCTGCTCATCATTCTGCTCTCAGATGGAGTAGCAAAAACCTGGTGACAGATTCCCTTTTAAGCAAAAGGCTTACACAGCCAGTTTCGTGTACAAATCAGGAAAAATAACACGATGCAGTTAACATTTAAAACAAGCAATTGAGTTTATATAAGTAGATGCTGGGTTATATTTTTCAGCACAGGATATCTTGCTATATCATAATATCTTGACATTTTAAGAAATGCTACATACTTATGTTACAGTCCTGCACAATATACAGTGAAGGTTTTGCATCTGATCAGTATCGAAACAACGGAAATTAAGCGCTGTCTGGGTATTAACATTAGAACGTATGAAGTCAAATGAAACTCTTATTCAAAATATTAGCGCTATAAGAAATGTTTAATAATTCTACATAGCTAAAAACAAAAAAAACATGAAAACAAGTTCACAAGAAACAAAAATGTTCTTCATCATGTTTAGTCTCTGGCTCCAAATAACTCAGTCTGAAAGGAGAAAGTAAGAAAGTTCTGAGGAACTCTCTGGTAAGGTGATATGAACAATATTTGACATCAGCACAACATCAGCTCAGGTTTTACTTTTCACATTTTTCTGCCTATACCACGTGACTCCATGACATGGAGAGCTTAAAGGGAATCTGTCACCTTTTTTTTCGCATATAAGATGCGGCCACCGCCATCAGCATTCTGTAATGCTGTAGATAAGCCCCTGATGTAACTTGAAAGATAAGAAAAATGAGTTATATTATACTCACCCGGGGGCGGTCCAGTCCGATGGGTGTCGTGGTCCGGTGCCTCCCATCTTCTAGTGATGACGTCCTATTCTTTGCTTCCCGTTGTAGCTCCAGCGCAGGCATACTGCTCTGCCCTGTTAAGGACACAGTAAAGTACTGCAGTGCGCAGGCGCCGGACCTCTCTGACCTTTCCCGGCGCCTGTGCACTGAAGTACTTTGCTCTGCTCTCAACAGGGCCACGATGGGAAACAAAGAAGAGGACGGCATCATATGAAGATGGGAGGCACCAGACCCGGACCGCGACACCCATCGGACCCGTACCGGACCCCCCAGGTGAGTATAATCTAACTCTTTTTTTCTTATCTTTCAGGTTACATCAGGGTCTTATCTACAGCATTACAGAATGCTGTAGATAAGCCCCTGATGGCGGTGGCCGCAGCTTATATGCGAAAAAATAGGTGACAGATTCTCTTTAAACTTGAAGCTTACTGGCATTGTGCACATTGCCCATATAGGGCCTAATTTTGGATAACTATCAGAAAGGAGAATGTAGTTGTATTAAATGTATATACCAACAAGACATTAATGGTAATTCTTTTCAAGAATCATTAAAGAACAGTAACCTGTTGGTTTTCATAACTAAATCCTATTCACTCATTGAACTATTAAACTGTCCCCAGTGAATATGAATTTTATTTGCATTCCTTATTTTTTCTAAAAGAAGAGAGGATAACACAGATCTAAATTTGTTTAAAATTAAAAGGGTTTCTTGCAATTTAAAAAAACATTTTTTTCTAGTAGAAATGGCAACAATCATGTTCATGAGCTTTGTAATCAATTGCAGCACAAGTTCTTACATGTGAATGCTGCAGAACCACACACGGTCCCATGGTCAAGACTGATTTCTGTTCTCAGACCACATTTACACACACAGCATATTTGTAAGAAACAGATTTGTCTGTCCCAAGACTTGCTAAAACTTACATAAAAACGTGTTTGAATTCTGCATTTTGCTTTCTGTGTAGTGATGATCGAACCTGCTCATATAAGGTGTTATCTGAGCACACTTGTGTCCTACTCGAGCATTTTCGATGCATGCTTTCTTATCACTATTTCTGTGTTTTTGAATTTTTAAGCAAAAATATTTTATTGAATTCATTACTCCCAATTTGGCAAGTTATCACCAATCTTCATGGTAGGTGACAACTTGTAGATAGCTGGAGGTCCCAACACTTTAACCCCACGATCCTGAGGATTTGACTCTGAAAGTCACTTAATTTATTTTCTATGGGACTGAAAAGGCATTTCAGGACCTTGTTGTCAGGATTAGTGGTGGGATCGCCAGAAATCAGAAAGTAATTACCTAAACTGTGGATCGGTAATATGACCGAGTTAGGATTAATACTTCAAGTGACATTTTTTTGCATTACAAATGTACTGTATATTCTCGAGTATAAGCCGAGATTTTCAGCCCATTTTTTAAGGCTGAAAGTGCCCCTCTTGGCTTATACTCGAGTCATATACCAGGGGGAGGGGAGGGGAGCGCGGGTGTCAGATCATACTCACCCCCTCCTGGCACGGTCTCTACAGCCCCTGCTTCTCCCATGGTCTCCGGGGCCTGTGCTCAGAGGTCACGTGGTACCGCTCATTAAAGTCATCAATATGCGCATATTCATGACTTTAATGAGCGGTACCACGTGACCATTGAACACTAGAAGAGCTGCAGCGCCGGAGAATGTAGGAGACGCAGGGGCTGCAGAGACCACGCCGGGGGGTGAGTATGACGGGGAAGACGGAGGGAGCATATGCTATATACACCTGTCCCCGTTCCACCGCCACGCACCACTCTGTCTTCTGCGTCCTCTGGCTGTGATGTTCAGGTCAGAGGGCATGATGACATAGTTAGTGCACGCCCCCTGCCTGAATAGTCACTGACAGAGGACCCAGAAGACAGAGAGGCGAGCGGCGGTGGAACGGGAACAGGTGAATATCGCAAGTGCCGGGGCCTGAGCTAGCGGCGACACTGGCACCTGGCCCCCATAGCGCGCCGGTGTCCCTACCTGCTCAGGACACCGGCACCTGGCCCCCAGCAATGAGAGGTGAGTATGTCTTTTTTTTATTCACAGCAGCATATGGGGTCTATTCTATGGAGCATCTTATGGGGCCATAACCTTTATGGAGCAGCATATGGGGCATAATCTATGGAGCATCGTATGGGGCCATAACCTTTATGGAGCAGCATATGGGGCATAATATTCTATAGAGCATCTTATGGGGCAATAATTAAGCTTTGTGCATCATTATATGGGGAGTATTTTGTATGGAGCATCTTATGGGGCAAACATGAACTGTATGGAGCATTACATGGGGCTCCTGATTCAATATGGATATTCAAAAACATTTATCCTACTGATGTCTCAATTAATTTTACTTTTATTGGTATCTTTTTTTAATTTTGAAATTTACCAGTAGCTGCTGCATTTTCCACCCTAGGGTTGTACTCGAGTCAATAAGTTTTCCCAGTTTTTTGTGGCAAAATTAGGGGAGGTTGGCTTATACTAAGGTCGGCTTATACTCGAGTATATACAGTAACTAAACTCTTCTCCATGTCAAGTGTAGAGTCTGACATTGCCATTTACTAATAGTCATTTACATATTTCTGATGTCTGCAATTGTGCTACAGCTATCATTACAATGTATATTATACAACATGTTTACAGGACAATCAGACTAAAAAAAATGAGAACATGAGACGTAAATGATTAAATGATTAGACTGAGCGACATACATTGCTAAGCAACTTGTTAGCAAACATCTTTGGGAGATGACGGAAATAAAAGTAGGAGCAAAGCATTACATTGAACAGCATACAATCATTCGTTTGGCGCAAATATCTTAAGAGCACATTTATCAAGCAATGGATTTCTTAGAAGTAATAGGAGATATTTAGATGGATATTTCCATATTTTTGATTAAAATAAATGCTTTAATATGGCTGTACTTTTTAGGATGCACCATTTGTTGACAATTGCCAAAAAATTTGATTGTGCAAAGTGCAAGAAACACTAGCGCTAAGGTAGAATTGGACCAAAACTGCTGAATATTAATACATTTATTAAAAAGTCAGGCTGCAGGGTATACATTTTACATTATACAAGGTGAAGCAGCTTGGTATACATTTTTTTGCAAAAAAAGTATCGACTAAATACCCTGGATTTGTTATCCAGCACTTGCTGATTACTGTCATATATTTTACTGCAGAGTATTTTTGCAAATCTGTTCTCTTGTTGTGCAGGGTAAGTATAGTAGGAAGTTGGGGTATAGTGGAGACTAGTTGGAAGGAGACTAAAATGATGTCTGACATCTGTACTTCATCTTATGGAGATAGAGAATGAACACAAAAGCGTGAGGGTGACTGACATCTTAGGGTAAAACTAACAGTAAGCTCTGTTGTCTAGCTTTTATGTTGTGTCCCAAATGTGAGATGTGGTCAAGGTGTCTTGGAGGTGCAGATATAAAGAACATTGTAAGGCTGTGTGCACACGCTGAGGAATCTGCTACGGATTGATCTGCGTGGATTTTCAAAATCCGCAGGTCAAAAGACCTGCGGATTATCCTGCTGTTTTACCATCTCCACAATAGAGGAGATGGTAAACCGCTGCGGAATCCATGTCAATTCTTTCTGCGGTTTAGAAACCGCAGACAATCTGCGCGGAAAATTCCGCAGCATCTGCACTGCGGTTTCCATTTCCCATAGGGAATAATGGTACTGTACGCCGCAGCAGAAACTGCTGCGGATCCGCAGGGCAAAATCCGCTGCGGAACCGCAGCTTGTGCACACAACCTAAGTGTCCTGTTTTGCTGCTTACGCTAATATCAATATCAGATATTTATTTAGTTTACTCATTTATATAGCGCCATTAATTCCACAGTGCTTTACAGACATTATTGGCACTGTCTCCGATGGGGCTCAAAATCCAGATTCCGTATCAGTATGTCTTTGGCATGTGGGAGTACCCAGCAGAAACCCACGCAAACACGGGGAGAACATACAAACTTCGTGCAGATGTTGTCATTGGTGGGATTTGAACCCAGGACCCCAGCGCTGAAAGGCTGCAGTGCTAACTACTGAACCCTTGTGCCGCCCCAGATATAGAAAGATATTAAGGGCATGTGGGGGGAGGGTATACAAGTTATCATCTTATTTATTTATTTATTTTTTGAAAAATTTATTTTTGTATGAATGTTTTGTTCAGTAAACTGACATAGCCTTCTAAAAAGGATTTCAAATATGTGAAATAATACCCATGTTACCTAAATGGGTTATCCAGGCTTTTGAATTTGAATAAAGGCAGAAAGTAATATAAAATGATTAAAAAATCATTGCTCACCTTATCCAGCACCACTGCTCTGATGGTTCCCGCTGGTCCTGCAGCGATGACATCAGGTCCATCAGTCACATGATATACAGTGGGGGAAAAAAGTATTTAGTCAGTCAGCAATAGTGCAAGTTCCACCACTTAAAAAGATGAGAGGCGTCTGTAATTTACATCATAGGTAGACCTCAACTATGGGAGACAAACTGAGAAAAAAAAATCCAGAAAATCACATTGTCTGTTTTTTTTTCATTTTATTTGCATATTATGGTGGAAAATAAGTATTTGGTCAGAAACAAAATTTCATCTCAATACTTTGTGATATATCCTTTGTTGGCAATGACAGAGGTCAAACGTTTTCTGTAAGTCTTCACAAGGTTGCCACACACTGTTGTTGGTATGTTGGCCCATTCCTCCATGCAGATCTCCTCTAGAGCAGTGATGTTTTTGGCTTTTCGCTTGGCAACACGGACTTTCAACTCCCTCCAAAGGTTTTCTATAGGGTTGAGATCTGGAGACTGGCTAGGCCACTCCAGGACCTTGAAATGCTTCTTACGAAGCCACTCCTTCGTTGCCCTGGCGGTGTGCTTTGGATCATTGTCATGTTGAAAGACCCAGCCACGTTTCATCTTCAATGCACTTGCTGATGGAAGGAGGTTTGCACTCAAAATCTCACGATACATGGCCCCATTCATTCTTTCATGTACCCGGATCAGTCGTCCTGGCCCCTTTGCAGAGAAACAGCCCCAAAGCATGATGTTTCCACCACCATGCTTTACAGTAGGTATGGTGTTTGATGGATGCAACTCAGTATTCTTTTTCCTCCAAACACGACAAGTTGTGTTTCTACCAAACAGTTCCAGTTTGGTTTCATCAGACCATAGGACATTCTCCCAAAACTCCTCTGGATCATCCAAATGCTCTCTAGTAAACTTCAGACGGGCCCGGACATGTACAGGCTTAAGCAGTGGGACACGTCTGGCACTGCAGGATCTGAGTCCATGGTGGCGTAGTGTGTTACTTATGGTAGGCCTTGTTACATTGGTCCCAGCTCTCTGCAGTTCATTCACTAGGTCCCCCCGCGTGGTTCTGGGATTTTTGCTCACCGTTCTTGTGATCATTCTGACCCCACGGGGTGGGATTTTGCGTGAAGCACCAGATCGAGGGAGATTATCAGTGGTCTTGTATGTCTTCCATTTTCTAATTATTGCTCCCACAGTTGATTTCTTCACTCCAAGCTGGTTGGCTATTGCAGATTCAGTCTTCCCAGCCTGGTGCAGGGCTACAATTTTGTTTCTGGTGTCCTTTGACAGCTCTTTGGTCTTCACCATAGTGGAGTTTGGAGTCAGACTGTTTGAGGGTGTGCACAGGTGTCTTTATATACTGATAACAAGTTTAAACAGGTGCCATTACTACAGGTAATGAGTGGAGGAAAGAGGAGACTCTTAAAGAAGAAGTTACAGGTCTGTGAGAGCCAGAAATCTTGATTGCTTGTTTCTGACCAAATACTTATTTTCCACCATAATATGCAAATAAAATGAAAAAAAAACAGACAATGTGATTTTCTGGATTTTTTTTTCTCAGTTTGTCTCCCATAGTTGAGGTCTACCTATGATGTAAATTACAGACGCCTCTCATCTTTTTAAGTGGTGGAACTTGCACTATTGCTGACTGACTAAATACTTTTTTTCCCCACTGTACATGCCAGTATGACCACTGAGGCTGCAGCTATTACATGAATATCCTGCCTTTACACAAATTTAGAAAAATCGCAGATAACTCATTTAAACCTGTGTTTATGTGTATACACTTACACTTCATATATTGCTGTTTATGTGGTGGATGAAAATGAGAGGTAAAGATATTTTTCTGCAATTGATAAAAAGCCTGTCTCCGTGTAAATATTTTATGCAATTTCATGGTAATGCAAGTAGAAACTATCAGTATGAAATGGCTTATTATAGCTAAGTCATGCAAAAACAATTAATAATTACTTGTTTGGTAGGGAAGTTCTTACTCTAGACGTCTAGAAGATTAGTTTTTGAGTGTTCATATCGTATTCCTGTTAGTTAAATATATGTAATACTTGGTGACTAGTGAAGAGTGAATGTGCTTGGAGATACTTGGATATCACTCGAGTATCCCTATGCTCGGGTATGCTCGGCACTCGTTGAGCATTGGCTGGTGCTTGCATTGAGTGCTCGAATCCCCACTCCGCATGTTTGGCACCTGTTGCACAGCCAACAAATATGTGGTTATTGGCTGCCAGTCACTGTAATGCCTTAGCTATCTTGATAGTGGCATGACTGTTATTGGCTGGCTGCATTACCTTATCAGAAGCTATAAAAGGACCAGCATCACCATGCTCAGCTCACTGACACCATTGCACAGCTCAGGGACAGTTTTAATGGGTGGGAGAGATTAGTTGTCCTGGTCTGTGTGCACAGTTAGAGCCAATATTGTGCTTAGCTATTTCTATGCGATGCATTCTGCATTTAGCCTAGGGCCAGCTGGAGAAGGGAGAGTGGTGACTAAGGCCTCTAGTTGGCTTAGAGCTTTGCAATCCATTTGGAAAATATACATCTGCTGCAGGTGACCCCAATTTTGGGGGGTGAAAAAGTTGACTGTATTGTCATCCATACAGTTTATCTTGCTTTGTGTGAAACTACATTTTTTTTAATTTAAAAAATAGCTTGGCCTGCTACAGATGACCACATTTTTTGGATCCAAAAATTGACTATTGTCATCCATACAGTTTAGCGTGCTTTGTGTGAAATTACAGTGGTTTGAAATTTTATAAACCGCTTGACCTCCTATATGTGACCATATTTCTATTTTTATTTAAAAAATTTAGCTTCAATTAATCAAGTAAACTTGGTTTCCTGAGATCTAGCAATTACAAATTGCATAAGACATGCAGTAAAGGACAAAGAAGTGGAAGTGCTGATGATGTTAAACGTAGAGGCCATGGATGTCGGGCAGGTGCGACTTCGTCTGTTGCTGGAGCAAAGAAACATGCCCATCCACGACATATAGCTTCCTGTCCCACTTTGCAAGGAGGAAAGGAACACCACTTCTGAAGCAAAACCAGTGCAAACAGGTGGTCTGTTGGATAGCAGATAATGCTTCCAGCATGCATGTCAGCACCACCCAGTTGTTCACATGGTCCAGTTTCACCAGTCAAGAGTATGTATCACTTAATCCTCATCCTGTTCCTCCTTCTGTCCACCATGTTGAGTCCCAGTAGGCCAGTAATCCCACAATAGAACACTTTGAGGAGTTATTTACATCATCATTTTTTGATTATGGCCTCTCACACTGCATGTTCCAAGATGAACAGGAGGACATGCTGTTTAGTGATGCATAAAATTAAGAACAGCCACGGTCACAAGAAGATGATGGTGGGGAATTGCAAATTTTGTCTAAGGAGTGAGATGATGAGACAAAGTTACCAATAATTCAGGCTGTTATTAAGTCACCAAGTTGGGAGGACCAGGGTACGGCGATAGAAAACAAGGTGGTGAATGACGAAGTCACTGACAACCTGGGAAGCTGGCCCTGATGAAGTGAGCTGGGACTGGCTCAGGAAACACGTTGGCAATAAAGATATCTTGAATTCTACCACAGCAGCGCAGTCTCTTATTGCACTACCAGCCTTCTCTTTATGCCAAGATCACTAAGAGTATAACCACCACCAGCATCATCAGGCACATGTTATCTAAGCACCCGTCTCGATGGGCCGAACCACTGTGTTCACAATTGCTGCCAGTGGGTGCCACCTCTGCCTATTCCACATAGCTTGGTGCCTGCCAATCCCCTGTCCATGACACTGCCGTAGATGCCTCCTGCCCTGCACCTGTCCTTGTAAATTCTGAGGCACCATGTTCAGCTGCCCTACCCCAGTCTTTGGAATGAAAAACAAAGTTCTCAGCCACCCACCCATAGGCCCAAATGCTAAATGGGCTCATTTCCAGGCTGTTTGCTGTGGAAAAGTTGTCGTTTAGGCTTGTAGACATGGGGAATTTACACCAACTGATGGTGGTAGCTGTCCTGTGGTAATCAGTCCCCAGCTGACACTTTTTCTCTTGGTATTGCATCCCCACCTTCTACTAGTAAGTGTCCAGTAGCATCACCTGTACCCTTACCTACACACTTATGGGCATTGTCCACTTAACGGCTGGCACGTGGACATGCACTTGTGGCCAGGGACATTACATTTCCCTGATAGCACACTTGGTGAACATTGTGGAGGCCGGGGCCGAGTCCCACCCTGGCATGGCACATATGCAACCAACTCCGAGGATTGCTGGCCCTACTTCTATTAGAGTTTCCTCCACCTCCTACATCAGCTTCTGCACCCCCTCCTGCTCCTCTTCATCATCCATCTCTGATGTGCTCTCTCAAAGCATGTTGTCCACATCAGCTGGAAGCTTGAGGCTCTGCAGGACTGCTTCAGCAAAGTGATAAAAGGCTCTGCTGAAGCTAATTTATCTAGAACACAACCACACACCACCACAGAGTTATTCAAAGGAATAACAGACCAAAGAGATCTGTGGCTCTCATCGCTGAACCTATAACCAGGCATGGTCATGTGTGATAATAGCAATAACCTGGTGGCAGTTAGGAAGCATTGCCATCTCACATATGTACCATTTTTGGCCCACATGCTTAATTTGATAGTTTAGCGGTTCTTGAAAACATACACAGATTTTCAGTGGCTTTTGGTTAAGGTATGCCTCATCAGCACCCATTTCTGCAAGTCAGCTACAGCTGCCTCGTTTCAGGCAGTACTGCAGCAGTGCATGTAAGCGCCAGCTCACCGACTGGTGTGCGATGTGATTATAAGTGGGAATTCTACACTGCACAAGCTGGCATGGCTTTGTGAGCAGCAGAGTCCAGTGGTTGAATAAAGCTCCATCACGCCCATTGGTGTTCTGGTCAGCCTCTACACATAACAGCTGAAGAGTGGGCATGGATGTCTGACATTTGTGTGGTTCTCCAAGACTTTGAGGACTCCACAAAGATGATGAATTAAATGTGAAGCTTCACATGAGGACCAGGTAGAGATGAAGGAAGGCATGAGACAGGGAGATATTACCCATCTCATCTGCTCAGCATGGATTGGGTAATAATGAGGAGGTGGAGGCAGAGGAGGAGTAGGAGAAACAGGAGCTGGTTGCTAACACAACAAAGACTAGTCCCATCTCTGCTACATGAATGGACTGAGGAGGGGAATGAGGAGGAAGAGACTGAGGAGGAGGAGATTGAGAGCCATCATTATGGTGGAGACAGGGAAGTGTTGGCTGTAGGGACCTTGGCACATATAGCTGACTTTATGCACTGCTGCCTTTCCCGTGACCCTCACGTTATACTCATTTTTGCCAAAAAATAGTACTGGTTCTTCAATCTGCTACACCCACACTACAAAGAGAACCTTGCATCTCTCCTTCCTGAGGCAGCAAGGTCTACTAAGATGGTGCTATACCGGAAGCCTTTTGTGGAACTATGTTAAAAAAAATTCCTATCAGACAATACTAGCAGCAGAGTACAAGTTTCATTACCCAACCAAGGAGGAGAGGCAAGGGAGACACACAACAAGTACAGCAGAGGCAGGGGTACACTGTCAAAGGTCATCAAACTCTCCCAGAATCCAGGCTCTGATGACGACGAGGTATTTTGGACAAGGGAAAGATGGTCAAGCAATACCTGACTGACAAGACCAGCATAGTCCCTAATTCCTCTGTGACCTTCAACTATTGGGTCTTAAAAAACTGGACACCTTGCATGAGCTATCCCTTTATGCCTTGGAGGTGTTATGCTGCCCTTCGGCAAGTCTTGTCTTAGTCTTGTCTGAGCGGGGTTTTAATGCCACCGGGGGGATCTTAACAGGCATGAACATTTGCCTGTCAATAAAAAATGCTGACAGTCTCACTCTGATAAAAATGAAAGCCTGAATTAGCCCAGACTTTTCCACACCACCTGATGACAGCAAAATATTAAGTGTTTTTAATCATCAAAATTAGAATGAGGCCCTCCTGTTGTTTCCTTCGAGTGTGTATGGATAACTCTCCTTAGAATTTTTTTCTGGCTTTGCACTGTGTGCAGAGTTTTTATGAGTGTAACAGTACCACAACTACACTTTCTTTATATTTGAATGAGGCACCACAGTTGGTGCCTTCAAGAGGATGTCCCGCCTTATAAATATTTTCTGGCTTTAAACTGAATGCAGAGCCTTTATTAGTATAGAAGTACCAGAACTATTTTTTTAATATTTGAATGAGGCACTCCAGTTGGTGCCTTCAAGGTAGTATGTATGACCCTCCTTATAATTTTTTTCTGGCTTTGCACTATGTGCAGAGTGTTTATTAGTTTAGAAGTAACACAACTACACTTTCATTAGATTTGAATGAGGAACTCCAGTTGATGCTTTCCGAGGTGTTTGAGTGACCCTGCTTATAATTTTTGGCAGGCTTTGAACTGTGTGCAGAGGTTTTATGAGTGTAGGAGTACCACAACTGTACTTTGTACACAATATTTGAATGAGACACTACAGTTCGTGCCTTGAAAGGTGTATGGATGACCCTGCTTGTAATTTTCGTCAGGTTTTGCACTTCATAGCCTTTAAGAGTCTAGAAGTACCGCAACATGACAATTTGAACAGAATGTATTATGTCTAATACAGGATGTATCTGAGTCACCTTCCATCTCATTTTTAGCAGTTCTCGCTTACTTCGTAGATTACACTGAAACTTCCAATGTATTTTTAAATCACATTTTCGTTTACTTAAATTTTTTAAAAATCCTTTTTAAAATTTGCCTTGCATTCAAGTCATTATACAGGAAAGAATGTATGTTAACATTTTTTTCCTCTAAACTTCAATTTCTCTTTGATTTTGAATGTTTTATTGTCAGTCTTTAAAGTGAAGTAAACGTGTGACACCATTGTTTTCATCAGTGATCTGTAGTCAGAGATGCTTCTTGGAGTCTTACCCATGCTGTTCTTCCATTCAGCACTTTTTCTATCCATTTCAACATTTTTACTGCCCACCCAGACCTTCTTGTAGAGTCTGACAGAAAAATGCTCAGATTTCCCATTGACTCCCATTATACTCGTTACTTGATACGAGCACTTGAGCATTAGGAATTGCTCAGTTCAAATAAAGAGCATCCGAACATTTTAGTGCTTGCTCATCACTATTGGTGACAAGTCTGCCATTAAGAAACTAATCATTTTGATTTGGACAATGTTTTAATGCTTTAAAGAAGTACTCCCATTACATTTTTTATTCCATGTAAATTTATATATAATGTAATGTACAACCACTAAAACACACACAAATTGCCTTTTCACTATTTCCAGTGCCACCCCGGCCCTTTTTTGAGTCATGTGGCTGAAGTTCTGACGTGCTTGATCATGCAGGGATCTGTGTGTGAGCCGGAAGTCAAATTTACAATGTGTGTCTATGGAGCTTTAGAACACTGTAAAAGAGACGTCTGATACACCCATATACCCTAATGTAATCCAACAAGTCGGAATTTCAATCATGTGAAAATGAAGAGGATGAGAGCAGCACAGGAAACCAGGGATTATGTCAAGCTGTGAGTATATTAACGCAGTTACATAACATTTACATAGGTTTAGAAAATAAAAAACGGTGGGAGTGCTTCTTTAAATACCTAGAAAAAAACTTTTCATTTCGTACCCTTAAGTATGCACATTTGTGCGTATTTCTGCTCTAATATATCACATTTTTGTGCATTGGTTATTAAGTCTATATATGTATTATTATTATAATTACAGTATTAGGTTTTTATATGCAGCATATGTAAAACTTCTGCATGTTAGGAAATGAGCTAAATCAGACTGGCTTTCTGCAATAAGCAATGTTAAGCCAGAAATTTCCAACAGCTTGATAAATAGTGCACTATATTAAGGATAGCCACTCTTGGAACCCCAGCTGTAAATCTAATTTTGCATATCTAGATTTGTAATCTTGAATTTTTATGGAATAAACTAAGTATGAATGAAATCACATGGATATTTTAAAGCTTCCACAGCTGGTGTGCCAATAGTTGCCCAACTCTCCTTTATATAGTAATTTATTTAGTAATTAACTTATGTGGTAATTTAATTGTAAGAATTTAGAAAACTCATACCTTTCCGAATCCCTCCATCAGTATTGCACGAGTAATCACCTGCTGTCAGGAGAAAACATGTTCCCGCTCTTCTGTTTTTGTCTCTGGTGCTGGAACGTCTTATCGGGTGCCTTTCGCCAGGTGATAGCGGCTGGTCACTTCCTGAACTATCCTCACCTAGTAATATTTAGGTAGGATTTGTACCAAAGAAATGAGGTATACAAAATTAAATGTAATATTAAAGAATATTGTTAAAATGTTAATAATTGAAAACTATATATTTGTCAAATATAAAACATTCTAAAAAGTTGATCCAGACATATTACCAAAGATGTTTCCCCATAAAAAGGGAATATAAAACCTTTAGAACCAATAGTTGCAATGTACAGAATTGATTTTTCTAAACATTGTTGCAGAAAATATGTAAATTCAAACTTTGTGATTTATTTCAGGAAAAATTTCTAAGAAAACATATTTTCTTGTTTTCCAAAAGCATTATCTTTAAAGGAAATCTGTCAGCAGGTTTGTGTAATCTGAGAGCAGAGACCATGAATTCAGCAACACATCAGTTACTAAGCTGTTTATTGTAGTTTCAATAAAAATAGTGCATAGAAGAGAAAAAAGCAGATGGCACCAATGTTACCGTGAGAAGATCAACTTATGCGCCGTTGTCGGTTATAGGCTTGCCTGCAGCCACGGGTGCACGTCCTGGGAAATCACAGCAATGTCCAAATCCATGTAGAGAATAATGGACAGCACTCTTCAGGCTGGTGAGGAAACGCTGCTACTTTATAAGCACATACAATACATGTTGGCCGGGGGAGTGGTAGCAGGAGTGAGCAGAAAGCTGACAACGGACGTTTCGCTCTGAACCAGGGCTTCAACGGGTCAATTAGTGAAAGGATGTGACGGACTCAAAAAGGTCCAGTCACTGCACAGATCCTCCTTCCACAGCAGCTGCCAAATAGCGTGAACACATACATAAAATTAGAAACACATATATCATTTCACAAAAATGTACGAAGAAAACACAGAAATACATAAATGACTAAGGACAGAATAGAAAAACTATTACAACTGTTGTAATCATCTGACTATAATCGCATAAATCGATTACACAAAATTTAATGTCAAACATTAGTAGATTACTAAATTTTCTTTAGATTTTTTTATGGATTTTTTTAAGGATTTTGTTAACCAGAGGTCTTCCCCCTATGTTACTTACTTACAAATGAGCTTGAGAAATAACTTCTCCAAAAAACATCATACAAACTGGTTCTCAAAATCCATAATACTTTTAAGAAAAATTACTACTCAAAGTTTTTTGAGAAAAATCCTTTTGAGAAAAATTTATTTAAGAAAATTTTTTTTTTGGGAAAAACTTTTATCCTACTCCGAAAAAACATTCTTTGTAACAGAACCAAAGGACATTACCGCTCCCTACTAACTGCATGTCCCCAATATTATTGCAGTAATTAAATAGAAAAGAGCTTTCTTATATGAATCCACTGGAAAAAATAAATGTAGAAAAAATAGAAAAAATAAATGAATAAATAGGCACACATAACAATCCTATATATCCACTATGGACTATATACGAAATACGCTCCCGTGACAAGTATTTCATTTAAAATGAGCTGATGTCCCGCACCTGTGTTTATTCACCATGAGTATGTGACTATACCAAATGGCGCACAGACACACCTCAGACAAATATAAAGAACTAACACTGGCAGGTATAAATAAATGACCTAATTCACAAAAAAGAAACTTTCTCTAAACCAGCAAAAGAGAGAACATTAGGGTCAGCACCATGTGTTTCTTTGATGTGACTAATTAAACGAGGTACTACTTTCCCTGTCTGAATAGATTTATAATGTTCTCTAAAACATATATACAGGGGACGTATGGTCTTACCTATATAGTAGAAACGACATGGGCAAAAAATAACATATACTATGTGGTTTTTCTTAAAAAAAAATTTCTTAAATAAATTTTTCTCAAAAGGATTTTTCTCAAAAAATATTTTCTCTGAGTAGTAATTTTTCTTAAAAGTATTGTGGATTTTGAGAACCAGTTTGTATGATGTTTTTTGGAGGAGAAGTTATTTCTCAGGCTCATTTGTAAGTAAGTAACATAGGGGGAAGACCTCTGGTTAAAAAAATCCTTTAAAAAATCTAAAGAAAATTTAGCAATCAACTAATGTTTGACATTAAATTTTGTGTAATCGATTTATGTGATTGTAGTCAGATGATTACAAGAGCTGTAATAGTTTTTCTATTCTGTCCTTAGTCATTAATGTATTTCTGTGTTTTCTTCGTACATTTTTGTGAAATGATATGTGTTTCTAATTTTATCTATGTATTCACGCTATTTGGCAGCAGCTGTGGAAGGAGGAGGAGCTATGCAGTGACGAGACCTTTTTGAGGCCATCACATCCTTTCACTAATTGACCCGTTGAAGCCCTGGTTCAGAGCGAAACGGCCATTGTCAGCTTTCTGGTCACTCCTGCTATCAGTCCCCTGGCCAATATGCATTGTATGTGCCAATAAAGTAGCAGCATTTCCTCACCAGCCTGAAAGAGTGCGGTCCATTTTTCTCTACATGGATTTCAATAAAAATAGTATTTTATCAGCAGTAGATTATCACCAGAGGGCTAGTTGTCTTGTGCCATGTAGTCCTGTTGCTCTGCGTAACCATGCCCCCAACATTGATTAGCAGCTTTCTGTTAAGCAGGAGGTTGCTGCTGTGTGGGTCAGGGAATAGAGTTGGAGTGACAGAGGCTTCAGATCTACCAGAGTTCGTCAGCCCCATACAGATATAATTTCAAATGGTGATTTCTCTGTAACCGAAGAACAGTAAAGGTATTTTCTTTGAAGGAGCTACATGCATATACAGTGTGTCCGTAAAGTCATGGTGCACTTTTGACCAGTCACAGGAAAGCAACAAAAGGCGATAGAAATGTGAAGTCTGCACCAAATAAAAGGAAAACCCTCCCAGTTTCTGTAGGATGATATGGCAGCATGTGTCCAAGAACGTATCAATGACATTAATCACTTAAATCAGAGAATCACAGACGTTATTCACTCTGTTACACCAGACGTCCTTATCTGTGTGTGGCAAGAACGTCACTATCGTTTGGATGTGTGTAGGGCAACAAATGGAGCCCACATCAAACTGCACTGAGTAGGTATGAGACTGGGAGAGTTTTTCTTTTATTTGGTGCAGATTTCACATTTCTATCGTCTTTTGTTGCTTTCCTGTGACTGGTCAAAAGTGCACCATGACTTTAGGGACACACTGTATATATAACAGTTTTGAGAGTGAAATCCTGCTGACAGATTCCATTTAAAACATACAGGGCATGATAGGGTATTATAAAAGTCAACAAAAGTGATCTTGTGCTTCACAAATTAACCCTTTCCCTGCCAAGGTCACATCTCTTATGCCCTACCAGGTTGGCAATTCAGTCGACAAGGAGGTATGAGACAGGTCCTTTCTGCTAACGCCATATCTCAGCCAGGATCATAGCTATAGAAATTATTTCAGACTTTATTTTGAAGCAGTAATCAAGAACAAGCCTGCACTATCAGGAGTCATATATGTGGCTGGGCCACAACTATAGTAGTGCTACTGATTAGACTGACTAGAGATGAACAAATTTGTTCGGATTCGGTTCCAAATACGATTGGAATCGAATATTGTTTTTGCGATATTCGGTGAACACAGCTGAACATCATTAGAGTCAATGGGATTAGAAATTACCAAATATGTTTGGAACCCATCATTAAACATACATTCGGCACGGATAGTGTTCGAATGTGGCACGAATATGTCAAAATCAGATTCGGGAACAAAATCCAAACAAATTCGCTCATCTCTACTACTGATCTTATATTGTAGCTGAGCAGCTGCTTAAGCAGTGACTATGGCTGAGATAGTGCCCATTAAAATGCCCCTTACCCCCTCAGGAAGTGTGAAGCCGGAAGCTGACAAGTTGCAGGGGCAGGACAGAGATAATGTGTGATCTCCTCTTTTCCTTGGGTAAGAATAGGTGTGAATCACACCAGTAAAGATAAAAAAAAAAAGTGAAGCAAAAATGGAAATAGCCCTTTTTTATTAAGTTTTTTATTACTGAAAAAAAATACATGTTTTGAATTGCTGTACTGACCTGAACGATAAAACTAACTTTCACTTAGCTCTCCCAGTAAATGTTATTAAAAAAAAGCCTGAATCCATAATGACCCAAATTATAAAATGAGCACTCTATAAATCCCATCCAGAAAATATCATAAAAAAGCAAAGCCAGATTTGCTGTTTTATGATTATTTGATTATGTATCAATAAACACGTCAAGTTTTCCTACAAACAATAAAATCTGATACAGATACAGCAACAAAAAAATTAAAAAAGGTTACGTCTTTCAGAATATGGCAACACAAAAATATTTTTGTTTTTTTACAAAATATTTTTATTTTGAAAACAGAGCAAAACATAATGAAAACTATATAAATTTGGTAATTTGTTAATTGTAATGACCCACAAAATAAAGTTAATATGTCACTTATGTCACACCGTCTGCATTGAAATAGAAAAACCTTAAGATTGGAAACAAATTGTAATTTTCGCTTCTTTGCCATCTACGTGAGATAAAATTATTGAAGACAATTTTTGCGGATTGAATAGTAACTACAGCCTTTGATAACTGCCTTTCCAAAATGAGGCCACTTCTGGGGGGGTTAAATCTGTACTAATGCCTTAGGTAATTTGCAAATGCAATTTGGCAACAGAAAACCATTCCAGCACATTTTGAACTCCAAATAGCATTTCTTACAAGATGAGTCTCGCCATATCTACAAACAATTGCATATAACTAGCAAAATTTGTACTCCAAAAGCCAAATAGCGGTACATCTTTTCTGAGCCATGCCATGCACCAAAAGGGTTGACTATGTCCACATATAGGTTTTTGCCATACACAGCAGAAATTAGATAACGAGGAAAATAGAAGTGGAACCAGCTCGACACACCGGAAAATTAAAAATTAAAAAAATCTTTAATGAAAATCCTTTAAAAATAAAAGTGATGAAAAAATGGGCATCTCAGACAATGAAGCAATAAAGAGGGTTATTGTGTATAGCAGGAATCAATCCATAAGCATTAAGAGCTACATGGCTCTTGAACATTATCCAATGTTGAAGAGCCATGTAGTTCGAAACGTGTATGGATTGATTTTTCATCATCACTTTTATTTTTAAAGGATTTTCAATAAAGAAATTTTTGAATTTTTAATTTTTCCAGTGTGTTGAGCTGGTTCCACCCCTATTTTCCTCATTCAACTTCATCGCTGTGCAGCAGCGGGGACAGTGTGCTCCTCTCGGATTGGAATAGCATCTCAGGGGTGAGATGAATATTTTTCTTATTCAGAAATTAGATAACACATTGTGGGGTGTTATTTTTCCAATTACCTCTTGCGAAAATAAAAAAAATTCCAGCTAAAACTACTTTTTAACGGAAAAAATATAATTTTTCAGTTTTTCTTTCCAATTTGCACCTGAAGGGTTAATAAGCTTGCAAAAGACTATTTTCAATACTATTAGGGGTATATTTTTAAAATGTAGCGATTTATGTGAGGTTTCTAATATATTGTTCCCTCAAAGGCACTTGAAAACTGGATTAACATTGACAAAATAGGTTTTTAAAAAATTCTTTAACATTAAACATAACAACTTTCCAGTTCCAATGATTGTATAAATATAGAGTGGCTTGCAAAAGATTCACTCCGCTTTGCTTTTTACCTATTTTGTTACATTACAACTTGTATTTCAATATTTTTGTAATCCGATTTGTGTGTGATGCGTCATTACTAAATAGTGTAAATTGGTGAAGTGAAGTGAGAAAAATATAGGCATAAATTAAATTTTTGGGATTGAATAACTAAAAATTGTTATGTGCATATGGATTCACCCCTTTTGCTATGAAGCCACTATAAATTTCTGATGCAAGCAATTACCTTCACAAGTCACATACTTAGTGAAAGGATGTCCACCTGTGTGCAATCTGAGTGTCACATGGTCTGTCAGTATATACACACCTTTTCTGAAAGGTCACAGAGGCTGCAACATCATTAAGTAGGAGGCACCACTAACCAAACATTGCCATGAAGACCAAGGAGATCTCCAAGCAAGTTAGGGACAAAATTGTTGAGAAGTACAAGGCAGGGTTAGGGTATAAAAAAAGCAAATTCTGATGATCCCCAGAGCACCATCAAATTCATTATCATCAAATGCAAAGAACATGGTGCCACAACAAACCTGCCAAGATAGGGCTGCCCACCAAAACTCTCAGCCCTGGCAAGGAGGGCATTAATCAGAGAGGTAGCACAGAGACCAAAAGTAATCCTGAAGGAGCTGCAGAGTTTCCAAGCAGAGACTAAAGTACCTGTCCATATGAATAAAGTAAGCTGTATACTCCTTAGAGGTGACTTTTATGGAAGAGTGGGAAGAAAACAAGCCTTTACTTACACTGAAACGTTGTAAGACTCATTTTAAGCTTGCTAAAAGACATATGGGAAACTCCCCAAATACAGGGAGTAAGATACTATGGCCAGATGAGACCAAAATTGAAATTTTTCGCCACAAAGGTAAACACGATGTCTGGTGCCAAACCATCACAGCTCATCACCCCAAGAATATCATCCTCACAGTGAAACATGCTAGTGACAGCATCATGCTTTGGAGATGTTTCTCGGAAGTGGTCTGAGTCAGGAAAATGGATGGTGAGAAACACAGGGATATTCTTGAGCAAAACCTGTTTCAGTCTGTCAGTGATTTGAGACTAGGATGAAGAATCATCTTCCAACAAAACAATGACCCAAAGCATTCAGGTAAAGCAACACTCAAGTGGTTTAAAGGGAAATGTGTAAATCTTTTGGAGAGGCCAAGTCAAAGCCCAGATTTTAATCCAATTGAGAACCTGTGGTCAGACTGGAAGATTGCTGTTCACCAGAGGAAACTTGAAGGAACTGGAAGAATTTTGCCTTGAGGAATGGGCAAAAATCCCAGTGGCAAAATGTGGAAAGCTTATAGAGACTTATCCAAAGTGACTTTTAGCTATACTTGTAAAGGGAGGCTCTAAAAAGTAGTGACTTTAAGGGGGTGAATAGTTATGCACACTGAAGTTTTCTGTTATTTTGTCCTATTTGTTATTTGCTTCATAATAAAAAGAAAACAGTTGTAGGCATGTTCTTTACATGAACTGATGCAAAAAATAGTGAAATTCCAGGTTGTGAAGTAGCAAATCATGAAAAATGTCAAATGCCGGTCTTTCCTTCCAAATAAGTGTCTTATTTTCTTTTTGGCTTCCACTTTTAACCATGATCATTAATTTGTATGCATTTGTTTTACAAAAAAAATATCACTTTGATTCAAAATTGCTGAATGGTGCACTGGCAATGTTCCAGGTGTTTACTTTCAGAAAATATATACAGTATGTTTTGGAGTTTCATTTTAACTTTTATTAGGTCATTTAGATTTTATTTCAACATGTCAAGTACAAACAATGGTCTGGCTATCACAGGTGCAAAATGTTGAAAAAAACATTGGCAGCAAAAGGGTTAGGATATGCTAGTCAAGGAATGCAAAAGTGTTGTAAGCAAAAGTGGGACACTACTATTGAGAAAAGGGCAACAAATTGGATAAAATCCAATAGGGTAAGATTATACCCAAATCATCCAATAGTTTTACCATTACCCACAGTAGGCTGAGATAAAAATTCAGCAATACTGTAAAATGTACACTGTGAGTATTCTTAATAATTTACTAACTGAAATCTTAATAACTGCAACGTGTCGTAAATCTGTAAAAGCATACCACACATATTAATAATTGGCTCTTAAAACCATGCATGGTATTCTCTTACCGTGCAGATTCTTTGGATTCAGTTTTGACATTAGTTGTTAATCACAACCTTGACTTAAGTAATGATAAAAAATTCTAGTTTTTCTATGCATCTTCTATGTTATATTATTCAACATGGTTATATACATGTACCCAAAATTCACATTATGATATCTTCTTGTTACCTAAGAAAAACAACAATGTCTTTAATATAATACAATACAGTCCCAAAGTTTTACTACATCCCAAGCTAGGTAATTGCACTTGATCTGTTTTACTATTCTTCTACCATACCTGACATGTTGTGCTCCATCAACCGGTTGTCTTTACCAAGGCATGTATCCACCTGTGTGCTGTTGCATCCTATGTTAAGATCCATCTTGCAGAATGTAGGCGAGCCAGCCTGAGGTCCATGAGGAATATATTTCTTTCGTTTTCTTGGAAGTTTCTGTTTTGCCATAGCAAGGGAGTAGTACATTCCAAAATTGTTAACAATGACTGGAACAGGCATTGCAATTGTAAGTACACCAGCCAAAGCACATAGTGCTCCTACCAACATCCCTGACCAAGTCTGGGGATACATGTCGCCATACCCCAATGTAGTCATAGTGACCACGGCCCACCAGAAACCAATTGGAATATTTTTGAACTGCGTATGCTTGCTTGCTGATGGATCATTTGGACTGGCACCTATTCTCTCAGCATAGTAGATCATTGTGGCAAATATTAAGACTCCTAGAGCCAAAAATATTATGAGAAGCAAAAATTCATTAGTGCTAGCTCGAAGAGTGTGCCCAAGCACTCTTAGTCCTACAAAATGGCGAGTTAGTTTAAAAATTCGGAGGATGCGGACAAATCTCACAACCCTGAGGAATCCTAATACATCCTTAGCAGCTTTGGAGGACAGCCCACTTAGTCCAACCTCCAGGTAAAATGGCAATATAGCCACAAAATCTATAATGTTTAGTAGATTTCTGACGAATTCAAGTTTGTCAGGGCAGAAAGTGACACGTACTAAAAACTCAAATGTAAACCATACCACACAAACTCCTTCAACGTATGTCAATGCAGGGTCAGTCTCAATTTCAATTAATGACACCATTTCTGTGCCATTATTCACAGTTTCAGTTTTATTGATGATGGAATTAAATGCTTCATGGGTCTCCAGACAAAACGTTGTTATAGACACCAAGATGAAGAACAAGGAAGCAAAGGCGATGAACTGTAAGGAAACAAAAGAAATAAGATATAATTAGTGCATACTTTATAAGTTGAGGGTTTGTTCACAAAATAACATTTTAAACGTGCTCTATTATAATCAGCAGTGTAAGCATATTGTATAGTAGCTTGAGGACGATTAGAAAAGCTTATATTCCAGACTTAAAATTTTGTAGTCTTTAAAGGTAGTCTGTCAGCAGCTTTTGTAAAATGAGGGCAGAATGATGTAGCAGCTGAGTCACAGACTTCAGAGATGTGTCACTTATTAGGCTGTTTGTAGTGATGAGGGAATATGCTCTAATAATGTCTTATCTGAGCACACTCGGGTGTTATTCGAGCATGCTAGTATATTATGTTCGAGTGCGACTGCATGATTTGTGGCTGTTTGACAGCCTCAACACATGTGGGGATTCCCTAACAAACAGGCAATCCCTGCCTGTGAAGTGTCTGTCTAACAGCTGTGGAGCTGTGGAGACTCCAACATAATATACAAGCACGCCCAAGATGCTTGAATAACACCCAAGCATGTTCAAATAAGATGTTATCAGAGCACATTCGCTCTTCACTAGCTGTGTGCTGTTGTTTCTATACCATTGAGGCTTTATCACCAAGAGATCATCACTACCCAGACTGATGCTCACATGAGACTGTCTGACCACGCCCCTTACTTTGATAAGGAGCTTTCTGTCCATAGACAATTTACACAGTGTGGAGTGCATGGGGATAGCTTTCTGATCTCTGCTACATCTAAAACCTCTGATTGTGTCACAACTGCTACACCCAGTAAACTAAGTGATAAATTACTAGAATCAGGGTCTCTTTTTCTACATTATGCAGATCTCAGATTAGGTAGAAAAAACCTGGTGACAGATTTTCTTTAAGCCTCTTGCCTACAATTTTCATCACAATTTTTCCATTTTCCCCTTCCTTCTAAGAGTCATAACTGTTTTTTATGATCCCATTTACATAGCCATTCTAGAGCTTATTTATATGGGAAGAGTAGTCATTTTGTTTTATTTTTTTTTTTTGCTTTTTTAATGACCTGGAAACATGATTCTCCAGGTGAGTCTGGTTATGACAATACCAAAATGTAATATGATGCCTTCCTATGTTAATAGTGATTAATAATTTATCTATTATAATCCTTTAAAACTAGAATATGCTATAAAGCGCCTCAAAGAGTAGACATGCCCTACTTTCTTGAACATTCATGCAGATTCTCAAACAAAATTTCAAAATTGTTGAATTTTTATAAATCAGAAGTTAAAGCAGAAGAAGCCAAACTTTGCCAGTTTTCAGTCTATTATTGTTTGTCTTTTGTCATATTGATTGCCATTATTAATTATACGCTCATAATCTGATTAGTAAATGTAATTTTGTCTGAATATTTGAGTAATACCAACATGACAATTCGATGTGGCTTCCATCATGCTTTTTTTGTAGCAGTGTTTGATGCAGCTTTCTGAGTCAAACCCAAGAATTGTTCAAAAGTGAAGGAAAAGACATTTAGCAGTCTCTTCTCTTATCTTTGGTACCAAGTCCTATGTTTGACTACATAAAAAGCTGCCTGTGTAATTCCAACCTTACTAACTGCTGCATGGAGACACCATATGGCAGCACATGGGGTGTTTAGGGACTCTGTGTGCTGACATACAGTCTCCATGCACACACTTTTCACATGAGCATGAGCCCTAAATGACATTGTTGTTTTATAAATGTGATTATATTTAGTACAACACAAATTCCCATGCTAGCTAAAATCATTTAGATAAATAAAAGTGGACAGGAAATAAACAGCTATTGTAGATTAGTTAAAAATATAATTAAGTGTTTGACAAGCCTAAAAACATTGTCAGAATAATACATTTGTCTGTTTTTGTATTCTCTGCTCTGCATTAACATGGGCTTAGTTAATTATTAGCTGTTAAAGAAACCTTCCTCTCAGAGTTAATCACTGTAATTAAATCCAGGATACCGAAACAATTGCATCAGGTAAATACCTTACTACTGAAATGTATCATATTGGAGACGCAAGCCACACCGGGGCATTGAACATGCGGAATTCAGGTAAAAGATATTCACGGAGCTTCAGACGCTTTTTTCAACACAGATGTGCTTGGATGGCAATATCAGTTAGAGATGAGCTTATAATGTGACAGAACAGGGGCATAAATATAAGAGGTGCAAAGCTAACGGTCACTTCAAGGTACTGGTGCGTAAAGGAACACAAAGGCCCCAATTCATCAAAGTGTTTACACCAGAAACATCAAGATCAGCAAAAGTTTTGCCAGTTTTGTAATTTCACGCCAGTTCTGACTAGCTCCATAAAAATGGGCATGGCGATGTCCACTCATCAAATTCATGTAGAATTGTGGTGAGACACACGCCTATAAATTAATCAGGCACCTTTGACTCCACTACGTATCCTCATCAAGACGGGCATGAACAACATTGGTATTGATGACATGGGGCTAAATTCCTCTCTGTTCCCTGAGAAAACGTTAGTGTCAACATTCACACATAGTAGGTCAGGGACCTGTCAATTGGTCAAAAATGGCCAGTTTTTACTTTCATTAGATATTACTCATAGGGTATTTATACAAAGCAACCTAAACACAGGTCCCCAGAAAATGCAGTGAGTAATGCCCACTTGGTGAAGATCATAAAAATGAGCACAAACTGGCAAATTTAAAAAATTCAATAAATAAAAATAAAAGAATACTTGGGGGCATTGAGAACAAAAAAAAGAGCAAAAATTGTCCACTTTTTATCCTCTTTAAATGTATTATTCTATTGTGGGGTGCAGATATAGATATGTTTTACCATAATAGCATTAATGATGAAAAAATGAAGCAGGAAAGAAGCAAATAATTGTAGTTACTTTTCTTATTTTAACAGGTTTTAGTGTATTGTGGGTGGAGTTGCTTCTGAAACATTCAAATTTGGTTTACTAATTAATCTACAAACATTCTTATTCATTTTTAAAGCACCTCTGTCATCAAAAGGAAATCATTTTTTATTCCCTTTCATATTTTTCATCTTCCTTGAAGATCAAGAAGACATTAAAAAAAAAGAATTCATGCTTTTAGCAAAGTTGGTTTTGGAATTCGTCTATTGTATTTCCTGTTTTAAGTTGAAGCAAGATATGTATATCTTCACAATGAAATTGTTTGCTAAATGCATAATTCAGCAACTTTCATTAACAATTTCCCTCCATTTCTTTGCAGCATAGTCTGTGCAACTCCTGAATATAGCTGTTTGCACAAATGTTTCTGATATGGATCCTAAAGCACAAACCTTCTGGCTGTGTTGGCTTTCTCTGCTATACCTCACCTTATATTAAGTTTAGCAAGCTCACTGATCACAGCACTGACAGCGGCGGCTGTAAAGGTACTGTCACACTTAGCGATGTACCAGCAATCCCGACCAGCGATATGACGCGGTCAGGATCGCTGGTACATCGCTAAGTGGTCGCTAGTGAGCTGCCACACAGGCAGATCTCACTAGCGACATCGCTGGGGACGGGGGTCGCTACTTACCTGTCACACTAGGCGATCCTGCGCCCTCCTGCCCGGCTCCACGCTCGTCGCTCGTCTCTCCACAGGAAGCTGACGACGAGAAACAGTCCTGGAACGTTCTCGCGCAATCAGCGATAACCAGCGGGGGAGCGGGTTGTAGGTAAGTATCAGACACAGCGATATCGCTAGCAATATCGCTATAACGTCACAAGTTATAGCGATATTGCTAGCGATATCGCTTAGTGTGGCAGTACCTTAAGTGTGCCTTAGCACATTGAAAGCTGGCTCTACACCTATGCACTCTAGAAATCACAGAAAAAGGCAGAGATGCTTACCTGCCCAGGCCTCCAAACAAATACACTATCAGGGTGTAGTGGACCCAATTTAAAGATTTTGACAACACAGCTGCAGTAATACCGATGAGACAATCACTCTCAACCTACCAAGTTTTATTCGATGTAGGAGGTTCCTAATAAATCTATCCAATGAGTTCTATGGTTAAAACTTTATTTAGTGACCTTTCCCCCTCTTGTCTGCAATCAGCCGTGTGTGTTCTACTTATACAGACTCTGATACATTGCAACATTTGTGATCTACATTTCCTAAAAACTTGGATGCTTCTCTTTCCATTTATAATGTCCAAGAAGAGGGATGATTTTGCATAGAGTGAAAGGTGAGAAATTTTTTAGGGATGGCAGATGACAAATGTTGTACTGTACAGAGTCTATGTAAGAAGGAGAACATAAATATAACCATCAGCAGACAAGAAGCGGAGAGGTCATGGTGACTATGCAACAGGGTATGGAGAAATACAGAGATATCACAGCAGATACTGAAGATTCTGACCACTATAAGGCCTCATTCAGTTGTCTGTTTTGCATATACGTGTCCTATCCATTTTTTTCATGGATAGAACACGTACCTATTAAAATCTGTGGTGTTATTCACATGTACGTGTTTTTTCATGGACCCTATGTCTGTGCAAAACTCATGGAGATATGTCCATTTTTCTCTGTTATCTCAAATCAAAAGTACCAATACAAGTTGTGAGGTAGTGACCCCTGTTATGGTAGGGGGCGCTGTATGTGCTCCTCAGGATATGCATGGAGGCATAACGGTGATAGTGAGACAGTGACCAGCGTCATTGTGAATGGCCGGTATGTGTCGCAGAGGAGGTCCTCTGCGTCGTAAGCCAGTAATGTTGCTCTGGAACCTGTAGTCCTATGAGCCTTGTGTTTGTTTACTTATAAGGGGGGCTTACAGGGTTAGTCGGAGAGCTGGGTGGGACTGACTAACCACACATACACCGCCCACCTATGTGGGTGGTTAGCTACATAATGTGCCCAGGGTTTGGGTTACATGTTCCGTGATCTAAGGTCCTGGAAGGCCTGTGTGTTGGAAGGTCCTAACTTCCTGAATAGCACATGGAAAGGCCTTGGACCTGAAGGCCTGTGTGTTGGAAGGTCCTAGGAGAGGACGACTTCCTGAAGAGCACATGGAGAGTCTGTGATGGCACTGCGTGGGGGGAGCTACAGTCCTTCTGAGGGTCTGAACTGTCGGGAGTGCCCTGGTCGCAAGGACAGTGATCCCCATAAGGCAGCTTCCCCAGGAGTGAGGACTGATGAGGAGTAAGCGTGAGGAGCAGGAGCTCCTGTAAGGTAACTCCAGATAAGGGTGTTATGGGCAGACAAGTAACTGCCATGGGAACAGACTGTTGGTGCTTGTTATGTTCCATGGATGATAATGAACTGTACGGTCACCCATGGTAACTGGACAAAGTGAGGTCCGGCGTGTTTAGAGACTGCGTATTAAAGTCGTGTACTAAGAAGTGTATGGACTATGTGTTAAGCCTGTGATATATAATATGGCCTCAAGTGGTTTATGATGTCTAAATAAACCAAATAGACTGTTTTTGTGAGAAAAACGATCCTGTGTGCCTTCATCCCGTTGTCAAGCGAATGTCCCCCAACTCATGCACTAAGCGCTGTCTTACAAAGTCCAGGGGTCCTTGAATAATAAAAATTGTCCATATCTATTACCTTGCAAAGTAAAGGAGAAGCTTTGTAATTTATTTATCCATCCGTGAAAAACATCGATAACACAATGATCCAAAACAATGATGACATCAGTACCGTTTTTCATGCTCATGTTTAAAAACAGATGTGTGAATGAGGACTTATTAGGGACAGTACTTTTGATGTTTGAATCGTCCTTTCCCACCACTTAAAGGATGTACCACCTTTGTTCATTTCCTGAAACAATAATTTAAGTCACAGTTTTCGTATAGATCTTATATATTAGTACAGGCCAGTGGGATTACAATTTTTTTGATTTTGTAGTGCAATTATTAACTCATTTATGTGTCGAGAGCTGAAGGACCTTCTCAGAACCCATTGGACAAATGTAAACAAATGCAAGGAAATTCGTAAGAAAATGGGTAGGTAAGCTGAACTTTTAAAATCTGATCTCTTCTAGAATGATAAAGTTACATATACAACTCACTTAATAGATGCATGCTAAACTGGGTTCAAATGATTTTAGCAGTTCATATCAATAATATAACAAATGGCGTGTCTTTCCATGTTAAAGTATGGAATCCGAGTAATCACAGGGCACATTATATCACATTGTCTGGCCTCTTGAAAGAAACTTCATTGTAAAGCAAAGAAAAAGCGGATCCAGTCAATACACCCAGCGCTATTTTGAGTGAATAGTATAATTATGTTCAAAGGAAATTACAGCACCTGCTATGATTAAGCAAAATACCCGTGCTCTCTGCTCTGCAGTCCTACTTTGTAGCTCTCAAGCAAAATGTAAGTAGTATTTTTATTTTAAAATATAGATCATTGTGGAAAGAATTTTCTTTCAAAATCAGAATGACATCATTTATTTTCCTTATTCCCTGTTACAGATACTTGTCTACTCATTCTGACGAAGGCAAACAAAGCCCTAGGGTAGCAATTTACTCATTACTAGTTTCTCCAGCAGCTATAATATCGACTGGATACATTGTGACCGATGATTGTCATATAATTTCTAAGACAAATAAAGCCAATCATCTTTAATGGATTGAAAGAGGGGTAAATGTGATTTTTTTCGTTAAATAGTAATCAACACTTTAATTTCTCTTTTATCAATCTACACATGTAGATGAGAAACTTTGCAATATATCTTATCAGAGAGATCTGCTTCTTTCTCCACCAGGACTGAAGATTCATTTTCAATATTCTCAAATCTCGGGTAAAATCTGTATTCAGTGAAGACAGATTATTACGTGCTGAAATATATAACAGTATGACAGTTGGTTTATATTAGATTCTATGTAGAAAGAAGGAAGGAGGAGGAGCTGTTCCTCTGGATCCCCCGCCCTCCTGCTTTCACCCATCTACATAAAATCTCATCAACTAACTCAAAAAGAAAAAAGAGCCTAAGTACCAAGTAAAATATTAATTCATATCTTTATTGTAAAATAATTAAAATAGAACACATCATAAAAAGGTGCTAATGCCAAATCAGAGGCTGCAAGAAACCAATATCAGTCTAGGGAGGCCTTAATTCATCTTTGACTCCTAGTAGAAGTCCTATTAAACATCCATAAATATTAAATGCTTAAAGGTATAAAATGCTGCTAAATAGCATGCATAAAATGATACTGCATAGAAGGTCACAGACAATAAAAATCTGAGGCAACAGAGTTATATATATTTATAAATGAGGAAGCCCACGTGAAACGCGCGTTGGGGCTGCGGTATCTGACGGCACAGTGGACCTATTGTGGTATGACCTTTCTATCCTATTTCTTTATATCTTGACTTTAGTCTACTGACTTTTGATTTTTTTTTTGGTACCTGTTAGCTGGATAACATGTGCAGGGTATTATATATATGATAGTGCACTGGTTGCTACAAGTAGTAGATACATATATATATATATAAATATATATATAGAATTGTCTCAATGGCTTGGATATAACTTTTGGTAATTTTACCTGGTCCATATTGTGGTGTAGTGACCACTGTGTCCACTAGGGGGAGCTGTATGGATGTCCCAGGAGAGTGGATGAATGGCAAGATACTGAATGACCGTTATGTATCTCAACGTGGGTGGCCATGAGATGGAGATTTATGTGTGTGTTAATCAGCAGTGATACTGCTGAGGTGCTGGTTCAATGTGTCAGGGACTAGTTACCTACAAACCCACCCGGGGGTTTATGTGTGTGTGAAGGACCTGTGATGAGGTCATAGTCATGAGACCCGGTGGACATGGCTATGGACCATATAATGTGGCCAGGGTAGGTCACATGGGGGTGAATGCTGAGACCTGGTTGGTCCAATGTGGAAGGTCCCGCTGAGATGGAGCTACCTGGCCAGCAGCCTGTGGAGGGGCTGTGGTGAATGGCTGCATGTGTCTGAGAGTTCCCAGGGGAGGGAATGAACGTCTGCAGTAAGCTGAAGCAGCCATGAGGAGACCCGGACGTGGGTGAGATAAATGAGGCTAAGAGAGCCTGTATGCTGGACATTGTACAACCTGTGTGAACACAGGGTTTACAGAGTGAAGCTATAATGGATGCTATGCTGTATATGAACTTTTCTTTGCTTCTGTGGGTTTATGCACAATTGGTGGAGAAAGCTATGGGCATTATTGTAGCCTTGTTGCTGGGAGCAATGCAAGAGGACTGCAAAGTCGGTTGCTAAGGGCAACGCTGAGCCAGGTAGGCTGACGGTTGGGGAAGCCACTGCCCGGCTGTGGTTCTGGAACCGTGGGGCGGCCTAGTGAGTAAGGCACTGTCTGGATCGGTGAGCCCAGTGCGGCCATTTCCCCAGGAGAAAGAGACTTATAGGATACCTCTGCGGTAGAGGGGTCCGAGAACCTGCGTGGCCAGCAGGTGATGGTTGTGAAAACCGTGTTGTACTGACCAGAGTCAGTGAGAAAGAGACTGGTGATTGATAGGGTGCCTCTGTGGAGAAGAGGTATCCGAGGACCTGTGGGGCCAACACAGGTAGCGGACAGGTGTTCGTGTTGTACTGACCTGGGTCAGTGAGAGAGACTGTGTACCTGGAGGGTTCAGTGAGCAAGGTCCTGGAGGGTCAGTATTGGGAGATTCTAGGAGAAGAATCGGATCCCTGGAGCACCTGGTATGACCTTGGACCTGGTGAGTCATGAGTGTTGGGCAGTCTCAGGAGGAGATGGATGTCCTGAAGAGCACCCGCTAAGCCCCTGGACCTGGTGAGGCCGGTGTGTTGGGAAACCCTGGGAGGAGGGCCGCTCCCTGAATAGCACCCGGTGCGCCCTGTGTGTTGGATGGTCTCAGGTGGAGATGGAACGTCCTGAATAGCACACAGACAGGACACGTGAGTTTTGTGTGGTGTGTTGGTGTGGCCGGTGTGTTGGGAAACCCTGGGAAGAGGGTCGCTCCCTGAATAGCACCCAGTGCGCCCTGAGTGTTGGACGGTCTCAGGAGAGGAGACGGAACGTCCTGAATAGCACACAGAAAGGACACATGAGTTTTTTGTGTGGTGTTTTTTTCTTTTCTCAACTCAGCCTGCCGTGGCTCAGTGGGAGTCAAGAAGGTGACAAGCGGCTTCCTGTAAGTCAGCGGGGTTACGAAGGGGACAAGCAACTTCCGGTAACTCGGCGGGGTTGCGAAGGGGACAAGCGGCTTCCTGTAACTCAGCGGGGTTACGAAGAGAACACCAGCCGCTGTGTGTGAACAGCAACCAGTGGTGTAGGTGATCGGTGACAGCAGGAGCTGTGGTGGTGCCAGCAAGGACTTGTGTGGTATCGTTAAAAGACATAAACTGTGTTGTGTGAACGGTGGTGTGAGAAGACCAGTATAACGGACATGGGGAAATCCCGAAAGGGGGCGGTGGCCCAAATCGGGGTGGTAGCCCAAAAGGGGGTGGAGTCCCAGAAGGGGGTGGTGACCCAAATTTGGGTGGTAACCCAAAAAGAAGTGGAGACCCCGAAGGCGGCAGTGACCCAAATTGGGCTGGGAGGGGGCGGTGGGGTGGTTCAGGAAATGGCAGCACTGGTTGCCTCAGTGGGTATGTCTGGGGAACCGTAGTGTGTCTGTATGAGTTTTGAGGAGTGCGGCATGTATTTTCCGGATAATGACGGGCCACAGGTATGTACCGTGATGCTGCACCGGGAAGGAGTCTCTGGTAGACTGGACTCAGAGAGTCAGGTGACTCTGACCGGAAATCCTCTGTTTTATCTCTGACCGAGAAAAACGCCAGGGTTCGCTGTAAACATGGGGTCACGGTGAACTATGCAGTTGACAGAGTAATGTTTGAGGGGACCAAAGGTGGTGAGTGCCAAGGGGGCGGAATACCACGGGACTTAGTCTATGCCTTAGAGAGGGGCCGGGACTTTGTTTTGTTTGATGATGTATGGTCGGACAATGGAGAAGTTTCGACTGTGGGGCCAGCAGACACTGAGACAGTGACGGCTCCTGACGTGGACAGGTCAGAGGTAGAACTGACCGGAAGAAGAAGTACATCTGCCCAACTTACGGACCTGACGTCTCGTGATATGACGGATGGCGGGGCTGGGAGATGAGACGACTGGGGTAAAAACACGGTTAAACGGTAACGGAACGGTTCACTCGGCTGACAGGACTGACCCAGTAGTACCCTTTGACAATATAATTAAAGAGGTAGTGGTGAGACACGTGCTGGCCAAAAGAGAACAGGATCGTGAGATAAAGCTGATTAAGGAGACAATGGAAGGACATCTCGAACAAGAAAGAGTCCTGAGACAAATGGCCGAGCACAGGGTTGAGGAGCTCGAGAAAGAAGTCTTGGAGCTCAAAGAAACTGTAAGTGGTCTTCTGCGGGAGAAGAACTTTGACAGTGATGAACAGCGGCCGGGTCCGACTGGTGGTGGAGCGGAGCTGATGGTCCCCGTCTTGGCAGATGGTCATGAAGAGATGAGATCTCGTGAAGTTGGGGAGCTAAGAACTGAAGAAGACAGTCACCCGGTCGGGTCAACTGTAGTGAGGGAAGTGTCCGTGGTAAAGCCAGAGTCTCCTGCCCAGAAAGAGAGCAAGACCACGACCTTCAAGTTTGTGATTGATGTACCAAAAGACATGCAAGAGGCCTGTGCTGAGGAAGGTGTGCATGAGGCTTTCAAAGAGGCGGTCAAAGCGTGTAAGGTGCACTGGGCGCCTGAGACTCGGCAGTTGGTGATAATGTCAGCCAGGGAAGACACAGCAAAGCGGGTGGCTGTCCTGAAAAACATGCATTTGCAGTGTCTCCATGTCAAACAGTTGGTTAGGTGGAGTAATATGAAAGCTGCTCGACGCCTAGAGTTAGCAAGAGAGGCTATGGATCGGTTGGGTTTGCGGAAAGAGGTATTTCCGGTTCCCAAAGGTCTGATTGGGAGAATCATTGGAAGATTCGGGAAGGTAATGCAAGACCTTGTAAATAGCTCCGGTGTGGTGAGGGTGAGGATCCCTCCTGATGATGAAGACCAGGTATCCAGTGAAGAGGGTAGGATTCCCATCCTGGTGGTTGGCTCCGTGGAAAGCCTGAGAAACTTTCGGATGCTCTTGGAGTATCGAGTGGGGTACCTGCAAGAGATTGAGCATTTGAGGCTGGACCGTCGGCGAATCAATAAAGAGTTACGGAATACGAGGTGGCGGCCGCCTTCAACCCAAGATATAAGGACCCGAACGGTTCCTCCAAGAAGTGACATGGCAGATGGCCGAAAAATTTCAGCAAGTGGTAGTTTGACTGGCAGGACGAAGTTGAGAGACCGTAGTTCCTATGAGACGCTGAATGAGTCAGACTCAAGCTTAACTAAGACTTATGACCTCTGGGGGTGGGGGAGGCCGTATGATGGATGGAGACGGATCTCTCGACCTGTGGGGCAAGGGGTAATGAGTGCCCGGTGTCAAGATCCTGGTGTAATGTTGTGTTTTCAACCCCACAAGTTTGAACAGAGGGGGAGGCATGTGGTGTAGTGACCACTATGTCCACTAGGGGGCACTGTATGGATGTCCCAGGAGAGTGGATGAATGGCAAGATACTGAATGACCGTTATGTATCTCAAGGTGGGTGGCCTTGAGATGGACATTTATGTGTGTGTTAATCAGCAGTGATACTGCTGAGGTGCTGGTTCAATGTGTCAGGGACTAATTACCTCCAAACCCACCGAGGGGGTGTGTTTAATAACACTATTGTAAAGTGTATATGTGTGTGTGAAGGACCTGTGATGAGGTCATAGTCATGTGACCCGGTGGGCGTGGCTGTGGACCATATAATGTGGCCAGGGTAGGTCACATGGGGGTGAATGCTGGGACCTAGTTGGTCCAGTGTGGAAGGTCCCGCTGAGATGGATCTTCCTGGCTAACAGTCTGTGGAGGGGCTGTGGTGAATGGCTGCATGTGTCTGAGAGTTCCCAGGGGAGGGAATGAACATCTGCAGTAAGCTGAAGCAGCCATGAGGAGACCCGGACGTGGGTGAGTTAAATAAGGCTAAGAGAGCCTGTATGCTGGACATTGTACAGCCTGTGTGAACACAGGGTTTACAAAGTGAAGCTATAATGGACGCTATGCTGTATAAGAACTTTGTGTTGCTTCTGTGGGTTTATGCTGCCAAATAAACCGCATGGACTGTTATGAGTTTATGAAAACCCGTGCTGGATCTGGTTTTGTGGTGGCTAAGCGAGAATCCCCTAACTGAATGACAGCGCTACCTCACAATATATATATAACTCTGTTACTCTGTTGCCTCAGATTTTTAATGTCTGTGTCCTTCTATATACTTTTTGTCCATATGATGTAATTTTTACGTAATTTTATAATTGAATTAATAAAATATTATATTTGATATTATTCAATAGATGTTCTTTTGTTCCTATTTTTTGTTGTCTTCAATTATTGCTACGGGAGTATACCTGTTACTTACTTATTAGTATTTGTAGCATTGCAGTTTTTATTTGTGGTTTTTTGTATTCAAAGCTTGAACAATTGGCAGCAACTAATGGAATGGTATTCAATAGGGAGAAATGCAAGATTCTACATCTGGGCAAGAAAAATGAAAATTACATCTATAGAATGAGAGGAATAGAACTGAGCAACAGCATGAAAATAACTTTGGTATAATAATAAATCATACACTGCACATGAGTCAACAGTGTGATGCAGCAGCAAAAAAGTCAAATACAGTTCTAGGATGTAGTAAGAGAAGCATAGAGGCTAGCTCACAGGAAGTAATTATCCCCCTGTACTACTCCTTGGTCAGGCCTCATCTGGAATACTGTGTCCAGTTCTGGGCACCACATTTAAAAAAAAATTGAAAAACTGGAGCAAGTTCAGAGAAGAGCGACCAGGATGGTGAGCAGACTGCAAAATATGGAACGTTTAAAGGATCTGGGAATGTTTAACTTACAAAAAAGAAGGCTAAGAAGAGACTTAATGGCTATCTACAAATATTTGAAGGAATGTCACAGTGTAGAGGGAAGATCATTATTCTCATTTACACATGGAAACACAAGAAGCAATGGAATGAAACTGAAAGTGAGAAGATACAGATTAGATATTAGAAAAAAATTGAAAGTGAGCGTGATAAATGAGTGGAGCAGGCTAGCACGAGAGGTGGTGGTGAGTTCTCCTTCAATGGAAGTCTTCAAACAGAGGCAGGACAGACACCTGTCTGAGATGATTTGGTGAATCCTGCATTAAGCACGGGGATGGACGCAATGACCCTTGAGGTCCCTTCCAACTCTAACCTTCTATGATTCTAGTACTCTATGATAGGGTGCTCTGTGGTGGCTCTTATGCCATATAGGGGTCTGTGTGCGGGCTCATACATTTTATAGGGAGGTTGTGTGTGAGCTCATACAGTATATAGGGGGATGTTAGGCAGAAGACAAAACAAACTGTGAAGTAATTTATTGTCCCAAAACTAATGTAGACAAATGTCCATTACTGTTATGATGAGTCACAGAAGGAGGAAAAAACAAAATACCAGCTAAGTCCAGAAAAACCAGAGAGAGAGGTTGACAGCTATCGGATTGCAGACCCCTGAACCTATCCACAACAACTAGCAGTAGCCGTGGGGGGTTCCTACGGTGCCCTAGACCCCTCGATCACAGCTGGAGAACTATATAGCCTAAAGACAGAAAGGGGGAAAACTAAACTGCCCCAGAGCAGACCCCAAAGCAATAGGCAGCCCCCAACATATAATGACGGTGAAGCAAGATTAAAACACTAACACAGATAGAAAGATAGGTTGAGCAAATGATGGGGCCTAAGCTAACTACATAGGACAGGATAGGAAAGCTGCTGTCTGCCATCCGCAAAAACCCTATCAAAATGAGCCAAGCGACTGATAGGAAAAACAGGCCCTGAAGTCGCTAGGCTTCAAAAGACTATATCAGCACTCAGGTATATTCTGAAGACAGAGCAAAATATCAACAGATCAGAGACAAAAATGGAGTTCAGCTCACCCCCGGCCGGGGATGGCAGAACTCCCAAAAAACAAGGCAAAACAAAAACAAAACTGAAGAGTACAAAGAAGAGCAGAAAAACTTAGCTTTGAGATGCAGGAATCAGACTGGTCTCCAAGAATCCAGCAGGAAAATCACCAGCCAGGAAGAAGGGCGTCGGCAGCCTTATATCCAGTCCTCAATTCCAGCCACCCAGTCATAATCTAGCTGCCCAGGTGTTTGGTAATCAGCCTCACTACCTTCCTTCACCAGAGGAGGGAGTTCATCAGACCTCAATGGTGAAGGGAAAAATGAACTCACGACACATTACTTCATCACAATATGACATTTTAAGGCTTTAATGTACACTAAATGTAGATTAAATGATCATTCACTCAATTCGACTAAGCATAGACAGGAATCCTCAGATCTGCTGAGTGCTCTGGTGCTCTTTATGAGCGAGCTGTGGCCAGACTCCTCTGTCAGCATCCCACAGGAGAGAACACAAGGATCAGCCATTGGAAATCCAACAGGCCGAATCCTTTTCTCCTCAACATCATTTTTCGGGTAGAGTCAGGAAGCCCCCATAGTCATTAGACTCTCAGCAAAGCTCACTGATATAGGCAGGATCAGATCACTTTAGCCTAATGTGTATGGGGGGGCTTTAGACGGGTCTGTTAAATTCTATATTCCATATAGCAGTAATTGACTGGTTAGCAGATACACAAAACATATTTTTTTATTTGAGCTGTCGATATAAAGTCACTTCTTGGCTCATTTATTCCCCAGATTTTTGTAAAATTATTTATTAAATGTGCTACCAAGAACAGACAGATAATAGGCATCAGCCAAGCTCAAACTCCAATCCATATCAGAAGAAAAATTCATTTACATGAAATACAGTAAAATATTTTAATAGAAAATGTTTCTCTATTTTATTTGGTAATCAGTTCAATTAAATCATATAAATCAATAGCTCATTTTAAGGGAACATCACAAAAGGTACACGATAAGGAAATGTTTTAAGAGGAATGACATGCATACAATGAGGTACATACACAATACATTTGTGACAGCTCTTAACATTTTCTTGATGAAATCCAAATCTGTTCTAGATAACACCATCTCAGAATGTATATGCTTAGGTCTCTTACCTGCCCCCTTGAGCAATGGGGACCACACTAATACTTTGCATGTCTAGGGTAACATCTTTGCTCCTTAATTTTATCTATTACAAACTGAGCAAGTTCTGCGTTACATAAACACCTATAATGTTGTTGAAACATTCTCTTTTTCATTGTTAATCTGAATTATGCCACATAAACAACACTGCAGCTGAACCGTACCGTTTATTTGGCATCCAATACACACATTGAATACTGTATATCTATTTAAATTGTTTTATTAAAGGGGTTGTCTGGGGCTGAGATTCTGAAGAACTATCCTTTAGCATTGGTCACTAATAGCATTGCTCATTACAGGAATCGGTCAGTAGGATTAACCCTCCTAAGTAGAGTTAAGTGAAACGGGTCGAAAAAATTCAAAAGTCGCCGACTTTCGCCAAAGTCGGGTTTCATGAAACAAAACCTGACCTTAGCGTGAGGTCCGCCACGAGGTCGACGACTTTAGCGCCAAAGTCGCGTTTCAAAAGATGCTTTAGCGCCCTTTTTCAGCCAATCAGAAAGAACGGACACTGTGGGCAACGTGATGACATAGGCAGCGGTCACCACCATCTTGGAGAAGGGCATGCAAGTGATTGGCTAGCTTTGTGAGGCGTCACAGGGGGTATAAAAGGGCGGGGACGCCGACCGCCATGTTACTCATGCTGATCTCAGAAGAGGGAGAGCTGCTGCAGCTGCTGATTCTGTAGGGAGAGCGTTAGGAAGGCAAAAAGAAAAAAAAACTGCTTCTGCTACTAGCCCTTTTCACTGTAGTTACTGTGCAGTGAAAGATGAAGATTTTTGCTTTTGTGCAGCAGTGCTGGTGGTGATTAGCCTGCCTTTTAAGGCTAGCTGCATTGCTGTGTGCACACTGGTGTTCAAACTGCTTTTTTAAAAGCAATCCAAATTGTATTGTTTTGTCCTGGTGAGGTAGTGAGTAGAGTTGAGCGATACCGTCCGATACTTCAAAGTATCGGATCGGAATGGATCGGCCGATCTTAAAAAAAAGTATCGGTATCGCCGATTCCGATACCGGAAGTCCCATTCAAGTCTATGGGACTTCCGGTATCGGAATAAGAAAAACCCTGTTTTTGCCTTGTACAGCCTCTCTGGGGTCTGTACGGGCCTTTCGGGGGGCTGTGCTGGCCTGCCAGGGGGTCTGTGCAGGCTCCGGTGGTCTGTGCCGGCCTGCCGGGGGGGCTGTGCAGGCTCCGGGGGGCTGTGCCGGCCTGCCGGGGGGCTGTGCCGGCCTGCCGGTGGTCTGTGCAGGCTCCGGTGGGCTGTGCCGGCCTGCCGGGGGGCTGTGCCGGCCTGCCGGTGGTCTGTGCAGGCTCCTGTGGGCTGTGCCGGCCTGCCGGGGGGCTGTGCCGGCCTGCCGGTGGTCTGTGCAGGCTTTGGGGGTCTGTGCAGGCATCGTCCGATGGGACTACAAGTCCCATCGGGCGATGCCTGCTACCATGACAGTCATTGACACATTAGCCAATGATGGGACAGTAGTAGTCCCATCATCCGGCTAATGTGTTGAAAGTAAAAAAAAAAAAAAAAAAAAATTACATGCTACATACATGCTACATTCATACTACATACTACATACATGCTACATTCATACTACATATATACTACATGCAACATACATACTACATATATACTACATGCATGCAACATGCATACTACATATATACTACATTCAACATACATACTACATATATACTACATGCATGCAACATGCATGCTACATACATACTGCATGCTACATACATACTACATGCTACATACATACTACATATATGCTACATACATACTACATATATACTACATGCATGCAACATGCATACTACATATATACTACATGCTACATACATACTACATATATGCTACATATATACTACATGCATGCTACATACATACTGCATGCTACATACATACTACATGCTACATACATACTACATATATGCTACATACATACTACATATATACTACATGCATGCTACATACATACTGCATGCTACATACATACTACATGCTACATACATACCACATATATACTACATACATACTACATGCATGCTACATGCTACATACATACCACATACATACTACATACATACTACATGCATGCTACATACATACTACATGCTACATACATACTACATATATACTACATGCATGCTACATACATACTACATGCTACATACATACTACATATATACTACATGCATGCTACATACATACTACATACATACTACATGCATGCTACATACATACTACATGCTACATACATACCACATACATACTACATATATACTACATGCATGCTACATACATACTGCATGCTAGATTCATGCTACATACATACTACATACATACTACATGCTACATACATACCACATATATACTACATACATACTACATACAATACATTCATACAATACATACATAGACATACAGTACATATAACATAGAGTAACATACTTACCAATACTTGTCACATTGTTCCCCGAAGCCATTGTCTTTTACGGAATAAATATTAACATAACAAACCACAAAAATACTCACCCACGATCCGAAGCAGTCCACGAGTGTGTCCCACGACGATCTTGGGTAGAGAACTGCAGCATCAGCTGATGCTGCCGTTCTCTACGGGCTGCAGGAATCCAATGACGGAAGGTAGGTATCCTTCCGCACTGTATTCCTCCGCCAGTTAAAAAAAAAAAAGTCCCTAGTCTCACTTTATGCCATTGCTGCGTGAGACTAGGGACTTTTTTTTTTTAAGTGGCGGAGGAATACAGTGCGGAAGGATACTTACCTTCCGTCATTGGATTCCTGCAGCCCGTAGAGAACGGCAGCATCAGCTGATGCTGCAGTTCTCTACCCAAGATCGTCGTGGGACACACTCGTGGACTGCTTCGGATCGTGGGTGAGTATTTTTGTGGTTTGTTATGTTAATATTTATTCCGTAAAAGACAATGGCTTCGGGGAACAATGTGACAAGTATTGGTAAGTATGTTACTCTATGTTATATGTACTGTATGTCTATGCATGTATTGTATGAATGTATTGTATGTAGTATGTATGTAGTATATATGTGGTATGTATGTAGCATGTAGTATGTATGTAGTATGTATGTAACATGCATGTAGCATGCAGTATGTATGTAGCATGCATGTAGTATATATGTAGTATGTATGTAGCATGTAGCATGTAGTATGTATGTAGCATGCATGTAGTATGTATGTAGTATGTATGTAGTATGTATGTGGTATGTATGTAGCATGTAGTATGTATGTAGCATGCATGTAGTATATATGTGTTATGTATGTAGCATGCATGTAGTATGTATGTAGTATGTATGTAGTATGTATGTAGCATGCATGTAGTATGTATGTAGTATGTATGTAGTATATATGTGGTATGTATGTAGCATGTAGTATGTATGTAGCATGCATGTAGTATATATGTAGTATGTATGTAGCATGTAGTATGTATGTAGCATGCATGTAGTATGTATGTAGTATGTATGTAGTATGTATGTGGTATGTATGTAGCATGTAGTATGTATGTAGCATGCATGTAGTATATATGTGTTATGTATGTAGCATGCATGTAGTATGTATGTAGTATGTATGTAGTATGTATGTAGCATGCATGTAGTATGTATGTAGTATGTATGTAGTATGTATGTAGTATGTATGTAGCATGCATGTAGTATATATGTAGTATGTATGTAGCATGTAGTATGTATGTAGCATGCATGTAGTATATATGTAGCATGTATGTAGCATGTAGTATGTATGTAGCATGCATGTAGTATGTATGTAGTATGTATGTAGTATTTTTTTTTTTTTTTTTAACATTTAACACATTAGCCGGATGATGGGACTACTACTGTTCCATCATTGGCTAATGTGTCAATCACTGTCATGGTAGCAGGCATCGCCAGATGGGACTTATAGTCCCATTGGACGATGCTTGCACAGACCCCCGGACATCAGCACAGCCCCCCGGCAGGCCGGCACAGCCCCCCGGCAGGCCGGTACAGACCCCCACAGGGTGCACAGACCACCGGCAGGCCGGCACAGCCCCCCGGCAGGCCAGTACAGACCCCCACAGGGTGCACAGACCACCGGCAGGCCGGCACAGCCCCCCGGCAGGCCGGTACAGACCCCGGGCAGTCCACACAGCCCCCCGGCAGGCCGGCAGAGACCCCCGGAAGGCCCGAAATGACGGTGCATCATGATGCGCACACACCGCGCATCATGATGTCGTCATTTCGGCTGTCAATCAACTTTGAACTTCCGATTCCGATGCTGACTTCCGATATTGAAAAAATATCGGAAGTCGGTATCGGAATTCCGATACAGCAAGTATCGGCCGATACCCGATACTTGCGGTATCGGAATGCTCAACACTAGTAGTGAGCGTTCATTTTTTCACACACCGTACAGCGGTGTACGCTCCTCACACAGTACCATGTAAAGGATGTTATCACTGCCAAATTGAAGTTATCTACATGTGTGACTCTGTAAGGAAAAGTCGAGGAGTTTGTCCGTTCTTACAGTCCTACACCTTATAGTGTTGTCCATTTTTCAAGCAGTTTAGTATATTTCCTGTTTGATTACATTCAAAACTAGAGAGAGACAGCGTGTGTCAGTCCGTATAGAAAAACACAGAGCTTGACAATTTTACATACACAGTACAGCGGTGTACGTGCATGCTCCTCTCTCAGTACCGTGTAACGGCTATTATCACGGCCAAATTGAAGCTATCTACATGTGTGAATCTGTACAGAAAAGTCGAGGAGTTTGTCCGTTCTTACAGACCTACACCTTATAGTTTTGTCCATTTTTCAAACAGTTTAGTATATTTGCTGTTTGATTACATTCAAAACTAGAGAGAGCCAGCGTGTGTCAGTCTGTATACAAAAACACAGAGCTTGACAATTTTACATACACCGTACAGCGGTGTACGTGCACGCTCCTCTCTCAGTACCGTGTAACGGCCGTTATCACGGCCAAATTGAAGCTATCTAAGTTTGTGACTCTGTAAGGAAAAGCCGAGGAGTTTGTCCGTTCTTACAGACCTACACTCTAGGGAGATTCCATTTCTGCCCAATTCTAAATACACCTTGTAGTTTGTCATACACTAGGCAATTTCTGCCTGTCACATTGCGGTGTTATAGACACAGGGCCTGACAGAATCCAACTGTGTCCTGAAGTGTAGAGAGATTCCAATTCTCCACAGTCCTCTATCCACCTTTCTTACAACATCCAGAATCTGCCTGTCACATTGCGGTGTAAAATAAACAGGGCCTGACATAATCCAACTGTGTTCTGAAGTCTGCAGAGATTCCAATTCTCCACAGTCCTCTATCCACCTTTATTACACCATCCATAATCTGCCTGTCACATTGCATTGTAAAATAAACAGGGCCTGACAGAATCCAACTTTGCCCTGAAGTCTACAGAGATTCCAATTCTCCACAGTCCTCTATACATCTTTCTTACACCATCCAGAATCTGCCTGTCACATTGCAGTGTAAAATAAAAAGAGCCTGACAGAATCCAGCTGTGTCCTGAAGTCTAGAGAGATTCCAATTCTCCACAGTTCTCTATCCACCTTTCTTACACCATCCATAATCTGCCTGTCACATTGCGGTGTAAAATAAACAGAGCCTGACAGAATCCAACTGTGTCCTGAAGTCTAGAGAGATTCCAATTCTCCACAGTCCTCTATCCACCTTTCTTACACCATCCATAATCTGCCTGTCACATTGCGGTGTAAAATAAAAAGGGCCTGATGGAATCCAACTATGTGCTGAAGTCTAGAGAGATTCCAATTCTCCACAGTCCTCTATCCACCTTTATTACACCATCCATAATCTGCCTGTCACATTGCGTTGTAAAATAAACAGGACCTGACAGAATCCAACTGTGTCCTGAAGTCTAGAGAGATTCAAATTCTCCCCAATACTATATACACCTTATACCTTGTTTTACAGTACCATATAGTTGGTGTTTTTTTGGGTACATTTTCCCCAAAAATGAGAAAGTGTGGTGGACGAGTCCGTGGAAGTGGGCGGGGGTTGGCAGCTGGTAATGATGGTGTTGGTGGTGGATCTGCTGGTAGTGGCAAAAGCAAAATAGCACCTAATGCAGGAGGTGTTGAGCCTGCATCATCGTCTGGCTCCTCAAGGCCTCGAAGGCTCCCTTTTCTGGGAGTAGGTAAACCGCTTTTAAAGCCAGAGCTTCAAGAACAAGTTTTGGATTGCATTGCTGACTCAGCCTCCAGCTCTATCGCTTCCTCTTCTGAAGTTTTAAAAAATAAAAGCACTGAGTCATCATTGGAGGCTCATATTCATGAACCACACCTTTCCTTGTGTCCTTCACCCCAACCAAAATTGAAGGATGTGGCAGGCCACACTACAGATTACTCCATGGAGCTGTTTTCACATACCATGCCTGGGTTATCAAGTCAAATCGTGAATTACCCAGGCAAAGATGAATCTGACATGGAGTGCACTGATGCATAGCCACTGATAGTTGATTCTGCTGGTACATTCACTCAGAGCACTACATTGTCCTCGCAGTGTACTGAGTCAGAATCTGACCCAGATGAAACTCAGGTGCCCCTTTCTGCATACTATACCACCATACACGGTGACACAGAGGAAGGTGCACATGACATTGAAGAGGAGGCGATGGATGACCCAGTTGTTGACCCAGATTGGCATCCATTGGGGGTAGAGGGTGCCGCTGCCAATAGCTCAGAAGAGGAGGAGGAGCATCCGCAGCGGGCATCGACATCGCAACAGCTGTTATCTGGCAGGCCCGGAGCAGTCCAAAAACGGGTTACAAAAACCAAAAGAGTTGCAGGACAGCTTGGCCAGACGGTCAAAATAGCACAGCGTGCAAGGCCTCAAAATGTCTTCCATAGTAGGAAGAGTGCAGTGTGGCACTTTTTTGAACAAAATCCTAATGATCAGGCAAAGGTTATCTGTAAGAAGTGCGCAAAAACCTTTAGCCGAGGGAAAAATCTGAGAAATTTGAATACCAGTTGCATGCTTAGACATTTAACCACCATGCACTTGCAAGCGTGGACAGACTACCAAAACTCACGTACCACATGTGCTACTGCTCCCAAAGAAGGTAGTCAGCAATGCTACATTGTTTCCCCCACTGTAAGTCCACCGGTTAGCACACCACCAGCAGCAAATGTTGAGTTGTCGTTGCAAGGGCAAATCAGTCAAAGAATCACACTGTTATTGCAACGAAAGACTGAATCTAGGCCATCAGAAAGAACACCAACTCCATCACCATCATCAACCCTCTCTCAGTCCGCCATGTCCACCCCTAGTTCCACCATATGCAGCTCTCAAGTCCAGCTCACCCTACCAGAGACTATGAGTAGGACAAGAAAGTACTCATCCTCGCATCTGCATACACTGGGTTTGAACGCCCACATTGCCAAACTAATCTCATTAGAGATGATGCCTTATCGGTTGGTTGAAAGCGCAGCTTTCCACAAACTCATGGCCTACGCAGTACCACGCTATGACCTACCAAAGCCATCCCAGCCCTCAACCTTCATGTGAAAGACCGCATTGTCCATGCACTCAAGCAATCAGTGAGTGGAAAGGTGCACCTCACAACTGATGCATGGTCCAGTAGGCATGGCCAGGCCCATTACATGTCCATCACTGCGCACTGGGTTAATGTGGTGGATGCAGAGTCCACAGGGGACAGCTGTGATGGCACAGTGCTGCCTAGCCCACGGTATAGGAAACAGTTGGCTGTAGGCTTTCGACCCTCCTCCTCCTCCAGAAGCGAAAGCTCTCCACAGAGCGCTGTCGCACGAGCACTGCATCCGCAGCTGACAGTGGTGCACACGATGTGTCCCCCTATCGATCAGCTAGTGGAAAGCAGGCTGTGTTGCAGATGATGTGTTTGGGCGACAGACACACGGTGGAGGTACTAGCCGACTACTTACAGCGACAAACTGAGTCATGGCTGGGTAGTCTACATCTTGAGGCAGGCAAGGTAGTTAGTGATAACAGCCGGAATTTTGTGGCAGCCATAGCCCTTTCAAAACTCCGACACATACCTTGCTTGGCTCACACCTTGAACCTGGTGGTGCAGTGCTTCCTCACTAATTATCCAGAGTTAACAGGCCTGCTCCATAAGGTTCGAAGACTGGGCTCGCACATCCGCCGGTCGCCGGTACACTCCAGTCGTATGCAGAAGCTGCAGCGATTGCTCCACCTTCCCAAGCACCGCCTAATTTTCGACGTTGCAACAAGGTGGAAATCAACCCTGCACATGGTTGAGCGGCTGTGCGAACAGAGGCAGGCCGCAATGCATTTGTGGGAGGATACACGGGCAGGCACTTTGAGAGCAGACATGGAGTTGACAAATGTGCAGTGGTCGAAGCTGAAAGACCTCTGTAAAGTCCTTCAATGTTTTGAGGAATGCACACGGCTGGTAAGAGCAGATGACGCCGTCATAAGCATGAGCATCCCACTTATGCGTCTGCTCATGCAAACTTTGACACACATCAAGGAGCAGGTGTCTGCAGCCGAGGATGATGAGGAAGAGGAGGAGGGAAGCCTTGATGACAGTCAGCCATTGTCTGTTCAGGGAACGGTCGTGGACGAGGTGGAGGAAGAAGAGGAGAATGATGATGGGGATGATTATTTAGGGGAGGAGGATGCTTCTCATGGGGAAAGAGAAAATGTTGGCGTGGCAAGGTCTGGTACTGGGTTTGTGTGTGACTGGAGGGATGTGGATTTGCCTGAAAGTGCTCCTCCACCCAGCACTCGCAGTGCATCACTGACACCGGGAACATTGGTCCACATGTCAGACTATGCCTTGCAGATCCTAAAAAGGGGCCCCCGCATTGCCAAAATGATGAACGATGATGACTACTGGTTGGCCAGCATCCTGGATCCATCCTATAAAGGCAAATTCCAAAACATCATGCCACAGGAGAACCTTGACCTAATATTGGCTAACAAACAAGCAACTCTGGTAAACAGGTTGGTTGAGGCATTCCCAGCACACAGCAGCGGTGATGGTTGTCACACAAGCCGTAGGGGCCAGGGGCAACTTGGAAGAGGTGTTGGTGGTGCACACATCAGAAGTGGCGTTGGAGACAGGGGTTTCATGGCCATGTTGTGGACTGATTTTTCAAGTCCCGCTCACACGACTTGTAATACTGCATCAATTGAAAGTGACAGGAGACAGCACTTGTCAACTATGGTTACAAACTACTTTTCCTCCCATATCGATGTTCTCCCTCACAGGTCTTTCCCATTTGACTATTGGGCAGCTAAACTGGACACCTGGCCTGAATTGGCACAATATGCCTTACAGGAGCTCGCTTGTCCAGCTGCAAGTGTGCTATCGGAAAGAGTCTTCAGTGCTGCTGGATGAATCCTGACAGAAAAAAGGACTCGTCTGTCGACCCAAAATGTGGATGATCTAACCTTCAATAAAATGACCCATGCATGGGTTTCCAAGGATTTTGTCACACCTTACCCTGATGACACATAGGTTGACAGAAAAATGGCTTTCTTTGGTCCGCCTCTTCCTGGGACTTGACCAATTTCGCCTTTAGCAGCAGGTGAATGTCCCACATCAACATATGCCATTTTGTAAACCTCCCTAACTGGGCTGCCTCCTCCCCCCATGGCCGGGGTCACCACCTAGCGCATGCAACCGTGCGAGTGCCGTTGCCCTGGACATGTGGGTGGGCCGACTCTTGGGCGCGGGCACTGGCACAGGGTCCCTCATAGTGCAATCAAGTGTCTCTGACGGTGGGGGTGCACACCCGCCGTCAGACACACCGCCGTACTATGAGGGGCCCAGTGCCAATACCGACACCCATGAGTGGGCCCCCCTTGCTTGGGCAGGACCCCAGCATTTGCAATGTTTACCTCTCCCTGCTCCTCCGCTGTGTAGTCTGGGCTGTCAAATCCTTCACTGGGACAGCCACTACAAAGTTGGTGAAATGATAGAAGATGATGGTTAAGACGTAGCTATGCCCTGTCCCTCTGGCTGGGATCTAGCTTCAGATGATCAATGGCTTCCATTTCTTATGGACGTCAACTCACAATGAGATGCAGTGGTGGCTTCTCATCAGCTTTCACAGTTTTCCTACCTACAGACGTGTGACATTCCAGCGCACATTTTTAAATGTGCCCTTTCATGCCAATCCAAATGAATCGCCTACGGCCTGTGGCTTCTGTCTTTTGCACTCCAAAGTTATGTGACAGAGCATGATAGGCAGTGAGCACCATGTTTATATCTCTCCCTGTGATCAAAATTATATGGATATGAGAATTGGCGATGGGATCAATGGTACTGCGATATAGCAACACTTTCTTCACAAAGAAAGGTTTTCGCTGTCTCCACACACTAATTAATTGAGGGTCTGCATCGCCTCTGAGAATTGTGACGGAAGTTTATCCCGTGAATAGGAATTCCTAGATTTCTGCAATCACTAGAATTTATGTCAGTAATTGTATGCATCTCATTTCCTATTGCGGAGAGTCTGGACTGTCTTGCTGAGACAGAAATATATATGAAGGTTTAAAAATACCACTAAAAGTGTATACTGGTGTACGCTTCAAATACATTTCCTTTTTTCTACTTTTTAGATTGTTGTCTAATCCATACTGAGAACATGGAGATTTTAAATATTTAAACTATGCTATATATACCTGCTATCCAGTGATAATGTACCCTTTCTCAACTTTGTACAAGCTGGTCAAATCCATACTGGGCCTGAGACCGTCTGAGCCTGCCTCCTGATCTATAGACATAGGTTTTTAATGTGTAAACTATGCTATACATACCTGTAATCTGGTGATACGTTACCCTTTCTCACCTTTGTCCAATCACGTCTAATCCATACTGGGCCTGAGACCGTCTGAGCCTGCCTCCTTATATATAGACCTACGTTTTTAATGTGTAAACTATGCTATACATACCTGTTATCCTGTGACACGATACCCTTTCTCACCTTTGTCCAATCACGTCTAATCCATACAGGGCCTGAGACCGTCTGAGCCTGCCTCCTGTTATATAGACATAGGTTTTTAATGTGTAAACTATGCTATACATACCTGTTATCCAGTGATACGGTACCCTTTCTCACCTTTGTCCAATCACGTCTAATCCATACTGGGCCTGAGACCGTCTGAGCCTGCCTCCTGATATATAGACATAGATTTTTAATGTGTGAACTATGCTACATATATACATGTTACCCGGTGAAACTGTACCCTTTATCAACTTTCTAGAATCTTGTCGAATCCATACTGGGCCTGAGAACGGCTGCCGAGCTGTTAAGCAAGCTACAGCAACTGTGGTTTGGACACGTAATTTTTTTGCATTTTTTCAGGAATGCCGGTTAGGCCTAATTCAGGAATTGCGGTTGACCTGCACTTACTGGGAAATCATCGTTCGCGGGGAATAATTGGAATCACAGATCCCCATCACTAACGGTGTTCTGCTGGTTATCTGCACCTGTAAGCGACAAAAGCTGGTCCTTTCAGTGTAGCGCGCATGCAGCCCCGGACATGTAACGCCATGATAGACCATGATAGTGCCAGAGCCTCGCGTATCCCTCTAGTAAGCTTGACGCGTACCGCGGGGGCATGCCGAAGTCTCGGTCGTTAACGGAATAAAGCTGACAAATTGCTAGCACAACTACAAACGGACATACCACACCACACACGTAATTGACAAAGCTTTCAATATGTGCATCTTTTCTTGAGGTGGCATGGTTGTGGTTTCCCGGGTGGAGTCCAATTAAGCCGCAGGCTCCACTCCTGGTGGTGCCCTTTTGGACATTCCTTTAAGGTTCAGCTTTGCAATCATACTGCCCCCGGAAAGCAAACACTTTGCCTTCAAGGATGCTGTTTGGAGGTTCGTGGGAATAACGCCGCCAGTTGGCATAATTTATTGGTGGGAAGTCCGACGGTATATGATCGTGTTCGATTTAAGAATTTTTTTTTTTTTGGTTGGTATTTTACGTTTTTACTCCAGCCTTTCTTGACTTCATAAGGGAATGACAAGCCTATATCTGTGTCTCTTCCACCTCCTCCTTTTACTCCTCCACCTCTTTTCTAAATGCAGTTGTCCTTTTCCATATGTAATTTTTGCCTTCTGAGCATTTTCTCTGCTTTGGGACACCTTTTAAGGTGTTTTGTAATTGTTTTCTATGTGTTTGTATGTGTTTGTGTTTGCCTGCCATTGTTTTCAATGGGGTTCGACGAACATTCGACGAACTTGCCTCCTGTGTGATGAACCAAAACACTAGCGTGGTGGCTCAACACTACTCCTGATATATAGACGTACATTGTTAATGTTTAAACTATGCTATATATACCTGCTATCTGATGATACTGTACACTTTGTCTACTTTTTATATTCTTGTCTAATCCATACTGAGCCTGTGAGCGTCTCTGTGTGACTGATGGAATATATATGTAGATTGACAATTATCCTTTGACTGAATAGAGCTGTACATTTCTGATACAGTGCCATATACTGTATCTGATGTTATTTTGTGTCTATTTTGTGCAAAATTTTGAAGTTTGGTGGAAGGGGCCGCGGACGTGGGAGCGGGGGGGCCTGCTGGTGATGATGATGGTGGTGGTGTATCTGCTGGTAGTGGCAAAAGCACAATAGCAGCTAAGGCAGGAGGTGATTTGCCTGCGTCATGGTCGAACGCCTGGAATGATACCTTTTCTGGGAGAAGGTTAACCGCTTTTAAAGGCGGAGCATGAGGAACTGCTTTTGGCTTTCATTGCCGAAACAGACTCCATCAAATATGCCCGCCTCTTCTGAAGTTTCAAAAAATGCAAGCACTGAGTGGTCAAGTGCTGGCTCCTGGTCAGGAAGAACCCCTTTCCTTGTGTCCTGAACCCCCACCCAAACTGAATGAGGCAGCAGGCCACACTTCACATTAGTCCATGTAGCTCTTTCTATCATACCATGCCTGGGTTATCAAGTCAAATCGTGAATTCCCCAGTCCAAGATGAATCTGACATGGAGTGTGGGTGGCCAGCCAGGTCGGTGGGGTTAATCAGTACCAGGCCGGTGTCTCACAGGGATGTGTCACGGTGGTGGTGACCCGTTCTGTGGCCCTGGGCGTCCATGCAAAGGGGTGAATTACGTTTATAGGTGAATGATACGTGACGCCACCTCTTCTTTCTGATTAGATTGACCAGCGCTGCAGTGTCGCTTCTGTGGGACAGATGTTGGGGTGCAGCTAAGATGTAGAAGACCTGCACAGGTAGGGCCGTAGTCGTAGGGCAGATGAAAGAGTTGGGAGATGGTGTGCAGTGTAGGATGTAGCTGAGCTGTGTGCCAGGCGCAGGAGAAAGATGACAGACACAGTCGTGCAGTTCCTTTACCTGTACTTGGTAGGTGCTGTTCAGGACCCAGAGTACAGATGGAGAAGGAGTTGGTCAGCCTGGAAGCCAATTTGGATTTCTCTTTCTGCAGATAGGTAGTGTGGCCTCCGTTCTAGCGCTTATCTGAGGTACTCGCAGTGCTGAGTTCAATGAAGTTCCCCATGTTGACTCTCTTTTGGAACTTTCTCGTATGGCTGGCAGCCGTAGCCTTTTCCTTCTGGCTCACAGACGTCGATGCTGGGGCCTCCGAGCCTCAGTTGGGTACAGAGCATTTACAGCTGCTACTTCCTCTGGATTCTGCTGCAGGAACGTCAGTGTCCCTACAAACTCGGAGACCAGAATCCGGACCATGCGCTCCAGCTAGGAGTGAGCCTTAACTCTGCTCATCCTCCAGCTCCCCTTCTCACGTCCACACACTTCCCCTTCCCTGCACAGAATGGCCTAACTTACCTCCTCCAGACCACAGAGAGCAGCTCCTCAGCAGTCAGGTTTAGAGGTCTCCCTGCTGGCCTGGAGTGGGAACTGTGTTTTGTGTTGGTTTCACTGCTAGAGAGATCCTTCGTTGCTCCCAAGCATGACATCACACTCCCTAGGAGGAAGGTAATGCCACTGTGGTGACCGTACTCCTGGGGGCGCCACAAGTGCACTGATGCCAAGCCACTGCTAGATGATTCTGCTGGTACATTGACCCAGACCACTACATTCCCCTCGCACTCTACACAGCCAGAATCTGACCCAGAGGAAACTCAGGTTCCCCTTCCCGCATACTATACCACCTTACACGGTGACAAAGAGGAAGGTGCAGATGAAAGTGCAGGTTCCTTGAGCTGGTGGGGGGGGCATACTCATGGCATACTCAGTATGCAAAAGTGTCTCTGCCGGTGGGCCCACCTGCCGTCAGACACACTGCCATACTATGAGGGGCCCTGTGCCAGTGCTGTTGCCAACGAGTGGGCCCCCTTGCTTGCTCAGGATCACAGCACTTGCAAAGTTGAAATACTTACCTCTCCCTGCTCCACCACCATGACGTCTTCCGCGTTTCCTGACAGTGACATTCTGGTCAGAGAGCGCGATGACATCACGTCTGTACGCCCTCTGCCTAAACAGTCCAAGTGCAGAGAGATGGAAGATGGGGATGACGAGGAGTCCAGACTAGTACAGGGATTCCCTAGCGAGGAGACTTATTTAATTGTTTTCAATGTTGGGACAGCTATTTTTGGGGAGCACAATACTCTGGAGAATGATATATGAGGCCCACCATACACTGGAGCATTCCATAGGTGGACATCAGAAACTGGAGCAGCATTTACAGGGCCCATTATGCACTGGAGCATTAGAAATGGGGCCCATTATACATGGAGCTTTATTTGGGCCCATAACACAGTGGAGCTTCATCCATGGGGGCCAACATATACTGTAGCATTATGTGGAGCTCATCATATACTGTTTCAAACATTATATGGGACCAATGATTCTGTATGGAGAAATATATGCGCCTCATTACTCTGTATAGCGCACTATGCGGTGGCCATAATACTGTATGGAGTAATATATTGTCTGTTTTTGGAGCTATTGGAGAATTTAAAATGGATATCAGTCATGAGATGTAAAAAGTGAAGTATTTTTCTTTGTACTATACCGCTATTTCTCTGCCATATAAGAGGATCATGAATTGTGGTATGTGTTAAAGGAGCCCAGTGACACTCTTTGGCCCAGGGCCCACGAAAATCTGGAGCCAGCCCTACCCCCCACACTACTGTAGCCAAATAACCCCCTGTTTTCAATGCCTAACTATTATTATATAGTAAATTAAGGTTGACAAGCTTAAGTAATAAGAATTGATGTTTTTGGCATTAAAATGGGCACTGTAGGTGTGTTTCCTGTCCTCCACTCACTGCCGACCTTGGTTCCCCATTGACTTGCATTGGGTTTCGTGTTTCAGTCAGCCTTCGACTTTTCACGATAATCGGCTGATTTCGTTCGACCCGACTTTTGAGAAAGTCGGGTTTCATGAAACCCGACTCGACCCAAAAATAGGCAAAGTCGCTCATCGCTAAGTTTCACCCTTTCTTGTCACATCTACAATCAATAAAAGAAGGTTACAACTTACAGCCTCATTTTCTTAAAGAACACGGGGGGTTTAGCAACGTGTCTCACTACACACCGTAATAACATGTATGAGCACAGCATAGAAAGTTTACAGGTTTAAAATATTTATAACAAGCCCTGAAAGAAGAGTCTCATGGAGAAATCTCGTAGTCCTGAACAGCTCATTCACACATTAAGAAAAACGTACATTTTTCTGGAAAAAGACACTGGATTGCAGATATCAAGGTATCATTTTATTTAGCTTCCTGTGACCTACATTCCCATATAGACGGCTTAGGAGGGTTGATCCTACTAACAGATTCCCTTTAATATCAGCTGAGACTTGAAGCCACAACCGTCAGAAGGTTACAATGTATGATGTGGAAATACCACAGCTCAGATCACTTCAAAGGGAGACTATATGACAGTTATATGTCAAGTATCTTTGACATCTCAAAAGAACACCTTTGAGTAGAGTTCCCTTTTAAATAGCAGTTCTACTGATTAATAGTGTGCCATCAGCTGGTACATTGGTCGAAACTTCTTACCCAGTTTACATCCCATTTGGGCCATTTTATTGTTTATAAAAAAAATACACACTGTACAGTTGTGGCCAAAAGTATTGACATCCCTGCAATTCTGCCAGATAATACTCAGTTTCTTCCTGAAAATGATTGCAAACACAAATTCTTTGTTATTATTATCTTCATTTAATTTGTCTTAAATGAAAAAATACAAAAAGAATTGTCCTAAAGCCAAATTGGATATAATTCCACACCAAACATAAAAAAGAGGGTGGACAAAAGTATTGGCACTGTTCGAAAAATCATGTGATGCTTCTCTAGTTTGTGTAATTAACAGCACCTGTAACTTACCTGTGGCACCTAACAGGTGTTGGCAATAACTAAATCACACTTGCAGCCAGTTGACATGGATTAAAGTTGACTCAACCTCTGTCCTGTGTCCTTGTGTACCACATTGAGCATGGAGAAAAGAAAGAAGACCAAAGAACTGTCTGAGGACATGAGAAACCAAATTGTGATGAAGCTTGAGCAATCTCAAGGCTACAAGTCCATCTCCAAAGACCTGAATGTTCCTGTGTCTACCGTGTGTAGTGTCATCAAGAAGTTTAAAGCCCATGGCACTGTGGCTAACCTCCCTAGATGTGGACGGAAAAGAAAAATTGACAAGAGATTTTAGCGCAAGATTGTGCGGATGTTGGATAAAGAACCTCGACTAACATCCAAACAAGTTCAAGCTGCCCTGCAGATCGAGGGTACAACAGTGTCAACCCGTGCTATCCATCGGCATCTGAATGAAAAGGAACTGTATGGTAGGAGACCCAGGAAGACCCCACTTCTTACCCCGAGACATAAAAAAGCCAGGCTGGAGTTTGCCAAAACTTACCTGAAAAAGCCTAAAACGTTTTGGAAGAATGTTCTCTGGTCAGATGAGACAAAAGTAGAGCTTTTTGGGCAAAGGCATCAACATAGAGTTTACAGGAGAAAAAAAGAGACATTCAAAGAAAAAAACACGGTCCCTACAGTCAAACATGGCGGAGGTTCCCCGATGTTTTGTGGTTGCTTTGCTGCCTCTGGCACTGGACTGCTTGACCGTGTGCATGGCATTATGAAGTTTGAAGACTACCAACAAATTTTGCAGCATAATGTAGGGTGCAGTGTGAGAAAGCTGGGTCTCCCTCAGAGGTCATGGGTCTTCCAGCAGGACAATGAACTAAACACTAGTGTTGAGCATTCCGATACCGCAAGTATCGGGTATCGGCCGATACTTGCTGTATCGGAATTCCGATACCGACTTCCGATATTTTTTCAATATCGGAATTCGGCATCGGAATCGGAAGTTCAGTTGATTGACGGCCTGACGTCATCATGATGCGCGGTGTGTGCGCATCATGATGCGCCGTCATTTCGGGCCTTCCGGGGGTCTCTGCCGGCCTGCCGGGGGGCTGTGCCGGCCTGCCGGGGGGCTGTGTGGACTGCCCGGGGTCTGTACCGGCCTGCCGGGGGGCTGTGCCGGCCTGCCGGTGGTCTGTGCACCCTGTGGGGGTCTGTACCGGCCTGCCGGGGGGCTGTGCCGGCCTGCCGGGGGGCTGTGCTGATGTCCGGGGGTCTGTGCAAGCATCGTCCGATGGGACTACAAGTCCCATCGGGCGATGCCTGCTACCATGACAGTGATTGACACATTAGCCAATGATGGGACAGTAGTAGTCCCATCATCCGGCTAATGTGTTAAATGTTAAAAAAAAAAAATAAAAAATACTACATACATACTACATGCATGCTACATACATACTACATGCTACATACATACTACATATATACTACATACATACTACATACATGCTACATACATGCTACATACATACTACATGCATGCTACATACATACTACATATATACTACATACATGCTACATACATACTGCATGCTACATACATACTACATACATACTACATACATACTACATGCATGCTACATACATACTACATATATACTACATGCATGCTACATACATACTACATGCTACATACATACTACATATATACTACATACATACTACATACATGCTACATACATACTGCATGCTACATACATACTACATACATACTACATGCATGCTACATACATACTACATGCATGCTACATACATACTACATGCATGCTACATGCATGCTACATACATACTACATGCTACATACATACCACATACATACTACATACTACATATATACTACATGCATGCTACATACATACTACATGCTACATACATACCACATACATACTACATACATACTACATACATACTACATGCTACATACATACTACATATATACTACATGCATGCTACATACATACTACATGCTACATACATACCACATACATACTACATACATACTACATACATACTACATGCTACATACATACTACATATATACTACATGCATGCTACATACATACTACATGCTACATACATACCACATACATACTACATACATGCTACATATATACTACATGCATGCTACATACATACTACATATATACTACATGCATGCTACATACATACTACATGCTACATGCATGCTACATACATACTACATACATACTACATGCTACATACATACCACATATATACTACATACATACAATACATTCATACAATACATACATAGACATACAGTACATATAACATAGAGTAACATACTTACCAATACTTGTCACATTGTTCCCCGAAGCCATTGTCTTTTCCGGAATAAATATTAACATAACAAACCACAAAAATACTCACCCACGATCCGAAGCAGTCCACGAGTGTGTCCCACGACGATCTTGGGTAGAGAACTGCAGCATCAGATGATGCTGCCGTTCTCTACGGGCTGCAGGAATCCAATGACGGAAGGTAAGTATCCTTCCGCACTGTATTCCTCCGCCACTTAAAAAAAAAAAGTCCCTAGTCTCACGCAGCAATGGCATAAAGTGAGACTAGGGACTTTTTTTTTTTTAAGTGGTTCCCCGATGTTTTGTGGTTGCTTTGCTGCCTCTGGCACTGGACTGCTTGACCGTGTGCATGGCATTATGAAGTTTGAAGACTACCAACAAATTTTGCAGCATAATGTAGGGTGCAGTGTGAGAAAGCTGGGTCTCCCTCAGAGGTCATGGGTCTTCCAGCAGGACAATGAACTAAACACTAGTGTTGAGCATTCCGATACCGCAAGTATCGGGTATCGGCCGATACTTGCTGTATCGGAATTCCGATACCGACTTCCGATATTTTTTCAATATCGGAATTCGGCATCGGAATCGGAAGTTCAGTTGATTGACGGCCTGACGTCATCATGATGCGCGGTGTGTGCGCATCATGATGCGCCGTCATTTCGGGCCTTCCGGGGGTCTCTGCCGGCCTGCCGGGGGGCTGTGCCGGCCTGCCGGGGGGCTGTGTGGACTGCCCGGGGTCTGTACCGGCCTGCCGGGGGGCTGTGCCGGCCTGCCGGTGGTCTGTGCACCCTGTGGGGGTCTGTACCGGCCTGCCGGGGGGCTGTGCCGGCCTGCCGGTGGTCTGTGCACCCTGTGGGGGTCTGTACCGGCCTGCCGGGGGGCTGTGCCGGCCTGCCGGGGGGCTGTGCTGATGTCCGGGGGTCTGTGCAAGCATCGTCCGATGGGACTACAAGTCCCATCGGGCGATGCCTGCTACCATGACAGTGATTGACACATTAGCCAATGATGGGACAGTAGTAGTCCCATCATCCGGCTAATGTGTTAAATGTTAAAAAAAAAAAAAAAAAAATACTACATACATACTACATGCATGCTACATACATACTACATGCTACATACATACTACATATATACTACATACATACTACATACATGCTACATACATGCTACATACATACTACATGCATGCTACATACATACTACATATATACTACATACATGCTACATACATACTGCATGCTACATACATACTACATACATACTACATACATACTACATGCATGCTACATACATACTACATATATACTACATGCATGCTACATACATACTACATGCTACATACATACTACATATATACTACATACATACTACATACATGCTACATACATACTGCATGCTACATACATACTACATACATTGGGAATTTCCCACACAGCAATGGCATAAAGTGAGACTAGGGACTTTTTTTTTTTTTAAGTGGCGGAGGAATACAGTGCGGAAGGATACCTACCTTCCGTCATTGGATTCCTGCAGCCCGTAGAGAACGGCAGCAACAGCTGATGCTGCAGTTCTCTACCCAAGATCGTCGTGGGACACACTCGTGGACTGCTTCGGATCGTGGGTGAGTATTTTTGTGGTTTGTTATGTTAATATTTATTCCGTAAAAGACAATGGCTTCGGGGAACAATGTGACAAGTATTGGTAAGTATGTTACTCTATGTTATATGTACTGTATGTCTATGTATGTATTGTATGAATGTATTGTATGTATGTAGTATATATGTGGTATGTATGTAGCATGTAGTATGTATGTAGTATGTATGTAGCATGCATGTAGCATGCAGTATGTATGTAGCATGCATGTAGTATATATGTAGTATGTATGTGGTATGTATGTAGCATGTAGTATGTATGTAGCATGCATGTAGTATGTATGTAGCATGCATGTAGTATATATGTAGTATGTATGTAGCATGTAGTATGTATGTAGCATGCATGTAGTATGTATGTAGCATGCATGTAGTATGTATATGGTATGTATGTAGCATGTAGTATGTATGTAGCATGCATGTAGTATATATGTGTTATGTATGTGGTATGTATGTAGCATGCATGTAGCATGCATGTAGTATGTATGTAGTATGTATGTAGTATATATGTAGTATGTATGTAGCATGTAGTATGTATGTAGTATGTATGTAGCATGCATGTAGCATGCAGTATGTATGTAGCATGCATGTAGTATATATGTAGTATGTATGTAGCATGTAGTATGTAGCATGCATGTAGTATATATGTAGTATGTAGCATGTAGTATGTATGTAGCATGCATGTAGTATATATGTGTTATGTATGTAGCATGTAGTATGCATGTAGCATGCATGTAGTATGTATGTAGTATATATGTGGTATGTATGTAGCATGCAGTATGTATGTAGCATGCATGTAGTATATATGTAGTATGTATGTTGCATGTAGTATTTATGTAGTATGAATGTAGCATGTATGTAGTATGTAGTATGAATGTAGCATGTATGTAGTATGCATGTTGTATGTATGTAGCATGTAATTTTTTTTTTTTTTTTTTTTTTTTTTACATTTAACACATTAGCCGGATGATGGGACTACTACTGTCCCATCATTGGCTAATGTGTCAATCACTGTCATGGTAGCAGGCATCGCCCGATGGGACTTGTAGTCCCATCGGACGATGCCTGCACAGACCCCTGGAGCCTGCACAGCCCCCCGGCAGGCCGGCACAGCCCCCCGGAGCCTGCACAGCCCCCCGGCAGGCCGGCACAGCCCCCCGGCAGGCCGGCACAGCCCCCCGGCAGGCCGGCACAGCCCCCCGGAGCCTGCACAGACCACCGGCAGGCCAGCACAGACCACCGGAGCCTGCACAGACCCCCTGGCAGGCCGGCACAGCCCCCCGAAAGGCCCGTACAGACCCCAGAGAGGCTGTACAAGGGCAGGAAAGGGTTTTTCTTATTCCGATACCGGAAGTCCCATAGACTTGAATGGGACTTCCGGTATCGGAATCGGCGATACCGATACTTTTTTTAAAGATCGGCCGATACCATCCGATACGATACTTTGAAGTATCGGACGGTATCGCTCAACTCTACTAAACACACTTCAAAAAGCACTAGAAAATGGTTTGAGAGAAAGCACTGGAGACTTTTAAGTTGGCCAGCAATGAGTCCAGACCTGAATCCCATAGAACACCTGTGGAGAGATCTAAAAATGGCAGTTTGGAGAAGGCACCCTTCAAATATCAGGGACCTGGAGCAGTTTGCCAAAGAAGAATGGTCTAAAATTCCAGCAGAGCATTGTAAGAAACTCATTGATGGTTACCGGAAGCGGTTGGTCGCAGTTATTTTGGCTAAAGGTTGTGCAACCAAGTATTAGGCTGAGGGTGCCAATATTTTTGTCTTGCCCATTTTTGCAGTTTTGTGTGAAACGATCAATGTTTTGTTTTTTCCTTCATTCTCTTTTGTGTTTTTTCATTTAAGACAAATTAAATGAAGATAATAATACCAAAGAATTTGTGATTGCAATCATTTTCAGGAAGGAACTGAGTATTATCTGATAGAATTGCAGGGGTGTCAATACTTTTGGCCACAACTGCATGTGCCTATAGAGTTACTTATCTCTCTGTCCATAAACATTTGTCATGAAAATAAACATATTATTGTGCTCCTGAAGAGCATATTGTAGTAGCCTGCATTTCTCATAAAAAAAGGAATCCACACTTAAACATCTCAAGCAGAAACATCTCGAAAGAACAAACTACTATATATGCTGCACCCAATTTGTATAGATCAATTTTTATATGCACAAAATAAGCCTTGATGCTATATTAGATCTAATATATATATATGATCCCAGCAAAGAGCAAACAGATGAACGGCATACTAGGGCACACAAATCACCACATTACCAAACGGAGCTATCTATCTGAAGTATTGCGGCATATAATTCAGTCAAAAAATGGAGGTGCTTGCATGAAAAAACATGAATATTTCAATGTGAAGCAAAAAAAGAAGAAATATGCAGCACTCACCGATATGGCTGAACAACTGTGCGCCTTTATTTCACATAAATTCCATCAAATGTGTGGACATGCATGACGTTAGAGGAATGCTAGGGGAGGGAGGTGCCGGACAACGGCGTTTCGCGATTACTCGCTTCTACGGGTCCAGGTGAGGACCCGGACCCGTAGAAGCGAGTAATCGCGAAACGGCCGCGAAACGGCCGTTTGATGGAATTTATGTGAGATAAAGACGCACAGTTTTTCAGCCATATCGGTGAGTGCTGCATATTTCTTCTTTTTTTGCTTCACATTGATATATATATATATATATATATATATACACACTATATATATATATATATATATACTGTATATATAAATATTTTAGTGCTATATGTAGGCACCAAATAACGTCACACAAAGTACCTACATTTAAGTAATGCTGAACCGTATGCGCTCCAAGACCATCTTACGGGATCTGGGCAAAATAGTCTATGTGAAATCCTTCTTTCAATAGGGGCCTTTACTTTAGAGCTTGTTATTTTACTTTATAAAATGTATATACTGGTATATACCATAGACATTCCCCCAATTCATACAAATCAGGACTTGGTTCATGGCTGTCACTCTCCAATATATCAAGACTTATGAGTAGTTACGAACATGAAACAGCTGCGTTTTTCAAGCTGTGCTTATTAAGAGACTCTAAGTGTCACTTGTTCACAAAACTGTATATTAAAATCAACCAAACTATTCATTAAATGTGGAAAAATACAAGTGGCTGGGTGGAAAATGAAGTAATGTCATGTGAACACAAGAGGATTATCAAGGATTCTGCTAGTAGCATCACAAAATAGCAAAAATAATACACTTGTAACTAGTTATGACATTTAGAGGCTAAAAACCTGCCCAGTGGATGACTATGATATGAATCATTAAGACTCAGCTGGCGATGATCGACTTTCTTGTCTAATACAGAGATTATAACTTTACATGACAGTTTCCTTTTATCGATATATCCTTTATTGTAAACAGTGTTTGGACTCTAAAGTCTGTTCCCCACCCCACGACTATCTCACTCTTCGTTGCTTTGATATAGCAGCCACAGAACACAACAGATAGAACGTTCCGCAGATAATGCAGCTTCCAGGTATTATCATTTACATATGTTATGGTGATTCTGCATTTACTTTATACTCTGCTCCGTGATGTCAGTAATTGCAGACATGCTGTGCTTTCCAATCTGAAACAGAATAACATATTCATAAAATTCCATGTAGTCTACACTTTGTGCCATCCAACCTTACCAACTTTAACCATTGTTGCATATAAAATTCCCTCAAAATATAGGGCTCAATGAAAGGGATAGGAAAACTTAACTTTTATTAAAAAAATGTAACTAACCCAAAAAAGGACGTACAGTTAGGTCCATATATATTTGGACAGAGACAACATTTTTCTAATTTTGGTTCTAGACATTACCACAATGAATTTTAAACAAAACAATTCAGATGCAGTTGAAGTTCAGACTTTCAGCTTTCATATGAGGGTATCCACATTAAAATTGGATGAAGGGTTTAGGAGTTTCAGCTCCTTAACATGTGCCACCCTGTTTTTAAAGGGACCAAAAGTAATTGGACAATTGACTCCAAGGCTATTTCATGGACAGGTGTGGGCAATCCCTTCGTTATGTCATTCTCAATTAAGCAGATACAAGGCCTGGAGTTGATTTGAGGTGTGGTGCTTGCATTCGGAAGGTTTTGCTGTGAAGGAAACAGCGGTCAAAGGAGCTCTCCATGCAGGTGAAACAAGCCATCCTTAAGCTGCAAAAACAGAAAAAAACTTCCGAGAAATTGCTACAACATTAGGAGCGGCAAAATCTACAGTTTGGTACATCCTGAGAAAGAGAGAAAGCACTGGTGAACTCATCAATGCAAGAAGACCTGGGCGCCCACGGAAGACAACAGTGGTGGATGATCGCAGAATTATCTCCATGGTGAAGAGAAACCCCTTCACAACAGCCAACCAAGTGAACAACACTCTCCAGGAGGTAGGCGTATCAATATCCAAATCTACTATAAAGAGAAGACTGCATGAAAGTAAATGCAGAGGGTTCACTGCACGGTGCAAGCCACTCATAAGCATCAAGAATAAAAAGGCTAAACTGGACTTTGCAAAAAAAATCTAAAAAAGCCAGCACAGTTCTGGAAGAACATTCTTTGGACAGATGAAACCAAGATCAACCTCTACCAGAATGATGAAAAGAGAAAAGTATGGTGAAGGCGTGGTACAGCTCATGATCCAAAGCATACCACATCATCTGTAAAACATGGTGGAGGCAGTGTGATGGCTTGGGCATGCATGGATGCCAGTGGCACTGGGTCTCTAGTGTTTATTGATGATGTGACACAGGACAGAAGCAGCCAAATGAATTCTGAGGTATTCAGAGCCATACTGTGTGCTCAGATCCAGCCAAATGCAGCCAAACTGATTGGTCGTCGTTTCACACTAAAGATGGACAATGACCCAAAACATAAAGCCAAAGCAACCCAGGAGTTTATTAAAGCAAAGAAGTGGAATATTCTTGAATGGCCAAGTCAGTCACCTGATCTCAACCCAATTGAGCATGCATTTCACTTGTTAAAGACTAAACTTTAGACAGAAAGGCCCACAAACAAACAGCAACTGAAAACCACCGCAGTGAAGGCCTGGCAGAGCATCAAAAAGGAGGAAACACAGCGTCTGGTGATGTCCATAAGTTCAAGACTTCAGGCAGTAATTGCCAACAAAGGGTTTTCAACCAAGTACTAGAAATGAACATTTTATTTACAGTTATTTAATCTGTCCATTTACTTTTGGTCCCTTTAAAACAGGGTGGCACATGATAAGGAGCTGAAACTCCTAAACCCTTCATCCAATTTTAATGTGGATACCCTCAAATGAAAGCTGAAAGTCTGAACTTCAACTGCATCTGAATTGTTTTGTTTAAAATTCACTGTGGTAATGTCTAGAACCAAAATTAGAAAAATGTTGTCTCTGTCCAAATATATATGGACCTAACTGTAGTACAAAAGTGCACTTGGGTAACTCAAATCCTGGTGTTACATCAGTAAAAGACAAGACTAACATATAACAAAAACTGTTGTGATCTAGGTTGGATTATGATAGATAAAAGCACTAGTAACCTTTTTTTTTCCTTAAGCTGTGTGCTTAAAGATGGTTTTGCCCTCGGTGGCCATTAGGGTCATTGCACTGTGGTGGTTTCAGTTCTAGTTTTGCCCCCGGTGGCCGTTAGGGTCATTGCACTCTGGTTACTTTAGTTAGTGCATGTGATTATGAAGCAGGTGTGATTGCTGGCTCTTACCTATAAAAGAGTGTCAGGTGGTTGCAATCACGGTTTGTGATAGTGGTCATTTCCAACCATCCTTAGTGGAGGAAGGAGCTAGAGAGAGTTCCTGGAAGCTCGGTCAGAGTCCTGGGGTGGAAGGAGCTAGAGAGATTTCCTTGCAGCTCTGACAAAGCTTAATGAAGTAGCAGCAATTCTGGAGGAAAGCTGCATTCTGGTGGTGGACTTTGTTGCTGGGAGCAAGAGCAACAGAGCAAAGCTAAGTGGTGTTATCCCTGTTTGTGAATTCCCTTATGTGTGTTTTAGTGCAGTGGTGGGATTAGTTTCTGCACCGTCTAATTCATTAGAAAGGGCTAGGTGCAGGGCGAGCTAGGGTTCATAGGTTCCAGCTCGGCGTCAGGTGCGGAGCCTGTATAGTGACTGTTAGGAGTGTAGAGACTGGCTCAGGGGAGTGCAGGAGGTCTCCACCTCCCCGTTCCCTACTGCAGGGCCCGCCATTGTAATTGCTTCCTTGGTGTTTCTCCTTATTATTAAAATTCACCCTGCTGGAGGCGGTGTATCCAGTTTTATGTGTAATTCTGAAATTCGCCTGCTGGAGGCGGTGTATCCGGCTGCACGTTCTATTATTTAAATTCGTCCTACTGGAGGTGGTGTATCCAGGGTTGCATGTGTCATATAAATTCACCCTGATGGAGGCGGTGTGTTCAGTCACACGTTGATCATCACAAAACCCCTAAGTCCCTCAAGAGTGATCTAACTTCGTCACATACACTTAGGCTGAGTTCACACGTGGCGTTTTTTTCGCGTTTCCGCGGCAGTTTTAACCGCGCGATTTTGCCGCGAAAACACGAAAAATAAGCATCCCATGCATTCCTATGGGATTCCGCAATGCTGTGCTAATGCTGCGGTTTTTACCGCGGCGGAATCGCTTCGCGGTAAAAAACGCAGCATGCTCATTATTTTGCGGAATCGCTGCGATCCCGCACCCATAGGAATGCATTGTTCCGCTTCCTTCCCGCATGTGGCTGTGCACACCATGCGGAAAGTAAGCAGAACAATTGCGGATGGTACCCACGGTCCGGAGGAGAGGAGATTGTCCTCCGGGCTTTGGGTACCATATCCCTGTAAAAAATAGAATTTAAAATAAAAAATATTGTTATTCTCACCCTCCGACGTCCCGCGCAGCCTTCCTGCCTCTCTCTACGCTCCCGTTCCCAGTAGTCCTTTGCGAAAATGCCCGCGATGGCGTCCGATCTCGCGGGATCACAAAGTCTCGCGGTAATTCGCGCGACGTCATCGCGAATTACCGCGAGACGTCGCGATCCCGCGAGAACTGACGTCATCGCGGGCATTTTCGCAAAGGACTACTGGGAACACCTGCGCGGGACGTCGGAAGGTTAGAATAACAATATTTTTTATTTTTTTTTTACATTCTATCTTTTACTACTGATGCCGCATAGGCAGCCTCAGTAGTAAAAAGTTGGTCACACTCGTCAAACACTATGTTTGACGAGTGTGACCAACCTGTCAATCAGTTCTCCAAGCGATGCTACAGATCGCTTGGAGAACGCTAGCATTTTGCAAGCTAATTACGCTTGCAAAATGCTAGTTTTTCCACGGGAAAATCGCGGGAATTTAAAATGCGATTTTCCCGCGGACTGGAATTCCGGAATTCTAGCGGTAATTTCCGCGAGAGTTCCGGTACGTGTGCACTTAGCCTTAATGTTTCAATTTCAACATGCTTTGCTGTTATTATCAGGAGACGCTATTAAATATTACCAAAAATATGGCTTCTTTAAACAATGAAAACAATAGCATATACAGTACACTGTATATGCTATTGTTTTCAATGGTTAACCCCTTTCTGACCTTGAACGCAATAGAACGTCCAAGGTCAGATCCCCGCTTTGATGGCTCCAGTGGTGAGCCCGTGTCAAAGCCAGGACATGTCAGCTGTTTTGAACAGCTGACATGTTCCCGCAATAGGTGCAGATGGAATCGCGATCCACCTATTAACTAATTAAATGCCGCTTTCAAACACTGACAGCAGCTTTTAACAAGTGCTTGCGGCTGTGGGGCCAGCAATACGCACATCACTGACACCTGTCACGTGATCGGGGGTCAGCACTGCTCTGGCATAACAACCAGAGGTCTCCTGAAGACCTCTATGGTTGTTGATGCCGGATTGCTATGAGTGCGACCCTGTGGTCTGCGCTCATAGCAATGCTGTAATTCTGCTACATATAGGCGATCTAATCATCACCCGTATGTAGCAGAGGAGCTCGAGTTGTGGCAGCTTCTAGCCTCCCATAGAGACCATGGGCACGAATCAGATTATCTAAAGCTGCCAATGAATTGAGGCTTTCAAGAGACATCAAAAGCAATAATAAAGGATTTTGGGCATATGTCAAAAGTAAAAGAAAAGTCAAAGATGCTGTAGGATTTTTACAGGATGAAAATGATGAAATGGTAAGACAGGTGTCACGGGGCAGTTGGGGCAAAGCAGGAGACATGGAACCTGGGCCCCTGAACTGCCCCTCAGGCTAAGGGAGTGCCCTGACTCTCCTTAACTTGGGGGTACACTTGAAGGTAGTGAGGCCCAAGTCCCCGACCTGTCCCTATCTCCTGTTTAGCCCTGAGCTAAACCACCAACCCCCTCCCCAGTAGGTGAGACAGGGAATAAAGTGAACTGCACCCAATAACTCACAAAGGAAAATAAAACAGACACCATGGGGTTAAAGCAACTAAAACCCAAAACTTAGCTTTGCTCTGCTGCAAATGCTCCAAGCAACAGAGTAAGGATTCGATCAGCATCCAGCAGCAACTCCACTGCTCCAGATAAGCTGAACCATCTCTCCACCAGGTAGGTCCAGTCTTCACCATGGTTGGATAACAAATGAACCATATTACCAACAGTGATTTACTGCACATGACGACCTTTTATAGGAATGAGGGGGAAGTAGTCATCACCTGTTGGGTAATTCAAACGTGTAGTAACCCCAGTGGCCACCAGGGCAAAACCAGCACCACAACAACTACAGTTGTAGTAAATCACAGCGGCCACCGGGGGAAAAAAGGAAAAAGGTTTCTAGAAGAATCCACATTCGGCCACGGCTCCAAAAATGGACCATGACAGTACTGCTCCTTCAATGAGGGGCCTCTGCACCCTCAACACTGCACCTCACCCGAAAAACACCTACGGTGCGGAAGCCTAGGTCCACCAGAGTTCACCTCAGCGACCACCAGACTCGCAGGTTTATGGAAAACATGGGCAGATGGAAATGGCAATGTATGCTCCGGAGGCACCACAAATCTCCAGAGCACCGACCTGGGGAACGAGTTGTGTATGGGCATAATTGGGGGTAACTCCAGCTGGTAAGTCTCCGGGCCAAGGATGGCCGACACCCGATATGGCCCGATCACCCGAGAACTCCAGACCCCAGTAACACACTTCCACTGGATGTTTTTGGTGGCCACCCATACATACTCGTTCACACACAGGTCTGGACCTGAACGTTTATTACCATTCATGCGTTTGCCACAAAATGGTGAACTCTTCAAAGGACTGACAACAGAGGCGTCCCCCTGTGTCGTCATACTCACACCCCCACAATGCTCAGAAGGAGTCACCAATCTCCTCCGACCCCTCCTCCTACGAGGACTCTGACACCCAGGGTTTGCATGTGGTGAGGGTAGAGACTTGCCCCTAATCCCTGGCAGCACCTCTGCTTCCCCTACTGGAGAATAAGGGGATGGTTGTAGAAAGACGGCATTGACAGTAGCCCCTGGGCAGCAGCCCTCACACGACTGATCCCAGCTGACTACTTCCCTAGACCACCAATTTATGACCGGGTTGTGTTTTTCTAACCAAGGGAGGCCTAAAACGATATTTGGTGGCATTCCCCCCAAGACGTAGCATGACAGGGACTCTTCATGCTGAGTCCCTATGCGCAGATGTATATTTTCTACGACTTGGGTCAACCTCCCCTGGCTCAGTGGGACAGAGTCAATGGCCTGGACACTTAGAGGTTTGGCCAGCGTCCTACACTTCAGGCCATGTGTCTGGACAAAGTGAGCGTCCACCAGATTGACTCCCGCTCCACTCTCCACAAACACTGGTATGCCCTCAGGTACCCCGCCAACCACCACCTCTGCTGACATAGTACACTGAGAGGGCAAAATGGAGGAAATATACACTCCCTGGTCACCTCCCTCCACACGACCAGGGGGGCGCAGCTCCTTAGATGGTACAGAAGATTTGGCGCACGCTGGGCAGACCCTGAAAACATGACCAGCCTGCCCACAGATAAAACATGCCCCCACATCACGACGATCCGCAGGCAACACCGCTGGGGAACCAACTCCTCCCGCCTGCCTGGGCTCATCCACCTGCACCTGTGAGTACTCCTCCTCAGCAAGGACCCCAGGGGGCAAAGCCACAAAAACTCTTCCACCGACCGTAGAGATGGTAAATCGGCCGGCAGGGAGAAGGCCCAGGATAGGAGATCACCTTCAAGGAGGGCTATAATGAATCCCACCCTCTGTACCTCACTCCCTAATGAACGATGGCGGAGCCTGAAGTGTAGCTTGCAGGCCTCCTGAAAAAAAAAATTCTCTCTCCCTCCAGAAAACCTGTCTGGGAGAGATAACTTGGGCTCTGGTTGAGCCTGGATCTGAGCTGAGGCCCTGTACCCCTCCCACTGCTGCAGCTGCTGCTCCACCACACCACGCAGCACCCCACGCTCCTCAGTGAGGGTCTGCAGCAATTGGAGACAGGTCTGCATTAGGGGCATGGCTCACCAGGAAAAAATGGGTGGGTTGGTAATAATGTCACGGGGCAGATGGGACAAAGCAGGAGACATGGAACCTGGGCCCCTGAACTTCCCCTCAGGCTAAGGGGGTGCCCTGACTCTCCTTAACTTGGGGGTGCACTTGAAGGTAGTGAGGCCCAAGTCCCCGACCTGTCCCTATCTCCTGTTTAGCCCTGAGCTAAACCACCAACCCCCTCCCCAGGAGGTGAGACAGGGAATAAAGTTAACTGCACCCAATAACTCACAAAGGAAAATAAAACAGACACCATGGGGTTAAAGCAACTAAAGCCCAAAACTTAGCTTTGCTCTGCTGCAAATGCTCCAAGCAACAGAGTAAGGATCTGATCAGCATCCAGCAGCAACTCCACTGCTCCAGATAAGCTGAACCCCCTCTCCACCAGGTAGGTCCAGTCTTCACCATGGTTGGATAACAAATGAACAATATTGCCAACAGTGATTTACTGCACATGACGTCCTTTTATAGGAAGGAGTGGGGAGTAGTCATCACCTGTTGGTTAATTCAAACGTGTAGTAACCCCAGCGGCCACCGGGGGCAAAACCAGCACCAAAACAACTACGGTTGTAGTAAACCCCAGCGGCCACCAGTGGAAAAAGGTTTCTATTAGAATCCAAATTCTGCCACGGCTCCAAAAATGGACCGTGACAACAGGATGTTGAGAAGGCCGAACTTTTAAATTCCTATTTTGCATCTGTTTTCTCTCAGAAAGGAACTGTAACATCAACTATTCTTCACTGTCCTATTAAGGGAATAGAAGAATCCAGGATATCTATAAACAGAAAGCTAGTGAGGGAACACTGTTATGATTGGGTCACTGAGGAGGAAAACAAGACCAAACCAAGTCACAGAAAACCAGAGAGGTTGGTAACTAAGTGGATTGCAGACCCCTGATCCTAACCACACAACTAAAAGCAGCCGTGGAGCATACCTACGATGATTCTAGACACCTCGTCACAGCCAGAGGACTAAATAAGCCTAAAGCAAGAAAAGGGGAAATCTAAAACTGCCCCAGAGCAGACCCCAAAGGAATAGACAGCCCCCACACATGTATTGATGGTGAGACAAGATGAAAACACGAACACAGGTAGGAAAATAGGCTGAGCAAACGATGGGGCCCACACAAGCTAGAAAGGACAGGAAAGGAAAGATACTGTCTGCAATCACGCCAAAAAAACCTGCAAAAATGTCCAACACTTCTGATAGCAAAAAATACCTTGAAGTCACTAGACTTCTCTCACTATATCAGCACTCTGGCATATTCTGAGAACAGAGCAAAAAGAGGTCAATCTAATAAGGGACAAAAAGCAAACTGGCACATACAGTGACATAAGAGTGGAAATTCAGCACAGCCCCAGCCGGGGCTGGCTGACCACACAAAAAAACTGAATAGACCAAACCAAATCAAATGTGAACATTAGCAAAGACAACTTAGCTTGAGAAGGCAGGAACTGAGCTGGAAACTAAGACCTCAGGAGGCAGGAAAAAATCACCAGCATGGGAATAGGGAGTCAGCTGTCTTAAATCCAGTCTGAGACTCCAGATGTCCACTCCTCTTCCTCATTATCAGGTGGCAGGTCTCTGTTAATTAGATCAGCTTCACTACCTCCTGCCACCACCAGAGGGAGCCCGGAAAGAGAACTCACAACTCCTCTGTCAGCACAACCAGCTCCCTCACCAGAAACCAGAGGCAGACCAGAAAATGAGTTCACAACAGAACACTTAGCTAACCTAAATTAATTCAAGTCTCCAGGTCCAGATGATTTACACCCCAGAGTACTGAAGGAGATAACAGAAGAAATTTTTGAACCCTTCTCTATAATCTTTGAAAATTTGTGGAGAACAGGAGAAGTCCCAGAAGACTGGAGAAGAGCAAATGTTGTTCCTATCTTCAAAAAGGGGAAGAAGGTGGACCCAGACAACTATAGGCCGGTGAGTCTGACTTCTATACCAGGAAAGATCTTTGAAAAAATTATTAAACAACATGTATGTCACTACCTGGATAAGAATGAAGTGATTAAACAGAGTTAGAATGGGTTTGTAACTAATAAGTCATGTCAGACTAACTTAATTTCCTTCTATGACAGAATCACTGATTGGGTGGATCAGGGAAATGCTGTAGATAGAGTATATCTTGACTTCAGCAAAGCATTTGACAAAGTATCTCACACAATCCTTATTGAAAAAATGACTAATTATGGAATGGACAAGGCAACTGTTAGGTGGATTCATAACTGGCTTAGTGATCGGACCCAAGAGTGGTCAGAAATGGCTGCACATCCAGTTGGAAGAATGTCTCAAGTGGGGTACCACAGGGCTCTGTCCTTGGTCCTGTATTGTTCAACATCTTTATCAATGATTTAGATGAAGGAATTGAGGGTAAACTGATTAAATTTGCTGATGACACAAAGCTAGGAGGGATAGCTAATACTAGAGAAGAGAGAGAGAGGATTCAGAAAGATATAAATAGACTGGAGCAGTGGGCAGCAACTAACATAATCGTTTTTAACAGGGAAAAATGCAAAGTACTACATCTGGGCAATAAAAATGAAAAAAGCATATATAGAATGGGAGGAATAGGGCTAAACAACAGCATATGTGAAATAGACTTGGGTATACTAATAGATCACAGACTGAATATGAGTCAACAGTGTGATGCAGCAGCAAAAAAGGCAAATGCAATTCTAGGATGTATTAACAGAAGCATACAGTCTAGATCATGTGGAGTCATTATTGCCCTCTACTCCTCTTTGGTCAGACCTCATCTGGAATACTGTGTCCAGTTTTGGGAGCCACATTTTAAAAAAGACATCAACAAACTAGAGCAAGTTCAGAAAAGAGCGACCAGAATGGTGACCGGTCTGCAAACCCTGTCTTATGAGGAAAGGTTGCAGGATTTGGGAATGTTTAGCTTGCAGAAGAGAAGACTGAGAGGAGACTTAATAGCTCTCTACAAATATCTCAAGGGCTGTCACATTGTAGAAGGATCATCTTTATTCTCATTTGGGCAAGGAAAGACTAGAAGCAGTGGGATGAAACTGAATGGGAGGAGACACAGATTAGACATTAGAAAACCTTTTTGACAGTTAGAGTGATCAATGAGTGGAACAGGCTGCCACGAGAGGTGGTGAATTTTCCTTCAATAGAAGTCTTCAAACAAAGGCTGGACAAACATCTGTATGGGATGATTTAGCGAATCCTGCTTTGAGCAGGGGGTTTCACCAGATGGCCCAGGAGGTCCCTTCCAACTCTACGATTCTATGATTCTATTGAAGCATGCCAAAATTAAAAAAACATGTTTTTAAAAATATGAAAAAATTAAAAAAATATATAAAAGTTTAAATCACCCCCTTTCGCCCCATTCAACACAACAAAAAAAAATCACACACACATATTAGGTATCGCTGTGTTTTGTACCGCCCGATCTATCAATAAAAAAACGGATTAACCCGATCGTTAAACAGCGTAGCGGGCTAAAAAATCAATACGCCAGAATTACGTTTTATTTGGTCGCCACGACATTGTATTAAAATGCAATAACGGATGATCAAAAGATCATATCTGCACTTAAATGGTATCCTTAAACACATCAGCTCAGCATGCAAAAAATGAGCCCTCACTCAACCTCAGATTATGAAAAATAGAGATGCTATGGGTATAGGAAAATGACCAAAAAAGAAAGGAGACGAAAGACAAGGCTAATAACGGTATGCACATTCATATGTTTAAAAAGTGAAAAAACCTTTATTTCATCATGGACACAATAGCGTTAAAAACATTTAAAATACACAACAAACCAATAGCCTAAAAACCTCCAAAAAGCCCCATAAGCCCAATATATTACCCATGTAATGGGTGAATGTCAGCCCCCTAGCATATATAATAGGAAAATACATGTATTATGAAATCATGCTGATATATAAACCTGAGGGTACAAGTGCAAACAAAGTAGGTAATAATGCATGCAAGATTCAGCTAGTAAACACCATTAGCCATAGCAGCAATATGAGCAATATATATATAAAAAGGCTCCTAATGCACCAAAGCATATATATGCCCACAAGAGAGTCACCATAAAATAATTGCATCAATGCAAATAGCACCAAAGAATGGACGTAAACTGGCTAAAAGTGCCATAATAAGATTAGAGCATGATCACCCAAAGTCGGGAAACACAACAAGGTATATGGGCAGCAAATAAATCCTATGTCACTTCCCCTAACAAAGCCGCTTTGCAGCGGCGATATGCGTGGGGCCTTTTCCCACCTTCTGTTCTTGGGGGTGGAAAAAAATTTTCAATTCCTCAAAAAGGATAGGTTTAGACAGAAGATGGAATAACTTTACTAATGGGGAACAATAATTAAATGAATGATACAAAGTAAATTGCATTGTTAAGACCTAGCAGCTTAACACTTTTTAACCAAAATATCTAATGGACCTACTTATATTTTTGGAATATTTCAGAGTAATTCCTGATCAGTTGTTATATTTAAAACGGCGAAATGCATCGATACTGAGGCATTAATTGTATGAGATAAAGTTAGATCACTTTTGAAAGATTTGAAATACTTAGGGTTATTATATGTTTGTCTTGTCATTTTTTGACATAACACCAAGATTTGAGTTACCAAAGTGAACTTTTGTAGTGTGGGAGCCCGGCTTTATCTGCGGGGGGCCCCTGACTGGCCATCTAAGGTATTGAGGCAATAATTTGCCCGGCCTTTTTTCCCTGGTGCGCAACTGCATGGGTTAATAGGTTTTTGCCTTACCTGCAGGATAGATGCCAGTGGGAGGGGCAACACCCAGATACGGGGTTTCCCTTTCAGGGGTTATAAAAAGGGGCAGGGTAAGCTGTCCGGCCTCTTTGGACTGCAGGAACGCAAGAGCTGCCATCCTCCCTCCCTCTTATGGTTGTTTCAGTTAAAGGAGTTGATGTTCTTAGTATTTGTTTTTCAATGAGTGATGCAAGTCGCAGCAGTTGGCGTAAAAAAGAGCAAGACTGGGTAACATGTGCCGGGAGTCCGGTGACATATCCCCACCTTTTCAGATGGTGAGCATGGAGAGCTGCGACCTTACCCCTCCAACTATGTGATAAAAGAAGAGAGTTGTTATATTTGGTTACTCTCCAATAAAGTGGTGTTTTTGTTTGAATTAATGGTGTTTAGTGCTTTGTTTGCGCCGGGAGAAAAAAGGGGGCAGGTTGGTAATGCATGGGCAGTCTATGTTCTTCTTTTGGTTATTTAAAAACATTTTAATAAAGTTAAGTTTTACTATTCCTTTCAGTGAGTCCAACTGCAACCATTGGCTAATAAAAGTTTATTGACATCCATGATTAATGCTTATTTTGAAACAATTACTGCATGCTTTATACTTCAAGTAAGGCAGCATAGTATAATGGTTAACAGTTATGTTGCAAAGATATCTTATGCCGTAGTCCGAAAGGGACTATCACCAAGGTTCTGTCTGAATCCTTTTTTGGGCCATTGCAAGGTGTATAAATGTGAATTCTGTCTTACATGTGCTACTTAGTGAATCCAATAAAGACCATAAAGGTAGCGCAAATAGAATAGAACCTCAAAATACAAGCGATTAGAAGTGAGCATGTACTTGGAGTTTTAGTACGGCTGTGGTTTAGAAATAGTTCACAAGCAAACTATATACAGGGTGGGCCATTTATATGGATACATCTAAATAAAATGGGAATGGTTGGTGATATCAACTTCCTGTTTGTGACAGTGTTTAGACATATTTTAGTTATTTGAATTGTGTCAAGTGTGGGAGAAGAGGGGGGCATTGACAATCCAATACAATGGGCAGCATTTTATAAGTGGTCATAAACTTGTAAATAACTGATGAAAGAATAAAGTTACATAAAAACCAAACACACCACTGTTTTTCTTGTGAAATTCTCAATAAGTTTGATGTGTCACATGACCCTCTTCCCATTGAAAAAAATAAAGTTGGATTCAAAATGGCCACCTTCAAAAAGGCCACCATGGTCACCACCCATCTTGAAAAGTCTCCCCTCTCCCATATACTAATGTGCCACAAACAGGAAGTTGATATCATCAACTATTCCCATTTTATTTAGGTGTATTTATATAAATGGCCCACCCTGTAGAATGACTTAAATGGTGGTCCAAATATTGTTGACATTTTTGTGGGCATCAAAGATTTCCTCTTTCGTCTTTACTAATTTATGAAACATTAAAGTTACATCTGAAATGTTCTCAGCCACAGGCTGTACATTACATTATTCCTATCCCTTTTCTGTCCATTCTTGCTAAGTCATAAACTGGAAGCAAACTAAATCTGATATGTTCTAATTCCGCACAAGCCTGAAATCTATTACAGCAAACATATTGAGTAGATCCACATGAAAAGTCAATAAATGTAATTGTAGTCTGAAAAGCAAGTAAAATGTCAGCCACTGAAAACTTGGTTTGAAGAAAGCCATGATTGGGTGACAAACAGAGAGGGTTGCACTACATTTGGAAAAGACAAAAAAAACAAAAAAGATGGAGAGGTGTGTATTTTCCTTAAATCCAACTTAAGACTTGTGCTCAATGATGACATTGGATGGAGATGCGACAATGTAGAGTCACTATGAGTAAGTGTACATGAGGATGGCAATAATGGAAAGCTGCAAATTTGAGTTTGCTACAAGCCTCCTAATATAGAGGGTGAAAAGCTGCAATAAATTGAAAAGGAGGCAAATAATAATAGGGTAAAATATATATAATGTACCAATGGCGCTAATGTGCAGGGTCAATTCAGCAGCGAGTAAAAAACCCCCACACACCACCAGGGGTGAAAATGAACAATTTAAACAAGATGATACTCGCGCTGTGAATCAATAGAGAATAAAAATATAGATATACATATATATAGTTACCTGTAGGATCAAGACAATAAACTCATAAGCATTAAATACTGGAAGAAACTGTGCACAGTCACGTGATGTCTGATAACGAGAGTGCTGCTTGAGCCAAAATTCCAACTAGTTTCGGAATAGCACGGATTCCGAAACTAGTTGGAATTTTGGCTCATGCAGCACTCTCGTTATCAGACATCACATGACTGTGCGTGTCACATGATCTGGATTATCATCGTAGGTCCTGACGGACTCACACCACGCTGACCGCAGGTGTCTACAATCTATAATGCGGCTGGTATGCTGACCGCCGTTGGACTGTGCCTACTTTGGTGAGCGATCATTTATGCTCTTTTCCCTGCTCTCACGCTATTCACACGGGATCTATCACTGTTGGAGAACTTTCGGACGTTTGTCTGCACCCGGAGTCTGTTACCGGCCGGAACAGAGCTCGGTGAGTTATTTGGTTTTTTACTGATTGAGAGACTCCCTAAACGATTAGCAAGTATACGCCGCTGGCTTCTACTGCTTAAAAGTCCGCTCACAGCGGTGAATCTACTGCTTAAAAGTCTGTTCACATTAGTGAACCACCGGGCGTTTCCCACTGCACTCCTATTCAGAGGTAATAGTCACAGTGGGGGTATGTGTAAGTTACAATTATAGCACTTCATGTTTCCCCCAGTATGCTTTTGGTTTTATTTATGTCTGCATAGGTATATGGTAGGTGTTTCTAATTAACTTTAGAACCTAATACCGACCATGTACTTAGTCACTAGAGCCTAACCCGGACACTTGATCTTGCATTTTAGTTTTAAAACCTATGTTTTGTTCTCCCTTTTTTGTAGTTTGATCCATCAATATTCAGTTTCTTCCAGCATTTAATGCTTATGAGTTTATTGTCTTGATCCTACAGGTAACTATATATATGTATATCTATATTTTTATTCTCTATTGATTCACAGCGCGAGTATCATTTTGTTTACATAATAATAGGCTCCTTATTATGGGGATTGTAGCTATCCAGACATTCAATTGGAAATAGAATCTCCTGGTTGTGCTAAAAACTGTAATTTCTTTTCCTCAGTTCAGGACAATTAGGCTAGGTTCACATGAGTGTTTGAGTCTGCAGCGTGGTGCTGCGGACTTCTTTCCTTAAAGCTCCGCCTACTTCTGCATGGCTCCGCCTACTTCCACATGCGTCCTGCGTACCTATCTTTAAACATTGGGTATGCAGGGACATGCATTGTATGCGGATGCGTCCACATGCGGCGTTTTGACGTGCCTGCTGAATGCAAGAAAATGCAACATGTTGCATTCGGAGGGCACTTCAAAACGCCACAGGCGGATGCATCCGTACACAACGCATGTCCCTGCATACTCAATGTTAAAGATAGGTACGCAGGACACATGCAGAAGTAGGAGGAGCTTAAGGAAAGTAGTCTTAGCACCACTCTGCAAATTCAAATGCTAATGTGATCCTGGCCTTACCTCTCTCAGCTGGTAGATGAACCAACCAGGGGTGATAATCTGATGGATCTTGTTCTGTCAAATAGACCAGATACAACATCAGATCTGAGAGCATTTTGGATACAGTGATCATAATATGGTAAGTTTCAACGTAATATTCGATAAAACATTTCAAAGGACATGGAAAAACTTGGAACTTTACGAAAGCTGCTTTCGACAAATTAAGGGAAGTGCTTAATCGTGTAGACAGGGACAATGTCATGGTAACTGGGGATATTGAGCATAAATGAGGCATGTTTAACCCTTTCACGACATGCGTTTTATATGTATGATTTATGTCGGGTGTTCCCCTTTGATGTGGGCTCCGGCTCTGAGCCCACATCTTTTCTGGCAAAAGTCAACTGATTTCAACAGTTGACATGTGTTCCTAACAGCATAAAAAGAACTTTTTTAATAACTTAGCTTCTACTTGTTAAGTGGCCACAGAGTGAATGCATTGTGTTCTTGCTTGGTTTGGCTTGGTTTTTTGTTCTTTGTACATTTTGTTTCTATAGCTTCCCATGGGCAGGTGTTTGAACAGTTGGGACCTCTACTCTACCCTTATCTATTTTTCTGTCTGCTGATGCATAAGGAGATGAACAAGAGTTCGGTTTAGCCCTGATTGGGGTACATTTTGTCATGGTGGGATGGCTTTTACTTTTTTTATCAAAACAATGATAACTAAACACCCTATGTTATTTACATGTACTATTACCATTTATTTACTACAGGGTATTTCCTCATTTTGTCTTTATCTTAGGTTCTACTTGTTAAAAAGCCACAGTGTGAATGCACAGTAATGAAGTGCACTTAAATCAACAGATTATTTTTGCAAATATAAATATGTAGAATATTTTGTCATGACAATGTTTAAACTTAGCAGCAATTCTAATAACTAAAATATACCTAAACACTGTTGTGCATATATAAATAGATCCATAAATTGCACTACAAAATTTGGTCCTCACTCAGTGACAACAATTTTTTGCTTGTCTCTTGTACTCATGCATCGGATCATCTCTTACAATTGTCAACCAGTAATCTGCAATAATTGATGGATTCCATTTTCCTTGATCTATTTTGTCCATAGCCGCAATATCTTGATGAAATCTCCCAAGCTTGTCACTCATTCTAAAATGCTGTAGATAAGCCCCCAATCTAACCTGAAAGAGAAGAAAACCAAGTTTTATTATACTCACCTGGGGCGATCCGGTCCGATGGACGTTGTAGGTCCGGGTCCGGCGCATCCCATCTTCATATGATGTTGTTATCTTCCTTGCTTCATGTCATGGCTCCTGCACAGGTGTATTGATCTGCCCTGTTGAGGGCAGAGCCAAGTACTGCTGTGCGCAGGTGCCGGGAAAGGTCAGAGAGGTACTTGGCTCTATGACTATCCCACTCACATTAAAAGCAGCAGTACTTTGTGTATCCACCCTGGAGACCAAGCAAAATGTCACCCATCTTTAAGTCTCCACAGAGGGGCACAAATGATGGTCATAGTTTAGGCATCTCAACAGCTGTTTCATGTCGTCGCAGGTTTCTTTCATATGGCTCCATAACCAGCTGGAATTGAAGGTAGCGCATTGCCATTATGCAGCAAGACAGCTTTTAGGCCTGTTAGGCCTAATTGATGATGAGCCCACATTCCTCTGCATTATGACTTATCTTCAGAGCTTCCATTAAACCGTTGATGTTGTTGCATGCCGCAAGATCACCTTCCATGAAGAAATATTGGACAAGATCTGTATCACGGTTGCTGAACAAAGAAATCTGAACATCACGCGCGAGCAGATCCAAATCTCTAAGGCTGGTTTCACATTGGCGTTTCACAGACCTGAGTCGGTCTGCGCACGGCCGCCGCTAAGCTCCGCCCCTGCTTTGCCTCCTCCGGTTAGCTCCGCCTATGGGCACATGACACCGCATGCTACCTGCGTCCCCTATCTTTAGCACTGGGGACGCAGACCGTATGCAGGTATGCATTTGCCGGCGCATGCATCCTTTTGACAGTGCGCCGAGCGCACCAAAATGCAACAGGTTGCATTTGGCGCTGGTCGGCGCACCGTCAAAAGGACGCATGCGCCGGCAAACGCATACCTGTGCATGGCCTGCATCCCCAGTGCTAAAGATAGGTGACGCAGGTCGCATGCAGAGTCATGCGCCCATAGGCGGAGCTAACCAGAGGAGACGCAGCAGGGGGCAGAGCTCAGCGGCGGCCGTGCGCAGACCGACGCAGGTCTGTGAAACGCCAATGTGAAACCAGCCTTACAAGATCATTCAATTCACTTTCTGTTATAAGACGTGGTTCGGTTGCTGACAAAAAGTCTGGGTCATGAGTGGAAGATGTTTCATGACACCAAGCACCCTCTTCTTCCTCACTTGACTCGAAGGAAAATGTTTCTGGTGCTTTTGGAACCAGCAGTTCTTCTGTATGTCATACTGAGCGTATTGCAAATGGAATGTTTGGATACTGTAAAGTTCACTGCCTCTCCCTTGAAGCTTCTTTCCTAATGGGGGGCACCAAGCAGAAACAGCAATTGGTAGTGTGATTGTTTGGCTCTCTACAGTTCATTAGGCATGTAAAAGTTGTAGATTGTCTCTTCACATGCAACCACTGTTAATATGTGATGCATATCTACTGCAGCATAGGTATGGGGCCCAACTCTTGTCCTGATCTCCTACTCTGCATGCCAAAATACAGGTTTTAGGCTTTCCTTCTCCGCATATGTAGCAAAAGCTACGTAATGCAAGAACAAGGCATATCAGAAAAACATGCTAAGAAATCCTAAAACTGTATACCTTACACTGCGAGCATTTATAATAGTAAGTGATGCAAATGTAATTCCATCACTGGAGCTGAGTTGGTATTTTTTGAATGGTCACCCTAAGATGATAGAATACTGAAGGCTCAACAGATTAAACAAATGATACAATAGACTAGCTGCTAACTATGCAGCAATGATGATGAAATTATGAAACAACATTTTTCTACAAGAGTTCACGAAATGTGTCATAAGTAATTCCAACTTCCTCTGGATCTTGAAAATTAGAGACAATTAGCAAATTTGAGCATCAAATTCATTTTCAGAATCACAAAATTAGTTAAAGAGGTTATGCGCTAATTTTACTCTACTACTTAGGGTAGATCATCAATGTCTGATTGGCCAGGATATGACACCTGGCACCCTCGCCGATCAGCTGCTATCAGTGTTGGTGGTGGCCACCTGCCGGAAGTGCTCACTTGCCAAGCTGCCTTGTCTTCTGGTAGTGGCCGAGGCTTGGTACTGCACACCTGCCCCCTATTCAAAATAATAGGAGATGGATGAGAAGAACCCTGCGGCAGCCACTATCAGAAGACGGAGCAGTTCGGCAAGTGAGTACTTGTGGCCGCCGACACAGATAACAGTTGATCAATGTGGGTGCTGAGTTCCGGACCCTGGCCGATCAGACATTGATGACCTATCCTATGATGTAGTGGACCACCTATTAAAGTTCAACTGTTTTAGTCTCTGAACCAATTTGGCCGCAGAACAGTGTTATATAGGGTGACACATAGTTTTGTCAGAATACTGTTGGGTGGATGTGAGAATGTATGAATTCATGTTATTCAGTTCAACCAATGATCTTTTTTTGCTTGGACTTTTCTTGTGTTCTTCTTGTCTTGTTTTTTAAAATGAAAGAAATTAATAGAGATGAATTTTTGTTTTTTTGCGGTGGGTCTCACTGATACTGATTTTATGCAAAGATTTTATGTCTGTAAAAATGTATACATTATATTTATTAGTTCATCTCTCATTGAGATCACTGCAGGATGTTTCCACGGAAACACAATACCATGGATACACTCTTTATTGGACATGACTAAGTCCTTCGATTCCGGATAGCAGCTCACAGTGATTGCAGGCACATGGGAATACGTGCCCTTAGAAAAAGCATGAAGAGTACTGATTAGACCACTTTCTGCCTATTTGCCTGTTTAAATTCACAAGATTAATTTAAAACTTTTGTTTTTGTAATGGAGGAGGCTCTGACTGTCATTAAAGAAACTATTGGTCTGCTTCTTAATGAAGGCCAGCATCCTCCCCCAACCCCACCAGAGCTGCATCAAGAGCTTTTCACTCAGTCAACCAAATCCTGCTCTGTTCTTCATAAGCAACAAATACTCTGACTCAACTGCAAATCGGTGTCCAGCTTGACTCATATCCCTGATTATGTTGTAAGGATTACTTAAGGTTCATTGACCGAAAAGGCATCTATAGAAGTAGCACAGGTTAACATGACTCATGATGCACCATCTTGATAACTTGTCACACATGGTTATCTCACTTGAGAATGAAAGAGGTTGTCAACTACTAGGACAGCCCCTTCTCAATCTGAATGTTTACCTTTGTTAAAATAAAAACACTTATACTCATCTCCTGTGCCGCTGCTGTTCCAGCTGTGTCGGCACTCGGGCTCACGTGCAGGTGTCATGTTAAACGAGCCTTGCACCCAATCAGCACTGGTGTCACTGTCCAAGCCTTCGGACATATTGAACATCAAGAGCAAGTCAGATAGCAGCTAGCTTCAGCCCTCAATTCCTGTTGATGTTTGATTCACCTGAAGACGGGAACAGAGGCATCAGCACTGATTGGGCACAGGACTCGTATGACGTAACAACCTCATGTGAGCCCCAGGATTAAGAGTACCAACACCACTGTGATGGTGCCAGCACCAGCGGTGAACATAAGTGTTTTTATTTTAACGGAGGCAAACATTCAGATTGAGAAAAGTTTTCCTACTAGCAGACAATCCCTTTCGGACTCTTAAGTGAGATAACCATGTGTGCCCTACATGCACCTTAATAGATGTCACTACTGAGATAATATTTTTCACTTTGTGAGCTATTTTACATGTTATTACCCCATAGAACATTGCCTGTAAGGCAACACACACAACTAGTCTGCTCAATTTTGGCCAGACCCCCTCATGAAATAAAAGCTGCATTAAGAACATAACATAACATTCAGCCATTTAATTCTTGCTTTGAGCTGGTGCTCCAGATACCCCAAAATAGGTTTCTATAGATAGGTATCTGGCTTGTATATTTTTTGCCAAATATTGGTTAGCCTCCATAAGGGAGAGATAGTTTTCTTCCCTCTAGCAGAGAGCTAATTTGCAAGATGTATATTCATCATACTTCTGCACTGTATTTGTTTTTCATAGTTGATATGCCTCTATTTAGTAAAGTCACAGAAGTCATAATTTCTATGGGAAGCATTTAATTTGGCTGGATGAGAGGCTTTTGACAGGGTGACTAAAGGGGGTTTTACACATAGCGATCTTGCTAGCAATATCGCTAAAATGTCACTGATTTTGTGACGTTATAGTGATATCGCTAGCGATATCGCTGTGTGTGATACTTACCTCCGACCGGCTCCCCCGCTGTCCATCGCTGATCGCGCGAGATCGGACGGCTCCATTCCTCGTCGTCATCTTCCTGCTGGGCTTCCTGCTGTGTGAGACGAGCGACGCGTGGAGGCGGGCGGGAGGACGTCAGGATCGCTGTGTGTGAAAGGTGAGTATCGTCCACTGCGTCGCTGCTGCATCGCTGTGAGATCTTCCTGTGTGGAAGCTCACTAGCGATCATTTAGCGATGCACCAGCGATCCTGACCGGGTCGGATCGCTGGTCGGATCGCTGGTGCATCGCTAAATGTAAAAGGGCCTTAAGAAGTAAAATAACATTATCTCTAAGATCTCCCATCAAAAGCCTATCACCCAGCCAGAAAATCCTTTCTTTCTTTTTGCACTAATAAATGAAAAAAAAATGCCTGAAACAGCAGTTTGCTTTGGCTTTATATCCTAAGGCCCCCCCATCACACATCCCGACAACGATATGACCTTGTCAGGATCGCTGGTGTGTCGCTACATGATCGCTGGTGAGCTGCCAACCAGGCAGATCTCACCCGCGATGAGGACCAGCGACGACGCAGGTAACAAGCGAGGGCGTCAAATAGTTACCCGCAGTGTACCTTAGATAACAGCGTGCTGTACCTTGGTTACCAGCTCCCTGCACCAGCGCGCTGGTATCTAAAGTACACTGCAGGTTTCTAAGCGCCGCACGGCACTTAGAAACCCACTGTTTACCTTGGTTACCAGCTCCAGCTCGCTGATCGCTGGTCTCCCACCTGCCACACGCAGTGATGCGTGCAGGCCAGCGGGAGACCAACGATAAAAAAAATGTCCAGGGCTTTCCAGAATGATCAGCGATACCCGGCGGTCGCTCATACCTGTCACACACAGAGATATCGCTGCTGAGATCGCTGTGTGTGACGGGGGTTTTAGACATGTAACAAGACTTTTCAAGGGATTGATATTGACTTATAGAATTGCTACTTCCAATAAGTGGTACTAGAGATTCAGCTAAGACTCTAAATAGATACTTCCTTGACACAACCTGCAAGAAGAATGTTACCCCTTAGACTAAGATGTTGAAGTCCCAGCGATGATGTCAATAAGCTAGACACGTCAGGTTTAGGGTGTTTCCTGTCCTCGTACCACACTACGATTTGCATATTCATGATGCTAAGAGCAGTACAGAGTCTAGTCCCTTGTGGATCTGGTCTGCTAAACATGTATGTGTAATAATTTATAAATCTGTTCGAGCAATATTGTGCATGAAAATCATTTTCTTTTCTTGGACATGTCATCATTCCAATAGTTAACTTGTTTCTGAAATAACTAGGCACACCATATCCATAGCAACAGACTGTGAAAGAAATGCGTGCTGACGACTGTACTCCGCAAAGCCAAGCAAATCCTAATAGAAATAGCAATGGGATAGAAGGTAAAATTCTAGAATGTTTATCTAAATTAGACAAGTTGGTGCATGGACAATTACTCAGCTATTCAATATAGCTCAGGACAACAATAATATAATTATGGGTGGTTGTTTTTAATAGCCAAGAAAATTCAATACTGTATATTTATATTACATACATACACATTACACAGTAAGTACAAATGACTTTCAAATGCATAAAGAGCATTTATTACTGCAAATTAAGATTCTTAGAGGTAGTGACATTGTGAAATAATGGGATTATAGTGTGTTCTAGAGACATATATCAAGCTGTTTATGATATGATACTTTTAAGGGAATCTGTCACATGAAAAAACACTATTAACTTGTAGATATGGGGTTAATCTGCAGGTTAATAGCATTCTGACCCGCAGTTAGAGCCCCACTGTCAGGAAGAAATTCATCTTATTCCTACTGGTAACGTTCCGGTTTCAGTCATGATGGTGTCTGTGCGGGATCAGTCACTGCTGTATATAGAGAGCTGAGGTTGTAACTGCACTTACAGAACTGACTGACAGCAGTTCATCATTAGAGCTGGCTGTCAGTCAGTGCCATCATCATTAGAGCCGGCTGTCAGTCAGTGCCATGGGTGCGGTTACAGATGTTGCTATATCTACACAGAACGGTATTTGAAACCATGCTGGCTCCGCCCCATATCTGAAACCAAATGTTACCGGGAGAAAGAAAGTTCATTTCTTTCCAGCAGCAGGTCTCTAATTGCAGGTGCCAGGCAGGGTCTCAATGCTATTAACTTGCAGATTAATCCCATATCTGCAAGTTACATAGATTGAAAATAGACCTAGGTCCATCAAGTTCAATCTTCACCAATTGTACATTTTGTCACTTAGTTAACTATAACCCACAATGTTGTGTAAACTGAGGAAATCATTCAGAGCCCTATTTAACCTCTTCACGACATGCGCCGGACTAGTACAGTGCATGTCATGTCTCCCTCTTTGATGTGGGCTCTTTCGATGAGCACACATCCTTTCTGGCACATGTCAGCTGTTTTGAACAGGTGACATGTGCCAGGATCAGACATGGGTGGAATAAAACAACAACAAAAAAAAATCAAACATACACATATGTGGTGTAGCCGCGCTCAGAATCGCCCGATCTAGCAATATAAAAAAAAATTAACATGATCACTAAACGGCGTAACGAGAAAAAAAGTCAAAATGCTAGAAAACTTTTTTTGGGGTCGTAGCAACATTGCATTAAAATGCAATTACAAACTCATAATGACCTGGAGAATCATAGTGGCAGGTCAGTTTTAGCATTTGGCGAACATGGTAAAAAAAAATAAACAAAAAAAAACAATTTCCCCTCACTTGGAATTTTTTTCTCATTTTTGAGTACACAATATGGTGGTTTTGTTCAAAAGTACAACTTGTCCCGCAAAAAACAAGCCCTCATACGGCCATATTGACTGAAAAATAAAAAAGTTATGGCTCTGGGAAGAAAGGGAGTGAAAAGCAGAAATGCAAAAATGAAAAAGGGCTCCGTCATGAAGGGGCTAAAAGCTGTTATAGTGTCTGCCGTTACTATGTATTGTGGTCGGCCATTCCACAGTCAGACTGCTTTAACTGTAGAGAACCCTAATAGCAATTTTTTAAGTCACAGGTTCGATAATGACTTGTAGGATTGCTGCTTCTAACAGGTGGAGCTGTAGAGTTCAAGTCATCTTCCTCTCTGAAGAGGCAATTTGCATAATAAATTTCCCAGAGGAGCATTGCATGGTGAAATAAGCCTCCTTATGTTGGCATGCCAGAGCCGGTATGATACTAGTCTCCAAAAGGAGAAAAGTTACCTCTTACACCCCAGTCCAGAGCCTCTCACCAAGCTTAATCAGTTCTCATGCATTGCACTGATGTGGGGCAGTACCCTGAAAAACCATGTCTGCAAATTGAGATTCTGATATATCTTTTATCCTAAGTCATATTGCAAGACTCATTAAACAGTTGATAATGACTTGTAGTATTACTACTTATCAGAGGTGGTGCTATAGAGTTCAAGTCCTCTTCCAATCTGAAGAGGCAATTTGCATATTGGAATTATATACATGCATAAGTGGTGAGTCCCCACTATTGGCAGTTGTCAGGGGTTGCTTACCACAATACTTTTTCTGGTGAAAATGCAATAACAACATTGACCTCCAGGTGTTACAACCAGCTATTGCAGTTTAAGCAGCTGTCAATTTTAAATCTTTAAATGTATAACCAATATGTGGAAGAAAACAACTGTTTGGGTGCACGACATGGGAAGGAGCGCCATTTGACTTTTTGAATATAAAATTTACTGGAATAACTAGCGGATGCCATGTCACTTTTGATGTGCCTAAACAGTGGAAACCCCAAACAAGTGACACCATTTTGGAAACTAGACCCATTAGGGAACTTATCTAGATATGTATTGAGCACCTTGAACCCACACGTGCTTCACAGAAGTTTATAATGTAGAACCATGAAAATTTAAAAACATCATATTTTTCTCAGATAAATCTTTTAGCTCCATATTTTGCATTTGCATAAGGGTAAAAGGAGAAATTGCTCCTTACAATTTGTTGTATAATTTCTCCTGAATGCACAGATACCTAATATGTGGAGGAAAACAACTGTTTGGGTGAACGGTAGGGCTTGGAAGTGAAGGAGCGCCATTTGACTTTTTGAATGTAAAATTTACTGGAACAATTAGGGGATGCCATGTCATGTTTGGAGAGACCCTGATGCACCTTAACTGTGGAAACCTCCAACAAGTGACACCATTTTGGAAACAAGACCCCTTAGGGAACTTATCTAGAAGTGTATTGAGCACCTTGAACCCACAGGTGCTTGACAGAAGTTTATAACACTAAGCCATGAAAATAAAAAATCATATTTTTCCAGCAAAAATATTTTTTAGCTCCAAATGTTGTGTTTTCACAAGGACAACAGGAGAAAATGGACCCCAAAAATTGTTTTGCAATTTCTCATGAGTTCACTGATATCCTATATGTGGTCAAAAACTACTTTTGAGGCACGGTGCAAAGCTCAGAAGGGAAGTAGCGGCATATTACAGTGCAGATTTTGCTGCACTGGTTTGAGAGTGCCATGTCACATTGGCAGAGCCCCTGAGGTGATAGAACAGCAGAACCCCCGATTAAGTGACACTATTTTACAAGCTAAACCTCTCAATGAATTAATCTAGGGGTGCAGTGATTATATTAACACCAAAGGTGAGTCTCAGAATTTTATACCATTGGGTAGTGAAGAAAATATTTTTTACATTTTTACTACCAAAATTGTGTTAGCCCCAAACTTTACATTTTCATACTGGGAAAATGGTAAATATGGCACCAAAATTTGTCCCACAATTTCTGCTGAATGTAGAAATGCCCCATACGTGGCTGTACAGTACTGCTTAGCCATACAGAGAAACTCAGGAGGGATGGAGCGCTATTTGCCTCCTGGTGCACAGATTTTCCTAGAATAGTTTGCGGAGTCCATATACAGAGCCCCTAAATGTAGAAAAGCAGAATCCCCCTCAAATGACCCCATTTTGGAAATTATACCCCTTTGGGAATTTATCTACAGATGTAGTGACGATTTTGACTGCATGGGTGTTTTCTAGAAACAAGCAGCAGTGAATGTTGCTGAGTGAAAATTTCAAACTGCCATTGCAGTGACCAGTACATTATGACTAGCTTGTGCTTCTGGAGACACGCACCTGTAAACTAGGTGGGCTCTCATCACTACAGAAATGCCAAACATGTGGGCACTAAATGTGGTTTAGGTGCACTGGGGCTCGGAAGGGAAGGGGGGCATTTGGATTTTAGAGCGGAGAATTTGCTGAACTTCTTTTGGAGGGTGAGCAGCCATTTTGCTTTTCCAGAGCCTTTGTGGTTCCAGTAACATGGAAGCCCTCTATGTTTCTTTTAACAGATGACAGACCAGAATGAGGGATTGCATTTTTGTAGATTGAGTTTAAGATTTTATTGGGAATATTTTACATAACATTTATGATCATATTTATCCGGCGCTGTACGCTGAGCACTTACATCGGGGTTTTCATCTAAATCTCCAAGTGGCATGATTCAGATGAAACCCCCCATGGAACCAATCACCATAATGAGGCAGCAAAGTTACTCTGGACTCCGTCTGGCCTCTGTTCATCGGTGTCCTTCTTTTCAAAAGAGCACAAAACTGTGGTCGATGGCACTTTTATGCAAATCTTAAAAGACAGACACTGCAGGATCACAGGTCCTATAGCGTCCACAGTGCCACCATCTGCCTCAATATAGGGAATCTTCTGCCATAGGTTCCACCTGAATCATGTATTTCAGAGATTTACACAGAAACCCGGGTGTAAGCGCTCAGCACAGAGCAAAGGATAAATGTGCGCCAAGCCTTACTGCAATCTTTAGAAGGAAGAATTAAAAAATCAGCAGCAGGTGAAGAACTGGTTTTATTTTTTATGCCATTCCTTGTGCGGTAGAAGTGATTAGGCGACTTTATTCTTCGGGTCAGTGTGATTACAGCAATACCAGATTTATATTGGGTTTTTATATTTGGCATCTGTCACACATTAAAACATGCTTTGTATTGCGAAAACTAGTTTTTGCATCACCCCACTTTTAGAGCTATAATTTTTCTATTTTTTGACACACAGAGTCATGTGAGGTCTTGTTTTTTGCGGGACGAGTTGACGTTTTTATTGGTACCATTTTCGAGCACATTTTTGATTGCCTTCTATTCCGATTTTTGGGAGACAGAATGAACAAAAACCAGCAATTCAGGAATTGCTTTCTGTGTTTTTTTTATACCGTTATGCATGTGGTAAAATTAGTAAGACAACTTTATTCTTCGGGTCAGTACGATAACAGCGATACCCAATTTATATTTTTTTTATCTTTTGATGCCTTTACACAATAAAACTATTTTATAGAAAAAATTATTTTTACATCGCTTTATTCTGAGAGCTATAACTCTTTTATTTTTCTGCTGATGACTGCTTGTTTTTTGAAGGACAAGATGACGTTTTCAGTTGTGCCATTTTTATTTACATTCATCTTTTCGATCGTGTTTTATCGCATTTTTTGTTTGGAGGTATGATGATAAAGCATTGTTTTTTTACCCCGTTTTTTATTTATTTTTTACGTTGCTCTCTGAAGTGGTTAACTAATGGGACAGTTTTATAGAGCAGTCATTACTGATGCGGTGATACCAAATATGTGTACTTTTATTGTTTATTTGTTTATTTACATAAATAGATGTATTTATTGGAAAATTATTTGATTTTTTCTTTATTTTGGCATTTTTAAAAAAATATTTTTACACTTTTTATTTTTTTTACTTTTTTATATTGTCCCATTTTGGGACATCACTGTATGGTGTCAGATCGCTGATCTGATGCTCTGCACTGCAGAGTATCAGAGTATCACATCAGCATCTGACAGGCAGGGAAGGCACATCCTTCCCTGCAGGACCCTGATGAACCCCGTGGGTATCTTGCAGCCGAGGGTCTCCATGGAGATCATCAGGATGTGTTCGCATCATTCCTTGCGCGATGCTCATATATGCAGCTGTCACTACTGAAAGCAGCATAGATAGGTTAAATGCCCACGATCGATGCTAGAACCCATCGTAGGTGTTGCTGTGTGGTATCAGCTCTCACACAGAGCTTACCCCAGCACCCATCACTGTGGCGCTCAGCGTGAGGCTGCGCGATCGGCGCACCACACCTGTACTGCTGTTTGTGAGAACGCAGCTCCCACAGAGCAGTACACATACAGCGCATGTCAGGAAGGTTTTTAATGAGCTGTTCAGGACTATGTATCGGACACTGACCTGCATGAGATGCTGTCTCCAGAGCTGACATTTAACAAAAGGGGAGTTTCCATTGTGAAGTGTAATGGTCGCTCCGCTCTCTGCTCTCCAGATCTCACTTGTGTTGGACCAGGGCTCACAGACCAGCCAGTCACAACAATGATAAGCTACTGGTGCTAAAACAATCATCATAGGCAAACAAAACCTCAGAGCTTGATAAGGGATGCATTGCTGAAATCTGTTTTTAACCCCTACCTCATGGAGTCTTCAGATTACATAGCAAAAACCTGGTGACAGATTCTCTTTAAAGAACTTATAGAATACAGGTTATTGTAACATATCTGTGTTCTGCTGATGGCTCCTGCAGAAGATAGAGCAGGATTGGATTTCTCTGCAGCCTGGAAGATTAAACCAGAAGTCATCAAAACAATAATCATAAATTGTTTAAAAAAAAGCTGCAGTATCCTAATTTGACAGGCATTGTGACTTTTAAGCTGAGGTCGAGTAAATGCTTAAAATTGCGAGAAACTAAGATTTAAGATTTTCCTCTGCAATTATCACTCCTATCATTATACTTTCCTGCTAGGTGAATGAGTAAATGCAATGTAGTTGTAAAACATTATTCTTGCATCCATGGAAACTGCAGAACAATCTGACTTAATACTCATTTTGAACTCCTGAATATTTCATAACTAGAAATTAAAAAGTAGAAAAAATAAATAAATAAAATTTTACTTCTTGCTGTGCCCATCACTTGGGATAATGATGCACTTCTTCTGTTTTGTTTTAGATGTTAATGTGCTGAAATATTCAAAGACTGGACTTGTTCCATAATTCATTAAAGAACATGACAGATCTCCTAAGAGAATAGATTTTTGTTTTCAATATGACATGTCACCAGATTTGGAAAACGGACACCACTAGCTTCTAAATATGGGTTTACTTTCTAATTTCACACACAATGATCAACTTCATAGGACAATGGTCAGTGCTCAGTAAAGTATACCATATTTAATAAACCAAAAACTCACTGAAAACTCATGCAAACGTAAGGATAACATACGCGCTCCATGTAGACTATGCTTTTTGTAATATTACATTTTGTCAAAATGCCATTTTCCAAGTAATATGCATAAACCTGTTTTTCTAAAGCTTAATGTGTCAGTTATAAAGAAGTGTAGGATAAGCTTTTGACTTAGTGTTCTGCAAATATGCCTATAACTTACTAGCATCTCAGCACCTGCAAAAATCCTGAGTAACGTAGTCTCTAAGTAAGGACTTACGAATCATATCTATGTTTATAACAAGTAAAGATGACTGCGACTCACAATGAGGATCTTGTAGTTTTTAAAACTTTTTTAACTCCAAAACTATCAATCAATTCTAAATTAGGGCATGCAAAATACTATTTAATTTTTGTGCTCTGACATCCTTGTTTCTTTTCCAAGTGGACATACCGCCCTCATTATTAGTAGCATGTTGGGCAGGAGGCGTTACTACAGCTCTGCTGCCTACGGTAGAAAATAGCTGCGGAGTTGGAAGATTGGCGTAATGACATTAGCGCATTGCCTGGGTCATTTAGAAAGTACTTGGCCAGACTGAAGAGAAAGGAAGAGATGCTGTGGGGAATTGTCTGGATAGGAGAGTGATTTTTTTAAAGGCTGTGAGAGAGAGAATTATGGAGTAGGGCCGTGGGAGATAATGCTATACAGGGACTTATAATGAATTGGGTGGGGGGGTGGATGATGTTTTAGGGACTTATAGTGAATTGGGGGGTGGTGGAGGATGTTTTAGGGACTTATAATAAATCGAGGGGTGGTTGAGAATGTTTTAGGAACTTATAATGAATTGGGGAGTGAGATCCTACTATACATAGACTTAAAATAAAATGGGAGAGGACTCTATAAAAGTACTTATAATGAATTGAGGAGTGGGAGAGAGGACACAGGACAGAAACCTAATGAATTGGGAAATGAGATAACAATATAGAGAGACTTAATTTGAAATGGGGGGAGAAAGACTTATAGTGAATTGGGGAGGGTTAGAGAAGACACAGGACAGAAACATATATTGGGTGAGGTAACACTATACAGAGACACAATGAAATGGGGTCAAGGACACTATATAGGGACTTATAATTAATTGGGAAGGGTGAAGAGAGGACACAGGACAAAAATATAATGAATTAGGGGGTGGGAGAAGATGTTAAACAGGGACTTACAGTTAGGTCCATATTTATTTAGACAGAGATAACATTTTTCTAATTTTGGTTCTAGACATTACCACAATGAATTTTAAACAAAACAATTCAGATGCAGTTGAAGTTCAGACTTTCAGCTTTCATTTGAGGGTATTCACATTAAAATTGGATGAAGGGTTTAGGAGTTTCAGCTCCTTAACATGTGCCACCCTGTTTTTATATATGTCACAGTACTGGCTTATCAATTTATAATTTGAATGGCTTATTGTATATCAATGGTGTGGTACATATTTGTATTTTGGGACAAGTTCATAATATATGTGACCTTGTTATTTTCAAGGTTAAGAGGGTTAGTGTTACAAAATGAGTCATGGTTTGGAGAGATCAACACAAAAATCTGACCAGAAAGAGAAGAAACAACAGAATATGAGACGTCAGCTGTAAATCACTGGATGTAAATATTTATTCCATATTGATACTGTAAGACATGCAGAGAGATGATGGGAGTAATACTATTGTTTGCAAAAACAACCTCCCTTAGGCTATGGTTACACATTTGTGTGAAATGGCTGTGTGCTGACCATGTATTAATTTAATCTGATTTTAATTATCAAAATAGGACATAATGGGTTATATACAGTGCTCTGCATAAATGAGTACACTCCAATAGACTTACAGAAAACCTTTAGTTTCCATTCAGAAGCAACATTTTGCATGGCATACAATGCTACAACATTCTCCTACAAATGTGAACAATTGATTATAAACAAAATTTGTTAATTTTCATACCAAAAAGTTATTTAATTAACAAATTCATTCAAAACCAGGTTGCAAAAATTAGTACACCCCAATTAAGGTTTTAGGAACAAAGCTAAAGTTTAGACTACAACATTCTAATTAACAAGAACTTAACCACAGCTAAGTATAATTATAAGTATAACTATGATTCTAATTATAATTATGCATAATTATAATAATTATTTATTAAATGTTATATTAAATATATTTATTATATATCATATAAATATCAAATGTATTATTATTTATTAAATTGCTTGTTAAACATAAGTTGACCATACATGGGTGTTACTTAAAGAAAACCCTTTCCCATTTCAAGCTGTCAGCAATAGAAACGTATGGAGTAGAAATGTCAAAAACCCTGAGGAAGTAAATAATTTATTTACACAAGAAAGGTAAAGGCTACAAAAATATCAGAAAAGCTTTACTTAAATTTCAGAATGCTATAGCAAAAGTGCTACAAAAATGTAACAAATATGGAACTGCAACCATCTTATGAAGGTGGTGTCCAAGGGTGAACACCTAAACAGAAGCATCTTCTGATGAGAAGTGTTCAAGAAAATTGACATGCAAGTAGAAAGTCAAACCGTGATGAGTGTTTTCCTATCACAGTACAGCATGCACTGCAGAGGAGAGGCATACATGGGTGTAGTCCACGAAGGAATTTGTCCTAAAACCCATGCTCAAAAAAGCCCACCTACAATTTTCCAGGGCCCAAGGTAAACAATATGAAGTGGCACTCTACTATATAGTCTGGAGTGATGAGATCAAGAGAAATGTTATTGGAAATGATGTCTTAAAAACCATTTGATGTTGCAAAGGTGAGGAATAAAAAGAAAAATACCTGGTGCATACAGTGAAACATGGTGGTGGCAGTGTCGTAAAGTTGGCATGAAAGCATGCAACTGGTGTCGGGGTGCTACATTTTATAGATAGTGTCATGAATCCAATGATGTACTGCTCTATATTGAAAGACAAGATGCTATCCTCACTAGGTGCATTTGGTAGGTGTGCATTTTTCCAACATGACTATGATCAAAAACACATATACAGTATAAAGCCACTGTTGCATTTATAAAGCAAAACACACTGAAAGTAATTCAGCTGCCAAGTGCAATGTCTGTTAGAGGTCACAGGTCCAAAAAAGCTACCTCGACAGACTTTGCATAAACCACTCTGTATGGCAGATACCAGAGGAACCACTGTAAAAGGATCTGGTCCTATAACAGGGTCCATTGGATTGCTTGCACAGAAGGGCTGCTGTCGGAAAGATTGAACTAGGGCAAGAGAGTCTGGCAGCCGTAACAAAAACCAAGAAGGCAGCAAAGGTACAAAATCATTATGCAGCTGAAACATCAATAGACAAGCAGAGGTCAAAGCAGGGAGCACATACACTATACAAGAGTAGAGAACACATACCTAAAGCAGAGGAGTATAAAACTACGGCAGCTCTAGCAATCAGGCTATGTGCCCACGTTGCAGAAATGCTGCGGAATTGTCCGCAGCATTTCCGCAACTCCCCACCGCGGGTAAAACGCATGTGGAATTCGCATGCATTTTCCAGCAAAATACAAGCGTTATGCAAGCGTTTTTAGCTTGCGGAATTCAAGCGCTTTCCCAAGCGATATGAAGCATCGCTTGGAAAAGTGATTGACAGGTTGGTCACACTTGTCATACTATGCAGCATCAATAGTAAAAGATAGAATGTTAAAAATATTAAAAAAATAAAAGATATGGATATACTCACCTTCCTCCGATCTCAGCGGCGCTCCCGGTCCGTTCCGTTCCCATGCATGCTTTGCGAGAATGACCTTTGTGATGTCAAGCATCTACGACGGCACAAAGGTCATTTTGTCGCAAAGCACGCCTAAGAAGCACCGCTAAGGACCGAGAGGACTCCGAGGGCCGACAGAGGGTAAGTATATCCCTATTTTTTATTTTAATTCTATTTTTAACAGGAGGTACACTGCCACCTGAGGAAGACAGCTTCTGTCTGTCGAAACGCATTGTGGATATTTAATAAAGGACTGTAATTTTTTACTTCTAACACCCTTCCAGTGTGTGCGCTCCTTTAGACCAGGTTCATTTCCAGCTCTGCATTTAACAGGAATATGGCACCCAGGGCATGGAGGAGAGTCTCCTCTCCTCCAGACCCTGGGTACCATTCGCACATGAAATGCTCACTTTACGCATGGTGGGCATAGTCACATGCGTAAAGTGAGCATTTCAATACAATCCTATGGCGGCGGAATTGCCGCGATTCTGCAAAATTAATGGACATGCTGTGGATTTTTCCACAATGCGATTCCGCAGCAGAAAAATCCGCAGCATTGGCACAGCAACTGCGGAATCCCATAGGATTGCTTGGGATGCGTTTTAACTAGCGCTTTTTAAGCATTTCCGCGGCAGCTTTGCCACTGTGGAAACGCTTAAAAAACGCAACGTGGGCACACAGCCTAAGTTGGAGGCTTACATCATAGATTTTTTTTAAGTGGCGGAAAAAAAATAGAAATTCGTGAAAACAAAATGCTTGGCTTGTGTCATCATTTTCCAATACCTCTAATATTTTTATTGCTCTGTAAGCAGATGACCGGATGCTTCACACGGACAGGGACAAGGTGGAAGTAACCAACAAACCTGTTTATTTCCCAAGTGTGGTGGGAAATTGTGGTTGCTACAGTAATAGTAAACCATACAAAACAGGCTAATCACACATGAAATATACAAAACATGGTATTCAATGAATCCTCAGGTTCACTCTAACTATTACAGCAATCTCTGGTTAGATATTCTTATAACTTTCTAGTAGGTGATGTACTTTCAATATCATGAGAGTCACAGTACTATCTCTTTCTCTAACTCATATCTTAGCGGGGGCTTCAGGTTCTTATCACTAGGGCGCAAGTCCGCCTAATAAAATCTAACAAGACTTGCTAGACCTCCTCAATGTTATCCGACCCCCAACCTATCTGCTGTTCTAGCCTAGGCCCACTCCTATACCATGCATCAGTAATGGACGCAATGGCCCACCTCACTTGGGCCTCTCGTTCACCACTACAGGCGTCAACTCCCAAGAGGAGTCTCCTCACAGGTCTTTGGTGCTCGTGCCTGGTGAGGTGAGGGCCCAGGCATTGTTTGAGATCCAGGTATTGACTGGTGCAGGCCTGTATTTGGCATTTGACTGGCGTTGTCTGGTTTCCAGGTCTTGACCAGCGCAGCACAGATCTGGGATTTGGGCCTTGACCGGCGTTGTCTGGGTTCTGGTACTCATTCACTGCTGCCTGGGTTCTGCTTCCAGATGCCCCAAAACCACTTGGCTCACTCTTCCTGCTGCAGCCTGTCACCCCTGTGATGTATACACACTGATACCTACTGGCACTTTACTTTTTTCATATCATCAGTGATTATATTGCACTTTCTATCCCATATATGCAGGTTTAATATATTCATTGGTTACATTATATGTGCCAATAAATATATGTTTTTGACGCTTTTTTATATGATTTTATGATTTTAGCACATCTCAATATTGTGTTTTTCACATTTAATTAAAGGATTATCTTATCTTATCTTACTAGCAATATTTTTTCTGGATAGTAGCGGCCTTTTAAGCATATAAATATTTTATTCTGTACATTGATTTTTCTTCATTATTAATCTCCTGTTACACTAATAAATTTTATGTCACTTATTTAACATTATGGACTTATGGTCGGTTTTGTCCTCTGCTTGTTTTGTTGTAACTTCATAACTGAGCAACTCTGCTTGACACTGGGAACATCTGATTGGCAGGAGTGCTGGGTGACACACCCATGCCAATCAAACAATCAAACATTGATGACATATCATAAGTAAAGGCTATCAGTGTTGTTAACCCCTTTCTGACATCAGACGTAATAATTGGTCCATGTGCGCTGGGCCTATTTGACCAGGGACGGATTATTACGTATGTGCGATTGCCCGCGCACACTGGGGGTGTGTGGGCAATCACCACCGGGTGTCAGCTGACAGCCCCTCTGCCTTTGAATTGGAGACCCCATTGCGTGATGCAGGGCCCAATCATTGCCATGGTGACCCGATGTCATCATGATTTGATTTTTTTTTTTTACAGCTGAACATTAAAAACTTTTGTGAAGCATCTGAGAGTTCAATGTGCTCACCACACATCTAGATGAGTTCCCTGAGGGGTCTAGTTTCCAAAATGGTGTTACTTGTGAGGAATTTTATTTGCTTAGGCACATCAGGGGCTCTCCAATGTGACATGGCGTCCGACAATTGTTCCAGCAAATTTTGCATTCAAAAAGTCAAACGGCGCTTCTTTCCTTCTGAGCTCTGCCACGCGCCCAAACAGTGGTTTTCTCCCTCATATGGGGTATCGGTATGATCAGGAGAAATTACACAGCAAATTTTGGGGTCCATTTTTCTTGTTATCCTTGTCAAAATAAAAAAAAATTGGATCTGAAGTAAATTTTTTGTGAAAAAGAGTTAAAAGTTCATTTTTTTCCACATTCCAAAAATTCCTGTGAAGCACCTGAATGGTTAATAAACTTCTTGAAAGTGGTTTTGAGCACCTTCAGGGTTGCAGATTGTAGAATGGTGTCACTTTTGGGTACCTTCTATCATATAGTCCCCTCAAAGTGACTTTAACCCCTTTCCTACATTGGACATACTATTCCGTCCATCTGACCTGGGACCTAAGTCTCAAGGATGGAATAGTACGTCTAATGCGATCAGCGGCGCTCACGGGGGAGCGCCGCTGATCGCGGCCGGGTGTCAGCTGATTATCACAGCTGACACCCGGCACAATGTGTCATGGGCGTCTCGGACCACCCCCGACACGTTAACCCCTGGCACAACGTGATCAAACATGATCGCGGTGTACCGGGGATTAAAGGAAGCATCGGCAGGGAGGGGGCTCCCTCCGTGCTTCACTGCGACCCCCACAGCAGCGCGATGTGCAGAGCCGCTGCGGGGGTCGCCTTCCCTGCAGGTCCCCGGATCCAATATGGCAACGGGGACCTTCGGAGGCCTGCAGGGAGCTGGCTTCCTCACTGCCCGCAGAGCGCAGGCATAAGGAGCCTGCAGCAGTGCCTGTGACAGATCGCTGATCTGTTACAGCGATCTGTGATGTGACAGATCAGCGATCTGTCACAGGACAGTGATGTCACCCATGGGACATTATAATAAAGTTTAAAAAAATATTTTTTGAAAATAAAAAAACAAAAAAACAATAAAAGTCCACATATTTGGTATCGCCGCGTCCGTAATGACCCACCCTATAAAACTGTCCCATTAGTTAACCCCTTTAGCGAACCCCTTAAAAAATAAAAATAAAAAACTAAGCGAAAAATAATAATTTATTATCATACTGCCGAACAAATGTGCAATAACGCACGGTTAAAAAGACGCATATAAATATCCATGGTACCGCTGAAAATGTCATCTTGTCCCACAAAAAAAGAGCCACAACACAGCATCATCAGCAAAAAAATAAAAAAGTTATAGCTCGCAGAATAAAGCGATGCAAAAATAATTATTTTTTATATAGAAATTGTTTTCATTGCATAAAACCGCCACAACATAAAAAAATGACATAAATGAGGTATTGATGTAACCGTACTGACCTGAAGAATAAAACCACTTTATCAATTTTACCGCACACAGAACGGTGTAAACGCACCCCCCAAAAGAAATTCACAAAGCGCTGGTTTTGTTCATTCTGCGTCCCAAAAATCGGAATAAAAAGCGATCAAAAAATGTCACGTGCCCGAAAATGGTACCAATAAAAACGTCAACTTGTCCCGCAAAAAATAAGACCTCACATGACTCGGGTCAAAATATGGAAAAATTATAACTCTCAAAATGTGGTGATGCATAAACTATTTTTACAATAAAAAGCGCCTTTTAGCGTATGACAGCTGCCAAAAATAAAAACCCACCATAAATAGTAAATCAAACCCCCCTTTATCACCCCCTTAGTTAGGGAAAAATAATATAATAAAATTTTATTTATTTCCATTTTCCCATTAGGGCTAGGGTTAGGGCTAGGGTCAGAGCTAGGGTTAGGGCTAGGGTTAAGGCTAGGGCTAGGATTAGGGTTAGGTTTGGAGTTAGAATTGGGGGATTTCCACTGTTTTGGCACATCAGGGGCTTTCCAACCGCGACATGGCGTCCTATCTCAATTCCAGCCAAAAAAGTTAAATGGCACTGCTTCCCTTCCGAGCTCTGCCTTGTACACAAATAATGGTTTACCCCCATATATGGGGTATCAGCGTACTCAGGACAAATTGCACAATATCTTTTGGGGGCCTGTTACTCTTGGGAAAATAAAAATTGGGGGTGAAAAGATCATTTTTGTGGAAAAAATATGATTTTTTTAATTGCACGGCTGTACGTTATAAACTTCTGTGAAGCCCTTGGGGGTTCAAAGTGCCTACCACATATCTAGATAAGTTCCTTGGGGGGTCTAGTTTCCAAAATGGGGTCACTTGTGGGGGGTTTCCACTGTTTAGGCACATCAGGGGCTCTCCAAACGTGGCATGGCGTCCAATCTGAATTCCAGCCAATTTTGCAGTGAAAAAGTCAAACGGCGCTCCTTCCCTTCTGAGCTTTGCCATGCGCCCAAACAGTGGTTCCCCCCACATATCAAGTATCCGCGTACTCAGGACAAATTGCACAATAACTTTTGCAGTCCAATTTCTCTTGTTACCCTTGGTAAAATAAAAAAATTGAACCTGAAGTAATTTTTTTTGTGAAAAAAAAGTTAAATGTTAATTTTTTTTTAAATATTCAAAAAACTCCTGTGAAGCACCTGAAGGGTTAATAAACTTCTTGAATGTGGATTTGAGCACCTTGAGGGGTGCAGTTTTTAGAATGTGCCACTTTTGGGTATTTTCTATCATATAGACCCCTCAAAGTGGCTTCAAATGTGATGTGGTCCCTAAAAATAAAATGGTGTTGCAAAAATGAGAAATCGCTGGTCAACTTTTAACCCTTATAACTTCCTAACAAAAAAAAATGTTGGTTCCCAAATTGTGCTGATGTAAAGTAAACATGTGGGAAATATTATCTATTAAGTTTTGTGTGCCATATCTCTGTGATTTAAGAGCATAAAAATTCAAAGTTCGAAAATTGCAAAATTTTCGCCAAATTTCCATTTTTTTCACAAATAAACGCAAGTTATATGAATGAAATTTTACCACTAACATGAAGTACAATATGTCATGAGAAAACAATGTCAGAATCACTGGGATCCATGGAAGCGTTCCAGAGTTATTACCTCATAAAGGGACAGTGGTCAGAATTGTAAAAATTGGCCTGGGAGTTAACGTGCAAACCACCCTTGGTAGTGAAGGGGTTAAATGTGATGTGGTCCCTAAAAATGGTGTTATAAAAATGAGAAATCAACTTTTTTACCCTTATAACTTCCTAACAAAAAAAAATTTTGGTTCCAAAATGGTGCTATTGTAAAGTAAACATGTGGGAAATGTTACTTATTAAGCATTTTGTGCGACATATCTCTGTGATTCAAGGGCATGAAAATTCAAATTTGGAAAATTACGAAATTTTCATAATTTTCGCCAAATTTCCATTTTTTTCCACAAATAAACGCAAGTCATATCAAAGAAATTTTACCACTAACATGAAGTAAAATATGTCACGAGAAAACAATGTCAAAATCAGTAGGATCCATGAAAGCGTTCCAGAGTTATTACCTCATAAAGGGACAGTGATCAGAATTGTAAAAATTGTCTCGGTCATTAACATGCAAACCACCCTTGGGGGTAAAGGGATTAAAAGTAGTTGACTTTTTTTTGGAAACCCTTTGTCAAAAGTCAGTATTTGGAAATGAACACCAGACAATAGCTACAATGAACGTTCCCCAGTCTATGGGCAGCTTATTAATGGGCAGCACCTAATACTATAATACTATAATCTCCATCTGTGGTATCGCTAAAGGAGAATTGTCATACTAGCAATATTAAAATGAGATATTGCTTTAAACTGATACCTTTATATAATATGATTTCACTTTTAATTTCCGATAAGCGCAAATTAACCTTATATTGAAAAAACGCAGTTTAATTTTCTTTTTCCATGTGTAAAATGTCATGTATACGTATATTTGAAGTTAGTCATCTGGAATTCCTCTAGTATTTCCTTAGAAAAATTATAAGAGTAGAACAGTAGTAATTATGTGCTGCATACAGTAGTTCAGCCTGTTTTCAATCCCTTTAATTTTTTTCCTAGGTTCCCATTGATCATAATTTCTGCTATTATTTTTCCTCCGGTGTGTAAATGCTCATGCTGAGTATACATCAAATACAGTAATTATATATTTTAGTAATACATGGGTGGTAGTCTATCACTTCTGCTCTACTCTAAAACATAATAAATGACTACACATACAGTAAGGAAAGGCATCTAATTTGCCGGCTTAGCAAGAGCTCAAGCAAATTTTTCAAAATGAAGAACACTACAATGACACTTATAATGAGCGGTATAAAGGTAAAGAGACCATATGAGGTCACGAGTTGATTTTTAAATGTCGGTAGGATGAGGCATGTGGCTAATATTTTTAGGGAATTTCTACCATTGTAAGATTTAATAGAAGAGTCATTTAACATTTCATAAATTATTTGTTACTACGACCATTGACTGTGACAGAACAGGTGCAAGGAGACATACCTGTTACTGCGCTGGACCTTTCTCCGCAGAATCAGTATTTGGCACTTTTGTTCTTTTAACAATGATAAAATATGTTGGCAGACCATCCAAGAAAAGAAGCATAAAAGTTTTCTTTGAAACTGGATTGTAGGTTACCATGGAAACTGCAGTTCTGTTATCTATTTTTCTTCTAAAACTTTTCCTTTTATATATAAAATGTATCATCTACTGCAAACTATACAATCTAATATAATATAAGAATGAGACCATGAAAATCAGGTATTAAGGAAAAATGATACACATGATGGTTATCATAAAGGCAGCGTCAAACCAGGGCTCCCTATTCACTTATTTAAAGGGGCTATTCCATCTCAAATAATGTTAAAAAAATATAAAACCATGCTGTACCCACCTTCCCCAGAGGCAATTGGCAAGTCTATGCCGCTGCTCCAGGTGTTCGACATTGGCTGTAGTGCTGATGTCGACAGAGCAGCAGCCAATCAGTAAGCTCAGCGGCTATGCTAGTTTAGATGAAACAACCACTATGCAGACCGTGAGCTCACTGATTGGCTGCCGCTCTGTCACCGCACAGTCAAAATTACTTCACTGCCACAGCATTGGTTTGTTATTTTTTTTAAACTGCAGCCAGGGCAGAACATTGTGAAAGTGAACAACCCCCTCAAGATTAGTAGGTAGTAGAGTTGAGCGAATTTGTTCAGGTTCCTTCTTATTCGGCAAGCTGCATGTGTCGCGGCTGTGTCACAGTCACAGCACATGCATGGAGAGCCTGTTTGTTGGGCTCTCCATGCATGTGCTGTTACTGCTGCGATGCATGCAGCTGCAGGGCCGATCAGCTGATCAGCCGGCGCGATCCAGGAAGCCGGGTTCCCTCTGCAGCTTATTCGGTAAGTCCTATAGCTTGCTGAATAAGAGGGAATCCGAACAAATTTGCTCAACTCTAGTAGGTAGGTCTTCTGGTATTAGTTTGTCCCAAATGTCTTTTTAACAGTCTTGTAAGTGAAATGTCATATATGATTTAGTTAGTATACAAGACCTCAATAAAATAAAAATGACAATTGTCTAGAACTTTATTATATAACAAATGTTAAAGCACATCTAATTTGTGAGCATGCATTGAATTGAAATCCTTCTATAGTTTTGTACACCTTTTCATATTTCTATCCAATAAAGATTTCCTAAAATATTTCATAATTCTTTTTGGTTATTAATATTTTGGGTTATTAACAAGTTGGATGGTGCTGCGCCGGTATCCCGGCATGCTGCTCCTCTCCTCCAGCAGGGAAGTCGACTCACTCACCGCCGTTGCCCCTGTCCCACATTTCCTGCTTCTTCTTCTCCAGCTGCTGCCCGGAGAACGCACACTGCCCACAGATCCTCGTGCACTCTGCTTATGGCACGTGCACGCATTTGCTCCTTCTTAAAGGAGCCACACTCATTATTCTGAAGTGTCTCCAGCTGATGGCTGGGAGACACTTATTATTTAAGACACCTCCACCTACTTGGAGGTGCCTGTGCAACTTTGTTAGTTCCCAAAACGCTTGCTAGTTCTCAGGTACCTTTCCATTAGTTCCTGCTAGTTTCGCTAGTGTCTGTCCCTAACATCAGTGCCAGTACCTGCCTTGTCAGTCTGTCTTTCAGCCGGACCCGCTTGCACTTGCCGTGCCAATCTGTATATCATTTGAACACACTTGCAACTGCTGTGGAAATCTGTGTATCAGCCGGACCCGCCTGCACCTGCCGTGCCAATCTGCATATCAGATGGACCAGCCTGCACCTGCCATGCCAGTCTGTATATCAGCCAGACCTGCTTACACCTGCCACTGCCTACCTGTATACTAGCCGTACCCATCTACATCTGCAGTACCTGTGTACCTGCTGTGTTTGCTTGTATCAGTTGTTCTCTCCTACTGAGCCATTACAGCAAAAACAAAAAACACAAATATCCTGAAATAAAAAATAAAAAAAAATTCAAATTGCAGATCATTTTTTAACTTTTTATTTCAGGATATTTGTGTTTTTTGTTTTTGTTTTCTCTGTGTAATTGTCATGTGTTAATATGCACTTACATTGTGCATACATATTAACTTACTTTCTCAGTTCAGACTCCAGTTTTTTTTTTTTTGAGCCATTACAGCAACCCGTCTCTTGGGGGTCAGTTGCTGTGCGTTAGAAGTCTGTCCTGGAGTAGCACCTGGTGGCTATCGGAAACCAAGCCCAACCCCAACATAAAGGGCTCTATTTTACTTATTTGCACCACAAAATATTTAACTGAAATCAGTAATTAGAAAGCAATCTTGCCCCTTAATGAAAAATAATATCAGCAGGTTCAAGTGATGACTTATAAAAAGGTATCTCATTACCAAGGTGCACACAAGAAACAATCCATGATGAATATAACCAGTGAGCTGTCTCAAGACCTTCGAAACCTTATTGCTGTAAAACATACTGATCACAATTCTGTGAACAATAGAAGAAATATGTGGCACTCACCAGTTCAGAAAAAGTGCTATACTCCTTTATTAAAAACTTTGGGACATGGACAAGAGCAAGGCTTGCAGGTTACTGAGGCATGTGGGGAGAAACAAAATGGACAATTCTACCCGCATGCCTCTGTAACCAGCACACCTTGCTCTTGTCCACGTCTCGAAGTTTGGAATGAAGGACTATTGCACTTTTTTCTTACTGGTGAGTGCCGCATATTTCTTCCATTGCTCATAAATATGTATTTTTCTATGCTGAGCACCTAACACTGTTCAATGAACTACTTCAGCTCTTTGATTAAGGGTCTAACATCCCTCCACAAGACTCTAAGGGTACCGTTACACTTAGTGATGCACCAGCGATCCCGACCACGATATGACCCGGTCAGAATCACTGGTGCATCGCTAAGTGGTTGCTAGTGAGCTGCCAAACAGGCAGATCTCTCCAGCGACATAGCAGCGGTCGGGGGTCGCAAATTAACTGTCAGACGAGGCGATCCTGACGTCCTCCCACCCGCGTCCAAGCATCGCTCGTCACCACAGCAGGAAGTGGCCGACGAGAAACGGCCCAGGATGTTCTCGTGCGATCAGTGATAATCAGCGGGGGAGCCGGTCGGAGGTCAGTATCACATGTAGTGATATCGCTAGCAATATCGCTGCAGCGTCACAAAACTAGTGACGTTATAGCGATATTGCTAGCGATATCGCTTAGTGTAACGGGCCCTTAACTCTGTGCTAGTGCCGTTACTTTTTCTTTTGATTTTAAGAAATACTGATGGCATTGGTTGCATAAGAATTTCTAAACTAATGAAGGTTCAAGTGAGCACTGTTGGGGACATAATCCAGAAGTGGAAAAGACATCAAGTAACTATAAACTGGCCATGACCAGGTACTTCCTGCAAGATTATAGACAAAGGAGTGAAAAGATTTATCAGAAGAGTTGTCAAAAAGTCAAAGACCACCTGTGGAGAGCTACAGAAAGACCTGAAATCAGCAGGTACAATTGTTTTAAAGAAAACTATAAGTAATGCACTCAACCTCTATGGCCTCTATGCATGCTTCCCATGAAAGACTCCATTGCTGAACAAAAAGCATGGCCAAATACGATTAAAGTTTGCTCAACAACATTTAGACAAGCATGTGAAATACTGGGACTATTTGAATGCCATAACATCTTTAGAGGCCAAAAGGCACTGAATATTACCCCAAAAGCACTATACCAACAGTGAAGTTTAGAGCTGGGATCATAATGGTGTGGGACTATTTTTCAGCATTGACAAATGTACCCAGATAAAAATCTGCTGTCATCTACCTGAATGATGATGATAAAATGAGGGTGGACATTTCAGCAAGACAATGGTCCCAAACACACAGCCAAGGAAACTCTCAATTGGTTTTTATAGAGAGAAAATAAAACTGCTAGAATGGCCCAGCCAATCAGCTGACCTGAATTAAATGGAAAATGTATGGAAGGATCTAAATCACAGAGTTCATAGAAGGAGCCTACATAACCTTCAGGATTTGAAGACTGTGTGGAAGAATGGGTCAAAATCACACCTGAACAATGCATGCAACTAGATTCTCCAAACAGGAGGCATCTTGAAGCTGTCATCACCAAAAAAGGCTTTTGTCCAAAGTATTAAATACACTTCAGTAAGCGTGTTCAATACTTTCCCTGTGTCCTTTTGCAATATTACACATAACTTAATTTATGGACATCTATGGTTTGATTTCTTTGCTTGTGTGGATTGGATGGGTTGTTACCGGCATCTAGTGAAAATTTCATGTCAATAGCACTTTTAGAAATATATTTACCGTATATAAGCCAAGATTTTCAGCCCATTTTTTGGGGATGAAACTCCCCCTCTCGACTTACTGTATACGCGAGTTATATACCGGGGGTTCAGTGGTCACGTGGTACCGCTCATTAAAGTCATGAATATGCACATATTTAGTGAGCGGTACCATGTGACTGCTGAATGCAGGAATAGCTGGGGTGCTGAGACAATGGGGGAAGCAGGTGCTGAAGAGACCGTGCGCCAGGAGTGGCTGAGTATGACGGGGGAGGATGGGGAGCAGAGCAATATTTACCGGTCCCCGCTCCATCACTGTCTCCCAGGTGCTCTGGCTGTGACGTTCAGCAGAGGGCATGATGATGTAGTCAGTGTGCGCCCTCTGCTGAACTTCACTGCAGAGGACAGCGATGGAGCGGGTACCGGTAAATATAGCCAGTGCCGGGGGCCTGAGCCAGCGGCAATGCAGGCACCTGGCCCCCAGCGACAGAGAGGTGAGTATGTCTTTTTTTTTTTTAATAGCAGCAGCGGCAGCAGCATATGGGGGGTATTTATCTATGGAGAAGAAGAAGAAGTAAGAAGTAAGCAGGCTCCTTGCATCTTCTCGCCCAACCACTTGCACCAGTGACCCATTTCCGTCACATCTCCTCCAGTCCCTTTCCCCTGCTGTGACCCCTCACCTAACTAAAATATTTATCCTCTCTCTCTTCTGGTATTTTTCCCTCCTCACTTAAGCATGCCATCATACATCCACTACTTAAAAAACCATCCCTCGACCAAAACTGTGCCGCTAACTATAGACCTGTCTCTAATCTTCCCTTCATCTCTAAACTCTTGGAACGCCTGGTCCACTCCCGTCTTATCCGCTATCTCTCAGAAAACTCTGTTCTCGACCCTCTCCCATCCGGTTTCCGCTCTCTACACTCCACTGAAACTGCCCTCACTAAAGTCTCTAATGATCTGCTAACAGCAAAATCAAATGGTCATTACCCCATGCTAATTCTCTTGGATCTCTCTGCAGCATTCGACACTGTGGATCATCAGCTCCTCCTCACTATGCTCCGTTCCATTGGCCTCAAGGACAACGTTCTCTCATGGTTCTCCTCCTATCTCTCCGACCGCTCCTTTACTGTATCTTTTGCCGGTTCCTCCTCCTCTCACCTTCCCCTTACTGTTGGGGTCCCTCAAGGATCGGTTCTAGGCCCCCTCCTCTTCTCCTTGTGCACTGCCCCTATTGGTCAAACAATCAGTAGATTTGGTTTCCAGTACCATCTCTATGCTGATGACACCCAATTATACGCTTCTTCTCCTGACATCACGCCAGCCTTTCTAGAAAACACCGGCGATTGTCTAAACGCTGTGTCTAATATCATGTCCTCACTATATCTGAAACTGAACCTGTCAAAGACTGAACTCCTGGTGTTTCCTCCCTCTACTAATGTACCTATACCCGACATTGCCATTTCTGTGTGTGGTTCCGCTATTACTCCCCAGCAACAGGCCCGCTGTCTTGGGGTCATACTTGATTCCGAGCTTTCCTTTGCCCCCCACATTCGATCACTGTCTCGCTCTTGTCATCTGCACCTCAAAAACATTTCTAGAATTCGACCTTTTCTTACTTTTGACTCTGCAAAACTCTTACTGTTTCTCTTATTCATTCTCGTCTCGACTATTGTAACTCTCTTCTAATCGGTCTCCCTCTTACCAAACTCTCCCCTCTCCAATCTGTCTTGAATGCTGCAGCCAGGATCATATTCCTCACCAATCGTTACACCGATGCCTCTACCTTGTGCCAGTCATTACATTGGCTACCCATCCACTCCAGAATTGAGTATAAACTTATTACCCTCAACCACAAAGCCCTCCATAGCTCAGCACCACCTTACATCTCCTCCCTTGTTTCCGTATACCACCCTACCCGCGCCCTCCGTTCTGCTGATGACCTGAGGTTAGCATCCTCAATATTCAGAACCTCCCACTCCCGTCTCCAAGACTTTACACGTGCCGCGCCAATTCTTTGGAATGCACTTCCCAGGTCAATACGATTAGTCCCCAATCCCCACAATTTTAAGCGTGCCCTGAAAACGCATTTATTCAGACTGGCCTATCGCCTCAACACATTAACCTAATCTATCCCTGGGTGGCACAGCCAAAAGTTTTACCATAACCAGATTTCCCGCATCATGTTCCCACATGCTTTATGCATCCATTAGCCTTCTGTGTCTGTACTGTTACACACTTAACATTATGGCTGGTCCATACAATCAGGGCAACTGTTACCACCCACCTTTCGTGTCTACCTCTTTCCTCATAGACTGTAAGCTTGTGAGCAGGGCCCTCATTCCTCTTGGTATTTGTTATAATCTACTGTATGTGATTATTGTTATGCTGTAATGTCTATTGTCTGTACAAATCTCCTCTGAAATGTAAAGTGCTGCGGAATATGTCGGCGCTATAAAAATAAAATTTATTATTATTATTATTATGGAGCATCTTATTGGGCCGCCATTAACCCTTGTGCAGCATATTAATACTGATTCAGAAAATAAGAAAGAAAACAGACATGACTCAAAAAAAACTCGACGCGTTTCACCTCTTCTGAGGTTCATCAGGAGTAAGATGATGAAATGGAGTACTTAGCTTTTGTGCGCAATAATGGAAGATGCAGTTTGATAACCTGGGACAGTCCCCTCTAATGACATGATGCATTAGTATTAACCTGTTTATACTATGAACTGTATGACTACATGCAAGCCATAACACTTTGGAATCATGGTTGGGCTACTAAACCGTTTCGTGCTGTGAACCGCATGACTACATGCAAACTAGATTTATATGTAGAGTCTACCTTTAGAATTATGGCTGTTGTTTTGTTCTAAATCTACTGTTCCTTTGTGTTGTGAACCGTATGATCACATGCAAACCATACGAATCTGGTGTTATGGACATCCCCCCCTTTTTTCATTTTTCTTTCATTTTTATATGACTGGGCTACCTAACTCTTTTGTGCTGTGAACCACATGATTGCATACAAATCATATATTTATATCTATATGCTATAGATTGTTGTGGACATTTGTTGTTATTTTGATTGATATACACAATGCAGTTCTGGTGAATCTTTCACAGGTTTAGGGGTTTGCTGTGCACTAGTAGATTTATCAGTGACCTGTGTGCCACATGCTTGGTGAGAGATTTGGATTGGTTAATTGATATCTGATCTCTTGGTAGATGTTATCTATGTCCTCATAAACTTCACACTGCTGGCTATCCCAGGGGGCGTTACTGAGTAGTGAATTAGGTCAGGAACAGAATATCAGACATGTTAGATCTTCATCAATATAGGTATCAATAAGAAGAAGATTTATTTTATTATAGGGACAAAGAAAGAATAACCTTTTGATTCTGACAGCATATTAAGCAGAAAAATATCTTTGAAGACAAGCCAAGAAGATCTTATTTAAACCATTCTCTTCTTTCTCATCTACTATTTTAACTTCTTATCACATCCCTGCCAATATAGGGGTAGCAGGGAGAGCCGTCCTGGAGTGGGGGGGGCAATTGCGCAGGTCCTAGGGCTCCAACCTCCGCTGACAGGAAGGGACACAGAGGCCATTGCAGGGATAGGCACCTCCCTATGGTGTTCATTCTTTTGGGTATGATGCATTACTAATTTTAGTGTAATTGATTTTGTATTTTTGTAATAAAGTTTGTAATTTTTTAAATGGGTACATGAGATAACTGTGAGCCTCTGGATTTTGATCTCATACCAAAATCATTTTTTGGAAACTGTGAGTCTATTTATCTATGGAGTATCTTCTTGGACCACCATTAACCCTTGTGCAGCATTTTATGAGGGGTATTTATCTATGGCGCATCTTCTTGGGCCACCATTAACCCTTATGCAGCATTTTATGGGGGGTATTTATCTATGGAGCATCTTCTTGGGCCACCATTAACCCTTGTGCAGCATTTTATGGGGGGTTTTATCCTTGGAGCATCTTCTTTGACCACCATTAACCCTTGTGCAGCATATTATGAGGGGTATTTATCTATGAAGCATCTTGTTGGCCCACCGTTAACCCTTGTGCAGAATATTATGGGCGGTATTTATGTATGGAGAATCTTGTTAGGCCACCATTAACCCTTGTGCAGCATATGGGGGGTATTTATGGAGCATCTTGTTGGGCCACCATTAACCCTTGGGCAGCATATGGGGGTATTTATCTATGGAGCATCTTCTTGCGCCACCATTAACCCTTGTTCAGCATTTTATGGGGGGGGTTTATCCTTGGAGCATCTTCTTGGGCCACTATTAACCCTTGTGCAGCATTTTATTGGGATATTTATCTATGGAGCTTCTTTTTGGACCACCAATAACCCTTGTGCAGCACCACCCTCGGCTTATACATGGGTCAATAAGTTTTTCCAGTTTTTTGTGGCAAAATTAGGGTGGTCGGTTTATACGCGGGTTGGCTTATACACGAGTATATATGGTACTTAGAAAATGGGTGACGAGTAGTGTTGAGCGATACCATCCGATATCCAGAAATATCGGATCGGATTGGATCGGCCCGATACACAAAAAGTATCAGGTATCGCCGATTCCAATACCGGAAGTCCCATTCAAGTCAATGGGACAGAAATATCGGATTTAAAAAAACCCTTTCTTTCCTTGTACATCCAGTTCGGGAGGGGGGAAGAGTGTGGGCGGTGCGTGGGCGGACACTGTGCGTTCCTGTGTGTGCTGGCGTGGTCTGTACGGGCCTCTCGGGGGTCTGTACAGGCCTAACGGGGGTCTGTGCCGGCTGCCAGGGGTCTGTACGGGCCTGCCGGGGTCTGTGCCGGCTGCTGGCGGTCTGTACGGGCCTGCCGGGGGCCTGTGCCGGTGCCAGGGGTCTGTACGGGCCTGCCGGAGGTCTGTGCCTGCTGCCGGGGGTCTGTATGGGCCTGCCGGGGGTCTGTGCCGGCTGCCGGGGGGTCTGTGTCGGCTGCCGGCGGTCTGTACGGGCCTGCCGGGGGTCTGTGTCGGCTGCTGAGGGGTCTGTGTGTGTGTGCAGTCATCGTCCAATGGGACTACAAGTCCCATCGGGCGATGCCTGCTACAATGACAGTGATTGACACATTAGCCAATGATGGGACAGTAGTAGTCCCATCATCCGGCTAATGTGTTGAATGTAAAAAAATACATACATACTACATACATACAACATTCATACAACATACATACTACGTACATACTTCATATATACTACATTCATATAACATACATACATACTACATATAAACTACATTCATACAGCATACATACATACTACATACATACTACATACATACAACATTCATACAACATACATACATACTACATACATACATACTACATACATACTACATATATACAACATTCATACAACATACATACTACATATATACTACATACATACTACATATATACTACATTCATACAACATACATACATACTACATAAATACTACATACATACTACATATATACTACATTCATACAGCATACAATACGTACTACATACTACATATATACTACATTCATATAACATACATACATACTACATATAAACTACATTCATACAGCATACATACATACTACATACATACTACATACATACAACATTCATACAACATACATACATACTACATACATACTACATACATACATACTACATACATACTACATATATACAACATTCATACAACATACATACATACTACATACATACTACATACATACTACATACATGCAACATTCATACAACATACATAAATACTACATACATACTACATATATACTACATTCATACAGCATACAATACATACTACATACTACATACATGCTACATACATACTACATATATACAGCATTCATACAACATACATACATACTATATATATATACTACATTCATACAACATACATACATACTACATATATACTACATTCATACAGCATACATACATACTACATACTGTGAGAATCATGTGGGAATAGTGGATGAGGGCAGGTATATCTCGCCCAGATTCCTTTCCTATGTACATATAACATAGAGTACATACTCACCATGAAAAAAACAAACCACCAAATACTCCCTGTTCTGCAGAAATCCACAAGTGAGTGTCCCACGACGATCTCCCGTGGAGAACAGCAGCATCAGCTGATGCGACCGTTCTCTAGGGGCTCCAGGAATCCAATGATGGGAGGTAGGTATCCTTCCGCATTGTATTCCTCCGCCACTGTAAAAAAAATAGTCCCTAGTCTCACTTTTGGCATTGCTGTGTGAGAAAGTTCCCACTCAGCTTTTGCCAAAAAGTGAGACTAGGGACTATTTTTTTACAGTGGCAGAGGAATTCAGTGCGGAAGGATACCTACCTCCCGTCATTGGAGGGCTTTTCCTAACCGATCTATTAACTCGTCGACCCGGGGCATAGGGTAGGCATCAAATTTTGAGACCGCATTCAGTTTCCTGAAGTCATTGCAGAACCGGATGGTGCCGTCCGGTTTAGGAATTAGCACAATCGGGCTGGACCAAGCACTGTGCGATTCCTTAATGACACCTAACTCTAACATTGCCTTCACTTCTCGGGAAAAGGCTTCACGGCGCGCTTCCGGGATTCGGTAGGGCTTTACGTGAACTGTGACACCAGGTTCCGTTACAATGTCATGTTTCATTAGCGTAGTCTGCCCGGGTTTTTCTGAGAAAAACTTTTGGTTGTAAAGTAGAAACTGCCTGACCTCAGTCTTTTGCCTCTCCGAGAGAGTCTCTGCAACCCGTACCTCCAGTACGGTATGTGAGCAGACGGGACGGGCCAGCTCCGCTGACAAGGCAGACCGATCTTTCCAGGGTTTTATCAGATTTACATGATAAATCTGTTCAGGTTTCCATTTACCTGCCTGGTATACTTTGTAGTTTACTTCACCAACTCTTTCCTTAATCTCAAAGGGGCCCTGCCACTTTGCCAGGAACTTACTGTCCACCGTGGGGACCAGGATCAACACCCTATCTCCGGGTGCAAACGTACGGATCTTGGCGCCCCTATCATAGATTCTTTTTTGTGCTCCTTGAGCCTGTATCATGTGTTCTTTGACGATAGGCATAACAGTCGCAATACGGTCCTGCATTTGTGTGACGTGATCTATCACTGTTTTAAACGGTGTGACCTGACCCTCCCAGGTTTCTTTTGCAACGTCTAACAGTCCGCGAGGACGTTGGGCGTACAATAACTCGAAAGGCGAGAATCCCGTGGAAGACCGGGGTACTTCCCTGATGGCAAAAAGCAAATACGGAAGTAAATAGTCCCAGTTCTTCCCATCCTTGTCTATCACCTTTCTCAGCATCTGCTTCAGAGTTTTATTGAACTGTTCGACCAACCCGTCTGTTTGAAGGTGATACACGGATGTGCGTAACGGTTCGATTTGTAACAATCGGCAGAGCTCCTTCATTACCCTGGACATAAAGTGGGTCCCCTGGTCGGTGAGTATCTGTTTTGGTATACCGACCCGACTAAACACATGCACCAGTTCCTTGGCAATCGTCTTGGTGGCCGTGTTACGCAAAGGGATGGCCTCCGGGTAACGAGTGGCATAATCCAAGATGACCAGGATATGTTGGTGTCCATGTGCAGACCGTGGAAGGGGCCCAACTAAATCCATCCCAATCCTCTCAAACGGGACTTCAATAATAGGTAGGGGTACCAAAGGGCTACAGAACCGGGGCTTAGGTGCAGAGGCTTGGCAGTCAGGACAAGACTCACAATATACACGAATATCGTGATGCATGCCTGGCCAAACAAAACAGTGTAATATCCTTTCGGTGGTTTTCTGGACTCCCAGGTGACCTCCCATCACATGTCCGTGGGCCAGGTCCAGCACCTGCCGCCAGTAGGGTTTTGGCACGACTAATAGTTGCACCGTATCTTCCCCCTTTTTCTCTATCTGATAGAGTAAATCATTCTCCAGAACCATGTAAGGATATGCCAGCCTAGAGCCAGGTTCTACGGGTACCCCATTTATCACTTTTACATTTGTCCTAGCCTGAGAAAGGGTAGGATCCTTTATTTGCTTGCTTTGGAAGTCATCTTTCTGAACTTCTAAATCCGGCAAACGGGGAGGTGGACGGCTGTCGGCCTCCTCCTCTTCCCCGGTCTCCTTCGTATCACCCGCCATGACTGAAAACGGGAACTGCAGGTCATTTCCCGCAGACTCTTCCCCCGAGTCTTCCGGGGAGACATCTTCCAGGGGTTCGAGACCCCCACGCGCCCTGGGAGAAGAATCATGTACACTATTACCCGAGGGCATCAACTGATTCTCCCACAATTGCCAGAAGTGGGGAAAATCCCGGCCCAGGATAACATCATGCAATAACGCCGGGACGAGTCCCACTTTATGTTGCACAGACCCATAGGAAGTAGTAATGCATATGACCGTGGTGAGGTATGAACAGGTGTCTACATAGACACACACGTTACAGAAAATTTGTCTGATGGTCCAGTCGGGGCTGACACCAGACTGGCCTTCACCAGAGTCACCACACTTCCCGAGTCTAACAATGCCACCACATTTTTGCCATCAACAGTTAAATCACACAAGTGTTTTTCCTCAGCCTTTTGACCGGCATTCAGACTCACTACCCGTGCAACCATAGACATGCGGTTTTTAGAGTCTGTGACGTCGCACTGCATGGGTTCAGTAGTGACCGGACAGTTCGCAGCAATATGTCCCATCTCTTGGCAGCGGAAACACCTAACGGGCCCCTTGCTTAGACCATAGTTCGTTACTCTCGGCCTCGCAGTGCGGGCAGTCCCGTTTTCCTCCCCCACTGTCTTAGGGATTTTTCCATCTCCCCTACTCCCTGGAACAGTCTTACCGGTTCCACGTGGCGATGATGAAGAACGAGGTGGGGTAGCATCGTCTCGGAGTCCTTCCGCCACGGAGTAACGTTCAACCAGATCCACCAGTTGATCTGCCGTCGTAGGATTTCCATGGCTTACCCACTTCCTCAGGGCTGGCGGTAGAGCTCTCAAGTACTTGTCCATGACGACTCTCTGGATTATCTCTGGCGCTGTCAACACCTCTGGTTGTAGCCACTTCTTCGTCATGTGGATCAGGTCGAACATCTGTGACCGCGGTGGTTTATCCGGCTGATAAGTCCATTGATGCACTCTCTGTGCACGGACAGCGGTCGTCACTCCCAGCCGGGCCAAGATCTCGGCTTTCAGTTTGTCAAAGTCCTGCGCGGCTTCAGGCTCTAAGTCATAATAAGCCTTTTGGGCCTCACCGGAAAGAAACGGGGCAATCAGGCCGGCCCATTGTGCCTTCGGCCATTTTTCTCGCACCGCCGTCCGTTCAAACGTGGTCAGGTATGCCTCGATGTCATCTTCGGTCGTCATCTTCTGCCAGTACCGACTCACGTGAATCACTCTCGATTCGGCTTCCAGGTTAACCTCATGTAGGCTTGCCAGGTGCTGCGCCACCTGCTGGAGAAGCGAACGATCGGTAGCTGTCATGTCCACCAACTCCTTCAGCTGGGCCATCATCACCCGATTAGCTTCTTGCTGGACGGCGGTGGACTGTACCAGCGCTTTCACCACGTCCTCCATGCTCATGCTTGCAACGTGATGCCCGCGTTCTCCACCACAATGTGATAAAACACTCCAGGATCGCCTTTGCTGAGGTCAAAGGTCACGTGCGTTCAGCATGAAACTCAGGCGCAGAGCTGGGATTCAGGTGTAACTGACCCTGAGTCAGGTTTATTAACGGTGAAAGCAATGCAAAAAGGAAATAAAGCATAAAACAAATCCTTGCCTGTCCGGCACTAACTAAACAATGGACAACCTAACTACCAACTGGCGGGATTCTCCCGTCCAGCCAAACCACAGTTGCAGTGGGCACTGCTTCCACTCACGTGTGTCTCTCACACAGACAGGCTCTCTGTGTTCCCAGGCTGAGACACTCACACAACCACCTGGCATCCTTTTATATCCACCTCCCATTATTCATTAGCAAGCAGGTGCGATACTGACCAGACTAGGCCACATAGGAAAGGAATCTGCGCGAGATATACCTGCCCTCATCCACTATTCCCACATGATTCTCACAGTATGTAGTATGTATGTATGCTGTATGAATGTAGTATATATGTAGTATGTATGTATGTTGTATGAATGTTGTATATATGTAGTATGAATATATATGAACTATGTATGTAGTATGTATGTTGTATGTATGTAGTATGTATGTAGTATGTAGTATGTATGTTTCTTTTTTTTTACATTTAACACATTAGCCGGATGATGGGACTACTACTGTCCCATCATTGGCTAATGTGTCAATCACTGTCATTGTAGCAGGCATCGCCTGATGGGACTTGTAGTCCCATCGGACGATGCCTGCACACACACACAGACCCCCGGCAGGCCCGTACAGACCCCCGGCAGCCAGCACAGACCCCCGGCAGCCAGCACAGACCCCTGGCAGGGCTGTACAGACCGTCAGCAGCTGGCACAGACCCCCGGCAGGCCCGTACAGACCGCCGGCAGCTGGCAAAGACCCCCGGCAGGCCCGTACAGACCGCTGGCAGCCGGCACAGACCCCCGGCTGGCCCGTACACACCCCGGCAGCAAGCACAGACCCCCGACAGGCCTGTACAGGCCCCTGGAAGCCGGCACAGACCCCCGGCAGGCCCGCACTGACCGCGCATCATGATGCGCACAGACCGCGTTTCATGATGACATCATTTCAGCAGCCAATCACAGCCACAACAGTGGCTCATTGCATTATGGGAACTTCCGATTCCGGTATCCGATATTGAAAAGATATCGGTTCTCGGTATCGAATTCTGATACAGTGAATATCGGCCGATACCCGTTATTTGCAGTATCGGAATGCTCAACACTAGTGACGAGTTCAATACTTATTTCACCTGCTGTAAGTGTAACCAGGTAAATAGCTGGCTCAATGAGAGTTTTTTTACAGTAGTTACTCAGATTGAGTCACCATTACTAATATGCTACTACAAGGGTTAGTAATGAGCTCTTTTCAGCTTATTTAATAATGACCTTATAAATGGATTGTATAGTAAAAAAAATCATATTTGCAGTTTATTAAACTGTGTAAAGAATTGTATTACAGATTGATTGGGAACGCTACAAGTTTGAGTAGAGAAGTGGCAAACAAGGTTTAACACTGATAAATAAGTGTGATGCATTTTCAGAGTGAAGCTTATAACATTGGAGATTTTGGTGTGAATGCAATCACAATCCACATCTATGTCTAAATCTGAAAGAGGTTATCCACTATATCTCCTAACTTTATCTTCCAACTTAGAACATATAGATCGTAACAACTTAGAAGCTGATAATTGGTTGCATAAGTCATGTAATGTGCCTCAACAAAAGAGATTAGCAGCAATGAGGAAAAATAAACAAGTGTCTTCTTTGTTTTGCTTTTTTTGGAGACCACCATAGGCCCATTTGTACAATAAAGATAAGTAATGGACAACCTCTTTAACTAACCGGTTTCTTAGCTGTTTTATTGGACACTGATAAGTAAGTAAACTTATTACAGTGTACAGGAAACTTTACATTGCCATATTGTAGAGATAAGAAGATCAATCTGTTGCGGATCGACTTCAAGTTCTCGTGAATTTGAAGATCTTGTGATTCAATTCATGAGTACCGTAAAAAAAGAAAAACCAGCACCATTTCACGCACTGCTGAAGACTGTAGCAGCCAGAGAGCCGACTAGTGTCAGGCCCCATCGTGAGGGCTTCCCCATAATGCCTTGCAGCTATCACATCAAATGGTCTAATACAGTCAACTATTCATGACTATCAATAATCATAGATGAGGACTAGCCAAACAGCTCCATTTTAGGATTTTACAGACTGAGTTTAGGAGATCAATGAGTACATAGCTCAGACTGATCTTTCATTCTCAAAATTCTCAATTCATGGGTAAAATCCATGTGAAGACAGATTTTTACATTATTAAGCTAGGGATTGACAGTTGCTACCATTAAAATTTTAAAGTTGTAGGGAAGGAGGGAAGGGGGAGGAGGAAGAAACTCTTCTTCTGAGTCCATCCTCCTTCCCTCCTTTCTACAAAGAATCATATTAGTAGTAATTGCCATCTCCTATCTCAGTAATGAGAAAGTCTGTCTTCACTGAACACAGATTTTACCCATAAGTTGAGATTTTACCCATAAATTGAGATTTTTTTAAATGAGTGACCAGTCCACAAGGAGAATGAAGCAGATTTTTCTGATAAAATACAGTGGGTATGGAAAGTATTCAGGCCCCTTTAAATTTTTCACTCTTTGTTTTATTGCAGCCATTTGGTAAATTCAAAAAAGTTCATTTATTTCTCAAAAATATTCAGAATTGAGAGTCCTCAGTGGTTGATACCTTTTAATGGCTAACTGAAAAGATGGTAATACATTGTAAGCTTTTGAGACTACTCGGGTCTCTTCATCAGGCATAGACTAATACAAAATCTGAAGAATCACATATTTATGCACAACACAGCACAGAAAAAATTGTCTAATCTATGGCATTTTTTCTGTGCTGTGTTGTGCATAAATATGTGACTCTTCAGATTTTGTATTAGTCTAGCCTGATGAAGAGACCTGAGTAGTCTCGAAAGCTTGCAATGTGTTACCATCTTTTCAGTTAGCCATTAAAAGATATCAACCACTGAGGACTCTCAATTCTGAATATTTTTCTATCTACTGGCTAACACGCTACAAAGATATACATCTTTCCTGAATCATTTATTTCTCATTAATGTATACTCTGCACCCCATCTTGACTGAAAAAAAACAGAAATGTAGACATTTTTGAAAATTTAAAAAAAAAGAAAAACTGAAATATCACATGGTCATAAGTATTCAGACCTTTTGCTTGGACACTCATATTTAAGTCACATGCTGTCCATTTCCTTGTAATCTTTCTTGAGATGGTTCTACTCCTTCATTTGAGTCCAGCTGTGTTTAATTAAACTGATAGGAATTGATTTGTAAAGGCATACACCTGTCTATATAACTGTATATTAGAAAGTTTCCAATTTTCATGTTGACTAATGATGTATGAAATAAAAAATAAAACAACGGTTTCTCTTTCATTTTCATGATCTGTGATAGTTTGCATTAACTATTGACCTTGTCCTAGGCCAGTGGTCCCCAACCATTCTTATTTTGAGAGCCATATTTAACTCTGAGAGATGAACATGAACACATTCAGAGATCCTTTGTGTGAAGCAACTAAAAAATGTCACCATCTCCAGACATGCTCTTCATAGCTATTTGCTAAGCATGGTGCTAATACATCAAGCTGGCAGACAGCTGGGAGCCATAGATCATTGCTCACAAAAAACATGTGGTTCCCAAACCACAAGTTGGGAATCCCTGACCTAGACAAATATTGCTCCTTTTATAAAGGTTTCTTAAATGAGTTCTCTGAGAATGAGATAAAATGGCATCCCTTATATAATTCAAACTGACTGACCGTCCCACCCATGTGTCAGGAAAGGCTGCAGTCTAAAGACATGCAGCTCTCAAGACCTATGTCTCAATGACAAGAGCTGTATCACACATTCCTCAGTTGGCCAGGAGCATGTCTGTGATATATGAAGAAATATATTTCTCATTGAGTACAATGGGATTTTTCTCCAGCCTCATCCTCCTCATTGTTTATTTATTTTCCAGTTGGGCACAGTCAGTCTCTTTACACTGATATAAAGCTGTCAGACTGAGAAGGAAGAAGAGGAGGAGAATAAGAAGGAAGATGAAGCTGGAGATCTTATCAAGTACAAGATGGGTTAAGACATTTTTCTTCACTGCAATTCTGGATGCCAACTGTGTGTTAGGAACGGCGGAACGCACTAAATAAAAATATTAATAAAGTGCGTTCGCCGCTCGGGGTCCACTGTGCAGTAGGTGATATAACCGCTGCTAAGTGGTGGCAGGAGCAATATGGCGGAAATGCGCACAGGGTTAAACTTCACCCAGGTGCGCAGAGCAATCTCAGTTAATTCACAGAGATGCCAAATATGTACAAACACAAAAGACTGAGCCTGTTGAGGTCACAGTACTCAGTAAAAATGCACACATGGTATCAGGTTACAGGAGTAGCCCAAGACAGCGGCACTATGTCTAGACCTACCGTGTGTGGAGCGTCGCAACTGCGGATGCAAAGGGGCTGCTACTGCAGCGCGGCATGGACACTGCTGCTAAACGACAAGGCTAAGATGCAAGCGCAATCTCGGATGCTAGCAGCTGTGGATGTTGCAGCAGAGGAGCGCTGGCGCTGATTCTAACTCAGTCCCTAACCACATGCGTAATATCAGAGGGAAGGGGTTTTATAATGAGTCATTCCCCAGAATCAAACATCCGTCCTCATACACACAGCAGCAAGCAAGTCTATACTAGTGCATGGCGGAACAGCCATGAGCGCCTTTTATAGCAGCCCGGACTGTTATGATTGAGTCACCAAGGAGGAAAAAAACAAAACACAAGCTCAGCCCAGAAAATCAGAGAGGTTGGAAACTAGCGGATTGCAGACCCCTGATCCTATCACACAACTAGCAGTAGCCGTGGAGTGTTCCTACGGTGATCCTAGACACCTCGTCACAGCCGGAGATCTACACAAGCCTAAAGAGAGAAAAGAGAAAAACTGACTGCCCCAGAGCAGACCCCAAAGCAATAGACAGCCCCCAACATATAATGATGGTGAAGCAAGATGAAAACACTAACACAGATAGAAAGATAGGTTGAGCAAACGATGGTGCCCAAGCTAAATAAAAAGGACAGGACAGAAAAGCTGCTGTCTGCAATCCGAGAAAACCCTGCCAAAAAATACTACCAACACAACTGATAAGCAAAAAGGACCCTGAAGTCACTAGACTTCAAACCCTATATCAGCACTCAGAATATTCTGGAAGCAAAGCAAAAGAGAACACTGATCAAGGAAAAAAAATCCAGCACACCCCCGGCCGGGGATGGCTGAACTCAAAAAACAAGGTAAACAAAACCAAAACTAACAAGTTCAATAGCAGAGCAAAAACTTATCTTTGGGAAGCAGGAATCAGACTGGTCTCCAAGAATCCAGCAGAAAAATCACCAGCGACTCAGAAGGGTGTCGGCTGCCTTATATCCAGTCTGTAGTTCCCGTTACCCAGTCACGATCCACCTGATCAGGTGTTTGGTTTCTTTCATCCAAATCATCCTCACTACCTTCCTTCACCAGAAGAGGGAGATCCTCGGACACAAAAGATGAATGAACAGATGAGCTCACAACACCGGACCTTCTGCAAGCTTCCAGATCTCTGAGATGGATCAATGAGATCTGGAGCGGGACCTGAGCACATGACTCTCGATCTCCAATGGGAGATCGTCCCATAGCATGCTCAGTAGGAGGACAGAAGGACTTAGCCTCAGGAGAGATTTGCTGCAAGGCAATCTCCTCTGCAATCTCCTCTTCAGTAGATAAACAGCAGGAGACTGCAGAATGTGAGCGTCTGGATCCCTGCGGAGTAAACACAGAAATCCGACACTTAACATTACCCCCCCTCCTAGGGCCCCTTCCTCCCTGAGCCTTCTGATCCACCAACTTGTGCCCATCAGAGATATAGGCCTCATACTCGTCCGAAGGCAAGTCTGATGTCCCGGTAGGTGACAGGGAGACCCGGGACAAATGGAAGGCAACAGGGGCGGCAAGATTGCCAGGTTTGAGAAGGGACCCATGGGAGACAATGGGAGCAGAAGTTAAAGTGGAATGCCACCGTGTGTCGGCAGGCGTCTCCACCCTTCGTTTAAGGAGGCTATTTCGAGCACAAAAGGCGCAGGCCCGAATATATTTTTTAACATCCCGAGCCCTGTGCGGCCACCAGTAAGACTCTGCCACGAGTTTTGTGGTCTGCATATAGCCACAGTGACCACCCCTTCTGGACGCGTGTGCCCACATGAGAACCTTTGGTCAAAGATGGGGAGGAACAAGAGTCTTGCCCGGCGGCACAGAATTTGGCCGTTGCGGGGCACTGTTGTTCTGAGAAACAAAAGCATGTTGACAAATATAACCGCAACTGGAGTCTTGTGCCGGACGCGCCTGGAGAACGGCACGAGACACCTCCATGGGCTCTGGGAGTGGAACCTCTGGCTCGGGTAGTTCCAGAGGCTGGAAAAAAATTGTGAGCCGAGATAACCTTCCGTTTGGATTGAGCACGCTCCATACCGCCACCGAAAAACGGAGGTCAATGCGGATGGAAATGGCAATCAGCTCTTCCAAACTTGCAGGAACCTCTCTGGTAGAGAGAGCATCTTTAACATGCTCTGCCAAACCTCTCCCAAACACACGCATGAGGGCTTTATCGGACCACTCCAGCTCGGAAGCCAGTGTCCGAAAACGGACGGCATACTGACCGAGAGAGAACCCTGAGTCAAAGCAAGAAGCTGAAGAGAGGTGTCATGCGTGACCCGTGGACCGAGGAAGACCTGCTTAATAGCTGTTAGAAACTGAGCAGCAGTCCGAACCTCTGGGTCACCACGCTTCCATAATGGCGTAGCCCACTCCAACGCCTTGACCAAAAGAATGGAAACAATAAACCCCACCTTGGCCCGCTCCGTAGAGAATCGCGCAGCCAGTAGCTCCAGCTGAATAGAGCACTGGCTGATGAAACCCCTACAGGAGGCGCCATCGCCAGAAAATTTATCGGGCAACGGGAGGCGGGTATCTGTCGGCGCGAGGGACGACGTGGACATACGGGAAACCGCGTCTGTGATTGCCTTTACAGCAGCTTCGGTGGATTGTGCAGCTGAGAGAGCCCTCTCAAGAGTGGCCAACCGGCCCTCAAGCTGCCGAATACACTGTAACAGTTGCTGTTCTGCCATCACTAGCAAGACCCTGGCGCTAGTATAATGTTAGGAACGGCGGAACGCACTAAATAAAAATAATAATAAAGTGCGTTCGCTGCTCGGGGTCCACCGTGCAGTAGGTGATATAACCGCTGCTAAGTGGTGGCAGGAGCAATATGGCGGAAATGCGCACAGGGTTAAACTTCACCCAGGTGCGCAGAGCAATCTCAGTTAATTCACAGAGATGCCAAATATGTACAAACACAAAAGACTGAGCCTGTTGAGATCACAGTACTCAGTAAAAACGCACACACGGTATCAGGTCACAGGAGTAGCCTAAGACGGTGGCACTACATCCATCTAGACCTACCATGTGCAGAGCGTCGCAACTGCGGACGCAAAGGGGCTGCTACTGCAGCACGGCGTGGACACTGCCGCTAAAAGACAAGGCTAAGACGCAAGCGCAATGTCGGACGCTAGCAGCTGTGGATGTTGAAGCAGAGGAGCGCTGGCGCTGATTCTAACTCAGTCCCTAACCACATATGTAATATCAGAGGGAAGGGGTTTTATAATGAGTCATTCACCAGAATCATACATCCGTCCTCATACACACAGCAGCAAGCAAGTCTATACTAGCGCATGGCGGAACAGCCATGCGCGCCTTTTATAGCAGCCGGGACCTTCCGCAAGCTTCCAGATCTCTGAGATGGACCAATGAGATCTGGAGCGGGACCTGAGCACATGACTCCCAATCTCCAATGGGAGATCGTCCCATGAGCATGCTCAGTAGGAGGACAGAAGGACTTAGGGTACCGTTACACATAGCGATGCACCAGCGATCCCGACAACGATATGGATCGCTGGTGCATCGCTAAGTGGTCGCTAGTGAACTGCCACACAGGCAGTAGCGACATCGCAGGGGTCGGGGGTCGCTACTTACCTGTCAGACACTGCGATCCTGATGTCCTCCCGCCTGCGTCCACGCCTCGCTTGTCGGCGCCACAGGAAGCGCAGCAGGAAGTGGCCGACGAGAAATGATCCAGGACCTTCTCGCATGACCAACGATGAGCAGCGGGGGAGCCGGTTGGAAGTAAGTATCACATGTAGCGATATCGTTAGCAATATCGCTGCAACGTCACAAAATCGGTGACTTTACAGCGATATTGCTAGCGATATCGCAACGTGTAACGGGGGCTTTAGCCTCAGGAGAGATTTGCTGCAAGGCAATCTCCTCTTCAATCTTCTCTGCAGTAGATAAACAGCTGGAGACTGCAGAATGTGAGAGTCTGGATCCCTGCGGAGTAAACGCAGAAATCCGACGCCTAACACTGTGTATGTGTGATGAAGCTCTTGTCAGTTGGGACACAGAACCTGGGAGCGGTTATATGTCTTCAGCCTGCCCTGACACATGACTAACATAGTAACATAGTTAGCAAAGCCGAAAAAGACATTTGTCCATCTAGTTCAGCCTACATTCCATCAGAATAAATCCCCAGATCTACATCCTTCTAAAGAACCTAATAACTGTAGACTAGGACAGGTTGCAGTTTGAATTATATCAGGAACTCCAATTTCTCTCATTTTTGAACATCCCCTTTAAGCACAAGGATGATTATTCTTATTTATCATCTATACAAACAAACTGCACTTCGTAGTTTTACTGAGTTCTTCAACGTCAGATTTAAATAGTTCTTTTACATTTGGATTCAGGGTAATGGTGAGCCTCTTCACAGCTGGTAAACATGGTAAACAAGCAACATTTCAAAGACACAAAGCATCTCCTACAGCGAAGTCTATGATCATCCTCCAGTATCTGAACAGAAGATCTCCTACTGAGACAACGTGGGAAATAGGAGGAGCTTTCTTTTCAGCATCAGAACAATGTTTGGTGCAGCTGTCTTGCTTCTCGAAAGGTTAGTTTTAATGTCTTAAGGAATGGAGCAAGTAAATAAAAAGACGCACACAAGATTATTTTTTATCTGTAAAGTAGATATTCATATCAGCCAAATCTGTTGCGCATCCTTCACTCCCTATATCTGAAGACAAGTAAACAATAAATGGGACAATGCAGAATCATATATTTTCTGTATTTGAACAATTATATTTATATAACAAAAATATACGTGGTATATAAAAAAAAATTCTGCCCCTGCCTAAATCTTTTGCACAGCAGTGTATATATATCACTGCTCACTTGTTCCGTCCGGTAACCTTGCTACCTCAGGTCCCTGCTGCTCACTGCTTTGCCCTCTGAATCTTTTCTTTCCTCCAGTCTCTTCCCTCTGGAACATTACTTCCAGCCCCAACCAGTTAGGTCACGGCCAACTGTAAGTAGTTAAATCATAACATGACCCATGATTTTACAACAAACTGTGACCTCGGCATGTCAATGTCCTACCTTCCACTTGTCCGGATACTTGCCAGGACAAGTGGGAGGTGGCTACATTTATTATGCTATGGGGTCATGAGAGACGCCAGAGCCTAGTAGGAAAGATTCAAGAATAACTTTGTTGTGAATTGACTTTCTCGGCAAATTCAAATTTTGCCATTTCTATTCACTATATAGCTAAAAATTACAATTTATAGAGACATATTAAAGAATGTAATGTCTTAAAAAGTATCAGTATGTCAGTATTTCATCTACATTGATTTTGTTGTAATTAAACAAAAAAAATAAGCAACTAAAATGGCATTGATTAAAATGATTCATGTTTCTGTGCAAGCAACTTTATGCAGATTCATGTGAATCAGGCTTTTGCAGATTACAAATAAACCCTGTGTGCAGTCTGGTCCAGCAATCATTCACTGTACAAGGATGCTAAACACAGTGATGTGACTGTACACACTATGGGGACATAGCATTGGTGCTACCTACGCAGCTACACAGGGACCAAAGAGGTTAGGGAGCCCACTTCCACCTCCAAAGCAGGTAGAATTGTACCTGAAGAGACATTGGACTGCAAAGTGGCAATTTGTAGTCTATGTACAGGGTCTGTGTACACATAAAATATAGAGCAATCTATTATTACTGTACATGTTCTGTAAACAGGCTATTAAACTATTGATCGGCTTCTATGTAGCTAATCAGAAGTTATTTACAGCCATAAGTCAAAATTGTTACTGTGACATCACAGAACAGATACTTTACACAGAAAGAAAGTACAGTTATCATAGTCACTATCAAACAGTTCAATGAGACCAAGGAAGGCTAGATAGCATTAAAAATACGCAGCTGTACCTTTTTTCCCATCATGCCAATTTTTGGAATGAATTTTTAAATCCTTCAATAAATGTAGGAATTTAGTCCAGAAGCTGGAACCTTTTTCCCTTTCTTATATGTAAATTGACCTTTGTTTTCGCTTAAATCTGTCTCATTTGCCAAGAAATTTAAATTGATCCAATATATATCTATACAGGGCGGGCCATTTATAAGGTTTCACCTGAGTGGGCCATTTATATGGCTACACCTAAATTACAGACTTGTAGCTTCTTCTTTAAGAGGCTGCTCTGTCCTCAACTCATTACCTGTAGTAATGGCACCTGTTTGAACTTGTTATCAGTATAAAAGACACCTGTCCACAACCTCAAACAGTCACACTCCAAACTCCACTCTCGTGAAAACCAAAGAGCTGTCGAAGGACACCAGAAACAAAATTGTAGCCTTGCACCAGGCTGGGAAGACTGAATCTACAATAGGCAAGCTGCTTGATGTGATGAAATCAACTGTGGGAGCAATAATAAGAAAATGGAAGACATGTAAGACCACTGATAATCTCTCTCGATCTGATCTGGGACTCCATGCAAGATCTCACCCCGTGGCATCAAAATGATCACAAGAACGGTGAGCAATAATCACAGAACCACATGGGGGAGACCTAGTGAATGACCTGCATAGAGCTGGGACCACCGTAGCAAAGGCTTCCATCAGTAACACACTACGCCGCCAGGGACTCAGTCTCAGATCCTGCAGTGCCAGATGTGTCCCCCTGCTTAAGCCAATACATGTCCAGGCCCATCTGAAGCTTGCTAGAGAGCATATGGATTATCCAGAAGAGTATTGGGAGAATGCCATATGGTCTGATGAAACCAAAGTAGAACTGTTTGGTAGTAACAAAACTCGTCGTGTTTGGAGGAGACAGAATGCTGAGTTGCATCCAAAGACCACCATACCTACTGTGAAGCATGGGGGTGGCAACATTATGCTTTGGGGCTGTTTCTCTACAAAGGGACCAGGACGACTGATCCGTATACATGAAAGAATGAATGGGGCCATGTATTGTGAGATTTTGAGTGCAAACCTCCTTCCATCAGCAAGGACATTGAAGATGAAATGTGGATGAGTCTTTCAGCATGACAATGATCCTAAGCAGACTGCCAGGGCAACAAAGGAGTGGCTTCGTAAGAAGCAAATGAAGGTCCTGGAGTGGCCTAGCCAGTCTCCAGATCTCAACCCCATAGAAAACCTTTGGAGGGATTTGAAAGTCTGTGTTGCCCAGTGACAGGCTCAAAATATCACTGCTCTAGAGGAGATCTGCATGGAGCAATGGGCCAACATACCACGAACAGTGTGTGCCACCATTGTGAAGACTTACAGAAAACGTTTGATCTCTGTCATTGCCAACAAAGGATATATAACAAAATATTGAGATGAACTTTTGTTAATGACCAAATAATTATTTTCCACCATAATTTGCAAAATAAATCTTGCCAAATCAGACAATGTGATTTTCTGGATTTGTTTTCTCATTTTGACTCTCATAGTTGTGGTTTACCTATGATGTGAATTACAGGCCTCTCTCATCTTTTTAAGTGGGAGAACTTGCACAATTGATGGCTGACTAAATACTTTTTTCCCCACTGTGTATACAGTTGTGTGAAAAAAAATGTTGCCCCCTTCCTGATTTCCTATTCTTTTGCATGTTTGTCACACTTAAATATTTCAGCTCTCCAAAAGAATTTAAATATTAGACACAGATAACACAAGTAAGCACAAAATGCAGTTTTTAAATGAAGGTCTTTATTATTAAGGGAAAAAGAGGTCCAGACCTACAGGGCTCTTTGTGAAAAAGTGATTCCTCCCTCCTCCCCTTAAAACATAAATGAACTGTGGTTTATTAAGTGTTTAGGAAGCTGAAGTCAAATTCCCTAGCCACACCCATGCCTGATTTCTGCCACACCTGTTCTCAATCAAAAAATCACTTAAATAGGAACTGCCTGAAAAATTCAAGTAGACTAAAAGATCCTCAAAAGCTAAATATCATGCCACGATCCAAAGAATTTCTGGAACAAATGAGAAACAAAGTAATTGAGATCTATCTGCCTGAAAAAAAGTTATAAAGTCATTTCTAAAGCTTTGGGATTCCAGCAAACCACAGTGAGAGCCATCATCCACAGATAGTGAAAACATGGGATAGTGGTGAACCTTCCCAGCAGTGTCCAACAGATCAAAATTACCCCCAAGAGAGCAGAAACAATTTATCCAAGAGGTCACAAAAGACCACACAACAACATCCAAAGAACTGCAGGCCTTACTTGCCTCAGTTAAGGTCAGTGTTCATGACTCCACCATAAGAAAGAGACTGGCCAAAATAGCCTGCAATGTAGAGTTCCAAGACAAAAACCACTGCAGAGCAATAAGAACATAAAGGCTTATTTCAGTTTTGCCCAAAAAAATTTGGTAATTCCCAAGACTTTTGGGAGAATACTCTATTACATCTGGTATAGAAGTAACACAGCATTTCAAAAAAGAAACATCATATCAAGAGTAAAATATGTTGGTGGTAGTGTGATGGTCTGGGGTTGTTTTGCTGATTCAGGACCTGTAAGATTTGCTGTGGTAAATGGAATTATGAATTCTTCTGTCTACCAAAATATCCTGAAGGAGATTGCCTGGCCATCTGTTCGTGACCTCAAGCTGAAGCACATTGTGTTATGCAGCAGGACAATGATCCAAAACATACCAGCAAGTCCACCTCTGAATGCCTTAAGAAAGACAAAATTAATACTTTGGAGTTGCCTAATGAAAGTCCTGATTGAGAGGTTGAGAGGTTGTGGCGTGACCTTAAAAAGGCGATTCATGCTTGGAAACCCTCCAATGTGCCTGAATTTCAACAATTCTGCAAAGATGAGTGTGCCAAAATTCTTCCAGAGCATTGTAAAAGACTCATTGCCAGTTATTGCAAATCCTTGATTGCAGTTGCTACTGCTAAGGATGGCTGGACCAGTTTTAGGTTTAGGGGGCCAACCACTTTTTCACACAGGGCCCTGTAAGTTTGGATTTCTTTTTCCCTTAATAATAAAGATCTTCATTTAAAAATTGCATTTTGTTTTTACTTGTGTTATATTTGTCTAATATTTAAATTTGTTTGGTGATCTGATACATAAATGTGACAAAAATGCAAAAGAATAGAAAATCAAAAAGGGGCAAACAATTTTTCACGCGACTGTTTTTATAGAATAATGGCACAAGAACAAGATGTAAGGTGGGAAAGCAAGTCACAGATAAGAATGATCTGTCAATCACTGGCAGTAGACCAGCACCAGGAGGAGAAAGATGGAGCCAGAGACCTGCAAGTGCAGGCTAAACCCCTGCACTTATTAGCCAATGGATTTTGAGAAGACTGAGTCACGGACATATAATGTAAGGGCTCATACTCACTTGTGAGAGACTCGCATGATTCTCGCACGAGTTTCTCGCATGAAAACCCGGCACTGCCACCGGCACTGGGACTGGAGCGTGCAGATACATGTACTTCTATGCAGCTGCACGCTCCGGTCCGAGTGCTGTCGGCAGAGCCAGGCTTTCATGCGAGAGACTCGTGCGAGAATCATGCGAGTCTCTCACAAGTGAGTATGAGCCCTAAAGGTGAGATATCGTTACTTTGGGGTCTAAAAACTTGCTGTTAGGATCCCTTTTATGTGTTGTCATAAAACAGTAATAACAAATATAGTGATAACACACAAGGAAGATAATTATTTCTGTGAAGATTTATGAAAAAGGTGGTGTCACAGAAATGTCATAGTATGGTAATAATGCAGAAAGTGTTCTCACAGAACAAAGATAATAAAGTGATGTCACACCCAGTAATTAAGGACTACAGTGACGTCACAGCGATAATAAAATATACAAGTATAGAACAGAGGTAGTGAACATAGTGGATTTTAGTGCGGTCATGTCACAGCAATATGGTATAGAAATGTGAAAAAAACAAAGGAAATTGCAGGTAGCTACTATGTGTTTCAGTATAGTGATGTTGCGGTTCGGAGCATAAACATTTGGATAACCTCCCATGGCAGTGTGATCTTTAGTCCCCCATAAGACCCCAGTGCCGAGCCCTAGGTGACTGCATTTTCGCACCAAATCAATGTTGCACAGTCATGTCAGTGTGAGAGAGGGAAGGAGACAGTTATGCGTGCTGCACAGGGAATTCCACTCAGCCCACAATGTTGGTATCTAAAAATAATCATACGTAATATTTAAGTTAACACTAAAATAAGATAACCAGAGTTCGAATGAATAATCTATAGGCGAATGTCTTTGGATTATTGGGATTAGGCTACATGTCCAATCTTGATTTTATGTTACACTGAGAAAATGTTATCCATATAAATGCACATTTACCATCTATACTGCTGTAAAGTAATACTATTCACAAGTTTTTTACACATTCAAAAATTCTCTGTAGAAGTCTTATTTTTAATGCATGACAAGCTACTAATTTGGTCAACTTAAAGAGAATCTGTCAACAGGTTTTTGCTATGTAATCTTAGGACAGCAAAATGTAGCAGCTGAGACACAGATTTCAGGGATGTGTCACTTAATAGGCTGTGTGCTGTTGTTTCCATACAGTGAAGGTTTTACTACCAGGAGATTACCACTTCCTGGACTACAGCATCCATGAGCCCTGGTATGACTACGCCCCCTCCTCTGAAAAGCAACGTCCTGTCAATAGACATGCCACATCATTGGAATCGGGGTTTCTCTTCCTACATTATGCTGCTCGCCAATGAGGTAGCAACAATCTGGTGACATATTCCCTTTAAGAGTGTCTATTGAATTCATGTGAAGCAAAAAATATACCTGAATATATACTGATCTTATCTTTACATACTGTAGATCCTTCTAATAATAATAGTTTAAAACCACATTAAAATAATGTGGGTGTTAATGATTTCTCTTCAAACAAGGATTTGATCTAGTAGTAGGTGGAATAGTCTGAATATTTAGGGTCACACTCATAGAATGGAATATATGATATACAGCTCTGGCAACAATTAAGAGACCACCACATCAAAACCCTATCATGGGCAGCCCATTCTCCAGACCTGAACCCCATTGAAAACCTCTGGAATGTAATCAAGAGGATGATGGATAGTCACAAGCAATCAAACAAAGAAGAACTGCTTAAATTTTTGTTCCAGGAGTGGCATAAGGTCACCCAAAAGCAGTGTGAAAGACGGGTGGAAAGCATGCCAAGATGCATGAAAGCTGTGATCAAAATTCACAGTTATTTCACAAAATATTGATTTCTGAACTCTTCCTGAGTTAAAACATTAGTATTGTTGTTTCTAAATGATTATTAACTTGTTTTCTTTGTATTATTTGAGGTCTGAAAGCACTGTGTTGTTTGTGTTTTTTTTTTTTAATTTTGACCATTTCTCCTTTTCAGAAAAGCAAAACCAAATTTATTGCTTGGAAATTTGGAGGCATGTTGTCCGAAGTTTGTAGACTAATAGAACAATTTACATTTTACTCAAAAAAATACCTATAAAGAGAAAAATCAGACAAACTGAACATTTGGAAGTGGTCTCTTAATTTTTGCCAGAGTTGTATGTATATTTTTGTAATTAAACGCTCAATCAGATAAGAAGAATTGATTATACAAGTAGGGATAATTTATGCAAATGAAAACAGAACGTATGCTTCAGAGGCATTTTATCGACTAGATACCATCAAAGGAGCATAACCGAAATTTTAAAGTTTCTCATTCATATTTTGACGGATTCCTTTCTTCATTAGCTACATTCACATATATAATGATGGTGGATGATTCAATGAGAAACGCCTATATTTCATTTCTTTATCTCTCACATACAGTAGCTCAACAGTGGGAACTGAGCAGAGAAGCCATTGAACCATTGGGTTGCCATGGGAACAGGACATTACTAAACTGCACATGTTGTGAATGGACTGTGCAGAATAAAATTTCATGTGAACATGAGACAAGCGTTCCACAATCTCACAGACAGAGAAAATAAACAGAAATTAGGCTACTTCCCAATGCTGAGGTAACCTGCTATTGTTCTTGGTTTTAAGGGATACGACACATTTGGACATTTTGATGATTACGTACAATGTGGATCTCAGTTACTCAGCACAATATAATAGCTCAGGTGTAAATTAAACATTTAATGATTGATGCCATCCAAACCCCCATCGGGAAGTTTCCACATATCCAAATCAGCAGCTGAGATTTAGATTGTTTTCATCACTGATCATTTAATTCTTTCCATTTCTGATCATTTTCACACATATAGCTGGCAATTAATCGTCATCTAATAGTCCCAGCTTCCATAGACAGCCTCCTTGGTATAATACTGCAACATATATTGAAAATCTCAATACAAAGAGACCATGTTAAGCCATGCAAATGGAACTCCCTGGGCCTTTTTCATTCTAAAGGGATTTTCCTTTTGCATTCAACAGTAATGAGTAGTTGAAAAGATTTCAAAAGAAATAAGACAGCTATTGTGTAGAACCAGGCTCTCAATTCTTTGCCTCATGTATGAAGTTTTTAAAAAGGCTTTCCCCTTTTTATGTATTGATTTGTCCACCCTTTAATCACTGTGCAATTGGGTGGCTCAGTGGTTAGCACTGTTGCCTTGCAGCACTGGGGTCCTGGGTTTATAACCCACCAAGGACAACATCTGTAGGGAGTTTGTATGTTCTCCCCATGATTGTGTGGGTTTCCTTCCACACTCCAAAAATATACTCATAGGGGCTTAGATTGTTAGCCCCAAAGGGGACAGTGATGACATTATCGGTAAAGTGCTGTGGGATATGATGGTGCTGTATAAATAAGCACAATAAATCCATCAAGAACTCCAGATTCCTATCATTTAAATGGTACACATTATCAGGGCATGTTAGCAAAGCCCTTTTACACATCACAGTCACTGGGACCCCAAAAATTGTGTAAATTTCTTTGAAAATTTGCAAAATTGTTGAGCAAAAATTTTGTAACTTTTGGCATTTTCACAGTATTTTGGCAGAGCTGGGTTGGGTCTGGGGCACGGCGGAGGCATAATGCCACAGCTCGTCTAATACTTGATGATCTGTAGAGTTCCTTATGCCAGAAATCTTACTTCAGTCAAGGATGTCTCATAATGTATCAGGAGCATCTGACTCCTACATGCTCCCTCAACAAAACTGGTGAAAAAAAATTGCTGGTCTTGATGCATCAGATCCTGGCTTCCCACAAATATAGAATACACAATTCCTAGAAGAGTGTAATAGTAGTAAGTTAACATAACAAATCCAGTGGATATCAGGTCATAGCCCATCCTCCCAAACTAATGCTCAACTAACCCAGGCTACTTTCTGGATGCTCTCTGATCACTGGCTGCCTGAGTAATAAGGATCTATAGTTCAAGTGTGTGCACTCTTGACACAGCCTGACATTGTTCTGCCCTCTGGGTATAGGGCGGTCTGTTGTGTTATGTGCTCTGAATAAGACAATATGTTTGTATTATGTGCTGGGTTAGTTATAGCACCATCTAGTGGTGGCTGAATTTATAGCAGTGTATTTGAGAGCATTTACAATCTGTGACTTTAACAGAAGCAATGCACTATGGGATTGAAGCAATGCTTTGTGAGTAGGAAGCAGTGTATTCTGGGATGAGGGAGACTACATTTTTCCTTTTGTGTATATCATAGGATGCACGTGTTATTTTTGTCCTCCTGTTAACCTTTGTTTTCCTGTAACTTCTCTACTTGAGTCGCTATCTGAGTAAGAATCAGTGTTTTCTTGCAAGGCAGTGATTAAAGCCCCCGTTACACACTGCAATATCGCTAGCAATATCACTGTAAAGTCACCGATTTTGTGACGTTACAGCGATATTGCTAGCGATATCGCTGCATGTGATACTTACCTCCGACCGGCTCCCCCGCTGATTATCGCTGATCGCGCGAGAAGCTGCTGGACCATTTCTCGTCGTCCGCTTCCTGCGGCGCTTCCTGCTGTGACGACGAGCGACGCGTGGAGCCGGGCGGGAGGACGCAGGATCGCCGCGTCTGACAGGTAAGTAGCGATCCCCGTCCCCTGCGATGTCACTGCTGAGATCTGCCTGTGTGGCAGCTCACTAGCGACCACCCAGCGATTCACCAGCGATCCTGACGGTGTCATATCGCTGGTCGGGATCGCTGGTGAGTCGCTAGGTGTAACGGTACCCTTACAGAGGTGTTAGTTACTGTTTAGCAGTCAGGAGATGTTATGAGATGTCATTAACTTTTTAGCTGACAGTGCACAGTGAATCTAATCTGAGACTTATGTATTCCTATGTGATGTTTGCATCACTGTACACTTTCCCAATACTTACCTATGTCGTTTGTATTTCTTTATAGTTTTACCGCGCATGTTCTATACTGTTCACCAATAAACAAGTTAGTCTACAGAAAACAGTCTGCTTATTTGGAACACAGAACAGTGGTTTATGCTGTATGCTAGATTGCACACCGTGTCAACGTGTATGAAGGCAGAACAGACATTGATTCTTGTCCATTACTTGCTCTGACCTTCTGCTGGTGTATCATGTTGAGTAAACTCCGCCTTCCATGACCTTCTGCTGGTGTACCATATCGAGAATTAGTGAACACCTACCCTAATTTTCTGCTTGAGTATTGTTCTTAAAGATCTATGACTATGCATCACACATCTTTTCTTGGCCTAATGTCAGCATGACACATGTGATTATGTCACATGACAGCTAATGATAATAAAGATTACTAGTTGTAAATACCTGGGGTTCCCGAGGTCCCCCACTCCATTTTGCTCAAGCCAAATCCATTGCAACATAAGGAACTTACTACTCCCAGGTAGGACTCATGAGATTCCAAATATTTTCATACAGTAGACATCTGGCAAAATAACAAAATGTCATATGCAATAAAATGGGTGTCTTCATGCAGTTTTACATCAAAAGTTAACAATTTTAAAAACATGCATAAAAAAGTTTCTGGGGGAAAGAACCAGGGTTAATCTGGAGGTAATAACATTCTGACACCATGCAGCACTGGCACTGAGAGCCCCGCTGCCTGGAGGAAATGAACTTTTTTTCTACTAGCAGAGTTCAGCTTCTAGTCATAGGGATGGCGCCGGCACAGGTTCAGTCACAGATCTGTGTATAGAAAGCTGTCACATACACACTTCGCAACACATGATGTGGAGTGCAACTGCAAGAGTTAATTTATCTCCTCTCACTCAATCCAGCTCTCAACCTCTGTTTTAGGCCATAAAATGAGCCTAAATCACACCCCAACACATTCAGCACATCCTGATTTCTTATCACACTGCTACCACTCACCAATGAGTCGACAAAATGTGTTACTGCCAGACAATCAAAAGGTCACTCACTCTCTCAAGGGCTATAGATTCTTTTAGAGCATACAAGGATCAAACTTATGAAAAATTTTAAGCCTTAATATAAAATATACAGTTCTTACGATAAATATATAAAAAGGTAAAAATAAAACGACACACAAATATGTAAAACAGTTATAAAACAAAAAGGGAGAAATAACAGAAATAGCTAAACGTTTCTGTCTATAATTATCATCTGTTTCTTTGAGGGAAGGAGAAGTGGATTATGGAGACCATCAGACCACCCTCACCTATGAACCCCTTCTCTTTGTGTCACCAAGGTTTTTATAGTCCTCACCATAGGCTCTTATTTCCGTTCATGAGTGGACGATGGGCAAAGCTGTGGCATTTCAAATATCCTGTGTCCTCCCTCCCTTTCTTTCTATCTACAGACAGCTGGAATTATTCTACACACTATCTGCCAGCTCTGTGAAGCTGCCATGTTTGACACCTGTAGCATATTTCCAGGAGACCCCGCCCCTCCCATAGCTGAATTATTGCAAGAAGAGCAGGCAAATGTTATATGCTTTTTGTAGAGACAATATATTGATATAGCCTTAACCATTTGTTCTACTGACATTTTAGTCTACCTTACAATTATAAACTTCATTAACAAGAGCGGTGGCTATAATTTCATCCCCGGCACTAGCTTACCAGACGGCCCTAATGCGGAGCTTGCTGTCAGTCAGTGCCAGGGGTGCGGTTACAAGCACCGCTCTCTATACACAGAGCGGTGATTGAACCTGCACCGGTGGCACCTCTATGACTAGAAGCTGAACTTTACCTGTGGGAATAAAGTGAATTTCCTCCCTGTAGTGGAGCTCTCGGTGCCGGTGCTACACGGTGCCAGAACTCTATTGGCCTGCAGATTAGCCTCATATTTTCAGGTTAATTGTGTTATTTTACATGACAGGTTCCCTTTAAAGGCTTGTATTCCTTCATTTCTTTGCAGAATGTTTATTTTACAGACACATTATTATTATTATTATTATTATGCATTTATATAGCGCCATTTATTCCATGGCGCTTTACATGTGAAAAGGGGAAATATAGACAAGTATAATAAACATGTGTAAGACAAGGGACACACAAGTACATAAGGAGAGGGGACCCTGCCCGCGAGGGCTCACAGTCTACAGGGATGGGTGAGGATACAGTAGGAGAGGGTAGAGCAGGTTGTGCGGTGGTTCAGTAGACCGAGGATCATTGCAGGCTGTAGGCTTGTCGGAACAAGTGGGTATTCAGGTTCTTCTTGAAGGTTTCTGTTGATGGTGAGAGTCTGATGTGTTGCGGCAGAGAGTTCCAGAGTATGGGGGAGGCACGGGAGAAGTCTTGTATGTGGTTGTGGGAAGAAGAGATAAGGGGAAGTAGAGAAGGAGATCTTGAGATGATTGAAGGTTGCGTGCGGGTAGGTACCTAGAGACCATGTCACAGTTGTATGGAGGAGACAGGTTGTGGATGGCTTTGTATGTCATGGTTAGGGTTTTGAATTGGAGCCTCTGGGCAATAGGAAGCAAGTGAAGGGCCTGGCATATGGGGGAGGCTGGGGAATAGCGGGGAGACAGGTGGATTAGTCGGGCAGCTGAGTGTAGGATGGACTGGAGTGGAGCCAGAGTGCTAGAGGGGAGGCAAGAGAGTAGGAGTTTGCAGTGGTCGAGGCGGTAGATAATAAAAGCATGCAATAGTGTTTTTGTGGTTTCGTGGTTGAGGAATGAGCGGATCCGAGAAATATTTTTGAGTTTGAGGTGGCAGGAGGAGGCGAGGGCTTGGATATGTGGTTTGAAAGAGAGCGCAGAGTCGAGGATCACACCAAGGCACCGAGCGTGCGGGACTGGGGAAAGAAAGCAGCCATTGACATTGATGGATAGGTCTGGTGGAGGGGTAGAGTGAGATGAGGGAAAGATGATGAATTCTGTTTTGTCCATGTTCAGTTTGAGAAAGCGAGCAGAGAAGAAGGCTGAGATAGCAGACAGACATTGTGGGATTTCAGTCAGTAAGGAGGCGAGTTTGGGTCCAGATAGGTAGATCTGCGTGACATCGGCATAGAGGTGATACTGCAAACTGTAGGATTCTATGAGCTGCCCAAGCCGAAGGTGTAGATGGAGAATAGGGGTCCTAGGACAGAGCCTTGAGGAACACCAACAGACAGGGGGCGAGGTGAGGAGGTGGTGTGTGAGAGGGAGACACTAAATGTTCAGTCTGTTAGGTATGATGAGATCCAGGATAGGGCCAAGTCTGTGACGCCAAAAGATGAGAGAGTCTGTAGCAGGAGGGAATGGTCTACGGTGTTGAAGGCAGAGGACAGGTCCAGGAGAAAGAGGACAGAGTAGTGTCGCTTGCTCTTGGTGGTTAGTAAGTCGTTAGTGACTTTATTTAGGGCAGTTTCAGTTGAGTGATGCGGTCGGAAGCCAGATTGTAACCGGTCAAAGAGGGAACAGGAGGAGAGGTGGGAGGACAGTTCAAGATATACATGCTGTTCCAGTAGTTTTGAGGCGTAAGGGAGAAGAGATATCGGGCGATGGTTAGACACAGAGGATGGATCAAGGGAGGGCTTTTTGAGGATGGGTGTGATTGAGGCATGTTTGAAGGATGAGGGAAAGACACCATTTGTAAGTGAAAGGTTGAAGAGGTGTGTTAGAGATGGGATGAAGACTGTGGCCAAGTTAGGGATGAGGTGAGATGGGAGTGGGTCGAGGGCACAAGTGGTGAGGTGTGATCTTGACGGAAGGGTGGAGAGCTGATCATCTGTCATGGTGGAGAAGCTGGCTTTAGCAGAACAGGGCTGAGCGGCTAAGAGGGGCATTGGGCGCTGCGGGCCAAAGTTTTGTCTGATCTTGTCGATCTTCTGATTAAAGAAGGAGGCAAAGCCTTCAGCAGAAATGAGAGGAGGGGGAGGAGGTGCTGTGGGATCGAGTAGAGAATTGAAAGTGTTGAAGAGTTGTTTAGGGTTGTGAGACAGGAAGGATATAAGAGATGCGAAGTAAGTTTGTTGGAGGTTGGAGGGGGAATAGATGCGGATGGAGTGCACAACGAACGAGGGAAGAGTAGCGGAGGGTGGCAAAGGAATTGGGGTAAAGGAGCAGGTATCGGAGAGGAGCAAGCCAACTCCTCCACTATGTTTGTTGCTGGGGCGAGGGGTGTGAGAGAGATGGAATCCGCCATAGGAAAGCGCAGCTGGAGAGGCTGTGTCAGAGGGAGTGAGCCAGGTTTCAGTGATGGCAAGGAAGGAGAGTTTGTTGGTGATAAAGAGGTCATGGATAAACGATAGCTTGTTGCAGACAGAGCGTGCGTTCCATAGGGCTCCAGGTAGGAGTACTGGGGGAGTGGCGGCTGGATGAATAGGTATGAGGTTGTCATGGTTGCAAAAAAGTGTAGAGGATCGTGGCAGGATGTTAGAAATGAGTGTGGGGATATGTTGAGGAGGGCCAGGATTTGGGAATACGTCGCCAGCAATGAGGAGTAGTAGACAGAGCATTAGAAGGTGGGAGCAGGATAGGACATGATGTGGCCGTGTGTGTCTGGAGAAAAAGGATTGTATGTGGAGGAACAGTTGTGATGAAGAGGTGAGATGGCTGGGAAGGATGGAGGGGGAAATGACTAGTTCCTTACTGGGTGGAGGGATTGCAGGAGTTAGGGAGAAAATGAGTAGTATGGGGGTGATAGTAAAAAGTAGGTGAAACATTGTTGTGGTGTTATAGTCCGTTACCTTACAGTCAATTCCAGTCCAATTCTAGTCTAATTCAGGGTACTTAGAAATATGTACTTTGAAGTATGGATTTTGAAGTAGATGGAGCCGACTATGTCTGGAGCAGACCCATGGTGCTGAATATATGTGCAGCTAAACACAATAACCTGTGAGTGAAAGTGGGGTGTGACTGCCCAGGCCAAATGCACAGAGTTAAGCAAAGGTCATAAAAGGGGGAAGGGGTTATACAGACCACTTAAATGTGTGGCAGAGATAACAAGAATGGAGTACAATTATGGATACAAGAAGATGGGTAAACAATGCATACCATATAAAAATACAATGCAGTTCACATGGGGCATTCAGGAGCATGGGAGAGAAGGGTGGAATTCAGTAATGCATACCATATAAAAATACAATGCAGTTCACATGGGGCATTCAGGAGCATGGGAGAGAAGGGTGGAATTCAGCAATGCATACCATATAAAAATGCAATGCAGTTCACATGGGGCATTCAGGAGCATGGGAGAGAAGGGTGGAATTCAGCAATGCATACCATATAAAATACAATGCAGTTCACATGGGGCATTCAGGAGCATGGGAGAGAAGGGTGGAATTCAGCAATGCATACCATATAAAAATACAATGCAGTTCACATGGGGCATTCAGGAGCATGGGAGAGAAGGGTGGAATTCAGCAATGCATACCATATAAAAATACAATGCAGTAGGTTTTTGTGCATTTGCTATGTCTCTTTATGTCTTTTCTACAGCATTTCTGTAATATTCAGATCAGAAAATTTTCACTTGAGCAATAAAAGATTATTTTCGTGTATCCGCTCCCATGCCCCTAGAAGACACTGGCATGATGATCAGCTATAAACTCTCATTTGTTTTCAAATAATAGTGTTGGTCATTGTCTTGATGTAAAATTCAGTTCAGCTTCTTCATTGTACAGCATAAAATTCATAGTTCTATTAATAATAAATAACAAGTTGTCTAAGTTCCAATGGTGATAGAGCATTCCAGCCATTATGTTGGTTAGCCTTAAGGCCCTTTTACATTTAGTGATGCACCAGCGATCCGACCAGCGATCCGACCCGGTCAGGATCGCTGGTGCATCGCTAAATGATCGCTAGTGAGCTGTCACACAGGAAGATCTCACAGCGATGCAGCAGCGACGCAGCGGACGATACTCACCTTTCACACACAGCGATCCTGACGTCCTCCTGGCCGCGTCCACACGTCACTCGTCGTCACAGCAGGAAGCTGACGATGAGAAATGGAGCCAGACATTCTCGCGTGATCAGCGATGGACAGCGGGGGAGCCGGTCGGAGGTAAGTATCACACATAGCGATATCGCTATAACGTCACAAAATCGGTGACGTTATAGCGATATCGCTAGCGATATCGCTATGTGTAAAACCCCCTTTAGGTTCCTCTTTGGTTTACTTCAGCAGGATGTACATTGTGTAAACAGCTCCATTAACTCATACAACCACTAAACAATCTCAAAAGGCTTGGGGATCTACCAGGTTTCATTTGACAAAAGTTAAGCAATACTGTGACCTTTGGATAGAAGTTTGTTTATTTTTTTGCTGCATGTGAACTCCTTTTTGTCCAACCTCCTTGCATTGCAGAGAAATCGAATATGGGTTCTTCAGGACGTCTCTTTGGGTGACCTATTCTAAAGAGGGTCACAAATTTAAGATTGGTGACTCGTCCAAAGATAAGGTGTTAATGTACATGCAAGGCTACGTATATCACTACTTGTTATTGCAAATATACAATATATTCTTTGTTTCCGTAAATTCCTGAATGTGTTGTTATTGCCTATTTGAAGTCCATTTTATTGCCACCCATTACTCTACTGTTTCCAAGGTGGCTTATACACAATAAACTTGTCTGATGGATCTGGTGATTTCAGCGAGACTTGCTGACCATCTAATATTCGGCAAATGTTAGTTGGGCTTATGTCTGGGGAAATAGATGATGAATGTCAACATGCCCTATCATTTTCTTCCCAGTGTCTCACATCAGCAATCTACATTCAGAGAAGCAAAGCCGAGCATGAATGTTTGGGGGGCTCATTAAGAATGGCTGCCAGTCAGTAGAGCACTAGAAATCAGAGAAACAAATAAGTAATTAATAATCAGAATTTTTCCACAGCAGCATGCAGTGTATTGTATTGGAGTTGCTCCTTATGATGTTTCTTATGACCATTTCATGTTTATTTATGCCCATATTTTTTGTGGATTGAATAAGTCTGGTACACATGTCATCCACTTATCCAAAAGTGTTGTTTATGATCTTTTTAATATTGTGTTATCAACTTATCCTAATAATTGTAAATGACTAACACTAAAAGCTGGAGCCTTTAGGGTGTGTGCACACGCTGCGGATTCTGCTGTGGATCTGCAGCGGATTTGGCCCTGCGGATCCACAGCAGTTTTTGAGGCAGTGTACAGTACCATAATAGCCTATGAAAAACAAAAACCGCAGTGCACATGGTGCGGATTTTTCCGCGCGGATTTGCTGCGGTTTCAAAACCGCAGCATGTCACTTCTTTGTGCGGAATCTGCAGCGGTTTCATACCTTCTCCATTGAAGAGGTGTCAAACCGCAGGGGTAATCTGCAGGCTAATCCGCAGATAAACCGCAGGTCTTTTGACCTGCGGATTTACCTGCAGATTTTGCAAAATCCGCGTGGAAAAATCCGCAGGTGAATCCGCAGCGTGTGCAACAGCCTTATTGTGCTTTTTAGCTCCATTAAAACAATATTAGCCATGATGACATCATATTTAAAGCCTCATATATCACATAGCAAAGTAATTGTGTAACATTACAAGAAAGCTATGTGCTTTGCAGTCACTTGACACATTATTAATTCATTTTAAGTTTAAATAATTCTGTAAAATTTAAGGATTGCTGAAATATTCATTAGACCTGTTAATGGACAACCATATGTCACCAGTTTGAATACTGAGCACTTGCTGTAGCTGAGACTTTTAAGATGTTTGGCAGGACAGGATTAGGAAAGCCTGTAAAAGAGCGTCCCAAGTGTGAGAAGTTGGTAATAAAGTAACTTTGCAGTATCTGTACCTCTCATAAAGTTGTATGATGCATATATACTGTGAATATGTGATACACTTTGTTGGCTTGGTTACCCACCTCAAAAGTTAAGGACATTAATGTTATTTATTTGCCGTTCTTTATAAATGTCTGAATAATTTTTACTAAGAGATTTAAATACAGAAATATAACGTCCATTAAATAGTGAATGGATTATGATTGATTGTAACCACTGCAGAAAAAAATGAGGTAAAAAATTTGACAAGCTTTATTACAATGAGTGTTTGATTACAATAATAATGCACTTGTCAATCATCTGACTGCTGTAAAAGGTCCTAGAGAAAAGCTGAAATATCATGTGGAATAATGGACCCTTAATCATTTTAAATAAGGTCCTATCTCTTATTTAAACCATATAAGGCAGAATAACCAAGCCAATACATTTCATTTGGAAAATGAAAAGAATGCCAAATCCTGCCATCCAAGGCAACATTTATACAATGTATTCTAGCAGGAGAAATGATTACTGCACACTGTAAAACATACTAAGTGTTAAGGCCCCGTTACACACTTCAATGTCTCAGCGATCCCACCAATGATCCGACGTGGATGGGATCACTGGGACATAGTTAGCTGATCGCTGGTGAGCTGTCACATAGGCAGACTCACCAGCGATCAGGACCAGCGAGAATGCTGGTATCCAGGGTAACTAAGTTCTGCGCAGCGCTTATTTACCCGCTGTTTACCCTGGATACCAGCTCCCAGCGTCTGCTGTATGGTGCTGGGAGCTCTCTGATCGTTGGTCTCTTGCTGTCACATGCTGCGATGTGTGCTGCCCAGCAGGAGACCAACGATAGATTAATGGCCCAGAGCACTAGGCAACGATTAGCGATCAGCCAACTGATTGTTGATCGTTGCTACGTATCACATGCAATGATGCCGTTTCGACATCGCTGCAACATCACCAAACTGGTGACGCTGCAACAATATCGTTCACAATATCATTGCGTGTAACGGGGCCTTTACTCCTCTCCGTTGTTGGGAAGTCTTTAACATAAAAGAAGATCTCTTAAAGGGAATCTATCACCCGTTTTTTGCTACAACATCTGAGTACGGCATAATGTCGGGGTAAAAACGCTGATGCCAGCATTGTATCATGTATTGGACTGCTTGATATATTTTTCATACAATATTAAAGTTTTACCTTCTGCAGATCTACAAGTTCTCCGAATAATGAGCTCTGTATAACCCCATTCCCACCACTGTGTATAGGCAGAAATCTGCCAATTAATGGTAGTGGCAGGGTTATACAGAGCTCATCAACAAGGAGGACTACATGGCACCAGGTTTACTAGCCTTCTTATGATGATGTTATTTTATCAAAACCAAAGGAAGCAGCCCAGTAGGTGACATATTACTGAAATCAGGGTGTCATGCTGTGACAATGCCAAACTGTCCATGGAACTGGGACTCTAGCTATCACTGTCCCTGGAGTACTCGTGAAGGTAGAGAGGCCTAAAGGTACTGTCACACTAAGCGATATCGCTAGCAATATCGTTATAACTTGTGACATTATAGCGATATTGCTAGCGACATCGCTGTGTCTGATATTTACCTACGAACCGCTCCCCTGCTGGTTATCGCTGATCGCGCGAGAACGTTCAGGACCGCTTCTTGTCGTCAGCTTCCTGCGGCCCTTCCTGTGGAGAGACGATCGACGAGTGTGGAGCCGGGCGGGAGGACGCAGGATCGCCTAGTGTGAATGGTAAGTAGCGACCCCCGTCCCCAGCGATGTCGCTGGTGAGATCTGCCTGTGTGGCAGCTCACTAGTGACCACTTGGCGATGTACCAGCGATCCTGACCGCATCATATCGCTGGTCGGGATTGCTGGTACATCGCTAAGTGTGACAGTACCTTAAGTCTCCGACCTTGCTATGCTCCTGTAAAACCCTGATCTGTCCCCTCTCCCACCCCATGAGGCATGGGACAGAAATGTAAGGTAACCAAGGCACAAAGATAAACAGTGATAACAGGAAACCTCTATCATACAAAAGCACTCACCAACAATAGGGAGGAGGATAGGGACAGGGAGGAATAAACTAAAAAACTAAATGGGAAAAGGGATGAGGAGATAAACACACACATACTACAGCAAACTAAAGATCACTACTACAACAACTCCACTCCAACCACTTAGCTTTAACACTCAGCACAGGAAGACGAATATTTCACCAGCAGGGACTAAACACCCTGTGCCAGTATATATAGAGGGAGTAAATGATAAGCTGTTGCAGCTGAAAACAAGCAGGATGTAAGGTCTCAACCAGCATAGAAAGAGTCCTTAACCCTCTCAGCACCAAAGAAAAGGAATTAATTTAAAATAGGACATGAGTCACACTATCTCTAAAGAAGACCTGTGATTCATTACCCAATATGACTGTCTATCTCCAGGTCTTCCAGGGAGACGTGACAACCTTTTGACACAGGGTCTACATTATGCTGCTCTAAAGGCCCTGTCACACTAAGCGATATCGCTAGCAGTAATATCGCTATAACGTCACTGGTTTTTGTGACGTTATAGCGATATCGCTAGCGATATCGCTATGTCTGATACTTACCTCCGACCGCTCCCCCGCTGGTTATCGCTGATCGTGCGAGAACGTCCTGGGCTGTTTCTCGTCGTCAGCTTCCTGTGGTGCCGACAAGTGACGCGTGGATGCGGGCGGGAGGACGTCAGGATCACCTTGTCTGACAGGTAAGTAGCGACCCCCGACCCCTGCTATATCGCTGGTGAGATCTGCCTGTGTGGCAGCTCACTAGCGACCACTTAGCGATGCACCAGCGATCCTGACCGCGTCATATCGCTGATCAGGATCGCTGGTGCATCGCTAAGTGTGACAGTACCTTTAGATTAGGTGACAAAACACACCTAAAAGAACAAAACATACCTAAACCTAAACATAGTGCAAATCTTCAGTGTCCATCAAGTAATATATCTAAATTTTGATCTCCCTTTATATCAATATTTTGACCACACATAGCTGTGAATATTTAAAGATATTTAGCATCATACTTATATATTCTATTTTATCTTAACCTATTAAGTGTGGCATATAAATAATACATTTTGCATTTAAACTAAGATGTCATAATTTTTGTTTTACATTTATATGCAATTACCTACTGTGGATAAGCTCCTTACCACGAAAGCCTGTTTTCACCGTCCTGACTAGGATTAATTTTTCTAATGTAACAATGTCACTTTATGTGATAATGATGGTTGAAGGACCTGAGTGGGGACTTGTTTCTCTGAATTGGATTGAATCCTTTATTGGTACTATTTTAGCGTACTTAACATCTTGGATCACTTTGTTCACACTTATCCTGTATTATCTGCTGAGCACTAACATCAGGGTTTCCACCTAAATCTCTGAAGCACTCAAATGAAACACAAAACAGATCTATTAACTATAATGAGGCAGGCCTTTGTTCAGCCGTTTCCATCTTTTCAGAAGGGCACAAAACAGTGGTTGACCATGCTTTTATGCAGACCTAAAAAGAAAAATACTCCTGGATCATGGGCCAGACAGAGTTCAAAGTGACTCCTTCTGCCTCATTATAGGGCATGTTCTATCAGGGGTTTTGTCTAAATTTCATTTTTGAGAGGTTTAGATGAATGTAGGAAACCTGTGACAGAATAAGTTGTACCTGGAGGATCCTTAAAAAGAATGTTTAATTAGACTGCAAGCTGAAGAGGAGGACATCTGATGTCTTAGGAGAGCCAGCAGGAACTTAGTGGCTTAAATCTTGGTGCAGAGCAGAAAGATATTGGTTCCTAGAACACCAAGTTCACTTTTCATTGGGGTACTGTGGTGCTGAGTCGCTGCTCACGGAAAATCCATTAGTCAGGATAGTCAAAAGGAAGGAATTATCCAGGAGGGTACATCATAAACAAAAGGTTGAGACAAAGGCGTAGTTAAGTAATAATCCAAGGTCAAAGTACCGGGAGGACAGTCAATCAGAGCAGAAGGGTTAGAAATACGGATGGTCAGAATGACGTCAGGCAGCAATATATCAATAAGCAAGGCTCTGATCAAAGGGAAAGCAAACCAAACAGAGCTGAAGCTATCGCTAGCAGCTATCTGAGACTTTCAGCTTAATTAAATAGGTGAGCAATCAAAGGAACAGGGAGCATCTGGCGAGATCTCAGCACCCCCCAGACCCAGATTGGATGGCCAAACTGTCAATAAAAACACAGACAGCTCTGCACACCTCTGCCACAGACTGGATAACTGAGCTGTCCGTCACTGCACAGACAGCACAGCACGCCCCTGCATAAGACTGGATGACTGAGTTGTCAATCACTGTGTCCTAACACATATTGAGGGGTTAAATAGTTGCACGTACAATCTGTATTCTGTAGATAGATTGTACCTGAGTGGAAGGGTTTGATATGCTGTGGGAAAGAATTTTAGTAGTAGTGGCAGAATATTTTAACTAGTGATGAAGAGAGCACAAGGCTGAAAATAAAGGGGTATATACTGTAGGTAGAGAGGGGTCAGACTTTATAGGAAGGTGGCTAAAGATAAGGGCTGAAGATAAAGACATCAATTTGCTACAGACTTTATAGAAAGGTGGCTGAAGATAAGGGCTGAAGGTAAAGACATCAATTTGCTACAAACAGTAAAGACAAATGTGCCAATGAAACTTCAGGAATTAACATTTCTGATAGTGAATGTGGAATATTGGATGGAAACTTTAAATGTAAGGGTGGTGGACTGTACTAATGCATTCCTGCCCCTGAAGACACCAATTGCATTGTGTGTATTATGTTGGGCGTATTTGTATATATTGTTCAGTATGAATTGTAATGTATTGTGATGTCATTATGTATATTGTGAAGTAATGTATAGTGTATGACATAATACGTGTAAGGCTTAGAGTACAGCATTGGATAGAGATAAGTGACTGTAGCATAAGCAGTGACGTTAGGGTAAGACAGAGTTTATGTTTGGGACTAACCCACAGGGGAGAGGTTAGTATTAGGTCAAGTAACTGCTTCCTAATAGTTAGGATGTTTGAGTTTGGCGTTCAAAGTGAACAAAGATACCTAATGGGTGATCCAGAGTAATAGGAGACTACAGGCTAGGGATATCGAGATTCTGAAGAAAAATTACCGACAACACAGGGTGGCCTTCCAGAGAAGGGTCCTTGGAGAGGATGTCGAGTCACGAACCCCAGAGATTGTAACACAGAAGGTAATGGGCTTAAACGGGACTAAGTACATAGGGCTAGTGGGGGTCCTGAGCAGTACATCCAGGTTGCAAGTAGTGGAAGAAATAGGATGCAGAACCGCTGAGCAAGTAAGGAGCCTTCTGGACTGTAGTGTTAAAGCTAGGTTGTGGTGAAGTAGAATTGAACAGTGTGCCTTACTAGCCCTGGAGTAAACTACAGAGAAAGGATACTGTGTGAAAGAAAATGCTTCATACTGTAGCAGAAATGTCCATAAAACTTTGTACCCTTGTATATAACCCTTTGCAAGTTATCATTCAATGAAAATTTTATTTTTGATTTGCAATCTCCCTTATTGAACTGTGAAGCCTACGGTCCAGGCCAGCACACACTACCAGCTACAAGCAGCTTGCTTGTGCATTATGCCCTCAAAGCACAAGTCCACACACCCAAGCAGGACCCACAATTACACTTAGATCACCATCTACAAGTACACCCTGATCCCCATCTGCAGGTACATCCAGATCCCCATCTACAGGTACACTCAGTTCCCATCTACAAGTACATTCAGATCCCATGACAACACTAATAAGAGATGTACTTGTAAATAGGAATCTAAGTGTACCTGTGGAGCGCCCGCCAGGGCCATGGGGAAACTCGGTACCGGGCCGGTTCTTAAGGTGATATGTCACGGCAGCATTGACCCGGTCCATGGCCCTGGAGCGGAATACCACACCTTTGGATGAGGTGCAGTACCTCTGTGGTGACTGAACCCTCTGGGGCATCACACTTGTATATGATGATTTGCTTTTTCACCATGCTGACACACAAATACAATTGAATAAAAAGCAATAAAAAATATATTTAAACAATATTTAAGCAAATTGTGTAAATTAAAATGCTAAACTGTCCTTTTTGAAAAAAAAAAGTTACAGCTCTCAGAACATGATGATGGAAAAACAAATCAATGTTTGTAAAATATTGTTTTCAGTGTTTAAATGTAGCAAAGCATAAACAAATTATATAAATCTGGTATTGCTGTTATCGTACTAACCCAACAAACTATTCTACGGCTCCAGATGTCATATCGCTCATGCCTTCTCAGTCTTGACTCGTGGTCAAACAGTAGTTTCTCACGACATAGAGGGCATCACTTCGTTCAGGAGAAATTGCACAATAAATTGTGGGGTCCAGTTTCATCTATTAACCCTTGTGTAAGGGACAAATTTGCAGCAAATAAAAAAATTACATTTTTATAACTAAAATGTTATATTTCCACATCCTAATTTTAAAAAATTCTGTGAGACACCTGTGGGTTCAAAATACTCACTACACCCCTAACTGAATTCTTTAAGCAGTGAACTTTCCTATATGGGGTAACATGTGAGACTTTATGCTGTTCTGGCACCTCAGGGGCTCGGCTAATGGAACCCACAATCTATTCAAATGGAATCTTCTTTCTAAAGTCCAAGTAGCGTGCTTTCCCATCTGATTCCTGCCGTTTGCTCAAACAGTAGTGTACAACCATATATGGGGTGCTGCCACATTCAGTAAAAGTTGCATAACAAATTATGGAGTCCATTTTATCCTATTAATCCTAGCAAAAATTATAAATTTGGTGCTAAAACAGTATTTTAGTGGAAAAACTGATTTTTTTTCTTTTCACATCTAAATGTTATAAAGATTCATGAATTACTTGTTGGTTAAAATTGCTCAATCCACCTCTTGATGAATTCCTTGAGGGGTCTAGTTTCCAAAACAGGGTCACTTTGTTGGGAGTTTCTTGTGTTTTGGCACCTCAGGGGCTTGGCTAATGGAGCCCACAATCTATTCAAGCAGAATCTGCTTTCTCAAAGCCAAGTAGCGCTCCTTCCCAGTTAGTCCCTGCCTTCTATAAAGTTTTTCTAATCACTTGTAGATTAAAAATGCTCAGTACACCCCTAGATGAATTCGTTGAGGGGTTTAGTTTCCAAAATGAGGTCACTTATGGGGTACATCTGCTGGTTTGGCATGTCAGGGGATCTGCAACAACATTGCATTCACAATTTATTCCAGACAAATTTATGCTTCAAAAATCTAAAAATGCTCTTTCCTTTCCAAGCCCTGCCATGTGCCCAAACTGCAGTTTTTTTTTTATCACATATGGGGTAAGTTCGTGAAGAAGAAGAGATTGCATAACAAACTATGGGTTCCATTTCTTTCTATTATCCTTTGTGAAAATTACAAATTTGGGGCTAAAACAACATTTTAGCAGGAAAAACGGAATTTTCGTTTTCACATTTTAAAAAGTTCTGTGAATCACCTAAGGGTTCAGCAAGCTTAATACACACCCCTAGATGAATTCCTTGATGGGGCTAGTTTCAAAAATGGGGTCATTTGTGGGGGTTTCTACTGTTTTGGTACCTCAAAAGCTCTACAAATGAGACATGGTGTCTGCAATCTATTCCAGCCAAATTTACATTTCAAATACCAAATGTTACTTCTTCCCTTTCGAGCCCTGCTGTTTGTCCAAACAGAAATTTTTTTACTACATATGGGGTATTGTCAAGCTCAGAAGAAAGTGAATAACAAACTGTGTGGTTCGCTTCTTTATGTTACCTCTTCCAAAAGTGAAAAATTTGCAACTAAAGCAACATTTTCATGAAGAAAATGAAAAGTTTCAATATGTTATCAAATTCTGTGCAGTACCAGTGAGTTCAAAATGCTCACTATATCCCTGAATCAATGTAAATACTTAGGTCCCAAAAAATGAGAAAGGTATTCAAAGAGCAATACGTTTATTGGCTAACCAGAGAAATTATATTTGCAAGCTATCGGGGCTCAGAAGGCCCCTTCATCAGGCTACATTACAAGTGAATTACTGAGAAGAGATGGCATACCTGAGATGGAACAGCTTTCATCCAAAACACACAAAAAAATCAATAATCTACAGTCAAGCTTTTAGGTACATTCGGATCTGTTCAGACAATGAGGATAGAAAACTACACCTACTATCACTTAGGAAAACATTCCTACAACAAGGGTACCATCCACTTGTAATTGATGAACAGATCCACAAAGCTACAAGGATACCAAGAAGCAGCCTCCTGGATTACAAACAGAAGGAGGACAACATCAGGGTGCCCCTTGTGGTCACTTACAACCCTCACATGAGCATTTTAAGGAAAATTGGCACTGACCTCCAACCCATATTCCACAGAGACCACAGACTGAAATCAATATTCCCAGAACTGCTACTGCTCTCCTACAAACAGCCTCCCTACCTAAGGAATATCCTTGTCAGAAGTGCCCATGCATCACCATCAGAGACGGGCACAGTCCCCTGTAACAGTAAGAAATGCAAGACATGCACCCACATATCACTAACAGATAAAGTCCCCATACCCAACACAAATCAGGATTATAAGATCATGGACTCTTTTTCATGTACATCCTCCAATGTAGTGTACATGATACAGTGTACAAGGTGCAGTGCAGGGACATACATCGGGGAAACTAAGCAAAAACTACAAAGAAGGATGAATCTGCATAGACAGACTATTAAAAATGAGCTGGACACACCTGTAGGGATACACTTCTCTAGACCTGGACACAGATCTAAAAGTCCTAATATTGAAAAGTCATTTTAATAGTGACAGAGAATGAAATATCTGGGAGTTCAAATTTATAAATATGTTTCAATCTCTAACAATAGGACTCAATTTGACACCTGGATTCATGACTCATTACATGGACACAGTTCACACCTCCACAGGAAGGTCTCCAGATCTCTAATAGAACACTTGGACCTCATCTGCATGTGTAACAAAAACCTTAATTTGATTTTCTTGGCCTGTCTCTAGCTAGCATGACCTCATATCCTGTTGTAATTCCTATTGAAATGTTGCCATCTCTTTTCAGTAATTCACTTGTAATCAGCCTGATGAAGGGGCCTTGAAAGCTTGCAAATATAATTTCTCTGCTTAGTCAATAAAGGTATCACTCCTTGAATACCTTTCTCATTTTTTGGGACCTAAGTATTTACATCAATTTTTATGGCTAACACGGTACCACAAAATTATTTTGTATTGTACATCGTATACCCCTGAATAAAATTCTTTAGGGACGTAGTTTCCAAAATGGGGTCACTTGTTGTGGCTTTCTGCTGTTTGGGTGCGTTAGGGGATGTGCAAATGCGACATGGTGCCCACAACGTATTTCACCAAATTTGTGTTGTAGAATTCAAATTGTGCACCTTCCTTTCAGTCCTTTCTGAGCCCTGCCTTTTTTTCAGAGGTTTCTGACCACATGTGAGGTGTTAGTGGGCTCAGAAGAAACTAGGACACAAATAGTGAGGTCCATATTGTTGTGTTTTTCCTTGTAAGGCTGGAGTCACACTGCCGTATTTCTCGTGCGATAATCGCATCGCACTGCATGGACTGGCCGGCACCTCCTCTGACCTGAGCATGACAGCATGATGGATTACTATGCAGCTGTCAAGCTCAGGTCAGGAGAGCAGACAGCCAATGTGAGTTTTACGATGCCCTAAAAGTGAAAAAAGTAAGGCTAAAGCAACATTTTAGATTAATTTTTTTTTTTTTCATTTGGCTTTGTATTAATTGTTGTCTAGCACTAAAGGCTTAAAAAACAAGTTCCTGACAGCAGTTTTGAAGTATTTGAGAAGTGTGGTTTTTAAAATGGTATCACTTTTGGGGAGTGTTCAATATGTGTCCAATATAGAGACCCCTCAAAGTCCATTTAAATCTGAGTAGGTCCATAATAAACAGGCTTTGCAAATTTCTTGAAAAAATTGAGAAATTGCTACTGAACTTTTAACACTTCTAACATTCAAATAAAATAAAATGATGTTTGAAAAATGATGCAGATGTAAAGTAGACATATGGGAAATGTTTATTAATTATAATGTACAGCATGACTAACTGGTCTAAGGATATAAAGACTAAAAGCCTGAAAATTGCGATTTTTGTAAAAATTCTCATATTTTCACAAATAAACGCAAAACATCAACTTAAATTTACCATTAACATAAAGCACAATATGTCACGAAAAAACAATCTCAGAATCACTGGGATACATTGAATCGTTCCAGAGTACGATGCCGAGCAGACTGTATGGATGAAGCAGGGCCGCGTCATCCACATGAGCCAAGAAGGATGGCAATCATAAGAAGATGGGAGGCGTCAGACCAAGAAGAGCGACACCCCTCGGACTAGACCACCCCGCAGGTGAATATAATAAAAGTTGTTTTTCTCCTCTTACAGGTCAGGTTAGGGGCAGATATACAGCATTATAGAATGCTGTATATAAGCCCTGAAAGGCGGTGGCCATGACTTGTATCGGCCAAACCTGGTGATAGGTTTCCTTTAAGGCAATGAATATTCACTGCTCTTCACGCACTTAGTCCCAGCATGAGCACAGGCTATGGCTAACAATGTGCCTGCTATTAAAGAGAAATTAATACTTACTGCTCTCCATGTACATAGTCCTGGCGTGGAAAGCAGTGAGTATTCTGTCAGCTGTCCTTGGCTTGTAAGCGGCGCATGAAGTCACTGCCATTTGCTGTTTACAAGCATAAATCAGCTGCTGGTATCTGAACAAGACGCTGTGGAGCGTGGGAAGGTAAGCATAATGTTTTTTTTCTAATGGGGGCAATGCATACCAGGATAGGGGATGGGGGCCAATCCTACCAGGATAAGGATGGGGCCATGCATACCAGGATAGTGATGAGGAGGCTATGCATAACAGGATAGGGATGAGGAGGCTATGCATAACAATATAGGGATGAGGAGTCAATGCATACCAGTATAGGGATAAGGGGGCCATGCATACCAGGGTAGGGATGAAGGGACCATATATACCAGGATAGGGATGAGGGAGCCATATATATACCAGGGTAGGGATGAGGGGGCCATGAATACCAGGGTAGGGATGAGGGGGCCATGTATACCAGGATAGGAATGAGGGGGCCTTGCATACCATGATAGGGATGAGATGGCCATGCATACCAAGGTAGGGATGAGGGTCCATGCATACCAGGATAGGGATGAGGGAGCCATATATACCAAGTTAGGGGATATTAGTACAGAATTGACCACATTTTTTGCTTAAATTTTTTTTCTAACTTCCTCCTCTAAAACCTAGGTGCGTCTTATAGTCCGATGCGTCTTCTAGTCCTAAAGATATGGTATGTTTGTTTAATAATGCTTTGCAGATATGTCTCCATTTCTGTAATAGACTTGAGTTCCCTACAAACTTTTATAATTGATTAATTAAAGTCAATACAATGGGGAATTCCTTATGCTCTGTCCCCAAAAAATAATTTAGCTTCCACAGAGAAATATCTTTACTAATATTATAAATGAAAGGCTTTCTATACTGATAAAATAAACTTACAAAAAATTCATAGAATACCTTAGAAAAGAAAGGAATTTTAGCAATTAACGTGCAGTAATTGTCACAATTCTACATTCATGCACCTCTTAGGAAACAAATATACATTTTATTGGCCACCTTAGCTCAAGGAATGTTATAATGCACACTGCTTATGACCTTAATGTGTCACACTGAATGTGTGTATTTGGAAGAAGAATCCCTTACTGATGATGCTTTGAAAGATGTCCCCAATTGAGTGTGACATATTAAGGTCAAAGTTAGGACATACACAAAGAAGACTTGTAGAAAGCCAACAATACTCATTGTAGGTAGAAATATGAGATTAGATGAACAGGTCATGGCTAAAGTCTATACAAGGATGACAAATAACCACTTTCCCATGTCATTACAGTGTACACTGCATTAGTAAGGCAATGCACTTATGAATGTTTTTTTTTCCACAGTTCAGGTAAAATTAATTCATAAGTTGAAATATAGTCTATTTTTCGCATATTTCTATTGACATTGTGTTTTTATCAATCATCCACTGACACACGTAAGGTGTATGATCTGTTTACAAGGCAAGAGAGAATGATTGTATAAAGTATACAGAGAAAAGGGTTCATCCATACACAGCGCGAAAAACAACTAAAATAATGTTTCCGTTTCTGCTATGAGCAGCTGTTGCACTGACAAATCCATCCGTATCCTTTCTTACAGTATACATCAGCTATACGACTCATGCAAGTGATTGTATTGCGGCTCTATACAACCTACAACCCCTGAGTTATAATATGGAGCCTACAGACATGTTCTCATTATCATGTTGTATGGAGGCATACGGCAGGGCTTTGTGGCAAACTGTATGATCCTTGGGTACTTTAAGGGGTTTTCTGGTTTTGGAAAACCTATGTACCCCAATTTGCAGTTTACTTGCAAGCAAATGTTTGCTTTACTCACCCTCCCTGTGTATAGCCTTGAGTCTCCCTTTCTGATCCCGGTATGTATTACTGTCTGCAGCGCAATCATCATGTTGAGAGTTCTACAGACAATATCTGAGCTTAAAGTGGTTCTCCGGTTCAAATCAATAAGTCTGCAGAACCTCTGTGTGACTGCAGACTTATGAATCTCCCCACTACGGTGATTCGCCAGTTTCTTTGTCAGGATCGGAGGGTATGTATGCACTATACATGCTCCCGGTCAGAAGCCGTCTAGTGGCCATGGCCTTGCTCTATACATGTGTATTGAGCGAGGCCGTGCGCCATCTAGTGACGCGGCCATTCAGAGGCGTGGACAAATAGAGGGCGCAATACCTGTACATGGGAGCAAAACCACGGCCACTGACTGGGAGTATGTATAATTCATACATACCCTCTGGTCATGGGTCAGAAACCGGTGAGTCCCCGCAGCTCACAGTGTGTGTGAGAAAGACAGTCTGCAGAGTGACTGCAGACTTATCGCTTTGGATCGGACAACCTCTTTGAGGGCTCTGCCTGAGTTGATGGCTCGTGCCACTTATAGCTGCTGAACTCAGTGATTGGCTGTATCAATGCCGATGTGCTGCCCACATTGCAGACAATAACAGATACCAGGAGTAGCGGGGGATACCCAGCACCGAGCAAGGTGAGGGTAAAACATTTATATTGAATAAAGAATGAATGATTAAAACAAATAAGATTAAAAACATCCTACTTCATTTTCCTTGTGAATAGTCTATCTTACTGAAGACATGTTGCACGTATACTGTATGAAGTTGTTTTTCTGCTGTAATGTGCTTCAACAAAGATGCTCTTGAAAAGATTTCAGACCCAGACGAACGTCTGTTTACACTTCCTAGATTAGAAGTTCACAAGATTAAGACTCAAGACTAGAACTCAAAATTCAGTGTAGGATCAAAGACAGAATACTGTATAATCAATAACAAGCAATAAAAGTCACATTACAGGATGTCATAATACAGGCTAATAATAGCAGTGTATCCAAGATTATGCCACCCTTATGGAACATGCGATAAATCTGTCATATGGAGAAGTTTTTCTGCATAGACTGCGGAAATGTAACACCTGTTAGTTATCTAGTAAAAACAGTATTTTGCGACTCAGTACCCATATACCTTAGATAACTCTGTTTCATATATATTAGATAAGCAAATTGTATTTTCAGATTTAATTTCCCAGAGGAGCATTGCACCATCTACAGTGGATTGCAAAAGTATTCATCCCCCTTGGCTTTTTGCATATTTTTTACATTACAACCTGTGCTTAAATATTTTTGTAATCCGATTTGGGTGGGATGCATCAGCACTAAAAAGTCTAAGCTGGTAAAGTGAGAAAAATATAGGCATAAATTTAATTTATGGGATCAAATAACTAAACATTGGCATGCGAGCATGTATTCACTCCTTTTGCAATGAAGCCCCTAAAAAATTTTGGTGCAAGTAATTACCTTCACAAGTCACATGCTTAGTGAAAGGAAGCCCACCTGTGTGCAATCTGAGTGTCACATGGTTTGTCAATATTTACACACCTCTTCTATAGGGCCACAGAGGCTGCAACACAATTAACAAGAGGCACTACTAACCAAACAACACCATGAAGACCAAGGACATCACCAAGCAAGTCAGGGACAAAGTTGTTGAGATGTGCACGTCAGGGTTGGGTTATAAAAAAAATCCCAATATCTGATGATCCCCCACAGCACCCTCAGATTTATTATCATCAAATGGAAAGAACATGGTACCACAACAAACCTGCCAAGAGAAAGCCTCCCACCAAAACTCTTAGTCCAGGCAAGGAGGGCATTAATCAGAGAGGCAGCACAGCGACTAAAGGTCGTCCTGAAAGAGCTACAAAGTTCATAAGCAGAAACTGGAGAATCTGTCTATACAACCACAATAAGCTGTACACTCCATAGAGGTGGCCTTTATGAAAGTTGGCAGAAAAATGCATTTATTTACATGTAAGGGGGTGAAGAGGAAGAAGAGCCTAAAAGAGATTACCTTTCCTTCTCCGTATCCGGAACCACCTAGCCAGACAACAGGGTTCCCGGGGGGAGGACATTCTGGCCCGGACAGACTGAACCATGTGACCGTGGGGGGCTGTGATAAGAGAGGAGGGAACTCCCCATCACAAGACAGGGACTGAAGGACTAGGCAATAAGAGCGCTGTATGTGAGTACGTGGACTCTGTAGCCTCCTTGACCAGAGGAGACTTTCCCCCTGACAGTGCTGAGACAGTGACACGAGTGCGCAGTCTCGGTGACCGCAGTGACAAGCGGGAACCCCTGAGTGTGGTAAAGAGACTTCATAGTGTGCGCAGCATCGTTCATGAGGAGAGACAGACGGGTTTCATACAGAGACTCAGAGCAGGGGAGATTCAGGTTCTCATCATCTCCCTGCTCCTTGCCTTAACCCCTGGAGGCCCCAACTTCATTCAGAGGAGAGACTGAAGAGACTGCAAGCACCGCTGTTGTTGGTGCCAACGTGGGAGGAGACCCTTCAATCAAGCTTCCCCGGACTGATAAGTTATAATAATCCTAGTTTAACCATTTCAACACTGCAGAACTATTTTATAGCTTTCTTTAGCACCATTTTGCAGATTTACTGTTTACTCTGTCACATTTAACCCCCACTGCTCCTCCCTGTGTGGAGAGGAAAGTCCCTTGTAAATAAACCTTTAACTCTTGGTCTGTCTCGGATCCGTGGCGACATCCTCAGCACCTGCAGTTTATTACATACACACAAAAATTGTAAGGCTCATTTTGTGTTTGTGACGCATGGTGATGGCAGCATCATGCTGTGGGGATGTTTTTGGCAGCAGGGAAAAGGAAAATAGTCTGAGTTGAGGGGAAGATGGATGGTACAAAATACAGGGATATCCTTGTGCAAAATCTGTTTCAGTCTGTCAGTGATTTCAGGCTGGAACGGAGGTTCACATTTCAACAAGACACTGACCCAAAGAGGTCAATACTCGAGTGGTGTAAAGGGAAATGTGTAAATGTTTTGGCGTGGCCTAGTCAAAGCTCAGACCTTAATCCAATTGAAAATCTGTGGTGAGACTTGAAGATTGAAATTCACCACAGCAAACCATTGAACTTGAAGGAACTGTAGCAGGTTTGTGGTAAAAGAAGTACTGACTTTAGGGGGGTGAATAGTTATGCACACTGAAGTTTACAGTTATTTGGTCCTACTTGCTTGCTTCACAAAAAAAAGAAAATCAAATGTTTACAGATGTAGGCATGTTCTTTACTTGAGCTAATCAAAACCCTAAAAAAAGATAAATTCCAGCAAAACACGAAAAAAAATTCCAAGGTAGGTAAATACTTTCACAAGCCTCAGAATCTCCTGAACCTAACATGTGAGGCATGTTACTCTCCACAAGGATAAATCTAACCTCTTGGACCCCAGACATATTAGATAACTGTCAGCCAAACGTTCAATTGTAGGTGTTAGCTTTTAATAGGCAGAGAGTATGAGACTGCAAGACTCACATGTAGCCATTTATCTAGCTGCAAAAACGAAACCATCGAGCAATTCAATTGAAACTGACAGTGATACTTTTCAGATCAAAAGTTGTGAGGCCCCCATACACTTCAAATGAGCAGTCAATCTGGCCAAAAACAGCAACAGCCAAAAAAAAGCAAGTTCGTTTGTTTGTTTTTTTATTTAATGACCATGAGAGCCTTAACTCATTACTATCTGCTGACACATACTGCATCACTTATCTTGTACTGACCATGAATTATAAATCTTATAATAATAAACTCTTTATATAGCGCTAACATATTCCGCAGCGCTTTATATTTTTGCATACATTATCTTCCCTGTCCCCGTTGGGGCTCACAATGTAAATTCCCTATCAGTATGTCTTTGGAATCTTATGGCCCAGGGCATCAACATCATTTCTATCCATGTGATGCTCATAATAATAATCCCAAGTTTTGTCAATGATCATTGTATAGATTGGGAAGACCAACTATCATATTACTAATTTACTTTTTCTTCATCACTTTATAGTGAATAATTCTGCCAACATTTGGTATTTGCAATATGAATAAATATGGTAAAAATAAAATTGTCCTTTATGTGTCCTTGTTTCCTTAAGTTCAGAGATAGCTGTGGGTATTACTTGTAACAGATGTTAAGCAAGTGGAAATATTTGGGAGGAATCACTAAAATGCTACTTACTGTATGTAATGAGAAAACGTATTCTGGAAATAGTATTTCTGTGTCAGTATTGTATATCTAATTGCATCTATCTATCTATCTGTCTATCTATCTATGCATCTGTGAGCAGCAGCCAGGGCCATAGTCATGGCTGATAATATCTGCTCTTGTGTGCCCTGGTCTCGCGTCACATACAAAGAATGTCCCATCGTGCGTGAACTTTCCTCTCTACTCTCCGCACCTTTAGGGTCTTCTTTATGTTGCTTAAGACCACATCTGGTCATTTGCGCACAAACAGAGACATTGTCCAGTTGCAACTTAAACCGTAGAGCTTTACTTCTGTCTTGTCGCAGCACATCCTTATTAGATACAACATCAGCATAGGGTTCCATATGGTCCACATTCTTCACTTTCCCTGCACTCTTTCCTACGTCCTTCAGTATGTGCCTGGGTCGTACCGTCTCATCCGGTACTGCAGCGTCCTCCCTGTTCAGACTCACTATGCTCAGGAGTTCCCTCGTCCCTTTTGCCCCGGACATGAGGGCATCTGCCCATGCAGTAAGCTGCCACATTTTAGAACGACTTGCATGCTTGTACTGTTGTGACCTTTGCTGTAGTTTCTGTTCCACCACTGCTGTCACCACTGCTGCCTTGGCTGCACTTCTAGCCCACTGGGCCCTGGATGGCTGTGTTCCTAACTTCAAATGTTATGGAGCTATCCGCCATATACAGGCTCCATGGCCCTACTGACCAGGATCAGGAAAACCCTCTATCTTACACACGGTTAGCTCCTCCTATGTAAGCTATCTACAGGACTCTTGCTACTGAACTATAGTGTGCCCCCTCTGGTGGCTTAACTAAGGTACTGCACTTTCCCTATGTTATAGATTTATATACATCTTACAGCAATGCAGTATACAACACTATTTGAAATTATGTACATTACCTCGCAATATATATACATAGCAGCATTACATTTAGTACACCCCTTACATATCTATCTATCTATCTATCTATCTATCTATCTATCTATCTATCTATCTAATCTATATACCTATCTACCTAATCTATCTATCTATCTATCTATCTATCTTTCTATCCCATATCTATCTATCTATCTATCTATCTATCTAGCTACCTAGCTAGCTATCCCATATCTATCCCATATCTATCTATCTATCTATCTATCTATCTTCTATCTTTTCATGCTGGTGTCCACATTCACATGTATTATAGGACATCTCTCATAGAGACCTATGTCCATGAATAAAGCACCAGACTGGCAGTTGCAGCTGATGTTAGAAAGGTACAACTTGTTATCTGTGGATTCCAAAATAACACATTTTTAGAGGTAGTGTAACCAACAGAATTGTTTTAGAAAAATCAATTATCATAGCGTGCAAAGGGAAAAAAGAATATAATCCTTTCTGCTATAACCTTATCAGCATATTAAAATGCAGACATATGCCATTCATAGCCTAATTAAAACCCTTTTAACCTCTGTATTGACTGCGTTAGTGGATGACTGGCACTTCTGAAAATACTGGGCAGTATTTTGTCTTAAAAATTTGCAAGCCAAAGCCAAGAATGGAACCTTCCGAGAAGAAACCTAATATAAAGAAGTCATTCTGAACTTGTGTAGGTTATTGCTATTACCAGTCGCTTTTCTCTTGTCTACACAGAGACAATCCTGCCTTGCCCTAGATCTGAACCAACTGAATAATATCTGACAGTCTGATTCGAAGAACAGTCTTTCCGTTGAGACAGTCAGCATGCCTTTACTAGGTATATTCAGACACTAACGAAATGTCAGAGTTCACCAAACTAGGCCTTTTGGTACTTTGTACGAGGATGGTGCAGAAGACAGGTGGAATACAATATTGCAGTAATCTACCTCAGGCTAATGGACAGGTCTGATCGCATGTGCCTTCATCAGCAGCCATTTTCATGGGAGAAGAGCTGTGCAGTCTGTGAAGAAGGCTGCACTAACAAGTGCCATAAAATCATGTCTCCAACACACTTGATAGAAAATGCGCCAGTGCCTTTAACTTTACACTGAATGGGACACAGCCCTTTCCATCTACAGACAATGGTACTTAAAGAGAACCTGTCAGCATGATTTTGCTAAGTAAAGTACATACATCACCATATTGGCGCTGTGATACTGATTAAAATGATACTTGTGGTGAAGAAATCCGTTCTTTGGATTTTATGTAATCAAGTTTGAAGTTTTCTTATAATCCAAGCTTTGTGCTTTGGGGCGGGACTGTGAGTAGGGTATTTGGCTCTGCCATGGCCAATCCACTGCTCCTGTTATCTCTTTCATCTTCCTGGTAAGTGAAGATCCCAATCTGTGTATGCGCCACCATCGGTACCATTTTATTGAAAACAGTGGGGTGTCAATTTGCACATGCGCCACCACCCGCCCCACAGACCCATTTCAATACATGAAGCTATGAGATTGCCCATGGGGCATGGATTGTAGAGGGCCCCTATGCAAAAACTATCTAAGGGTCCCTCTTTTTCTCATAACTAAAAGCACTATATTTTTTTCTCTATAACAATCCTCCAATAATTGTGACCTATAAAGTTTATTAGCTTACGCCCCTATGTGCAATTTCATTGATAACTAGAAACTGCCATTTAGCTGGCGACAGGCCCCCTAAATTACTGGACCCATGAGCACCTAGATGTGACAGAGGTGACAAGACTCCAAGATACACCAAAACACTGCACAAAAAAGACAAGTCACCCTACAAAAAAGTCATGCCACACCTAGGGACAGTATCACAAATCACCAGTAGCTAGACTTACTAGACCCCCATCTGCCTTTCCTTGGTAGATACACAAAGTAATCATCATGTTGCACAAGACACATAGACCTGTCGTATTACATGTTAACACAAATAGTAGCCAGGCCAACTTCACCTGTGGGCTTGTAATTGTCAATTCAAGTTCATTGATGTGCCATAAGGAACCCTCCTTACAGAGATAATCTAGAGAACGTAGCGGTGACACTTACTATTCCAATATTCCGAACAAAACGAAAGGTTTCTTCCTTTTATATGGAGAACAAATGCCACAGAGTGATGCGAAAGGGGCATCCTGCGTTGGTAATTGAGCCGTTTGTCAAGGAAAAAGTCTTTATGTTTGGTTTCATGGCACATTGACTAGTGAAAGTGAAAACATCATTCACTGTAGGAGCTTCATCTGACCTTGAAAATCTGTAGTCAATACTTTAAAAAAGATGACTGTTATAGTAATGTCAGTGTGAACATGTTACACAATAAAATCCCGACTTTCTTTTTGGTAATGGTGGAATTTTCATCACTGCAATACAATAACGACATTGGCTTGATAAACGTATTTCAGAAGTGCATATGTAAAGCTGTAGGGTGTCATAATATTTTCTGATGCACTCTTCTATGAAGAAGAATAGGCTGAGATAACTGTGACCTGACATTAGCGGCACTGTGATTGTTGTGTCATGTGAACAAGACTCGAAGTTGTCATGTGCAATTTAACAAAGCCGAACATAACGTATCTCATTAAAAGGGAAGAGTGGCTATGAATGGAAGTTTTCAGCAATAAGCTTTGAAATGTTTTACGCATTTTTACTTATTATTACTTTTACTCACTCATCTGGCGTCATTAATCTCTACAGCACTTTCCACACATCATTATCAGGGCTCATAATCTAAATTCCCTATCAGTATGCCTTTGGAGTGTGGGATGAAACTGGAGTAACAAGAGGAAACTAAGGGTACCGTTACACCTAGCGATGCACCAGCGATCCCGACTAGCGATATGACGCGGTCAGGATCGCTGGTGCATCGCTAGGTGGTCGCTAGTGAGCTGCCACACAGGCAGATCTCACTAGCGACATCGCTGGGGACGGGGATCGCTACTTACCTGTCAGAGGTGGCGATCCTGCGTCCTCCCGCCCAGCTCCACGCCTCGCTCGTCGGCGCCACAGGAAGCCCAGCAGGAAGTGACCGACGAGGAATGGTCCAGGAGCTTCTCGCGCGATCAGCGATAACCAGCGGGGGAGCTGGTCGGAGGTAAGTATCACATGTAGCAATATCGCTAGCAATATCGCTATAACGTCACAAAATCGGTGACTTTACAGCGATATTGCTAGCGATATTGCAGTGTGTAACGGGGGCTTTAATCACTGCCTTGCAAGAAAACACTGATTCTTACTCAGATAGCGACTCAAGTAGAGAATATCGCAGTGTGTAACAGGGGCTTAACGCAAAAACGGGGAGAATATTGCAGATATTGTCCTTGGTGGGATTTGTACACAGTGCTGCAAGGCTACAGTGCTAACCACTGAGTCACCATGCTACCCTATTTTTCTGTATTCAACATTATCAATTTTTTCAACTTAGATCCTGATTCATCACAGTCTTAGCAGCATTTTTCTGTGACTTTTATGCTTGCACTTAATTTATAATTTAATTTGCATTTTTTTTACGTTAACTTTACTGCGTTTAGTCTGATTTTTTAGGGCTTGACAATGTGAGGGTCATTATTCATGTCTAGATTATTTAGGTAATTCATCTTTTGCGGCTTATCGAAATCTTACAAAATTGTTTTGCAATTGTACTCCAGTACAGTACAGCAGTGCAAAATCAGTCTGATTTTATTTTTGTGCAGTTGAAGACTGACATTTTAAAGAATTAAGCGACTTTTTTGCTCCAGAAAGGCATGAAAAAGTTAGAAGACGAAAAGGGAGCATCTTTGATTATACGGAAAATGCATCACCCATGCATTATTTTAAATAATTTATTGCAAAAACTGCCAGGAATGCTACAAGACAAACAATAAAAGTCACTAAAAAAAAACACAAATGATAAATTGGGGCTAGTGATGAATGAGTATACTTGTTGCTCGGGTGGTCTCCGAGTATTTTGGCGTGCTCGGAGATTTAGTTTTTGTCACCTCTGCTACATGATTTGGACTGCTTGAATACATGTGAGGCATGCCTGTTTGTTAGGGAATTCCCACATGTATTCAGACTATCTACAAGTCGCAAATCATGAAGCTGAGATGAGAAAAGCTAAATCTCCGAGCATGCCAAAATACTGGGAGATCACAAGAGCATGCTTGGGGAGACGCGAGCAACAATGCTACTCGCCCATCACTAATCAGGGCCTTATAATTAACTGTTTAAAGTGAATCTGTCAGCAGGTTTTTGCTAGATCATCTGTGAACAGCCTTATGTAGGAAACGAGAAGCTGAATCCATCAACGTATTAGTTAGGTGATTGAGTGCATCAGTTCTCACACAATCAGAGCTTTTAGATTTAGAACGAAGCAGAACTGAGAAAGCTAACCCCGCCCACACCAGGCTCTCCATATACAAAGACCATAGACAGTGAGGTGCCTATCACAGGAGGGGGCGTTGCCACACTAGTCTGGTAAAGTTTATCTCTTAGTGATAAATCTTTCAGTTTGTAAACTACAGCACACAGTTTGACAATCGACACATAACTGAATTCTGTGTTTCAGCCTCTATGTCCTGCTGACTTCAGATTATGTAGCAAAAACCTGCTGACAGATTCCCTTTCAGTATCAGGCAAGCAAAACCTTGGTCATAGCTATGGACTTCATGCCTGCCTCTTTTCCAAGTTACCAAATAGATACACAAAGGATGCCATTTTGACATCTACAGTGTTATGACATCCCCAAAAGAAAGGCCTGCCTTTCTACTAGACTTATGATAAACAACTCTCTTATTATTCACTCTCTCTCTCTCCAACTCTCTCTCTCGCTATATCACTCTCACATTTATTCTCTCTCTGCAAATCTTACTCTCTGACTCAGTTTTCCATTCTATAAAAATGACGTATTTCTCTTGTTTTCTCTTAGTAGGGGTTTTTTTTTCAAAAACACAATTACACATTATCTAGATTTGTGCAACAGTCCTTAAAATTAACTTGTGACAATAATTTTTATGAGCTCCGATAAATGAAATATTACTTTGCCACATTTGTTTTGTTATTTAATTAACAAAGCAATTATTTTGTTAGCTGCAACAGGAGCTCATAAATATAGAAAAATAAAGAACAATTTCTAGTCGACAAGCACGACATTTCTTTCTTTCAATGAGATATTTTATTGTGACAGAAAACAGCTAATGCTATGTAACACTTGCCTACCTGTGCACAATGTATTGTGCCGATTCTGGAGCCCCACTCTTATGGCTTATGGCAGATCAGACAGTAAGATGATTTTTCATCTATTTAAACACTAATCATCATTTTATTTATTTAGCTTCATAAATCAATAAAACACAAAAAAGAGAAACTTTGTGATACATCTTATCAAAGAAATCTGCTTCCTGCTCCAGAATTCCTCTTTAATTTTCAAAATTCGCAGTTCGTGAATAAAATCTGTCTTCAGTGAATACAGATTTTCCTACTACTAAGATAGAAGATGGCAGTTGGTGTTTCTAAATTTCCATGAAGAACTGTACTCATAATTTTAGGTGATTTTGCAGATTATTTGCAGCATGTTAGCTGGTACAGCTTTGGTTTTTCCTTCTGCTAGTGTGTGACTTATTTTTGAGATGATATAGCTGTCATCTTTATATATAATGTAATTTCTGTGTCTTGTGAGTTTCTTAACAGATAACATATTGCCTTCAAGACTAAGGGCATACAGCAAATCTTTTACTGGGATCTTTCTGCTTTGCATTGAGGAGACTTGACAATTAATGTAACCATCTCCTATTCCCTCTGAATTCATATACTGACCATTAGACAAGATCACTTTCTCTGACTTACTTTGGCATAGGTTAGAGTTAGTCATATGACTAGTTGCCTCAGAGTCTATACACCATACACAGCTTCAGTACTTTAAGTTTCATATTCTTCAACAATGACACTTTTAACCATTTTTTGAATATTTTGCTTTTTCAGCTGCACTCAGTAGTGCAGCAACATGCAAATCCTTTAGATCTTCCCCAATGTCCCACAGGTGCTCCCCAATTTCTAGAAAATTTCCTATGTAATCTTGCACATCTTTGCTTTTATGCAGCTAAAACCAATGTAGCTTTATGATTAAATACAGCTTATTGTTAATATGTATCCTTTCATGCACTTTCTGCAGCTGTTCCTATGTTTGTGTAGTTTCACATTTACATACATGCACAATCTGATCATCACCTATACTGAGGGAGATAGTGCGTTGTGCTTTTTGATCCTTCTCTACTCAGTCTTCTGGTAGTGGGTCAGGCCTAGACTCCTGTGTGTATTTCCACACACCTTCTCTTATCAGCAGCATATTTACCTTGAATTTCCAGGATTAGCAGCTCTGGTTAGTCAGATTTGGTACTGTAAACTTCACAGAGCTGCTGTTGGCGGCCATATTTTCTTCTCCTTCTTAGGACACTGGTGTTCTCTCTCCTCTGGGCTGTTTTCTGGCTCTTTGGGTGTCTGGGTCCCAGGGTCTCTGGACCCATAACCTGTTGTCAGCAAATTAATCTCTGTCCCGTCCAGCCATTGAACAATGATTATATATTTATTCAGGAACAAAGATAACACAGCTTGCAACTGGTATTTCTCATAGCTTAGTATCTTATCATCTTGTCTGTCAGCTTGCAATGCAAAAAGTGAAATGTGGTCCAGCTAGGCACACACAGTGAACAGGAACTTCCTAATTTTTACAGTGCTTTTCTGGCAATATAACACTATTCCTGCAGACAGAAACTCATCCATTATTAAACAATAGTAAATAGTATATTTGCAATAATAAGCATTATTCCAACTGGAAATTTTCTGTCCACCAGTGGGTGCAGGAATGCAGCTTTATGAAGACAAAATTTGGGGAAGGTCCACTTCAAAGGTGGACTGAACATTGGTTTATTAAGTTACATTTAAGTATTTGGTATTTGGTTCTAGCAACTATCGGTGTCTGCATGTATTTGGCATCAGGCCGCACTTTGCCTAATCAACAGACTCGGAGAACCAATTACTTTCTAGGCACAATTAGAAGGAAAAAACTTTAATTTGGCATGACATTTACTTTTTTCTTGCACTGACATATATTCGTACTTTACTATTATATTTGACAAAGCATCAAGTTGATGTGATGTGACCATTGACCTTTTAGAAGAAGATTTACATTGGTTACATTGGTCAGTGCCATATCTGTATTCTCCTACATGTCTACAGCTACAGTGTGTTTTACTAAAATCATTGGTAATACTACATTGTGTTTAGCATTACCACTTGGTAGTTACCTTTTACCTGAATAATTATTGTCTAATGGAGGCATAGTTCATTGAAAGATGTCATGTTTTTTCTAAACAAAACCCTCTTTTTATTGAATTTGACCCACCCTATTGTATATGGGGAAACAAGAGACTATTCAACCCTAACCCAAAGTAATCACAAGAAAGGAACCACCACCAAACTTCAAAGATGCTAAGCAAATCCAAGCATTGAGGTAATAACTTTGTGAAATCCACAGTTTTAAGTAAGAATAGACGTGTCCTTCTGGCAAATGTCCTTTTTTATGGGTATCTGTAAATTGTAGGTCACATTTAACAAGTTGGGCTATGTGAGGATGCTAGGAACTATTAAAATTCTACTACTTTTATGAGTTTGTGTCATTCCCATTATTATTATTATTTATTTATATAGCACCATTGATTCCATGGTGCTGTACATGTGAAGGGGTTACATACAAATTACAGATATCACTTACCGTAAACAAACTAACAATGACAGACTGATACAGAGGGGAGAGAGGCCCCTGCCCTTTCGGGCTTACATGCTACAGGATGGTGGGGAAGGAGACAGTAGGTTGGTGGGTTGCAGCAGTTCCGGTGTTGGTTGAGGTGATATCACCGGTAGTGGTGAGAGAGAAGGAGGTAGCGGGGTCATTGCAGGCTGTAGGCTTTCTTGAAGAGGTGGGTTTTCAGGTTCCGTCTGAAGGATCCAAATGTGGTTGATAGTCGGACTTGTTGGGGCAAAGAATTCCAGAGGACTGGGGCAATTCGGGAGAAGTCTTGGAGGCGGTTGGGTGAGGAGCGAATAAGTGTGGAGGAGAGAAGGAGGTGTTGGGAGGACCGGAGATTACGTGAGGGAAGGTATCGGGAGATTAGTTCAGAGACATATGGGGGAGACAGGTTATAGATGGCCTTGTAGGTCAGTATTAGTAATTTGAACTGGATACGCTGAGGGAATGGGAGCCAGTGAAGAGATTTGCGGAGGGGAGAAGCGGAGGAGTAGCGAGGAGAGAGATGAATTAGTCGGGCGGCAGAGTTAAGGATGGACTGGAGAGGTGCGAGGGTGTTAGCAGGGAGACCGCAGAAAAGGATGTTGCAGTAGTCGAGGCAGGAGATGAGAGCATGCACAAGCATTTTAGTAGATTGAGGGTTGAGGAAAGGACGGATTCTGGAAATATTTTTGAGCTGGAGGCAACAGGAGGTAGAAAGAACTTGGTTGTGTGGTTTGAAGGACAGGGCAGAGTCAAAGGTTACTCCGAGGCAGCGGACTTCTGGTACTGGGGAAAGTGTGATATCATTAATTGTTATAGCTAGGTCGGGTAAGGAAGATCTGTGAGATGGAGGAAAGATGATGAGTTCAGATTTGTCTACATTGAGTTTGAGGAAGCGAGAGGAGAAGAAGGAGTATATGGCTGATAGACACTCTGGGATTCTGGAGAGCAGAGAGGTGACATCTGGGCCAGAGAGGTAGATCTGAGTGTCATCAGCATAAATATGGTAGTGGAATCTGTGGGACTTTATGAGTTGCCCCAGACCAAGTGTATAGATTGAGAAGAGTAGGGGTCCTAAAACAGAGCCTTGGGGGACTCCAACAGAGAGAGGGTGGGATGAGGAGGTGGTGTGGGAGTGGGAGACGCTGAATGTGCAGTTGGAAAGGTATGACGAGATCCAGGATAGGGCAAGGCCTTTGATGCCAAAGGAGGAGATGATCTGTAGTAGGAGGCAGTGGTCAACTGTGTCAAATGCAGAGGACAGGTCTAGAAGCAGGAGTATAGAGTATTGTCCATTTGATTTGGCTGTAAGTAGGTCGTTAGTAATTTTGGTCAGGGCTGCCTCAGTGGAGTGATGGGGGCGGAAACCAGATTCTAGATTGTCAAAGAGCAAGTTAGATGATAGGTGGGAGGAAAGTTCAGCGTGGACGTGCTGTTCCAGGTGTTTGGAAGCAAATGGAAGCAATGATATTGGGCGATAGCTGGACATAGCGGTTGGGTCGAGGGTTGACTTTTTAAGGATAGGCGTGATTGTGGCATGCTTGAAAGCAGAAGGGAAGGTACCGGACGTTAGTGATAGGTTGAAGAGGAGGGTTAGGGAAGGGATAAGTGTGGTGGTGAGGTTGTGGAGGAGGTGGGATGGGACAGGGTCAAGTGCACAGGTTGTGAGGTACGATTTGGAGAAGAGGCGATTAAGCTCCCCTCCAGTGATGTTGGAGAGTGAGGTTATGGGGTTTGGGCACTGGTCTGGTATACAAAGGGGTTGAGGTGGTTGAGTGATGAAGACTTGCCTTGTTTGGTCAATCTTGTTTTTGAAGTGTGTGGCAAAGTCCTCGGCAGAGATGGAGGTTGTTTAGCAGAGGTGAGGGCAGATTTGAAATCGAGTGTTGCCTGTTTGAATGTGGTGAAGTCATCTTGCGAATTTGTTTTCTTCCAGCACTGCTCTGCAATCCTGGACACTTGCCGGAGCTTTTTAGTGGTGTTATTGTGCCAGGGTTGTCTGTTGATACGTCGCATTCTGCCATGAATGAGAGGGGCAACCGTGTCAATAGCTGATGCGATAGTGGCATTGTAGAAAGCAGTGGCACCGTCTGTGTCATGGAGTGAGGATATTGTTGCCAGTGGTAGAATAGAGTCAGAGAGCGCGTGGGTGTCTAGGTGTGCAATGTTTCTGAAGGGGTGTGCGTGTTGCTGGACATGGGTGCCAGGTGAGGAGAACAGGGATGAGAAAGTGAGTAGATGATGGTCAGATAGAGGGAGAGGGGAGTTGGTGAAGTTAGAAAGAGAGCAGAGACGGGTGAAGACCAGGTCTAATGTGTGTCCATCTGTGTGGGTGGCTGAGGAGGACCACTGAGTAAGTCCAAAGGATGAAGTAAGGGACAGGAGTTTGGAGGCTGCTGACTGAAGGGTATCAGTGGGGATGTTGAAGTCACCCATGATGATAGTGGGGGTGTCAGTTGAAAGAAAATGAAGAAGATAGGTAGAGAATTGGTCAATGAAGGCAGTGGTCAGGCCTGGAGGTCGGTATATGACGGCCACTTGGAGGTTGGAGGGAGAGTAGATGCGGACAGAGTAGACTTCAAAAGAGGGGAAGATTAGGGAGGGAAGAGGTGGGGTTGGGTTGAAGGTGCAGTTGGAAGAAAGGAGAAGACCCACTCCTCCACCGTGTCTGTTGCCAGGGCGAGGAGTGTGGGTAAAGTGGAGGCCGCCGTAACACAGCGCAGCAGGGGAGGCGGTGTCAGAGTGTGTCAGCCATGTTTCTGTGAGGCCGAGGAAGGCAAGATTGTGAGAAAGAGGTCATGAATCACATGGAGCTTATTGCATATGGAGCGGGCATTCCAAAGTGCTCCAGAGAGAGGGAGCAGGGGGTTGGGTGTCACTGGCACAGGTTTTAAGTTGGAAAGATTGTGGTAGTTCTTATTAGATAGGGAGTGGTAGGAAGGGGAAGTAGCGGGGGGTGAGAGCTGTGGGGGTCCAGGATTGGGAGATATGTCGCCAGCAGTGAGGAGAAGCAGAGAAAGAGAGAGCAGATGGGAGGAGAGTGGGCAGCTTGATTTATGTTTCATTCGGACAGATTTGAGGTTGAGGAGCAGTTCAGCAGAGGAGGTCAGGTGGGGAGGAAAGAGGGAAGGGGAGATGATTATTTGGTTAGAGGGTGCCGGGGTTTGGGGATAGCGAAGGAGAGTGAGGACTAAAGGAGCAAACATGGTGAGGGCATATGTAAACATGGTGAAGGAGTAGGAGGGTGAATAGAAAACCTGGATAGAAGTAATAAGAAGGGCTTACTCAGCAGACATACCCAAAAGAGACAGGTAGATAGTGTGGGGTCCTGACTCTTGCCGAGACTAACTGCCGTAGTAATAACTGCATTTTCACGATACTTTTGCTGCAGTGATACTTATGCCGCAGGGAGACACACGTGCCTGACCCGCACACGTGCCCCCCTAGAAGGCATCTGAATATATAGGACTGAGTGGAGGATCAGGTGAGAGGGATTGTGGGAACTGATTTGGGATAAATTACCAATTGCCTAGCACACCAGGGGATGTTAGACAATCATAGGCACAGGGCCTGGCTACATCCATATGCTAGCAACACCTTACACCTGATAACATCTCTACTGGCTGACAGATCAGCGTCTGTCACATGACAGCTATGTCCCCCCTGGGACAATGTAATAAAGTTAAAAAAAAAAAGTGTAAAAATAATTTATAAAAAAAAATCGCTAAATAAATTCCCATGATTACAGTGAATTATAACTCGACATGGGCAGACTGATATCTTATCTCAAGAAAACTACAATTCTTGTAATGATCTACCGACTCTGATCTGCTCAGTTCATTACACAAGAAATAGCCAAGGAAGAAATACATTCAGGCTTCCGATGTCTTAATTTATCTTTATCATTGCCAAATGAACCTCTGTCCATGTATTAATTCTAATCAAAGATGCTATAAAAGAACAGAAAAAAATGGCTACAAATGCTTCTAGAATTGTGTTAATTATAACATTATTTCAAATGCTCAAAGCAGTATAAGTCATTATTCCAGTCCAATATCAAGTAACTTTCTATATTTGCACTTGGGAACAAACTGTATATCTTATAGAGATGAGTGGATCAGGCAAAATTTGAATATGTCTGTACATGCAGATTTTCTCAAGAAATTAAATTTGCACATAAGTTATTCTCCATGAATTTTATGCAGTTTTTAAGCCATTGAGTATTGCAGCGCCCTCTAGGGGCGAGGTTTACTCGGTACCGGGACGGTCAGTTCTTAAATTGGATGTCACGGCAGCAGTGACCCAGTCCGTAGCCCTGGGCGTGCAATGAAAATAAAGAGGATGATGATTTTAAGGAATAAAGATGGGGATGATTCGTGATGCCACCCATGGTGTTTGGCAAGGAAGGTGATAGCCGACGCTGCAAAGGAGACCACTGGGGCTGTTGGTGATGCAGCAGAATCCATTACAGTTCTCCATGGGTAGAAGCCCCAGGGCAGTTATAGGTGTTAGAAATGATGATGATGGTGGTTGTAGTCATGGTGCAAGGCAGGTGAACCTGTTAATAAGTCAGAGGACACAGTGGAGTGCAGTCTTCACACTGTTACTCACAGTTCTTCCAGTTACAATCCCAAGCCGGGGTGCTGTGTCCTCTGGATCGGTGGTCCAGCCACCTCTCAGGTAATTCGGGGTACACCGTGTCAGAACCCCCTTCAGATGTTCCTTTCCTGGCTGTCTCACTGCGCTGACTGCCACCTCTCCTGCCCTTCACCTTCACACACAGTGTCCCAAGCCAGCAGCCCCAGATTGTGTCGGCGACGTGCTCTAGGTCCCCTTGATCCAATCCAGCTTCCTTTTCAGCAAATGTGTATGGATGTGGCTGCAGCACATGCAGATACTGCAACCTCCGGTTAGCTAGGTGAGTCCTTAGTTTCGCCACTATTCTGGGGCCGGTCCCCTACTGTGACCTGGTCCCTCCACCTGACTACGGTCGGCATGGATACGGGCCCCACAGGTGGATTCCTCACTACCCATGCTCCTAGGACCCCTTCTTCCTCTCTTCCACTGAAGCTTATCTTTCTGTTTCTTGTCTTTCCTTTCTCTCTTTCTACTGTCTTCTGGTCTAGGGACGAGCTCCTCACTGCTCAAGTCCCCAGCTCCAACTGATTCACTCTCTCACTGTCACTTCCTTCAGCTCTCCCCCTGCTGCTTTCTCCACCCACACCCTCTACCTAGCTCCTCCCGGGCCCTGAGAGGTATAGTGTTGGATGCAAGTGTCTGGGTTCTGTGTAGTTCCCCCTCCTTACCTGAGAGCAGAGTACCACACCTCTGGCTGAGGTGCAGTACCTCTGTGGCGACTGAACCCTCAGGGGTGCCAAAGTTATGCTCACCTCTTTTGTTCTCCAATTCTCTGGTTTTATGCAAACATATGAAAGGTCATGATGTCATGATATCATGACATCACAAGTGCCATGACCTTATACCCAGGCCTCAGCAAAGCTGGGATGCCAAAGCTTGTGGTGGTGATAAGAAGATGTGATGAGACCTGGATTGGTTATATTGAGTAGCAAAGAGGATGAAGAGGTAAGTGGTAATTTGAGAATTAGCATTTTTTTTTAAATTTTAAAGTTTTAATGGACCTTTATGGTTCAGACAAATGGGAGCCATTTTGAGGAATGAAGTTTTTTTGTAATATTCAAGCAGCATTTAGTTGCACTCGAATATATTCACTCAACTCTAATATCTTGTGTTACTAATTACTGCTATGCAAAATGGCAATGGGAACATATATGAATATTTAAGGTCATTAGTTGGCAGGGTAGGAAAAGTTTGATAAAAATTGTCACTGATCTCCGAGCACTAATCTACCAAAAAGTCTGGAACTGTAGTCAATAACCCCCCTATATTTGTCCTTAAGAAATAAATAGTAAAAAATAAGTGGGGTGGAATTTTTGAGCTAGCACGCATAGTCAAATTTAAAAGGTGGTGTTATATTAATAAAGATCAAAATGTATGAAATTAATGAAGGAATCTCTGCAATGCACTATAACAAATACTTAATTATTAGTTACTGCCTGAACAGTGTAACATATTTTAGGATGTTAAAAATTCAGCTGTACTAAATATAGTTAATACTTTCACTTTCATACTGAATGGCTATATAAAACAAGCCGTTGTGGAGACTTATGCTTGTGTCAACAGGTTGAAAACTTTCCTCACCACTTGCTGTAGATACGAACCGGGCAAAGGTATCTAATATCAGATTATTCTTCTCTCCCCATTGAAAACACAACAGTTGTTGAAAGTGTATGGTCGTTTTAAAATGGTTTTCCATTCTGAATATCATATGCAATAAGCCTATGTGCACACGTTGCATTTTTGCTGCTTTTTTCTGCAGGTAAAACCTGCTCTCTTGGCAGTAAAAAAAAGTTGCTTACAATAGCAGGTTTTGCTGCGTTTTTGCTGTGTTTTGCTGCATATTTGCTGCCTCTTGTGCATGCTGATAAAGTTTAGTGCCCCCCAAAGCCTGATGCAACTTCCTTAAGGTTTTTGCACCAAAAACACAGCAAAAGCTGATACCTGCATTTTTTCTGCATTTTTGCACTTACTCATTGCTTTCTATGGATGAAAATGCACTGCAAAACACGGAAAGAAGTGACATGCTGCAGTATGCAACAACGCAGCAATTTTTCAAATCAGTCAGGAAAAAAAACGTGTGTTAGGTGCCAGGATTTTTCCGCTGCACGGTATACAGTAGATCCCAGACCTTGTCTGGTGCTGTGGTCTCCCATTCAGGCTCAGCCGCTGGGATGACTGCAAAACATAGTCTCCGGCTCCAGCATTTTGCCCAAGATCATGCTGCACATATAGTTGCTGCTGGCTTTCCAGCTAAGCCTATGGTGACTACTGCTTTACACATGCAGCATTGTACTCTGGAGCCTAAGTCCAGATTTCATCCTACTGAGCTTGTCTGGGATGTGACACCTTCTCATTGGTGCTCAGACATCACCTGCTCTGGTATGTGGCAGCTTCTGATTGGTCCACAGGCAAGGTCCTGTCTGTCTGGACTTGAGCTGTATGTATAAAAGGTCCTCTGGAGCACAAGCCTTTGTGCTAGTATCATGTGTGTTTGGTGTGTTGGTGGCTACTATACCACCCTGTATGCATGTGTGCTGCTAATAGCACTGTGAGTGTTTGACTAGACAGGCAGTGTAGGGTGGGAACTCCCGCTTGAACTTAGCATCTGCATCGGGCGTCCTCAGGCTAGTGTGCTAAAACACAATCGTGTGTCAGAGCAGGGTCAACCACCAGCTTAGTCTTCACTGGGGGTTAAGGTATAGGGGTCCCAATTAGTATTTTGTTTTCTATACACCTGTGCAGTCTAACAGGGTATAGTCCTTTGTGCGTTGCTTCTTAGTACTGCTCTGTGGTATAACAGAGCTTGGTACTTTGCGCTCTGTGCACACTGAGTGACATTTAACTCAGTGTGCTTAAAATGGTTTCCCGCAGCCTTGCTCTGCCATTGTGCTAGCTGCGGTTTCTCCATCACCACACGGTGGACCTCGGGTTGCAAATGCACCTAATTATTATTTCTTATTTGGTGCGTTCTGCCAATCCAAACAGTGTGTGCATGAGATTTCTGAAATCTCATAGCTTTTGCTGGTACTGTAAAACTCAGCTTAAAATTTGCATACAAAAGCTGTAAACCCCCCCCCCAGCAAAAATGCAAAGTGTGAACATAGCCTAATATACAAGGCGTACTCCAGGGCAGGCCTCTCTGATGCTCACAAAACTTCTCAAGCCTGTGATTAAGTGTAGCACTCAGGCTACTGAAACAGTGAATCATCAATCCGACATCCGTTGTTGCACTGTTCTAGCTAACTACAGCATCAGTGGTTAGGTGATCGAAGAACAGGACATCATTACTTCCAGTCTTTGTTGGCAGGGTTTCAAACTGGTAAGTATGTTTTATTCATTATGTTAAACCACAACCCCAATTTCAAAAAGATTTGGGATGCTGTGTAAAACTAAAACAAGAATATAATTACTTGTAAATCTATGGCCATATTGTATTCACAGCAGAACATGGAACACAGATCAGAAGTTGTAAGTTAGATATTTTTTCATTTCATTTGAAAATTGATGGCAGCAACATGTCAAAAAAGTTGGCACATTGCTAACAAAAGGCTTAACAAGTGATATTAATAAAAAAAATAACTGGAGGGTCAATTTTCAAGTTACATGACTTTATAAAATTAGTATGTTGGAGAGATGGAGTCTCTCATAAGCAAAGATGGTCAGAAGTTCGCCAACCTGTGAACAAGTGTGTTTAAAAATTGTAGAACAATTTCGAAAAAAAAATTCCTAAATGTAATATTGCGAAGACTTTGAATATCCCACCATATACATGGTTGGGCCGTGGATTGTGACTGAAGTCCAGAACTTTCACCAATAGAAACCATTTAGTGTTTTATGAATTGAAATATCCGAGGGAAAAGATCCAAGACTGTTGAACAGCTAGAAGCCTACACCAGACAAGAATGTGCCAACATTCTTCTCCCAAGACTCCAACTGTTGGTCGCCTCACTTCCCAGAAATTTATACTATCGTAAAAAGAATCAAGGATGCTGCGCAATGATGGAGATGGCCTTCTCCAAGCTTTTTTGAGAAGTGTTGCTGCCATCAATTTCTAAGTGAGTTAACTTTTACAAATCAAATGGAAAAAAATCAAACTTTCCACTTATGATCTGTGTTCTGCTATAAGAGGCTTCTAAATCAGTACATTCTTGTTTTCTATACATATTACACACACATCTATTTTTTAAAATTGAGACTGTATTAACTGTTATTTATATTTCTACACCTATGTTAAATCTATAAGACAATGGGACTATGCATAGCCAGAACTTGTGAGTAGAGTAAATAGAGACTGTAAGCCACAGGTAGGAAGCCCAGGACCACAAAGGAGCCCCTGTAGTCTAGGCCGCACTGATAAAGTAAAATATTTGACCAAGTTTAAAATTTATATCAACTGAAGAAAAAAATCCCTCATCTGGAATTTCAAAACCAGAAACTTATAGGCCATGTTTTAGTTCAAGATAACGAGGATAGTTCAACCTCAGATGGTCACTTATTTTTCATGAGAGGTTTGTTGCGGAGCATAATATATGGCAGGTATATTATTTCTTGAGTGCAGATCATCATAAATGACAGAAAATCTCAAAGTTCTCCTTTGTTTATAAGAACAGCTGAGTAACGCTTCTCATCTGGGAATATGCAAATTACTGTTCCGTCTTTCAAACATTTTCCTACATTCAGTCTAAGCTCCATCATGAATAAAATATGTTCCGCTGCGTTAGAAATGACAAGTGCATTTGAGTTTTTCAGTCGAGGATGTTGAGGCAGATCATACTTTTCCAGCAACACATAAGCTTTTTTTCCATAGAAAAATTGAAAAAGTTTATTTCTTAATTGAGGCTGGTCTTGCCTGACAAGGTTTCTAGAAATTACATTTCTTTGAGAATTTAACAAAATACACTTATACGAATAGATGCAAAGAAATTACACCTGTAAAGCTAAGAATGTTCAAAGCATATGTACCTTCAGATTAAATGTAATATTTTTTTGTATATTTCCATATCGCTAATATGTGTTAAATTACATGTTTGTGCCTTAATTAAGCTTTTAGCTGAATTTTGATACCATAACAACCCCTCTATGTAGAGCCTGATTTTCTGTACAAGACATTTGGAAAGTTTTATGATGATAGTTTGCAGGCATAATAAGGAGTTAGAGAAGGTCACTGGCACGGCAAGAAAAGAACCTTTGTCTTACCGGCATTTGGGAAGGAGGAAACTCTTGCCTTTTAGGAATATAGGTTTGGACAGCTGTTGCTTTCCGATTTTGATAACTTCTAACTTTAATAGTTACCACAAAAAGAGTAGAAAGAATTGTCTAGTGGGTTCATAGAATCATAGAATGTTAGAGTTGGAAGGGACCTCCAAGGTCATCGTTTCCAACCCGCTTCTCAATGCAGTGCAGGATTCACTAAACCATCTCAGACAGATGTCTGTCGAGGCTCTGTTTGAAGACTGAAGGAGAAATCACCACCTCTCGTGGCAGCCAGGTTCTCCCTGCTGCTTCTACATGAGATTATAATTCTTCATAACTTTTTCAGCAGACAGCATCCGATGTATTGTCTCTTTAAATAATAATCTTCTGGAAAGAGAGTTTGACTTAATATGAATCATTATCAACTGTTCTTTAAGGTCTGGCCTACATATTTCTGTGACACATTTGTCACCCCTGGTCAGCCAGTTGATTTACTTTATGTTCTGTATTTGGATGTATTGTCACAATGAATTTAGTGGCTGTTACCAAGTAAACAAAACATAAAGCCTACCTCTTTTCTCTTGTAATGTAATGCAACCATTGAATTAAAAGTCAGTGTTCCATCAGAAAAAGACCTATCATTTAGATTAGGTTTTATGTATTTTTTACAAAAATTTGCCTATTGGTAATCTTGCAATTTTCTCACTGGCCACGGGGACTTTTTTAGACTCATACTTCCTGTCCTTTCAGGAAGTGTTTGCAGCAAGGTTCCATACTAAGGCCAGGTTCACATAGCGTTAATGCAGTCCATTCAACGCATAGCATTGACAGACTGCATTAACGCTATTAACCCGTTATGCGATCGCGCTAGTGCAGATGCTACATCTGCGCTAGCAGTGAAGGACCCTCGAACGCTGCAGACCACATCCGAGGGTCCATCACAGAATGACAGCACATCGCTAACGCATGCCGTTTAGGACAGGCGTTAGTGATGTGCCACGTTATGGCAGCGTTAATGGATGCGTTACATCGCGTTAATGCCACGGAGTAATGCAGTCCGTTAGACAGACTGCCATAACACAATCTGAACCTTGCCTAAGACAGGCAGGACTGCAGGTAAACATCTGACAACATATGATCCACCATTCACTGATCCTACTCCCCCTCCTTTCACAATAACCTTTGCACATGCTCACTAGATGCTTAAATAAAAAGATAGGGTCAGGAAAGGACCAATGTGACTAATATATATTGCTATTAATGCTATATACTTGTGCTATTTCTTTCCTGAAACAACAGAAAGTTAAAATCCAAAAAAAACAGGTCAGTGTTAAACTTTCAAAATTTATTTTATTTAATACAGATTCTTACATTTAGAACAAAGAAAACACATTCCCATCATTTTTATAAAAACTTCATTTAACCAATAGATCACTTTCTAATAACAAATTCAGAGATTTAGATTGAAAAGATAACATAGGCTTTTGTCGCACAAGGTTTTTGGTTTTCCCAAACTGGCAAAAAAAATTTATAGAAGTAGACTATATGATAGAAACAAAGAGGATTGTAAATCTAGTGCAAAAGTCCACAAAAGTGAACTTCTCTTAAACTAAGCGCATAGTTTAGTGGGTTATATTACCACTATATAAATCACACCTGTAGTGTCTAGTTGTTGCCTCTGTAATCAGGAAACTGAAATGTTTCATGTTTTTCTAACTCACAACCTGGAATTTCATTGTTTTTTTGAGGCTTTCCATCAGTTCATGCAAAGAACATGCCAACAACTGTGAACATTTTGTTTTCTTTTTATTTTGAAGCAAACAATAGGATAAAATAACTGAAACTTCAGTGTGTATAATTATTCAGCCCACTCCCAAGGTCAGTAATTTGTAGAGCATCCTTTTCCTGCAATCACAGCTTTAAGTCACTTTGAATAAGTCTCTATGAGCTTTCCACTTTTTGCCACTGGGATTTTTGCCCATTCTTCTGCTCCAGCTCCTTCAAGTTAGGTGGCTTCCTCTGGTGAGCAGCAATCTTAAAGTCTGACCACAGATTCTCAATTGGATTAAGGTCTGGGCTTTGACTAGACCACTCCAAAACATTTACACATTTACATTAAACCACTCAAGTGTTGCTTTAGTAGTATTCTTTGGGTCATTGTCTTGTTGAAAGATGAACCACTGTCAGTCTCAAATCACTGACTGACTGTTCAACAATATCCCTGTATTTTGCACTATCCATCTTCCCCTTGACTTGGACCATTTTCCCTGTCCCTGCTGCCAAAAAACATCCCCACAGCATGATGCTGCCACCACCATGTTTCACTGTGAGGTTGGTGTTCTTTAGGTGAAAAGCTGTGTTGGATTGGCACCAGAGATAGCGTTTACCTTGATGGTCAAATAGTTCAATTTTGGTCTCATCTGACCACAGCAGCTTCCTCCATACATTTGGGGAGTCTCCCACATGCCTTTTGGCAAACTCAAAATGAACTTTACAATTTTTGTGTGTAAGTAAACATTTTTTTTCTGCCCACTCTTCCATTAAAGGCCACCTCTATGGACTGTATGGCTTACTGTGATCGTATGGACAAATACTCTAGTCTCTACTTGGAAACTCTGCAGCTACTTCAGGGTTACCATTGGTCTCTGTGCTGCATCTCTGATTAATGCCCTCCTTGCCCGGGCTGATAATTTTGGTGGTTGGCATCTCTTGGCAGGTTTGTTTTAGTACCATGTTCTTTCCATTTGAGGATAATGGATTTGATGGTGCTCCAGTGGATCATCAGAGAATAGGATATCTTTTTATAACCCAATCCTCATATGTACTTCTCAACAACTTTGTCCCTTACTTGCTAGGAAATCTTCTTGGTATATATGATTTTGTTTGGTTTTTGGTGCCTCTTGATCAATGGTGTTGTCGCCTCTGTGGCCTTTCAGAAAAGCTGTTTATATACTGACAGACCAAATGACACTTGGATTGCATACAGGTGGACTTTCTTTCACTACGGATGTGACATATGAAGGTAATTGCTTGCACCAGGAATTTTTATGGGCCTCATATCAAAAGCGGTGAATACATGAATACATTTGCACATGCCAATTTTTAGTTATTTGATCGCATAAATTTAATTTATGCCTATATTTTTTCTCACTTCACCAACCTAGACTATTAAGTGCTGATACATTACACACAAATTGGATTACAAAAATATGTAAACACAGGTTGTGACGTAACAAAATAGGTAAAAAGCCAAAGGCATGAATACTTTCACAAACCACTGTATATGTATTTTATTCCCGTTTTTCATAGATAGAACACCTACCTATTATAATCTTAGGCACTGTTCGCATGCCCATGTCTATTTGAAGACCATGTGTCTGCAAATAAATAATGGGGCAGTTCTGTTTTTTAGCTGAATCACAGATCAGAATTACCCATATAAGTCTATGGGTCCATGAAAATCACAGACAGCACATATTTCCATCTGTGTGCTGCCACTGTTGAGGATAGGAGATGATCTGCAATGTATTTATTTTTTTCATGCAAAACATCATTGATAAAATACTGAAGGTAAAGACTAACCAGCACTTGTGAAAATGGGATCAAAAACAGATCACACTAGAATTTTTGAGCATGCGAAAAATATCCGTCAGTTGAATGAGGTCTGAAGGTGTGATTTTTTTGAGGGACAAAATCCCATAAATGGCTATGTGCTTAGTTTATACCATCAGTTTGGACTGACAGATTCCTTTCAATTATTGAATTTCCAGCACTAAATCTCAAGGAACTGGTTAAAACATTTTACAAAATCTACTCTAGAACACTTACTTTTACTTTTTATGAAAAATTCAGGCTTTACACTTTATGCTCAGCTTATTTTTTAGTTCCATCCATAATTGAATACCAGCAGTCAGATGCCATACAGAAACTGTCAGTTTTGTATATTTGAATACTTTGCATTAAAAGAAAGTTAAAAAAATGAAATAAATGTTCTGCTAACAAAAGTATTCCTGAATGGTCTGTGTGTTTTCTTTTCCATTTTCTTATTTTCAAAAAGTTTGATCAACTCAATGAAGAACATCCATTCCTCGCACAATTTTGTTCCATGTCATTGAAATTCTTCAGTTTGATGTCTGGACGGCATTAAGAATACTTATTGACATCTGTAGGCTTGTAGTAGATTTTTAAGGGACACTGCCACAGGGTAAATATGCAGCTGATTTCTACTGTAGACTTGCATGCGGCACATCCACTGCATATTGCAGTATAAACATTATTTCTGAGATTTTACAACATCTATTTCTCATGCTGTGGAGAACATCCGCAATGTAACTTAAAGAGGGTGTCCACTACTTTTACATTGATGACCTATCCTTAGGATAGGTCATCAATGTCTGATCGGCCGAGTTCCGCCAAACAACACCCCCGTTGACCGGAAGTATTCACTTGCTGAGCTGCTCCTTCTGCTTGTAATGGACAGGGCTTGTTACTGCACATTTGTCTTCTATTCAAATCAATAAGAGGCGGATGTGTAGTACCCTGCGGTGGCCACTACCAGTAGATGGAGCAGCTAGGCAAGCTAGTACTTGCGGTTGGAGGCCACCGTCGGCAATATTGATAATAATTGATCGGTGGGGGTGCCAGATGTCGGACCCAGGCAGATCAGACATTGATGACCTGTCCTGAGGATAGCTCATCAATGTTAAAGTAATGGAAAACCTCTTTAACCAGTGCTTCGGATTTAAAATAAGTAGTACGGCAATTTATACTAGAGATCTTAAAGAAGACTTCAATTAATTAAGATATTAGATAGCACAGAAATTATATTCATATCTACTATCTGCTATTAATCCATTGTGTTCTTGGTATTAGACCTTCTGAAAAGAGTAGATGCCACAAACACATATTTCCAATGCATTTCAAACTTCATATATGTTATGATCACATAAAGTAGTGAAGAAACATAATTTTCACCATAGTCACAAGTAGTGTTCAAAGTCCAGGTATCTGTTTCAGCTGAACTTGAATAGTTATATTGATTCATAAGTCTCATTCTGAGTCCCTGCAATGTGGATTGAGCATCTACATGCCTATGTAACATTTCAAGGGAATTCCCCCTTTTTTAAAGTACCACTCCAGCATTTTTTTATTTTACTGCTGGAGTGGTGTCACTAATCTAAGTCCTCTGCCCCTAGTATTATACTAACCTGCTGCCATCTTCATCTGTTCCTGCTGCTGCTTTGGTCGGTCTCCAACATTTTGTGATTTGCCCGATTACTCCAGTATTTGCTGAGCGATCTCAAAGTCACTACTCAGTGTAAGTCTATGAGAGTCAACACAAGATCAGAAAGCGGTTCTCATAGACTTACACTGAGCACTCGTAACTGTTACCTTTAACATCTAGTCAGTGAAAAGTTGCTGTCACATGATTGCAGCACAGGACTGAAGCGGCACTGGGAACAGCTGAAGACAGTGACTGGTAAGTATAATACTAGGTTCAGAGATATTACATTAGTGGCACCTCTCCAGCACTGAAATAAAAAAGCAGTGAAGTGGTGCTTCAAGCATGTGCAGAATCCATTTCTCATAGTTAAATAGTCATAACCATATGACTCCCATCACCTGACATATATCACATAAACAAGTAACTTAGTTACCAGAAAACAAATTTACAAAAAAACAGACTGAAAGAGAAACTGTCATTTCAATTTTTATAACATAAACCAATAGTACACTTAAAAATGAACAATATCATATTATATCTGCATTTTTCTCCACCTGAATTGCTCATTCACTCTCCATTTGTGGGTAAAATCTGTAAGTGAAGACAGATTTTTACATTACTGAGATAGGAGATGGCAGATGTTGCTTTAAAAATTCTATGTAGAGGAGGAGGGGTTCTGGAACACTTTTTCTTTGGAGTGTTATACTACCGTTCAAAATTTTGGGGTCACCCAGACAATTTTGTGTTTTCCATGAAAACTCATACTTTTATTAATCAAATGAGTTGCCAAATGAATTTAAAATCTAGTCCAGACATTGACAAGGTTAAAAAAAAAGATTATTTGAAATAATAATTTTCTCCTTCAAACTTTGCTTTAGTCAAAGAATGCTCCCTTTGCAGCAATTAAAGTATTGCAGGCCTTTGGCATTCTAGCAGTTACTTTGCTGAGGTAATCTGGAGAAATTTCTCCCCATGCTTCCAGAAGCCCCTCCCACAAGTTGCTTTGGCTTGATGGGAACTTTTTGCATAGCATATGGTCAAGTTGCCCCCACAACAGCTCAATGAGGTTGAGATCTGGTGACTGCGCTGGCCACTCCATTACAGATAGAATACCAGCTGCCTGCTTCTTCCCTAAATAGTTCTTGCATAATTTGGAAGTGTGCTTTGGGTCATTGTCCTGTTGTAGGATGAAATTGGCTCCAATTAAGCGCTGTCCACAGGGTAAGGCATGGCGTTGCAAAATGGAGTGATAGCCTTCCTTATTCAAAATCCCTTTTACCTTGTACAAATCTCCCACTTTACCAGCACCAAAGCAACCCCAGACCATCACATTACCTCCACCATGCTTGACAGATGGTGTCAGGCACTCTTCCAGCATCTTTTCAATTATTCTGCGTCACACAAATGTTCTTCTGTATGATTCAAACACCTCATACTTGGATTCATCTGTCCATAACACTTTTTCCAATCTTCCTCTGTCCAATGTCTGTGTTCTTTTGCCCATATTAATCTTTTCTTTTTATTAGCCAGTCTCAGATATGGCTTTACTTTGCCACTCTGCCCTGAAGGCCAGCATCCCGAAGTCGCCTCTTCACTGTAGACGTTGACACTGGCGTTTTGAGTGTACTATTTAATGAAGCTGCCAGTTGAGGACCTGTGAGGCATCGATTTCTCAAACTACAGACTCTAATGTACTTGTCTTGTTGCTCAGTTGTGCAGCAGGGCCTCCCACTTCTCTTTCTACTCTGGTTAGAGCCTGTTTGTGCTCTCCTCTTAAGGGAGTTGTGCACACTGTTGTAGGAAATCTTCAGTTTCTTGGCAATGTCTCGCATGGAATAGCCTTCATTTCTAAGAACAAGAATAGACTGTCGAGTTTCACATGAAAGTTTTTTTTCTGGCCATTTTGTGAGTTTAATAGAACCAACAAATGTAATGCTCCAGATTCTCAACTAGCTCAAAGGAAGGTCTGGTTTATAGCTTCTCTAATCAGCCAAACTGTTTTCAGCTGTGCTAACATACTTGCACAAGGGTTTTCAAGGGTATTCTAACCATCCATTAGCCTTCCTACACAGTTAGCAAACACAAAGTACCATAAGAACACTGGAGTGATGGTTGTTGGAAATGGGCCTCTATACACCTATGAACATATTGCATTACAAACCAGACGTTTGCAGCTAGAATAGTCATTTACCACATTAACAATGTATATAGTGTGTTTCTGAATCATTTAATGTTAGCTTCATTGGAAAAAACTGTGCTTTTCTTTCAAAAATAAGGACATTTCTAAGTGACCCTAAACTTTTACACGGTATTGTATATGTCACAGAAATGTACCTCAGACCACAGAATACTGTATGGGTGCAAAATTTAACCCAGCAACATTTTTCAATACTTTTTGTGAGTGTTCTATATTACAGAAATTTACTCCTGACCACAGAATAATGTATGCATGAAAAATTTAACCCAGAAAAATTTTTTATGCTTTTTATAGCTTTACACACTACCGTAATGTACCAAGAACCACGTTAAACTGTATAGATGACTAATTCAATCCAGAAATGCATTTGGAACGTAAATATTTTGAAAGTGTAGTTGCTGTACTCCTACAATCATAAAGGCTTTGCACAAAGTGCAAAGCCAGTAAAAATTATAAGGAGGATTATAAAGTAATCCTCTTCAAATGTCTGCTTCTTCTTCACCTTCCTTTGGAGGATGGGGGGACTGCTACCACCTGCTTCCTGGAACCCAATTTTCAGGCTGTGCCAGCTTCCGTTGGCTCCAATATGATTCCAGTCACTCTCTCAAAAGTGCTTTTTTGGAGTGCTATATATCACATATACTGTATCTACATCATGGAATACAGCATGGGTGTGATATTTAAACCAGCAAAAAAAATTATGTTTTTTTGAGTGTTATATATGAATAAAAGGTACCCCAGACCACAAATTACTGAATAGATGAGAATTATAAACCAGCAAGATTTTTTAACACTTTTTGGAGTGATAGATATCATATTAATGTACCCCAGACTACAAAATCTTATATGGGTGAGTAATTTAACCCAGAAATTTTTTTAAATGCTTTTTGGAAGTGTTAGGTATCATAAAAATGTACCTGACACCACTTAATACTTTATGGGTGAGTGACTAAAACCAGGAAAAAATTTGTGTAGTGTTAGATATCACATAAATGGACACCACAACACAGAATACTGTATGGCTGAGAAATTTCAACCAGCAAAAAATTTTACACTTTTTTTGAGTGTTATATATCACAAAAATGTACCCCAGACTACGGAATATTGTACGGTTGAGAAATTAAACACAGCAACATTTTTAATCCTTTTTTGGAGTGTTAGATATCACAATAATGTACTCCAGACCACGGAATACTGTCCGGGTAAGTAGTTGAACCCAGAACAAGTTTTAATGGATTTTTTGGACTGATAGATATCACAGTACTGTAACCCAGACCACAACATACTATATGGATGAGAAATTTATCCCTGATATTTTTAACGCTTTTTTGAAGTGGTAGATATCCCAAAAATGTACCCCAGGCCATGGAATATTTTATGGGTGAGTAATTTAATTCTGAAAAAGATAACTTTTTTGGAGTGTTATATAACACAAAATATGTACCAGAAAGAATGTAATACTCAATCACAATCGTTATCTACAGACTGTATTCTGACACGGTCCCTACTCCTGCAAGTCTCTCTCCCGCCCTAGAGTAAATTTAGAATGTATTTGATGCAAACTGCAAAGCAAACGATGAGCCCTTACAAGGGCTGTTAGTATGATGGTTCAGCTTCAGCACCAGTACAACACTACAGGCCTCTGATTCGTTATACTGTGCACACATGCCCATACACGAACTCTCTCCTCCAATAAGAAGTGTCACAGAGTTGTGCAATGGTGTCAGTTTGCCGAGCCGGGTGGCGCTTGTTCTTTAAAAACCCCTAGTGATGTCACACCCAAGATGGCTACGGCATTACAGCGGCGCGCAGGCAATCCCCGCATGCTTATTGCATGTGTAACAGTCACCAAACATGCGAGGCCAGGATTAAAGTTTTACATCGAGCACCACCCAATTCTCGACAAGAAATGAGTACATTCAAGTACCCAGATACTGAAGTGACATCCGAGTATGACCAAGCACATTCGCTCATCCTTAATGATAAGAGAACTAACAAATTGGGCGCTAATAATATCAGTGCCATGTATCACAGCAAAGTAGAGAAAAATGTTTTTGTCCACCTTCCTGCTACTATGTGCAGGAATGTACAGTTTTGGGAAAGGTCCTCTTTAACTGCAGCACAGTTGTGCATTGGATGGTTTTATAGAAATTAAATTAGCAGAAAATAATAATTGATATATTACATATGTACACAAATTTATGTGATCCAGTTGCGCCAAATATCAAGGCTTCATGAATGATAGATGTAGTTTTCTCCAGAAAATGTTATACCCAATAGATTACAAAAACTCCAGGATATATCTTTCCATATTAGCGAACTTGTTTTTTTTTTCCAGGAATAACATTTACTACACAGTTAAGCCCTCCTAACTATATTCCCTTTGAAATGTTCCGGTGAACTGAAGAGTTCATAGAGGGTTCAGTGACTTCAAGTATCTAGATCCTGTGACAGAAAAATAGCCCCGAGTTATTTGTCCTTCATCAATTTGCTTGAGAAGTACTATATGATATTTTTTGGTGACATACTGTTTTTGTTTTCTAGCAACATGACATTAAGCTTTTTTTAATTAGACAATGCAAACGTCAGCTTACCATAGCATTCTCCTATTCCAGGAATAGTGCTGACTGTGTGATGGAAAATACTGTATCTTAGGCAGCATTCACATACTCGTATGCATGTGAATTTTACCATCTGTGAGAAACGGACTGTTTTATTCTCAAGTGTCAACCTAGTTTCATCTGAGCAACTGACCTGTGAAACATGGAAGCAAAACAGAAGCAAATGGGAAGCTTTCTGATTTGCATCCATTTATGCCAGATCCCCATTGACTTGCAAGACAAAGTCTGAAAATGTTTAGGTTCCGCAGCCTAAACAAAGCAGAGCAGCCACTCAACAAGCGTTCAGGCTGTGGGCACTTCTGGCCCCATCACAGCAATATTAAGTATTGGCATGGCTGTGATTGGCCAGCAGACCATGTAAAAAAATAAATAAAAAAAAGCATCAGTCATCTCTTTTATCTTGGCTGATTATCAAAAATAGAGGGGCCCCAAAGCTGTTTTTTAATTACTTAAATAAATAAATAATTTAATAAAGGCGGGTGGTCCCCCCCATTTTTGATAGCCAGCCAAGCTGAAGCAGACACATAGAAGCTGGTATTCTCAGGCTGGGAAGGTCCATGGATATTTGACCCTCCCCAGTCTAAAAATAGTAGCCCACAGCCACCCATGAGAAGGCACATCCATTAGATGCGCCAATTCTGGAGCTTTGTCCGGCTCTTCTCACTGGTGCGCTAGCAAGCGGGGTAATATTATGGGATGGATGTCAGCTTTGTAATGTCAGCTGACATCAAGCCAAAGGTTAGTAATAAAGAGGTGTTTATACTACACCCCATTATCAACCCAGTACTCAAAAGTTAGAAAGGCACAAAGAAAATTGCTTTAATTTAACAAAACACCCCCAACAAACCCCCTCTTTTACCCATTTTTTAACGAAGCAAAATCATATATAAATCCCTAAAACAATACTTTATTATTTAAAAACCACAGATGTGGTACACACCGGAAAAATGTGACAGTAATAGAAAAAATGAAAAATAGGTGTTCAAAATTAAACCCACACTAGGGTAACCCCTACGAGTCCCTATTAGGTAACTATGCTGTACCCTGCCTGGCTGCGGAGGTTGGCACCCTAAGGGGGGAACGTTGTGGCGCCCCCGCTCACGATGGCTATCCCTGGGGGCCCTGATAAACCCTACAGCCACTGGTGGTCCCTTCTACCCAATGTAAGGGAACCCCTCGTTCTAGACAGAGATCAGACCTGCTCTATAGAGGACCCTGTGTCCCAAAAAGAGAGGTTAAAAACAAATTAGAACACACATGGCATAGAGTGGCATATTTGAAGTCCCACAAAAAGATACAGACAAACTTCAAGGCAGCCCAGTGGGGTATCTCAGTTCAGATCATGCCTAATTCTTATATACAAAATAAGGAGAGGCATCTTTTACAAAAATCGATGTAGAAATAGCTGAAAGATGCCATCAATAGTCTCCCACTAATGAAAATATATGGGAAACGCAGAGCTGCAACAGCGGTACTTATCTGCGTTTTTCGCCACCTGCCATCAATTTATGATAAATAGCTATTTGCACCTATATTGGACACGAAATATCGTAGCATCGGGCCTCCTGATGAGCCCTGGAAGGCGAAACGCGTTGAGGCATTCATAAATTGATGGCAGGTGGCGAAAAACGCAGATAAGTACCGCTGTTGCAGCTCTGCGTTTCCCATATATTTTCATTAGTGGGAGACTATTGATGGCATCTTTCAGCTATTTCTACATCGATTTTTGTAAAAGATGCCTCTCCTTATTTTGTATATAAGAATTAGGCATGATCTGAACTGAGATACCCCACTGGGCTGCCTTGAAGTTTGTCTGTATCTTTTTGTGGGACTTCAATATGCCACTCTATGCCATGTGTGTTCTAATTTGTTTGAGGCATTCATAAATTGATGGCAGGTGGCGAAAAACGCAGATAAGTACCGCTGTTGCAGCTCTGCGTTTCCCATATATTTTCATTAGTGGGAGACTATTGATGGCATCTTTCAGCTATTTCTACATCGATTTTTGTAAAAGATGCCTCTCCTTATTTTGTATATAAGAATTAGGCATGATCTGAACTGAGATACCCCACTGGGCTGCCTTGAAGTTTGTCTGTATCTTTTTGTGGGACTTCAAATATGCCACTCTATGCCATGTGTGTTCTAATTTGTTTTTAACCTCTCTTTTTGGGACACAGGGTCCTCTATAGAGCAGGTCTGATCTCTGTCTAGAACGAGGGGTTCCCTTACATTGGGTAGAAGGGACCACCAGTGGCTGTAGGGTTTATCAGGGCCCCCAGGGATAGCCATCGTGAGCGGGGGCGCCACAACGTTCCCCCCTTAGGGTGCCAACCTCCGCAGCCAGGCAGGGTACAGCATAGTTACCTAATAGGGACTCGTAGGGGTTACCCTAGTGTGGGTTTAATTTTGAACACCTATTTTTCATTTTTTCTATTACTGTCACATTTTTCCGGTGTGTACCACATCTGTGGTTTTTAAATAATAAAGTATTGTTTTAGGGATTTATATATGAGTTTGATTTGAGAACCCTTAAGGATTATAATTTTCATATTGCCATTTTTTAACGAAGAAACAAAAATAAAAAATAAAAGTAATCCATAATGATGAGGTTCCATGATGATCCCCAGCTCTACTACATCTGGATGTTGTGGTGAATGGTGACACAAGAAATGAGACGACTCTCTATGATGACTGGAACACAGTGAGCTTAACGTTAGAGTCACTGGCTGCAGTGACGACCAATGGCAAAATTAATATTACTGTACTGTAATGTCACCTGAGTTCATAGCAGCTGGTTCTCACGCTGCGCAGCACCAGTGCCAGACTGATGAAGGACTGTGAGTCCAGAACTCAGCACTTATTTACTCATCAGTCTGGCACTTGAGCTACTATGAGACCCAGTGGCTGTGAAAAACATAAGGGAGACATTAAGGGACTCTTTAATGCTACTGGAGTTTCCAGCTGCTGGAATATCTGGAGGCTCTGAACTGAGGTTACCTTGGGTGTGTACTTTACTGTACTTATTAACAAATAAATGAAAAGAAACAACTATTTTTAATTATTAGCCAAGGGACAGCAGACAGCTGTGAGCTCGTATTATTATTCTGGGAAGGTGGCAATATCCATAAAGGCTCCCAGCCTATTAATATCAGCTCCACAGCTGTCTGTTTAGTCTTTAATGGTTATTTAGAGGGGGACCCCCCAAAAAAATGATGTGGGGTCTACCCCTATTTTTAATAACCAGCAAAAGCTAGGCAGACAGCTGGGGATGATCTTAAAAGACTGAAAATAGGTTGTGGATACTGGCCTCCTCCCAGACTTATAACACCAGCCCTCAGCATCCCCAGAAATGGTGCATCCATAGGTTGACAGCACAAGGACCCATAGAATGTCATGGATCTATACACATATCAGTGAAAAACACAGATCCAAGGGTATGATACTTGAGACTCCTAGGTCTCCTAGATCATTGAGACTGCAGGTTCTATTCTGATAAATAATAATGTTTTGGTGCTATTTAAGCAACAGTAGTTAAATTTTGTTCTTTAAAGGGAATCCGTCACCTATTTTTTTGCATATGAGATGCGGCCACCGCCATCAGGGGCTTGTCTACAGCATTGTGTAATGCTATAGATAAGCCCCCGATGTAACCTGAAAGATAAGAAAAACAAGTTAAATTATACTCACCGGGGGGCGGTCCAGTCCGGGTCCGATGGGCGTCGCTGTCTGGGTCCGGGTCCTCCCATCTTCTAGTGATGACCTACTCTTCTTTGCTTCCTGTTGCGGCTCCGGTGCAGGCGTACTGCTCTGCCCTGTTGAGGGCAGAGCAGAGTACTGCAGTGCGCAGGCACCGGGAAAGGTCAGAGAGGTCCAGCGCCTCATTTTCCTTATCTTTCATGTTACATCGGGGGCTTATATACAGCAATACAGAATGCTGTAGATAAGCCCCTGATGATGGTGGCCGCATCTTATATGCTAAAAAATAGGTAACAGATTCCCTTTAAAGATAACCTGTCACCATGAAAATGTAATCTCATCTGCTGGCATTATGTTGTAAAACAGGGGGAGCTGTCATGATTTTGGACCAGTTGGCGATCCTATCAGTGATTGACATCTTTCTTTCTGAAAAAGTCCATACACAGAGCTGTCATTCATTGATAAAACCGCCCACTGGATCTGAAATCCCAGAAAGAGCAGAGGTGTAAATGATAACGACTCAGGTTATACTGACTTTTTTCTCACAAAACTCTATTCCATATTAGTCTGCTCAGCTCCCCCCGCTCTATAACATGGTGCCTGCAGATCGGATGGCATTTTCATGGTGACAGGTTCTCTTTAAGGCTGATAGAGAACTAGCAGTACATCTTCATAAATCCTAATAGTATTTGCCCTGCAGAGATTTCTTGGATATTCACACAGGGCATCGGTTGCACTAACAGGCAATTAGAGCATTACAATCTAATCATTTCTCTTGGCGTTGATGAAAGGTTGGCCAGAATAGGTCATACATATTAATGGTGGCATCATAAAGTCTCTTTATCTAGTCAGGTTTTTTTTCTAGTATTTCTGTGCTATCCTATAGAAGTAAATCGATCTAGCCTACAATATATCACACTGTGTGAATATCTTTCTCTTAGAGCTGTTAACATTTCCAGCAGTATGTTACGCCACATATAATACAGTTCAGGATGAAAAGTATTTCACAGAGGTCTACATTACTTTTCCTCCTCCAGTAACACTAATGCTTAATCAGCGGCTGAAACCACTTTCAAGTCTTAAAGAACATTTTACATTAAATTTTTTCTCCTAGCTGGAAAATGCTCTTGAAAAGCTTTCTCTAGCCATTTTTAGCTCTAAGAATATCTCCCGTATTTTACCACCGTAACACACAATTGATTTCTTTTTCCTTTTTTTTCATCTTTTCTAGCCACAGGTCACTGAGAGGAAGACTACTCAGAATGTCTCCCTACATATCAATGTGGAGGTGAAATGGCCATTTATGAGCAAAGTTTTCACTTCAAAATTACTTTGATGTATGGGACGCCTGACATTTAACCATTTATATATTTCTTATAGTCTGTGTAGTGAGCATTAACCTGTCAATCATGAAAACTATTACTTTCAATGTGGTGTGAATTTCCAGAAACATGTATTCATAAATATTTACTACTGGTAGTTCTTAGATAAATTCTAATTCAAAGCGACTAAACTGAAAAAGGGACTAAATATAGTTAAAATCAAAGTAAGTATATTTTTTACATTTAGGACCTCTTCATACGTCCTTGTGATTTTGGTCCTGGAAAAACCAGTACTAGTCAGATGCGTGGTCTGTGGCCATGTGCCATACGTGTGTACAAATGTGACATCCGTTTGACATCTGTGTGTCTGTGTGCTGTCCCTGTCCGTGTGCTTTCAGTGTGACACGTATGGAATGAAATGCAGCATAGATATTAAAGAGTGTTATGTATTAAAAATGTTCAAAGATAGAGATAGGCAGTGATGAGGGACATGATAGATCGATAGATAGATAGATAGATAGATAGAAATATGTCAGTGTGCTATATAAATAAATTAATGTAAAAAACAAATAGCGTGGGATCCCCCATAATTTTTCTAGCCAGCTGAGGGAAAGCTGACAGCTGGGGGCTGATGTTAATATTCTGGGAAGGGGCCAATAGCCCTAAAGGTTCCCAGGCAATTAATATCAGCTCACAGCTGTTTGCTTAGCCTTTACTGGTTAGTTTACAGAGGACCCCAGAAAAACAATTACGCAAAGTGATCCTATAATTACTAACCAGCAAATGCTAAACAGCCAGCTGTAGGCTGACATTAATAACCTAGGAAGGGGCAATGGATATTGCCCCCCTCCCAGACTAAGAATATCATTCCTCAGCCTCCCAATAAATGGCGAATCCATAAAATGTGAAATGTAAAAAGAAGAAATATAGCTGAAAAACTGTGTATCTTTATTTCACATGAATTCCATCAACAGATATGTGGACATGCAGGACGTTAGAGGAATGCTAGGGGAGGGAGGTGCCGGACAATGGCCGTTTCATGATTACTTGCTTCTACAGGTCCAGGACAGCACCTCCCTCCCCTAGCATTCCTCTAACATCCTGCATGTCCACATATCTGTTGATGGAACTCATGTGAAATAAAGACACACAGTTTTTCAGCTATATTGGTGAGTGCTGCATATTTTTTCATTTCACATTGAAATATTCATGTTTATTCATGCAAGCACCTCCGTTTTTTGACTGAAATTATATACCGCAATACTTAAGATAAATAGCTCCGTCTGTTAATGTGGTGATTTGTGTGCCCTAGTTTGCTGTTCATCTGTTTGCTCTTTGCTGGGAGAATCCATAAAATCTGGCGCTTAGCCTCTGCTCATCCCACTTGCACTGGTGCGGTGGCAAGTGGGCTAATAGTTTTGGGGTTGATGTCAGCTATTTTATGGCTGCTGACATCAAGCCCAGGGGTTAATAATGGAGAGGCATCTAGAAGACACCCCCATTACTAACCCCATAGTCAAATGTAATAAAGACATAGACAGAGTAAAATCCTTTATTTGAAATAAACACTGCTCACCCATCTTTTAGGCATTTATTGCTGTAAAATAAAAAATGATAAAATACCATGTTCCTCACCTGTCTGCTAATAATCCATTTGTCCCACGAAGAGCCCAACTAAGCTACATATGGATACATAGCTGAGCGGTGGCATGATGCGACCACTCAGCAGTGCATCCAGGAGACACTGAACTGAGCTTGAGAATGCGGCTACATATGACCATTGGGGTCATTGGGGTTACCGCCAGTCACTGGCAGTGGTTGTCATGCACACCTCAGTGTCTAGAAGCCTGAACATCTTCCATTTTTATAGATGGAGTGGCATCGCCTGATTAGTTGATAAAAATGTAATATGCTATTGTATTCTTACATAGAATATTAAAATGGTGGTTTTATAGCAATAAAATCCATTTTCAAATTAAAGGGAATCTATCACCCTCCGGGATGTATATGACCTATTAATATGGGCTTTCAGGTAATAGAAATGATACATTAATATTACCTGTATGCCTCATATTATTGGTCTTATTGCTGAGAAATGTTATATTCTGTCTTTATGCTAATGATTTCTTCCATGCTTTGGGGCGGGTGGTGCCTGGAAGAAATCCCTGCCTCCTCTCCTCATTACAATACTACCCCCCTCCCATGCACATCAGTTATGGCCTTGGAATCCTGCACCTGCAGCCGCCTCTCCCTCAGAAATTCATACCATACTATGTAAAGTGCTGCGGAATATGTCAGCGCTATAGAAATAAAATGTATTATTATTATTATTATACCTCATACTCCCTTCTGTGAGCACTGCCCTCAGGGATCTTCTGCGCAGGTGCCGGCGAGTCACTGTGACCTCAGCATGCGTGCAGATAAGACGCTTTCCCCACTTCCTCCCTGCAGAGTCATCACTAAAGAGGGTTTTACACATAGCGATATCACTAGCGATATCGCTATAACGTCACCGATTTTGTGACGTTATAGCGATATTGCTAGCGATATCACTATGTGTGATACTTACCTCCGACCAGCTCCCCCGCTGTCTGTCGCTCATCGCTCGAGATCGGGCGGCTCCATTTCTCGTCGTCAGCTTCCTGCTGGGGCTTCCTGCTGTGTGAGACGAGCGACGCTGGACGTGGGCGGGAGGATGTCAGGATCACTGTGTGTGAAAGGTGAGTATCGTGCGCTGCGTCGCTGCTGCATCGCTGTGAGATCTTTCTGTGTGAAAGCTCACTAGCGACCATTTAGCGATGCACCAGCGATCCTGACCGGGTCGGATCGCTGGTCGGATCGCTAGTGCATCGCTAAATGTAAAAGGGCCTTTAGAACCATGTGTACATGGTGATGACTTCGCAGGGAGTAAGTGGGGAGAGCACCTTATCGGCACACACACCGGAGGTCTCTGGAGTGGAAGTTGCCTGTGCCTGTGCAGAAGATCCCTGAATGCAACGCCCACAGAAGGGAGAATGAGGTACATATAGGGGAAGAAGTGCAAGGTAACATAGTAACATAGTTAGTAAAGCCGAAAAATTAGTCCATCCAGTTCAGCCTATAAAATTCTGTCAGAATAAATCCCCAGATCTACGTCCTTCTAAAGAATCTAACAATAACTGTAAGATACAATATTGTTACGCTCCAGGAAGACATCCAGGCCTCTCTTGAACCCTTCGACTGAGTTCGCCATCACCACCTCCTCAGGCAGGGAATTCCAGATTCTCACTGCCCTAACAGTAAAGAATCCTCTTCTATGTTGGTGGAAAAACCTTTCCTCCTCCAGATGCAGAGAATGCCCCCTTGTGACCGTCACCTTCCTTGGTATAAACAGATCCTCAGAGAGATATTTGTATTGTCCCCTTATATACTTATACATGGTTATTAGATCGCCCCTCAGTCGTCTTTTTTTGGAGACTAAATAGTCCTAATTTTAATAATCTCTCTGGGTATTGTAGTTCCCCCATGCCCTTTATTAATTTTGTTTCCCTCCTTTGTACCCGCTCTAGTTTGATTATATCCTTCCTGAGCACCACTGCCCAAAACTGTACACAGAACTCCATGTGCGGTCTAACCAGAGATTTGTACAGAGGCAGTATAATGCTCTCATCATGTGTATCCAGACCTCTTTTAATGCACCCCATGATCCTGTTTGCCTTGGCAGCCACTGCCTGGCACTGGCTGCTCCAGGTAAGTTTATCATTAACTAGGATCTTCAAGTCCTTCTCCATGTCAGATTTACTCAGTGGTTTACCGTTCAGTGTGTAATAGTGATATTGATTCCTTCTTCCCATGTGTATAACCTTACATTTATCATTGTTAAACTGCATCTGCCACCTTTCGGCCCAAGTTCCCAACTTATCCAGATGCATCTGTAACAGAATACTATCTTCTCTTGTATTGATTGCTTTACATAGTTTTGTATCATCTGCAAATATCGATATTTTACTGTGCAAACCTTCTACCAGATCGTTAATAAATATGTTGAAGAGAATAGGTCCCAACACCGACCCCTGCGATACCCCACTGGTCACATTTATAACCACCCTCTGCTTTCTATCACTAAGCCAGTTACTTACCCATTTACACACATTTTCCTCCAGACCCAGCATTCTCATTTTGTGTACCAACCTCTTATGTGGCACGGTACCAAACGCTTTGGAAAAATCAAGATATACCACATCCAATGACTCACCTTGGTCCAGTCTATAGCTTACCTCTTCATAAAAACTGATTAGATTGGTTTGACAGGAGCATTCCTCATAAACCCATGCTGATATGGCGTTAAACAGTTATTCTCATTGAGATAATCCAGAATAACATCCCTCAGAAACCCTTCAAATATTTTACCAACAATAGAGGTTAGACTTACCGGCCTATAATTTCCAGGTTTACTTTTAGAGCCCTTTTTGAATATTGGTACCACATTTGCTATGTACCAGACCTGTGGAACAGACCCCGTCGCTATAGAGTCTCTAAATATAAGAAATAATGGTTTGTCTATTACATTACTTAGTTCTCTTAGTTCTCGTGGGTGTATGTCATCCGGACCCGGAGATTTATCTATTTTAATCTTATTTAGCCGGTTTCACACCTCTTCTTGGGTTAGATTGGTGACCCTTATTATAGGGTTTTCTTTGTCTCTCGGGATTTCACCTAGCATTTCATTTTCCACTGTGAATACCGTGGAGAAGAAGGTCTTTAATATATTAGCTTTTTCCTCATCATCTACAATCGTACTTTCCTCACAATTTTTTAATGGGCCTACACTTTCACTTTTGATTCTTTTACTATTGATATAGTTGAAGAACAGTTTGGGATTAGTTTTACTCTCCTTAGCAATGTGCTTCTCTGTTTCCTTTTTGGCAGCTGGTGCAAGATTCTGTGCAGGGTTCTGGGGCCATGACTGACATGCATGGTAGGGGGTAGTATTACAATGAAGAGAGGAGGCAGGAATTTCTTCAAGGCACCACACACCCCAGAGCCTAAAAATATGATCGATTAGCTAGTACATGGATGGATTATGTTGTGAGGTAATCTCTGTTCCAGACAATACATAAGGGATTCCTTCTATGATATGCATATACCATTTATATTATGTGGGGTCTTCTTAGTGAGACTACCCCCTTGCATTTTCTATTTTGTCATTACATGAATAATTCATATCTTGTTCAGTTAAGAATTTATAAAGACAGAAATTGTATTCAATCATGAAGTGCAAATTAGGACTACACTTGAAATTTCTAAAGCAAGGAATTTACATCTATGTTAAGCCACTATTGCTTCCAGTCATTCTGATCTACTTGCCACACATATACAGTATGCCAAAACTGACTCAAGATCTCAAAAAGTGATGTTTTTAATATGTTTCGGTTGGTTGATTCATCTCTTTGATTTAGTATCATATGTGATTCATTCATTTATGTCGTTAGATTTATTTATCCAGAATTTTTATTCAATGTGTCATTCTGTTTCAGCTTTGTCAAAACTGCTAAAGATGATTACTTCAGACCACATCACTTTTATACTGCGTCGTATTTGCATCTGTTTTGTCCATATGTATTTGCTTTCCTTAGCTACTGTTGAAAACATCTTCAACAATGTGAGATACATACTGATTTCTAATGATGGCTATTTCATCACAAGCACTCGCAGAACTCTCAGTGAAAGCCATTCTAATTGGTTTACTTAACCTAAATAGTAAAAAAGATCAAAACTGATGGATAACTAAGTGAATGGAGGCTTGTTTCCAGCTTAAAACATACATGTCTCATTCACCTATTAGAAATGCTTGTTGTACTGTAGCGTGCACAAGACTGTTCTGTTATTCAGTTCAGAATAAACATTTTAAAAAATAATAAATTCAGAGGTCTTCATTTTTACTCCCCAACCCTATGCATAGCAACAATGATATTCACCACTTTTTATTATTCATGTTATTGAAATTTCCCAACTCATATGTATAATTTAATGCTAAATCCATACTCATATAAAATCTTATAAAGTGCTAAAATCTTTTTCAGATGCATCTAAATGTAAAAGTATTCACAAAAATGCAAGTAGAAAATTGGGTTTTACCAATACTTTTATGTGTAGATAGTCCCAAGGTCCAGATCAATCAAATCTGATAATATCTGATCTGCATTTACAATTTGAGTCATAAGTATATTATAATATAAATGGTAAAATTATTGGAGAACTTTATTATAGAAACAGTTATATCCTGGCTTGATGAAATTATTCTCTCTTTTCCCACATTATTAAAAGTGTCATTACTATCGTGTCTACTGACCTCATTCAGAGTTGGGTAAATGACTTGTGCCCACATAATCACCGTTGGGTGCCACAACCTAATTGATAGCCAAGCTCCTGTAGTTACAGACAGGGCTGATGACAGCACCATTCCTGGCTGTTAAATCCTCTAGATGCTGTGATCGAAAGTGACCACGGTATCCAGGGGTTTGTCAAAGGGGATTGGCTCCCTCTCTCACCCCATCAGCACCTTCATGACGAGATTATGAGTTACTGATGCCTACCATGACAGCCAAAGATCATTCTTGTCATTCTGCTAGGAGCAATGGCCTTTTAGACCCTGCAATAAGCACGGAATAACAGGTGTCCTGTCAGTGTAGCACACTGACAGGTCTAATGCCCTGTAATTAGACCTGACTATGCCACATGCCAAACACATGGTGTCAGCCAGCCCAGCTAATCATAAACCGAGCCTGTGATCCTGGGGGTAAGAAAATTCCCGCAGCTTCTGTCTACAGCCAGAGACTACTGATGGAGACCATGGACTGGGGTAGCACTAAGAAATCTGCTCATTTCATCCTGCAATGCATAAATATTGGAGAGCATTGGACCACTGTTCAGACAAAACTTGAAGTCCCAAAGAGGGACTAAATAAAGTTAAAAAAAATTAAATAAATGGTAAAAATATAATAAAAGCATAAATTAAACAAGAAAAAAATGAAAAAACATGTTTTGCCAGTTAAAGGCATGTTTTATGCAAATAAAAAAGTAAGCAAAAAGTAAACTTAATAGTTATCACCACATACTGGGCGAGCCGATCTATAAAACTGTCACATTGTTTAACCTGTATAGTGAGCACCATGACAAAAAATAAATAAAAAATGCAAAAACGCTGTTTCTTCATCATACCACTGCACAAAAAGAAGAATAAAATGCTATCAAAAAGTTGTATAAAAACAAAAATTATATTGCTGAAAAAATTATTTTGTCCTGCAAAACTTATGCCCTCACATGGGTCTGCCCACCCAAGAAAAAAAGAGAAAACTCAATATAAGACTGGGTTCACATTTATTCTGTGCTATGCGTTCAACTCAACCCACAAAAAAACAAGCTCCATTGATGTCTCTCAACAAAAATATAGAAGGTTTCCATTTCTACTTGTAGCAAATCTTTTTATAATCTTTATTTTTTTTATATATAGCACGTTAGCTATAACACAGCGCTTTACAGTTTTCATCACTGTCCCCAATGGGGCTCACAATCTAAATTCCCCATCAGTATGTCTTTGGGAGGAAACCCACGCAAACACGGGGAGAACATACAAACTCCTTGCAGATGTTGCCCTTGGTGGGATTCGAACCCAGGACTATGCCTTATGCCTTTATAGATTGGCTAACCACTGAGCCACCGTGCTGCCCTAGCAAATATGTTTTTGAAAAACAACAAGCTCCCAAAAATCTAGTAAATTTGCACTCTCATATCCATATTCTTTCTGAGCCACACATTGTGCCTAAGCCTCAGTTAGGGTAAATACACACAGTTTTAGGGGAAGCATGGTGGCTCAGTGGTTGGTACTGTTGTGTTGCAATGCTGGAGTCCTGAGTTCAAATCACTAAAAGAGTTTGTATTTACTCTGTGGGTTTACTCCAAAGATATACTGATATGGAATTTAGATTGTAAGATCTAATGGACACAGAGATGATAATGTCTGCAAAGTGCTTTGCAATATGACAGTATTATATAAAAATAAATTAGCTCACCAATAAGAACTAACTTAACCATTTACAGAGTTTGTGTCTTTAGAACCACACACTGGGCACTAAGCTCAAATATTTGCAATTTTTCATTTTGCAACAAAAATTGAGTGCTTTTCTTCTGGAAAACACCTGTGGGGTCAAAATTGTTAGAATCTGCTCAGTTTGTGACATTTTCTTGTAGTGTTCTAGCTGCTGGTCTTTTTCCCCTGGTGCTGGGTTTGCCTTTGGTCAGGTGATTGTATCACCCTTTATTTACCTGCACCTGTCTCCCGTTCCTTGCTGGACAACAGTGTTGATCTGCTTGAAGTCTGGCTTGGAGCCTTGCCTTGCTTTCTGTGTGTTTAATTAATGTAGTTCTGGGACCTCTGGTTCTGTTAGTCTTAGTTTCTGCAGCCTTATGTGTTTTCTGTTAGGAGGTTACCCGTTTTTGTACCCAGTCCTTATAGCTTTCAGGGACCCCCTTCCCCCTATCCATAGGTCTTCGCTTGAGATTAGCCTAGGATCGTCGGTGGGTCTATTCACAAGGAATGGGTCATCCACTCCATCGTAGGGTGCAGCCTAGTCGCAGTGCAGGGTTAGTTTTCCCCCTCCTACTCTAGTCCTGTGCTGCAGAACCGTAACAAAAATAGTCACTATACCAGTAGATATATTCCAAGTGGGGTTTAGTTTCTAAAATGGTGTTTTTTGTGAGACAGTTTGCAGCTCCAGCACTGCAGGAGCTCTGCAAATTGTGCCTGCAAACCATTGCAGGACAATCTACACTCCCCTTTGGGGTTTTCTACAACATTGTGATTTTCCATTTTTGCATTTTGATTTTTTCTTCCATTCTTTTCAGAGCCATAACTTTTTTATTTTTCTGTCAATATGGCCATGTGAGGGATTGTTTTTTGGGGAACGAGTTTTTCCTTTGAACGTCATAATTGATTTTATTATTTGATGTACTGGAAAATGGGAAAAAAACTTACCTATATATCATAGATCGTGAAGGGGTTAACAGAGTAAACACTTGAGAAAACTCTTCTAGTATTGGATGGGAAGGTACCTGGAAGTAACAATATCATACTGACTAACCCTGCTGTTAAATCATTATATCAATATAATGGTGGTACTGTTGTAGTGGCACTGCATTATTTTGATCGTGAATGTACCTGTTCTGATGGAATTGTGACTTGCCCTACTGTTGCCATTCTTACATTGGTACTGTTTTTCTTTGCAGTTAAATGCAGCCAAATACCTCTCATAACATTCCAGGTATGGAGTATGTTATGCATTTGCCCCTGCTTGACAGAGCTTCATCACCTTCTCCTATGGCTGCTGCTCTTTGTTGTCCTCAAGGCCGTGTTTTGTAAGTGGCCCATCATGCTCCCATGTGATTATATGCCTAGACCTGTGCCTTGGTATTAAGATGCTTAGTTTCACTGTGCAAGACAACCTGCTCCATACCTGCTTTCCAGTGCCTTGTCTGCTGTGGCCTCCAGTGCTTCAAGTCCTTATTTTGCACGTGCCTTACCTGCCTGCTGCACTGACGCCCATGGCCCGTGTGCCCATTCAGTCCTAGAGCTTGGAGGATCCATCTCACCAGTGAATATGATGATAGATCTGCTTTTAGAAATTGACCACCACCCTCTAAGTCTACCAAATGACCACTATGTCACTATGTAGCATGGCTAGTCTGAGACACTCCCCCAGCTCTCAGATTTGGCCAACGCTGCTCACCTGAGCTTCAGGTAACCAAGAAGTAGTGCTGAAAGCATTTTGTGATAACATAGAGGAAACTCTAAATCACAGATGGACTGCAAAACAAGGGAGCCAGGTAATATTACTACAAATATTCCTTCACATATCAATTTTGGCCCTTCTGAACAGTGGTGGGTCACTATAACTATAGAAAATGTCAAGTATTTTATTATTACAACGAAGGCAAAACAGCAATGTAACATTATTGATCAGTTAATACAGTCTGATATTTTTTTAGTCCTGCTAATAAGAAAAAAGCGTCAAAATCCATGTAGTCACTGTCATATCATATAATGTATTGACTTATTGTATGAATGTTTTACAGATTCATAGGTAATAAATCTTATAACCTGTACAGAACATTCACCTGCTCATTTATGACCATAGTTACTAGGCATTTATCTTCCATTTCACAGCCTATTCTACCATGTCTATAGAAATAAGATGTCTGTTTGGCCAAGTTGAAATTACTATTGACATAGCCTCGTAGAGTTATACATGAAACAATTGGGAATGTATTTCTTGTGTATGGTTATAACATAACTAAGCAGACTTATATGTAGCAGTCATATAGGAGAGCATGAAAAAAACATATAATATCATCATTATAACATTAAAAAGTAAGTTCTAATTTTTCTGATCGTCAGCTTTCCTGCTTATACTGTATATTACACAGATGCCAGTAACATGACTGATGGATAAAACGTTCTTTCTTTCATGCTGGTTCCTGCTCAGTCACCTCTGAAATACAATGCCTAAATCATTAAAGGTCCTTCTCCCCTGGAAGGACATTGAAGGATAAACTGACAAAGATATCCATCACAGGATCCATAGAGTCTATTGTAACGTATCAAAGGCACCTTTTACACAATGAAAATCATTTTACAAACTACCTGTATATAGAAAATAATATTGTTCCTATGAAGACTCTGATGAAATACCTCTCTCCTAAAAAACAATATTAGCCTTGACAGTGTGTCTAGGTGAATTTAGATGAACTTTTCGAGCTACAAATAACTAATATGTATTGCATAGTTTTCCCAGATGCATATCTACTCTTGGTGTTCTCATGCCCACAATTAAGCATACCACCAACCTCATATATGACGTGATGGTCAAAGTGGTGCCTGATCACATGACATGGACTACTATGGAAGGTCATTTAATAAACTGTAATGATGGGCCACCATTCAGCTAAATAAACATCAACTATTTGTTTGACTGGCCTTACTGCCTTGAAGTGCTGCCTTCTTTTGTGAATTATATACTGGTGGGGTTGTGTAAGAGGCCTGAAGGCCTACCCCGCAAATCTATGAGGACTTGTGCTGCTTTCGGATTTTTTCAGATTTTTAAACAGATGGATATGTATATTTTTGCTCCCTACTTGAATAACAAAAGTATTCACGCCCTGTCCACACTGTGTAGTGCGCAATAGAATACAATTTCTAATGTAATAAATAGAATAAGTCTAATATTTATACAGCGTATCACATTTAAAGAGAACTTATCGCCTTTGTGTCTCAGACTTTTTTTTATGAAAGCAATGAGGAGTCACACACAAATGATTTTAGAAAAATGTTGACCTTTTTTCCTACTTTAGACCAAATTAACATAATGACTTCTCTTACCTACGATATCCAGTCTTGATATCTCATCTCAGCCACATGGTTATAGCTGGTAGCACATCTCCTCTCCCTAAAGTAATAAATGTTTTCCACAATATCACACAAAGTGCTTCCTCAATATAAAATTGTTATACACTGCGTGCCTGAATACAATGGTGTTCCATGAAGTGGACCCTGAAATATTAGTGCCACGCACATTGCCCATCAAATTAATAGCGCCACGCACTGCATCTCTAAATATATGTGCTCCACAAAGAAAGATTAGCAATAAGTATGAATAACTGAGACAGAGCAGAGCACTTCATGAGTGACTGGGTTGTGCTGAGATTGAAAATGGACCAGATAATATCCTGCCACCATCTCTTCCTCATTGTAATTTCCCATAAATTGTTCCAGAAGGTTACTAAACCCATTACTGATTGTCTGGCTGTGATTTTAACAAGCTGATCAGCAGGTGCAGATGGGAATTCTGCTATCATAAAATGGGTCATTCACTTGTTCCCTCCAAAAACAATGCCAACAGAAGATACTGTGTTACTTTAAAACAGCTGTCACAGATTGCTGGCAAGTGTGCCATGCAGGTCATCTACTGCATCAATTATTTTCATAAACTCATCCAGACCAGCAGCTTCTGTCAACAATTGACTTATGGGTTATGTTACTTCAGATTTCCTTTGACTTATTTTAAATGCATTTAAAGTGAACCTGTCAGCAAGATTTGGTCAGTGAACTACAGACACTGTCAGGTTGGCAGTGCTAAACTGATTAAAATGATATCTGGGGTGTGGTTCTTGTGTAATCCGGGTTAGAAGTTTTCAGTTAATAATATGCTTGTGCTCCGGGGCAGGCTTGTAAGCAGAGTCTTATCTTCCTTCTCAAAGCAAAAGGAACCAAGGATAGACCTGCCCACAGGCCACACCGAAGCACAAAAATGTTCATCATACAGGCAGACTATTTGTGCTTCGGGGCGGCCTGTAGGCAGACCTTTCCGTGGTTTCTCTGACTCAGAACAGAAAGTTAAGACTCTGCCTACAGTCCTGCCCCAGAGCACGGGCACTTCATTAACTAAAAACATTTAACATTGATTACACAAGAACCGCAAGATAGATTCATTCATCCTAGGTATCATTTTAATCAGTTTAACACTGTCAACCTGACAATACCTGTAGTTTACTTTGCAAAATCCTGCTGACAGGTTAAGTTTAAATGATTAGAAGCTATTCAATGTGACAAGTATAAAACAATAAGGAGCATCTAGAAGGGGCACAAACTTTATTGTAGCCTTATTATTAGAAATAAGCAAATATATTCAATTGAAACTGAATTTGACAAAAATCCAAATTTGCAAAAAGGTGAACTTTTTGTAATTTGCTTCCTCGCAGATTCCGAAAAATGGCAGCGATTTCAGTGTAAGTGGTGGCATCCAGAAGATGTGATGAGGACTGAACAGGTGACAATGAAGAATGTAGGGGTCGGAGAGGTGACCACACTGACCAGTAAGATGATTATAAGAATTTTTTTAATTTTTACATAATACATTTATTATTCTCTGAGGTCTGGAGATACTGCAGAGCATAATAAGGGACATTAATTTTGCTGAGAATAATTTTTCTGTGAATTTAATTTCAGAGTAAAAAATATGTGAATAGGTGTATTTGAATTTTGCCTGATCCGCCCATCTCTAATTATGATGTTGTACTACCATGCAGAAAAGTAGTAAATCAGCCATCACTTGTAATAAATGGGGTAAGACTGTGAGTGCATCCTCCTGGGTTGTCTTCACCTATTTTCTCGAATTTGACTAGTGTATCTGCAATCTGTTGAAGACAATTACTAACACTTGGGAGTATGTATTTTGTTACTAGCACATTGGACAGAAAAATTGCTACTATGTAGTAATAACTTAAATTCCTAGTATGTGTATGTTTTTCAATAAAGAGTGTTTTTCCAAGTAAAAAAACTTAAAAATATGATTATGTCATCTAGTATAACATATAAAATGCCCTGGTCCCATGTTACCATATATAACACAAGAATTGTTATGTAGGTTATAATTATCCAGCCTAGATTTATTGCTGAGAAATAGGGATTCTCTGCTTAAGTAATCCAGTTTTCTAAACATAGACGGTAAAACACCTCGGTTTCCAGATGGAATTTATCATGAGGAAGAAACACATGCATTTGCTGTTTTCAGTTCACAATGTTGGGTGCTAAGCAGGTTGGATGTCATTTTATTTTTAGCTGCTTGTAGCAGAGCAACCACAAGTCTGTCCTTACACTGTAGATACCAATAACCTTCACAGCTCAGAATGGAACAAGTTATAGGCAGAAAACACAGGATGAATGAACAAACGTATGGCACACTGTTAATACATGAAGGATGGCTAATTAACCTGTTAATGACCTCGTATGGTAAATGTACAACGCAGTGTTCAGGGCTATTATGAGTAGGACACAGGCTTAAATCATCAGTTGGGTGTCCAGCTGTCAAAGAAATCTTGTCAACCTGAAGAAAAAATGTTTTCCAACTGATTTTGTTTTCTCTGTGTTAGCATACACAGCCTTAAACACAAAGGACAGAATAGAAAGCTTGTTTCAAGATCATGGAGGGCTCAACGGCAGCCATCACCAACAGCGGGCTCTCTCTGCTCCGTACATACTTCTATCCGATACTATACTTGTGGGAGTGCACGGATCCTCAAAACTGAAGGTCAAAATCTTATAAAGATGCACCAACAATTTTTTTTCTATTTTTTTTCCTAATCCAGTCTATTTACGTAATATACAGTAGTGTAGGTGAGATAATATACTTACCGATCATCATCTTCCCCAGTTTTCATCGCCGTTCCGGTCCTCTTCTAAATTTAGTGCACTAAATTCCACCTAATCACACAGAGTTTATGTGTGGACGACAAGTCACTTTTGCAATGTACTTCTATGGAGCCTAAATCTGAGTTTCAATAGGTTTACATTGAGAAGGTAGTGTCATTCCTCACAACGGTCCCTTAAATGTATTAATGTCCCTATATTGGACAGAGTTAGAGAAAAAAAGTTGGTAGTGCTATTTTAAAGTGGTTTCTATGGTAAAATTATAAACTTTTCCTTTTTCTTAAAGAGAACTACATGGACAACCCCTTTTTAATTGCTACACTCCTTCTTATAAAATAAAAACAGCGTATACTAACCTCTGGTGCCGGCTCCTTTCCAGTGATGATGGCACTGAGTCTCCCAGGGCTTGCATGACGTTGTTATGCCAGGATAACTGTAGCCAATCAGCCTTCATTTTCACTTTCCTTGGATGTCACTGACTTCAGAAGAAGCTCTCACTTCTTCCAAGAGTCAGTTTTGTTTGAAGGAAGTGAGAGTGAAGTGGCCGCTGATTAGCTGTAGGGCTCACGTAGCATAAAAGTGTCATGAGACCCCAGGAGACCCAATACCATCATCTCTGGAATGGAGTTGATATTGGAGGTTAAGGTACTGTCACACTTAGCGATGCACCAGCGATCCCGACCAGCGATATGACGCGGTCAGGATCGCTGGTACATCACTAAGTGGTCGCTAGTGAGCTGCCACACAGGCAGATCTCACCAGCAACATCGCAGGGGTTGGGGGTCACTACTTACCTGTCAGACGAGGCGATCCTGACGTCCTCCTGCCCGGCTCCACGAGTCGCTCGTCGTCACAGCAGGAAGCCCAGCAGGAATCTGACGACGAGAAACGGTCCAGGACGTTCTCGCACGATCAGCGATAACCAGCATGGGAGCGGTTGGAGGTAAGTATCACACATAGCGATATCGCTAGCAATATCGCTATAACGTCACAAAAACCAGTGACGTTATAGCGATATTGCTAGCGATATCGCTTAGTGTGACAGGCCCTTTAGTATAAGCTATTTTTATTTTATTACAGCAGCATAGTAATTGAGAAGGGGTTGTCTGGATAGTGTACAAACCATTTAACATATTTTGTCTCACATAAATACAGTATATAAAAACTTTTCTCTTTGTGTATCAGGATAGTAGTCATGCCACTTCCTCACTGTCTTGTGTGTGACTGCATTCCTCCCTTTCTATACTTTGCCTGTGGTAAGATTGATATGCATCACCCCTTTTATTAAGTGGGAAGGTCAAGCTCCAAAAACAGAATTGATTAGTAGAAAATGTGCAGAATATCTACAAGACTGACTTTTTCAGCATCAATCGGAAAATGCCTTAATATTCATACTTTTTTATTGTCACATTACAGGAACCATAACTGTTTTTTTAATCAATGTAACTGTATGATGACTTGCTTTTCTGCAGCATGAGTTGCATTTGTAAGTGGCAAAATTTTGAAGCCTGTATGTACTGTAACTATTTATGGAATGAAATCCAAAATAATTGCAGTTCTGCTTTTACTTGTGACATAAAATTTTACATTAGCTGCACAAATAAAATGTTAACTTTATTCTGTAGGTCAGTACAATTATAGTTTCAAAGATTCATAGTTTAAAAAAAGTTGTCATCATGATTGAGTATGTTAAAAGAAAGGTATGGCCATAATGGCGCTCTTATACTGATTTAAAAGATACCTGTAGGGAAGAAATCTACAACCTGGCTGCTGTTTATTTCAAGTTAAACATTTTTTTGAAATATTCTTTCTGTGCAATGGTGCAGGACTGTGGGGCCAGACTGTGGGGCAGGACTGTGGGGCCAGACTGTGAGGCTGGACTTTTGGGAAAGACTGTGGGGCAGAACTGTGGGTGGGGTCTTCAACTCTGCTGTGGCCCCACTGTATTTGTAATAGACTTCTTTCTTAAAGTTTGCAGTAGTGCCGCTCTTGCTGCAGGCGGCACTTGCGCACATTCATCTCCAACTGTATTTTGCTAAAGACAGCGGCGCATGTGCAGATTCAGAGCTCGGCTCAAAGACAAGCTGAGATCTCAATTTGCGCATGTGCCACCACCTGCACCATTTTGCTGGATACAGCCAAAGATGAATGTCCATGGCAAGGGCGGTGCTAGCGTAAAGTTTAAAAAGGAGGCTCTTACAAATGAAGAGGGGACAAGGCAGAGCCAAAAATAATCTAACATGTTGTTAAGGCTGGTTTCACATTAGCGCTTTTTAAGCGCACGCACGGCCGGGGGTAGCTCCGCCCCCGAGCCGGCTCTCTGCCTGGCGTGCCCGCCCCTTGCTTGTAGCGCCGCCTCCTAGCGCACAGCGGCGCCTGCGATCGGCGCACCCTATCTTTAGCATAGGGTGCGCAGATCGTGCGCAGGCCGTGCGCTAGTTGCGCTTTGACCTGCGCTGCGCACTTTTGACGGTGCGCCGTGCGCGCCAAAATCCAAAAAGTTTGATTTTGGCGCGCACGGCGCACCGTCAAAAGTGCGCAGCGCAGGTCAAAGCGCAACTAGCGCACGGCCTGCGCACGATCTGCGCACCCTATGCTAAAGATAGGGTGCGCCGATCGCAGGCGCCGCTGTGCGCTAGGAGGCGGTGCTACAAGCAAGGGGCGGGCACGACGGGCAGAGAGCCGGCTCGGGGGCGGAGCTACCCCCGGCCGTGCGTGCGCTTAAAAAGCGCTAATGTGAAACCAGCCTTATGTGTAAAAAGCTTTAGGCTTTTTGATCATTTTTTATTTCTTTCTATGTGAGGCAAAAATGAACTAAAATAGCAATTCTGGTTTAGTTTTTTAGGGGGAGGTGGGGGTTCAGTGTTCACCAAGAGACTTAAATAATGAAATACAGTGGTGCTCAAAAGTTTACAAACCCGGCAGAATTTTTGCTTTCTTTGCTTTTTTGAGAGAATATGAATGATAAGACCAAAACTTTTTCTCCATTCATGGTTATTGGTTGAGTGAAGCCATTTATTGTCAAACTATTGTGTTTTCTCTTTTTAAATCATAATAACAACTCAAAACATCCAAATGACCCTGATCAAGAGTTCACATACCCCAATTCTTAATACTGTGTTTTGCCCCCTCTAACATCAATAACAGCTTGAAGTCTTTTGTGGTAGATGTGGATGTGGTTCTTTATTTTCTCAGATGGTAAAGCTGCCCACCCTTCTTTGCAAAAAGCCTCCAGTTCCTGTAAATTCCTGGGCTGTCTAGCATGAACTGGAGCTTGAGATCTACCCAGAGTGGCACAATAATATTGAGGTCAGGAAACTGAGATGGCCACTCCAAAATCTTCACTTTGTTCTGCAGTAGCCAATGACAAGTCGACTTGGCCTTGTGTTTTGGATTGTTGTCATGTTTGTACGTCCAAGTACATTCCATGCACAGCTTCTGGGCTGATGATTGCCTCCAGTATTTGCTGATAATGTGCTGCATTCATCTTTCCTTCAACTTTGACCAAGTTTCCTGTGCTTTTGTAACTCACACATCCCAAATATATCAGCAATCCACCTCCATGCTTTACAGTAGGAATGGTGTTCCTTACATCATAGGCCTTGTTGACCTGTGTCCAAATGTAGCATTTATGGTTGTGGCCAAAAAGTTCAATTTTGGTCTCATCACTCAAAATTACCTTGTTCCCGAAGTTTTGAGGCTTGTCTCCGTGCTGTTTTGCGTATTGTAGGCGAGATACTTTGTGGCATTTGTGCAGTAAAGACTTTCTACTGGTGACTTGACCATGCAGCCCATTTTTATTCAAGTGCCTCCTTATTGTGCATATTGAAACAGCCACACTGCTAGTTTTCAGAAAGGCTAGTATTTCAGCTGATGTTATTTGTGGGTTTTTCTTTGCATCCTGAACAATTTTCCTGGCAGTTATGTACAAAATTTTTGTTGGTCTACCTGACCGTGGTTTTGTTTTTACGGAGCCCCTGATTTTCCATTTGTTAATCACAGTTTGAACGCTGCTGACTGGCATTATCAATTACTTGCATATCTTTTTGTATCCCTTTCCTGTTTTATACAGTTCAACTACCTTTTCCCATAGATCCGTTGACAATTCTTTTGCTTTCCCCATGGATCACAGTCCAGAAACAACAGTGGCTGGATGAAAGATACAAGAGTCTGTCTGGCTCCCAGAACCTCACTCAGCTTGTATGCACACACACTGATTACAAGCAAACAGGTGACTGGTGAGAATGTTACCTTTAGTAGTCATTCAAACCCATTTGTGTCAACTTATGTGCATGTTATCAGGCCAAAATTACCAGGATATGTAGCTTTTGATCAGGGTTATTTGGATGTTTTGGGTTGTCATTATGATTTAAAAAGAGGATGCACAGTAGTTTGACAATAAATGGCTTCACCAAACCACTAACCAAGAGTGAAAAAAAAATTTTGGTGCTATCATTCATATTCTCTGAAAGCAAAAGTTCTGGTGTATTTAAACTTTTGAGCACAGCTGTATGTACAAAAAAGAGAAAAAAAGGCACTATTCATCATTTACATGACTTGAAAGAATAATGTCACACATCTCGCTATTATTCAGGAACTCTTGGTGCTACACCAAATGCAAGATTTTTGTGAAACTTCAAAGAGAGGAAAGGTGTTTGGACTCATTGACGCACCATTGTGTGTGAAACGGACGTCCTCCGTCTCTTGCACCTGAATTCTCCTACATTCATTTTTTAATGATTCTGCAATAAAATACATTTTTATGGGATGGAGAGCACTGCCTTTCCCTCATAGAAGTTTTGCTTAGTAATGATAAAGTTGTATTCCACTTGTCATTTTGGACACATTAATACCACATATCTGTCTTTTTTTAGAAGAGTTTGCTTTTTATTAGATGAACCAACTTTTAATTCGTATACAAAAATATTTTTTAAAGACATTTTTGAAGCATTTAAAAACATTTTTGAAAATTTTTTTTACAATATTTATAGGTACCCCTTAGATTGCATTTGTAAAAAGCGTTGCACTACCTATATCATGCCACTGCACTACCTAAGTAGTCCAGTGCAGTGCCCGAGCCTGTCAGAATTATATTGACAGGGATTTTCTGACATGATCTATTAGGCTTTAATGTATGGCAGACCTGGAAGTCATTGTTAGGCCTCTGGTTGCCATAGCAACCATTGGCTTTTCACAATTGTGTGGCGGGGAGTCAATGAAATGACGTAGTTATCTATTGACTGCAACATTTAAGGGATTAATGGAGCTGCTGAAAACACTGACAGCACAGATTACCTGTTGCTGTGCCTGTACCAACATTGGGTGAGAAAGTGCTGTTATATAAAAGTAGCCCTGAGATCACAATCTTGGAGTTAAGATTCACTGCGCTTTCAGGTCCTAATGGAAAGTTGCACATTCTAATAGGATATCAAAAAGCAGTGAGGTGTTGGGAAGCAGTTCATTCAAACATTTATTTTAGGTTTAGTGCTTCTCTAATTGATGTAACATAGTAAGAAAAAAGGATGGTATGATTTATAATACATAAAAAGTTCCGAGCCTCTGAGCTCACTGATTGGCTACGGTGCTGTCGACATGATGTCAGCGCAACAGCCAATGCCAATCACGAGGAGCAGTAGCGGGAACTCGCCAGTGGATGCTGGGAAGGTCAGTATAATGCGGTTTGGTTTATTTTAGAGCAAAATACAGCCAGAAGAAAACATGAATTGAAAGAAAACAATTCCTTTAACTAAGAGATAATGTGATTTTTTTTTTTTAGATGCGTATATAAACTGTATATACATTTTGTACTTAAATGCCAGGGCTTCTTGTGTTCTATCTCCAACTGCTGCCCAGCCTTCATAGACCAGGTCAACCTGTTGATTGTCGTTAATTGTTCTGCTGCTCACAGGCTGCAATATCTTATGATCCTCAGCTTGCTTGTTATTGACATCCGAGTCTGAATAAGAAGATCCGCAATCACGTATTGATAGGAGAGGACAGATCCCCTATTTGGTTTGATGTCACAGCTATGGTACAATGACTTTTCAAATCAATAAGACAGAGCAGGGATGTTATTCCATGAATGCAGAAAACCAAGAGCTAGAATGTTTCCATAGAAACATAAGCATCAGCATCTAGAGCAGACAAGAAGAGGGTCCGTTACAGTGCACGGGTGAAAATGTCCATATTTCCTGGTACTGCACAACAATGCCATTTGTTTGCGACTATTACTATATGCAAAGTCTATATGCATTCCTTAAATTAAAAGCCACTGTAACGAGACATTTCTAAGTCTAAGTCCCATCAGCGTATGTCATATAAATAAGCAGCAATGGTAAGGACAAAATCAATGTGTTTTTTTCACAATAAAGTCTTCATCTAAAAATGGATCTCCTCGAGGGAAAATGATGGCAGCTATAATTGTGGAATTCTCAGATGCCATAAGGGACGAGAGCAATTAATAAACTGTCGTCTTACACATGTTCCATTGGGTCCGTATAGTAAACTATCACCTTCCTCATTATGGATACAGCATAAAATACATAATTTGAGATTTTGCTATGGCAGCCGAGGCAGACAAACTCAACAGAAAGCAAATGGTGAATGTAGGTTCAAATGTGGTGAAATCAAATCGTGATTGAACTTGTCTCATCAGATTAACATTATGCAATGTAAAAATAGTGAGTTATTCCACAGAAGTGCCTAGGGATACATACTGCATTAGATATATGTTATTCTTGAGTACTTTAAACTCAACTCATTTGCAGCTTAAATAATTTAATATCAGGCAAATCAACATGCAGCTTCTATTTTTATAGGACTTTTTTAAATAGATTAGCCATAAGTCATTGAAGCCTTAATCTTATTCGTAAGCTACCCATATACTTTCCTACATGCACCTTTGGTATGGCCAAGCACATGTTAGGAACGGCGGAACGCACTAAATAAAAATAAATAATAAAGTGCGTTCACCGCTCGGGGTCCACCGTGCAGTAGATGTTACACCGCTGCTAGGTAATGACAGACAAGCAATATGGCGGTATAATGTGCACAGGTTAGACTTCACCCGAAGTGCACAGAGCGGGCTCTGTTCACACACAGAGGCGCCGCAACAGAAACATACAAAAACACTGAGCCTGTTAGTATCACAGGCCTCAAGTAAATGCACACACGGTATCAGGTCACAGGAGCAGGACCTAAGACAGAGGAGCTGTGTCCGTCTAGACCTACCGTGTGTGCGGCGTCGCTACTGCGAGCGCCAAGAAGGGCTGCAACTGCAGCGCGGTGTAGGACACTGCCGCAGGATGACACAGCTACAAAGCAGGCGCAATGTCGGACGCTAGCGCAGAGGTGCGGTGTGCACAGTGGCATAATGCTTGCCACTGACTGGCGCTGACTGCTGAACTAATTGCCTATCCACATGAGTAATTTCAGACGGAAGGGGTTTCTTAATAGGTCAGTCACCAGAATCATACATCCGTCACCATTCACACAGAGCAAGTATTATCTATACTAGCGCATGGCCGAATGGTCATGCGTGCTTTTTATAGCCGTGCGGGACCTTCCAGATCTTCGAGATGGACCAATGAGATCTGGAGCATGACCTGGGCACATGACTCCCGATCTCCAATGGGAGATCGTCTCATGAGCATGCCCAGTATGGGCACAGAGGAACTTAGTCTCTGGAGCGGTCTGCTGCAAAGTAATCTTCTCTGCAGTAGATAGACAGCAGGAGACCGCAGAATGTGAGGCTCTGGATTCCTGCAGAGCAGACGCAGAAACCTGACGCCTAACATTACCCCCCCTCCTAGGGCGCCCTCCCCTCTGAGCCTTCCAATCCACCACCTTGTGCCCATCAGAGGCATAGGCCTCAAACTCGTCCGAAGGCAAGCCTGATGTCCCGGTAGGTGACACGGAAAACCGGGACACTTGGAAGGTATCAGAGGTGGCAAGATCGCCAGGTTTAAGAAGGGACAGGTGGGAGACAACGGGAGAGGCAAAACCTTCCGGAGCATAAGTTGAAGTGGAACGCTGCCGTGTGTCGGCGGACATCTCCACTCTCTGTTTAAGGAGGCTAACCCGAGCACATGAGGCGCATGTCTGAATATATTTTTTAATGTCCCGAGCCCTGTGTGGCCACCAATAAGACCCTGCCAGGAGTTTTGTGGTCTGCATGTAGCCACAGTGACCACCCGCCCTGGACGCGTGTGCCCATGCGAGAACCTTCGGTCGAAGGCGAGGGGGACAAAGGTCTTGCCCGGCGGCACAGAGTTTGGCCATTGCGGGGCCCCGTTATCTCTGATAGAGAGAGCATCTTTAACATTCTCCGCCAAACCTCTCCAAAACACAAGGATGAGGGCTTTGTCAGACCACTCAAGCTCGGAAGCCAGTGTCTGAAAATGAACAGCATACTGACTAACCGAGAGGGATCCCTGAGTCAAAGCAAGTAGCTGAAGAGAGGTGTCGTGCGTGACCCATGGTCCCAGGAAGACCTGCTTAATAGCTGTTAAAAACTGAGCAGCGGTCCGAACCTCTGGGTCACCATGCTCCCATAGTGGCGTAGCCCACTCCAACGCCTTGCCCGACAGAAGGGAAACAATAAACCCCACCTTGGCCCGTTCCGTAGGGAATCGCGCAGCCAGTAACTCCAGCTGGATAGAGCACTGGCTGACGAAACCCCTACAGGAGGCGCTATCGCCAGAAAATTTATCGGGCAACGGGAGGCGGGTAACTGTCGGCGCGTGGGAGGACGTGGACATACGTGAAACCGCGTCTGCGATTGCCTGTATAGCAGCTTCAGTGGATTGCTGAGATAGCACTCTCAAGGGTAGCCAACCAGCCCTCCAGCTGCTGAATATACTGTAAGAGTTTCTGCTGTTCTGCCATCACTAGCCAGACCCTAGCGCTAGTATAATGCTAGGAACGGCGGAATGCACTAAATAAAAATAAATAATAAAGTGCGTTCGCCGCTCGGGATCAACCGTGCAGTAGATGTTACACCGCTGCTAGGTAATGACAGACAAGCAATATGGCGGTATAATGCGCATGGGTTAGACTTCACCCGAAGTGCGCAAAGCGGGCTCTGTTCACACACAGAGGCGCCGCAACATAAACATACAAAAACACTGAGCCTGTTAGTATCACAGGCCTCAGGTAAATGCACACACGGTATCAGGTCACAGGAGCAGGACCTAAGACAGAGGAGCTGCGTCCGTCTAGACCTACCGTGTGTGCGGCGTCGCCACTGCGAGCGCCAAGGGCTGCAACTGCAGCGCGGCGTAGGACACTGCCGCAGGACGACACAGCTACAAAGCAGGCGCAATGTCGGACGCTAGTGCAGAGGTGTGGCTTACCACTGACTGGCGCTGACTGCTGAACTAATTCCCTATCCACATGCGTAATATCAGAGGGAAGGGGTATCTTAATAAGTCAGTCACCAGAATTATACATCCGTCACCATTCACACATAGCAAGTATAGTCTATACTAGCACATGGCCGAATGGTCATGCGCGCTTTTTATAGCCGTGTGGGACCTTCCAGATCTCCGAGATGGACCAATGAGATCTGGAGCATGACCTGGGCACATGACTCCCGATCTCCAATGGGAGATCGTCTCATGAGCATGCCCAGTATGAGCACAGAGGAACTTAAGGGCCTGTCACACTAAGCGATATCGCTAGCAATATCGCTATAACGTCACTGGTTTTTGTGACGTTATAGCGATATTGCTAGCGATATCGCTATGTCTGATACTTACCTCCGACCGCTCCCCCGCTGGTTATCGCTGATCGCGCGAGAACGTCCTGGGCCGTTTCTCGTCATCTGCTTCCTGCTGGGCTTCCTGTGGCGCCGACGAGCGACGCGTGGATGCGGGCGGGAGGACGTCAGGATCGCCACGTCTGACAGGTAAGTAGCGACCCCCGACCCCTGCGATGTTGCTGGTGAGATCTGCCTGTGTGGCAGCTCACTAGCGACCACTTAGCGATGTACCAGCGATCCTGACCGCGTCGTATCACTGGTCGGGTTCGCTGGTGCATCGCTAAGTGTGACAGTACCTTTAGTCTCTAGAGCGGTTTGCTGCAAAGTAATCTTCTCTGCAGTAGATAGACAGCAGGAGACCGCAGAATTTGAGGCTCTGGATTCCTGCAGAGTAGAAGCAGAAACCTGACGCCTAACAGCACACATGTCACACAATAGGCAGAGTGCAAAAAACTGCTGCCTTAAACCTCCAGTGATAGCCTATCTCCTGTGAGAATAAAGAATCGGGCATTAGATCCTTCTTTGTGATGCTATTTTTCTAGAAGCTCCTACACAAATGAAATAGTTGGGGCCTTCCTCCTAAACATAAGATAGCTGATGACCAAGTGTTAAATTATTTGTCCACTGTCCCCATTGACGTTTCGATACACAAGAATGTTTGGCTTTGCTGTGCAATCATTATTTTCGAAGGATAGAGAGGAGAAAGCCAAATGGCTCATATGTTGAAGAACAAAGGGTTCGGGAGCTAGAATACAAACTGGCTGACCCTTACCTCTCTCAACATCATCGGTCAGGTGAGAATCAGAAGATCCCCATACACATTAGACTGTCAACTAATCCCATCAGTATCAGCTGGTTTGGCTGACTTTATGCAAATTTATTATGGTCATTAAATCTACAAGTTTTGGTGACCTTTCTCTTACTTGTATGTCCACTTTTATATTTAAGTTTAATTTAGAGCAAAATGTTTTCAAGGAAATGTAATATGAAAAAGTTAGACAATTTAATTACTACACATATCACTGGCTGTTTTAAGTTCACTTAAGATTTATGGTTATGGGTGAAGCTTTTTTGTTAAGCTTTGTATAAAAAGCATGAAAATGTCAAAACACCTAAAAATTAATTAGTATGCACTTTTGGAACTAAAAAAGAAATAGAGTCTAAAATCTGAAGTTAAGACATGTGGATAGACTTTAATATACACTGCCCTTACTTAAAATTAATTAAGGTTCTACAGTATCACTGTATTTCTGTGATCCCCAAGATCTTAGCTCGTAGATTACAATGACATACAGTGAGAAAACTTATAAGAAGTTGAGCTCATTGATAGTAAAATTAAAGGGCATATCCGGGATTTAATAACCGCCTGATATCTGATACCTACCTCCCTGTTGTTCCCGGCTCAGCTCTCTGCCAGCACAAAGTGGTCACAGACTTCTACTGATGTCACATCAATAGAGTGGCAGTTTCTTTTCCTGTTGACAGGGCGGAATTAATGGTGTCAGGCTGATTGACAGCCAACTCTTCAATACCTAATTGGGGGAAGCTGTCTATCAATCAGTAGTCCTGCCCTGTCAATAGGAAGAGAAAATTATGCTCTGTTGACAGGAAGCAGCAGAATCTCTGGACTGAATGGTCAATGACCGGTGCCAGGTACAGCAGGCAGCTAGTTATCTCTGTTAGCAACTACATGCCTGTTAGTGCTTAGCCACATTATTTTTTAAAGTCCCGAATATCCCTTTCAACATATTACCTTTAGATAAGGGGTTAATCAGCAGGTTTATAGAGTTCTAAAACTGCCCAGCTGCTGCACTGAAAGACCCAATACTGGGAGGAAATTAACTTTATTTCTTCGGGCAGCCTCCAGCTTTCAATCGTAGAGGTGTGGCTCAAGCAGTTTCAGTCACCATTCAGTACATAGTGAGTGATGGCTGTAAGCACGCCGGCACTGACTGACAGCCAGATCAGCACTGATGCAATTCAGAGCCAGATACAACCCTGCTCACTGTATACTAAGAGGTGACTGAAACTATTCCAGATGCACCTCTATGACTGAAAGCCAGAGGCTGCCAAGAGGAATAAAGTAAAGTTCATTTTCTACCAGTAGCTACGCTTTCAGTGTGGCAGTTTTAGAACGCTATTAACCTGGAGATTAACCCCATTTCTTCAGGTTAATAGTGTTTTTTGACATTACAGGATCCCTTAAGTAAATAACCTCTACAGTCAATTCTATTTAGGTCCATTTACATTATTTCACTGTCTTTCCAGTTAAAGAAGCACTCCGATCAAAGTTTTTATCCTCTTATTATATTGCTATCATCATATTATATAAAATTGGGAACTTACAATTGCTCATTTTGCCTTTCTACCCAGCTAATTCTTGTCTTTTCTCTGCTCTATATAGTAACAGGAAAACTGCAAAAATCATCCCCTTCTTCAACTCCTGACCCAGCTGCTCCCTCCTCCCCATGCCAGGGTCTTTTGCAGTGACTTATTACTCATACAGAGAAAATAGTCCTCCTGTTTCTACAAAGAGCGTAGAAGGATTCAGCTTGTTAGTTTTCAATCATGTCATGTCGTGCACCTAATAAAGAGAAGAATTAACTGGATAGAAAGCAAAACGAGCAATAGTAAGTGCACAGTGCTATATGATGACTGCACTATATTAAAGAGGATAAAAATCTTGATGTGAGAGCTTCTTTAATTGTCTTTCTACATGGCAGGCACAATATTCAGTAGTCAGTATTTTACAGTATATTTCAATATTTATTTATTGATCTGTTCTCAGAATCGTCAGCTCATTCTGGAAAAAGATGCTGTTAAAACAATATTGATTGGTTATATATTCGTTACTTATTAAACAGAGAAACTCTAATTATGATATCCTCTGACATTTAAAAACAAGCATTTTTAGATGTCAGAGGAGAATAATAAAAACTTTTTTATGTACACTTATAGATTAACACAACAAAAAGTCAAACATCTTTTCCTATTCTACATCATTAGATGTTAGACTGTATACCAATACCTACTACATGCAATGGTACAGTACCTATGCTCCTGCTGTAGGGGTCGGTTTAGATTGCACCTCTGTGTACAATGTCGTTAAAGCTAACCATCAGAAAATTGCTCCTAAATTAATGGGTTCCTCCAAATTTACTGGGATTCTTGTCTGCTGCTGCTGGAAAATATATCTTACAGATTAGGTGGTACTGTTCAATGTTGTACAGCTTCCATGGTAACTGTACCATCTGATCTCTCAGCTTCTTTTTCTGTTATCAGATTTTGACTTCGACTATGGGGAACTAGAAATCTTGAAACACTAGAGGTGCCTTTTCAATATTAGGAATCAGGTACAAGAAATGGTAAGCCATGTTGGCATTTGTTTGTCCTTCAGATATCTAGAGTACCAAGAAGAATGCACTAATTGTAGGCCAATGTTTGTACATTTGTATGAACATATGTATGACAATCTTATCAACCAGAATAATAGTGTAGATGTATCACTGTCTACAGCTGTCATACAGAATTTCCTACAGTGGCAACATATTTGCATACTGTTCCACAACATGTTCATAAATATGTTAAAGAGGCTTTCCCAAGATAGAGCAATACCAGTGTGAAAGCTAATAATGTCTAAACTTACCTAAATAGTGAAAAGGGTACAGCTATGATTCAGGCAATGGTTCATAAGGGCAAACAGTCTGGGGTTGTAGATCATAATAGCGGACAATGTAGCGATTATAGATCATAAGGGCGGATAGTGTGGAGGCCATGTACCCTAAGAGAAGCATTGTTTCATATTTTGTGCCGGGAGCACAATAAGGAGCAATTTATTCAGAGATACATCATAGAGCTTATTTAGGGCACAGTATAGGAGGATAATTTATGCAGAGGACATTATAATATCCTCATTTTTCTGGGCACCGTGTCAGGATGTGCCACAGAAGTCTGGAAAAGAGAAAAGTCTGTAGAGACAACCAGTGGATGTGAAAAGTTATCATAACATCTGGACCAAATTAAAACATGTCACTTATAAGGTATCTGGGTATAAATTTTATTTGTGATATTTCCTAGTTCTAATCAGTACTATAGTTCCTGTATGGTCTAAGTTCTGTTAATGGCAGATAACAACAGCTTACAGTATATCCTTACCATTTTAAAGGACATGGGTGGAATTGTAGGTTCACGCGATACAAAGGTATATATGGGACTAACTTGACATTGCGATTACCGGTAATCACTGAACTAAACTTTGTTCCTGTAGTCATGTACTGATGATAGTTCTGTTGATGTATTCCTGCACTGATGGTCATTCTGGTGATGTATTCATGTACTGAAGATGGTTCTGGTGATGTAATCCTGTACAGATGGTGGTTCTAGTGATGTATTTATGTTCTGAAGGTGGATTGAAAGTGTTTTTTGGTGAAAAAAACAATTCTAGTGGAAGTTGTCATCAGAGCTTGTCATCTGACCCATTTGATGTGTTATGAGTCTTTTGAAGTTTGTTCTCTGTCATATCCCTTTGCTTGGGGGTGGGGAGGTGGGGCACTGTTGGCTTTACCTACCTAGGGCAACCAAAATACTTTGACCCTACCCTGACTGTAATTACAGCCCAGCCTTATTCTTTTGAATAGGACGGATCTGCAAATGAATTAGCCTAAGCTGCAATAATAGATTCTACGAATTTTGTTCCCCTTGCAGTGGCTGCATGTTTAGTATCTTGCTTCCTTCCAGCTTGCACTACAGTAATGAACGACTTAATGATGTCTACGAAGCATGCAGAAGTACATAATGGCTAGATTAGTTATCCTGCATTCCCTCTTACTAATTCTTCAAAAATCTGTCACTTGTGTTAAGTTGGGGGTTGACGTAAACTAACAATCTATTAATGACTCATCACATGCTGTTTAAAAATGACGGCCTGAATTAAACCGTGAGCACAGAAGATGTTGTGTAAGCACACTTATCATTGGGCAGCGAGTCAGACAAAAAATCACGACTCTGGTGGGTAATAGTTGATTCTGTCAGAATTAAATAACAGTTTACCCTTATTCATAGACAGTGTGACAGATTCACTGACATCAACACATTACAGTTTGCTCATTTGCATTAGTTCACAGCTGGTTAGAAAAAAATGATGCTGAAAAATGCAAACAAGGAACTAGAGTAGATCTGACCTATAATTTATGCACAGTTCTTGCATAAATTATCGTGATTTTGTTAGGCCCCAGAAGACGGCACCCTCCAGCTAAATCCTACCCATATAAGAGAAAAAATGCTTCTGCTACTTGAAAATGAAGAAAGAGTCACAATTTTGCACAAGAGAAAACATGTCAAAATTTGCGACTTTTTCCTTCCAGAATTCTGGTACAAGTCCCATTATAAATGTCCTTTTATGTCTGTGCCCCAAAAAATCATATTGTAGTGTCACTTATTTTCTTAAAAACTGTAATACTGTAATCTTATTTTTGAGAAATATTATTTGAGGCATCCTGTATGTTACAATTGATTCCAAAATGTTGCATCTCAGTTTACAAGGAAAAGAGAAAATGGCCAAAACAATGCGAAAATGTAAAAAAAGGTCTGTAAATGTATTAAATAAATAGTACTGAAGGGAGCATTTGATGGAGCATATGCAGGGATATCATCTGGTTGACTTTTTACTGCCATTGCATTTTTTTTATATTATGATTGTATATGTGCAGCTTCAAAGAGAATGTAAGCGATGCCCAAGAGTGCTGCTTCACCCAATTAACAGTCTTCCTATTCAAAAGCATGTCCTGTTCAGTGCATGAATTGTGGATGCTTGGACAAGTGGGAAGATGTAGTACAGAGTTTAGTACACATTGGGCTTTAAATTTGCTGCTTTGAATCAGCAAAAATGACATGGCTACTGACATCCCCTGGCACTACCATAGAAAGTAGTCTGGTCCCTGATGTTTGGTGTAACAGGACATCCTCTCTGGAGGCGAGGTGTAAAGTGGCTGATAATGGACCAAACTACCTTTAGTACACGGGCGCCATAGGAGGTAAATGTAAGGATTCATTTTTTTCTTAACACTTAGTAAAGTGTTTTATTGGATAAACTTGCAGAATCTGCAGAAAATTTCAAAAACTGCACTAGTGAACAATTTACGCAAATAAATATTCCATAGCATATGAATACGTTTTGTTTGAATCTCAATGACCAAGGTAAAGAAATACTGACAGATGGTAAATAATTGTTATAAAGTGTACTGACCCACTGTTATTGCACCTACCCGACGCACGTTTCGCCAATGGCTTCAATACCAGTGCTTCCCCTTTGAAGCTGTTGGCGAAATGCGCGTCGGGCAGATGCAATAACAATGGGTCAGTACACTTTATAACAGCTACTTCCCATCTGTCTGTATTTCTTTACCTTGGTCATTTTTTTGTCATCATACTTTATGCTCTTATATTTATCCTGGTATGAACATTGTGTCTATGTACCTGTGCACATTTATGTGTGGCCTCTTGCCCTCTCTTTGTGTCCCCGGAAAGGCAATTTTATTTATAGAAATTGCTAGTTTACTCAAGCTATATACTTATAAACTATGCATTTCCCTGTGACCATTTGAGTACATTAGTTAGCACTATAATCATATTTATGTAAAATTCTTGTAATATGTTTGAACCATCATGAATTATATATACTTCTAATATGCCCACATGGTGCTTTATCATAATCATGTTTTGACATTCTATGACCTTGAAGTTTACTATCCCTGTACATGCACTTTATGAGGTTTCCTTTATCCCGTTTTTCTGCTTTTCATAATTATTCTGTAATTGCTTATTTTAATTACATATTTAATAAACATATATTGTAATATGTATACTGTCTTTCGGTTATGAGGCTGTGTATCATATTTGTAGGTTTTATATAAAATGTACCATGTTTAAGCAGAAGGTAAAATAAAAGATCAATCTCTTTTTAATCTGTCAAATTCATGCGCATGAAAGTAGAAGCCAGCAAACAATAGATTGTGGATTGTTGGTTGTTAGCAGCGCACGTTCTTCTATCAGGACTTTCATTGCCACCTGTTTGTCATATTACATATGGCGTCTCTATTGTATGAGGCCTTAAAGATGGAGTCTGTCATTATTTTAAGCAAAGCTCCGTTTCCACAGTTACTGCCTTTGCAGGCTGAAAGTGAAGCAGATGGAGAAGCGCACAAATAGATGAAGAAGGAGAGACACGAGGGATATATTTAGATAAAATATGTTAACTAGATGGGAATTGTATCATTTGCTTATTATGTATTTATTTAGAGCAGAGATGTTTTTTGTCAGATGAAGGCCTCATCCATGTGATGCGGGGCCCGAATGGGGTCATCATTCATCTTCAGCCAAGCATAATGCAGTCTCCATTAAAAACTGCTCCACCAGATTTTATATACGGTAATCAACATGGTTTCCAACTATCAGGAAATAACACCATATTAGAGAAGCTTTCCCATGTATATATATTTTCTATTATATATGTGCAGATATGTATGGTGTGTAGTGTGAGTGTATTAATATACTGACATTCCGCTGCTTTCTCCGATGTCCAGCGCCATTGTGCTCAGCTTTTGAGTGACGTCCCCACTGCAACTAGCCTTGATTTCCAAATCAAATGCAAAATTTACTTTCATCTGAAAACAACACCTTGGATCACTGAGCAACAGTCCAGTTCTTTTACTCCTTGGCCCAGGTAAGACGCTTCTGGCATTGTCTATTGGTCATGAGTGGCCCGACACAAGGAATGCGACACTTGTAGCCCATGTCCTGGATACCTCTGTGTGTGGTGGCTCTTGCAGCAATGACTCCAGCAGCAGTCCACTCCTTGTGAATCTCCCCAAAATATTTGAAAGGCCTTTTCTTAACAATCCTTCCAAGGCTGTGGTTATCCCGGTTGCTTGTGCACCTTTTTTTACCACACTTTTTCCTTCCACTCAACTTTCCACTAATATGCTTGGATACAGCACTCTGTGAACAGCCAGCTTCTTTAGCAATGACCTTTTGTGGCTTATCCTCCTTGTGGAGTGTGTCAATGACTGTCTTCTGGGAATCTGTCAAATCAGCAGTCTTCCCTATGATTGTGGAGCCTACTGAAACAGACTAAGGGACCTTTTAAAATGATTAGGAAGCCTTTACAGGTGTTTTATTTTAATTATTCTAAATTACTGAGATAAAGACTTTTGGGTTTTCATTATTTCATGTAAGCCATAATCATCAACATTAACCCCTTTCTGCCATGTGACGTACTATCCTGTCATGTGCCCTGGGACTTAATTCCCAGGGACGGGTTAGTACGTCATAACGATCAGCGGCGCTCACAGAGTGAGCGCCGCTGATCGCGGCCGGGTGTCAGCTGATTATCACAGCTGACACCCGGCACTATGTGTCAGGGGCGGTCACGGACCGCCCCCGACACGCTAACCCCTTGCACACTGCGATCAAACACGATCACGGTGTACCGGGGGTTAAAGGGAAGCATCGGCAGGGAGGGGGCTCCCTCGGTGCTTCCCTGAGCCCCCCACAGCAGCGCATTGTGCAGCGCTGCTGCGGGGGTTCCTTCCCTGCAGGTCCCTGGATCCAAGATGGCGACGGGGACCTTCGGGGCCTTGCAGGGAGCTGGCTTCCTCAAAAAAAAAGTGTAAAAATAATTTTAAAAAAATCGCTAAATAAATTTTAAAAAGAAAAAAATATTCCCTAATAAATTCATTTCTTGGAAATAAGAAAAATAAAATATCCATGGTACCGCTGAAAACAATATCTTGTCCCGCAAAAAACGAGCCACCATACAGCATCATCAGCGAAAAAATAAAAAGTTATGGCTCGCAGAAAAAAGCAATGCAAAAATAATTATTTTTTATATAAAATTGTTTTCATTGCATAAAAGGGCCAAAACATAAAAAAACACAAATGAGGTATCGCTGTAACTATACTGACCCGAAGAATAAAACAGCCTTTTCAATTTTACCACACGCGGAGCGGTCTAAACGCACCCCCAAAAGAAATTCATGAAGCACTGGTTTTTGTTCATTCTGTGTCCCAAAAATCGGAATAAAAAGCGATCAAAAGAAGTCACGCGCCCGAAAATCATAGCAATAAAAATATCAACTCGTCCCGCAAAAAATAGGACCTCACATGACTCGGTGAGTCAAAATATGGAAAAATTATAGCTCTCAATATGTGGTGATGCAAAAACTATTTTTAAAATAAAAAGCGTCTTTTAGCGTATGACAGCTGCCAAACAAAAACCTGATATAAATAGTAAATCAAGCCCCCCTTTATCACCCCCTTAGTTAGGGAAAAATAATAAAATTAAAAAAATTTATTTATTTCCATTTTCCCCTTAGGGTTAGGGTTATGGCTAGGGCTAGGGATAGGGCTAGGGTTAGGGCTAGGGCTAGAGTTAGGGCTAAGATTAGGGTTAGGGGTGTGTTGGGGTCAGGGTTGGAGTTAGAATTGGGGGTTTCCACTGTTTGGGCACATCAGGTGCTCTCCAAACGCAACATGGTGTCTGATCTTAATTCCAGCCAATTCTGTGTTGAAAAAGTCAAATGGTGCTCCTTCCCTTCCAAGCTCTGCCATGTGCCCAAAAAGTGTTTTACCCCCACATAAGGGGTATCAGCCTACTCAAACAACTTTTGGGGTCCAATTTCTCCTGTTACCCTTAGGAAAATAAAAAATTGGGGGTGTGTTGGGGTCAGGGTTGGAGTTAGAATTGGGGGTTTCCACTGTTTTGGTACATCAGGGGCTTTCCAAACGCAACATGGTGTCCGATCTCAATTCCAGCCAAAAACGTTAAATGGCGCTGCTTCCCTTCCGAGCTCTGCCATGCGCCCAAATAGTCATCTACACCCACATATGGGGCATCAGCATACTCAGGACAAATTGCACAATAACTTTTATGCTGTGTGCACACGCTGCGGATTCCGCTGCGTTTCCGCAGTGGTTTTGGCCGCTGCGGACACGCAGCAGTTTTAGCTGCAGTGTACAGTACCATTCATTTGAATGGAAAAACAAAAAACGCTGTGCCGACGCTGCGGAAAAAACCGCGCGGATTTGCTGCGGTTTTGAATCCGCAGAAAGAATTGCATGTCAATTCTTTCTGCGGAAACCGCTGCGGGTTCCTATCTCCACCATTGTGGAGATAGTGAATCCGCAGGACCAAACCGCAGGCAAAACCGTCTTTGGACCTGCGGATTATCTGCGGTTTTTGCAAAATCCGTGCGGATTAATCCGCAGCGGAATCCGCAGCGTGTGCACACAGCCTTAGGGTCCTGTTACCCTTGGAAAAATAAGAATTGATGGTGAAAAGATCATTTTTGTGGAAAAAATATGATTTTTTTAATTGTACGGCTGTACGTTATAAACTTCTGTGAAGCCCTTGGGGGTTCAAAGTTCTCACCACACATCTAGATAAGGTCCTTGGGGGGTCTAGTTTCCAAAATGGTGTCATTTGTGGGGGATTTCCACTGTTTTGGTACATCAGGGGATTTCCAAACGCGACATGGTGTCCGATCTCAATTCCAGCCAAAAAAGTCATATGGCGCTGCTTCCCTTCCGAGCTCTGCCATGCGCCCAAATAGTTGTTTACACCCACATATGGGGCATCAACGTACTCAAGACAAATTGCACAATAACTTTTAGGGTCCTGTTACCCTTGGAAAAATAAGAATTGAGGGAGAAAAGATAATTTTTATGGAAAAAATATGATTGTTTAATTGTACGGCTGTACGTTATAAACTTCTGTGAAGCCCTTGGGGGTTCAAAGTTCTCACCACACATCTAGATAAGTTCCTTGGGGGGGTCTAATTTCCAAAATGGGGTCACTTGTGGGGGGTTTCCACTGTTTAGGTACATCAGGGGCTCTCCAAACATGACACGGCGTCCAATCTCAATTCCAGCCAATTTTGCATTGAAAAGGTCAAAGGGCGCTCCTTCCCTTCTGAGCTCTGCGATGCACCGAAACAGTGGTTTTCCCCCCACATATTAGGTATCAGCATACTCAGGGCAAATTGCACAGTTACTTTTGCAGTCCAATTTCTCCTTTTACCCTTAGTAAAATAAAAAAAAATTGAACCTGAAGTATTTTTTTTGTGAAAAAAAGTTAAATTGTTCATTTTTTTTTTTTTTAAATATTCAAAAATTTCCTGTGAAGCACCTGAAGGGTTAATAAACTTCTTGAATCTGGTTTTGAGCACCTGAAGGGGTGCAGTTCTTAGAATAGTGTCACTTTTGGGTATTTTCTATCATATAGACCCCTCAAAGTGGCTTCAAATGTGATGTGGTCCGTAAAAATAAAATGAAGTTGCAAAAATGAGAAATTGCTGGTCAACTTTTAACCCTTATAACTTCCGAGCAAAAAAAAATTTTGGTTCCAAAATTGTGCTGATGTAAAGTAAACATGTAGGAAATGTTACTTATTAAGTTTTTTGTGTGCCGTATCTCTGTGATTTAAGGGCATAAAAATTCAAAGTTGGAAAATTGCGAAATTTTCAAAAATTTCGCCAAATTTCCATTTTTTTCACAAATAAACGCAAGTTATTTGAATGAAACTTTACCACTAGCATGACGTACAATATGTCACGAGAAAACAATGTCAGAATTACTAGGATCCAATCTAAGCGTTTCAGAGTTATTACCTCATAAAGGGACAGTGGTCAGAATTGTAAAAATTGGCCTGGTCATGAACGTGCAAACCAACATTGGGGGTAAAGGGGTTAACAATATAATAAATACTTGAAATAGATCACTCTGTTTGTAATGACTCTATATAATATATGAGTGTCACTTTTTGTATTCAAGAACTGAAATAAATTAATTTTTTGATGATGTTCTAATTTTGCGAGAAGCACCTTTATTTATATATGGCTACAACAGATCCTAGGAGCAACATCTGAGCTCTCTGTCCAGTAAAGCACAATGCTAGGAACAACTAAGATCCTGCGCAGAACCCTCAAACTCCCAGAAGAGGACCCAAGAATGAGAAAGGACAACAAAGACCACTCCCAGTGGTTGTGAGAAGGAAGTATCTTACAGTTCTTAGGTTCTTAAGAAGGATGTAGATCTGAGGATTTATTCTGACGGAATATAGGCTGAACTGGATGGACAAATGTCTTTTTTTGACCTTGCTAACTATGGCTGGTTTCAAATTTGTGGATGTCAGAGCTGCAGAAGGCTGCGTAGTTCCTCTGTGAAGATCTGCCCACTGCCGCACCTCCTATGTACAGCTCCGCCTACGTCTGCATGCGGCCTGCATACCTATCTTTAACACTGGGTACACAGGCCATGCGGATGTATGTGGATGCCTCCACATGCACCGTTTTGACGCTGCGGTGACCTGCGTCGAACGCAACATGTTGCATTTTGTTGTGGTTGCTGCAGTGTCAAAACGACGCATGCGGACTCATCCACATACATTCACATGGCCTGCGTACCCAATGTTAAAGATATGTACGCAGGCCGCATGCAGACGTAGGCGGAGCTGAACGGAGGAGGTGCGGCAATGGGCGGAGCATCACGGAGGAACTACGCAGCCCTCCGCAGCTCTGACATCTGTAAATCTGAACGTAGCCTATGTTAGTTGTCTTGAAGCATTTCCACTGAAGTTGGATCAGCCTGTAATTTGATTTCAAACTTTGATTTTGAGTATCATTCCAAATCCAGACCTCCATGGGCTATTCATTTTATGTTACATTGAACATTTTTATGTTTTGTTGTTCTCAACACATTCCACTATGTAATAAAGATTTGCAAGTGGAATATTTCATTCAGTTATATCTAGGATGTCATATTTTAGTGTTCCCTTTATTTTTTTGAGCAGTGTATATAAATATATATATATATATATATATATATATATATAAATGAGAGTAATTCTTTGATTGTACGGGGGTAGTTCTGTAACACTTTTTGGCCACCAGTAAAATAGAAAATATTGTGCAGAGGAAGGTTATAATAGGATATACTAAATATCAGCAAATCGTTAAAGTCAATTTCTAAAAGTTATTTGTGATTTTGCAATATTAAACAGTTTAGGCCACATTCATACGTCAAGTTTTTTATGCACATGTTATATCCATGATTTTCGCAGATAGAACAGGTACCCATTATAGTCTATGAGACTGTTCACATGAAAGTATTTTTTCGCAGACTATATGTCCGTAAAAAATACAAAACACAGAGTCATGTTTATTTTTTATCTAAGTCATGGGTAAAAATTACCAATAAAAGTCTATGGGCCCATGAAAATCATGGACAGAGCACATTGCCATCCATGTTCAGTAAAAAGGCTGTCCATTTTTAACATTGTATTAATGGGTAGGAGAAGCTTTGCAATTTTTATTTGGGGGAGGGGGCAGGCGAGAAAATAATTTACAGTAAAAAATGACACATTTACCAAATACTGATGAAAGTAGGGTTGCCTCTCTGTTTTTCTACATGTGTGAGAAAAATCACTTATGCATGACTGAGGTCTTAGTTTGCTAAAGTGTTTGCTGCATCTTGAAAAATCGTTTTCTATCTGCGCTATCTACTGTGAAAGCAGAGATGTAAGAGCTGCTTTTCCTCTGGCATACTCGGCCCGATCCCTGCTAGTGTTTGTTTTCAATGCTGTAGATATGACTGGTCACAGCCAGTGACTGAGAGCACCAGTGATGCCTGAACCTTACGGACATCACCACAACCAGAGCCGGTGGTGGACTGTCAAAGTCGTGTATTGGGTCATGTCATCACTGCACCAGTGTAATGAATTAACTGGGTACAAATGGGGAGATTGAAGAATAAGTGAATTGTGAATGTTATTTTAGCGCACATACAGTTTGTGAAAAATGTTTAAAAACTTTTAAATAAAAAAATTAATTGAGAATTTGTTTTTCCTTATTACCAGAGAACAGTGTGTTTTAGAAGCTGAAATAATAGTTGCTATAATATGCCGGTAGGTCAATATGCTGTAAGCATGTAGAGTGGAGCAAAACTTCCATTATTGATCAGCAGCCACCAGCTAAGTATGTGAATAGAGAATATGTAAGGATATGGAAATGCTGCCCATGTCTCCATCTTGAAAAATACAAGTTTATTGTTGTAAAATTGTATGTATGCAATGTGAACTGTGATGTATAGTGTGACTTGTTATATGTGTTAAAGGTGTTAGCAATACTGAGAGTGTAAGCACAATAGGGATAGTAAGAGTTAATGGACTAGCCCAGAGAGGAACAAGATAAGTTGTAGGGAAAGTGACAATTTCCTGTCAGAGAGTGAGATAGGGCAGAGAGAGCAATAGAGAAAACCAAGGGAAGGAAACTGTGGAAAATGCTTCCAGCGGAAAAGGAAACATTCACAAGACTGTGTACCCACTATCTCTTTTATCCCTGCGACACGTTACAAAACACAACATGAAATTAGTGCAAAACAGTAAAAAAAAGTACAGGGTGGGCCATTTATATGGATACACCTGGGTCGGCCATTTATAAAGTTGGATCCAAAATGGCTGACTTCAAAATGGTCACCACCCATCTTGAAAAGTTTTCCCCTCCCATATACTAATGTGCCACCAACCATTCCCATTTTATTTAGGTGTGTCCATATAAATGGTCCACCCAGGTGTATCCGTATAAATGGCCCACCCTGTACAACGAAACAAGAGAAAGTTGTGATTTATGACAAAATGGTTTATGGTAATTAATGTCTGACATAACAGCTAGTTTTCACAAAAGTTCTGCAAATGAACATTAAAAGGAATTTGTCAGATCAACCTCCCCTCAAACCACTCATATGGGCATGCAGGTCTTTGAAATGTAAATCCATCAATGTCTTCATATCTTTTATCTTTTGCTGCATTCCTGTTTTAATATTAGACAGTGCAGGACTGTTCCGATCAGAGTTACCTTGCTGTGGTGGGATGGCTTTTATGTTATTTTTTTATTAAAAAAAAGTATTACTAAAAACTGTTATTTAAATGTACTTTTTGCTTTTTATTTACTTAATTATAGCAGGGTTTTTGCTTACTTTTTTTCTTGTAGGATTTATATGTTTTGTGGCCAATGTGAACATGTGTTTATGTTTTGCATGTGTACCAACTCAAGTCAGGCTTAATTTTTGTGTTTTTTCTTTGTGTTATTGCATTCTGTGCAAGCCAGGGTGTGGCCTCCCTCTCCTGAACTGGAAATTGTATATAAGGCTTCACCAGACTGGTGTTTCACTGGTTGGTCCCAGTCCTTTTGTCTGCCCTTATACACACACTGATGTCAAGATTGACACATGGTAAGGTTTAATGTTAGACAATTTAGGACTGTCCCGATGAGAGTTACTTTGTCGTGGTCAGATGGCTTTTATGCTATTTTTTATTTAGATCAGGTGATTTTGTTCAGATCAGGTGATTTTGTTCAGATCAGGTGATTGTGAGAGCCATTGTAAAACCTTCAGCTTGCGCTTTTTGAGGTAGTCTATTGTGGATTTTGATGTGTGTTTAGGATCATTATCCATTTGTAGAAGCCATCCTCTTTTCAATTTCAGCTTTTTTAAACATTGTGTTATGTTTGCATCAAGAATTTGCTAAAACTTCATTGAATCCATTCTTCCTTTTACCCGTGAAATGTTCCCCGAGCCGTTGGCTGCAACATAACCCCAAAGCACGACTGATCCACCCCCACGCTTGGTTGGCAAGATGTTCTTTCTATGAAATTCTGCACCATTTTTTCTCCAGACATACAGATGTGTGAAAAAGTCTTGCTGTGCATATCCCAAGTGCTGAAGTGCACTTGGGTTATGCTGAAGGACAATGATCCAAAACACACCAGCAAGTCCACCTCTGAATGGCTTAAGAAAAACAAAATTAAGACTTTGGAGTGGCCTAGTGAAAGTCCTGACCTTAAACCTATTGAGATGATTTGGGATGTCTTTAAAAAGGTGGTTTATGCTCAGAAACCCTCCAATGTGGCTGAATTATAACAATTCTGCAAAGATGAGTGGGCTAAAATTCCATCAGAGCATTGTAAAAGACTCATTGCCAATTATCGCAAACACTTGATTGCAGTTATTGCTGCTAAGGGTGGCCCAACCAGTTATTAGGTTTAGGGGGCAATCACTTCTTCACACAGGGCCCTGTAGGTTTGGATTTCTTTTTTCCTTAATAATAAAGACCTTCATTTAAAACTACATTTTGTGTTTACTTGTGTTATCTTTGTCTAATATTTAAATTTGCTTGGTGATCTGAAACATATAAGTGTGACACACATGCAAAAGAATAGGAAATCAGGAAGGGGGCAAACACTTTTTCACACAACTGTGCCTTTGATCATTGTGGCCAAATTCTATTTTTAATCTCATTGTTCCACAGGACTTGTTTACAAAATGCATAAGGCTTTTTTAGATGTTCTTTTGCATACTCCTGACTCTGAATTTTATTTTATGGTGAGGACACAGGAGAAGATTTATTCTGATGACTTCTGATGAAGGCCATATTTGCGCAGGTGTCTCTGAACATTAGAGCAATGTACCACAACTCTGAGTCTGATAAATCTTTCAGAAGGTCTTTTGAAGTTAAGCAGTTGTTTTGATTTGCCTATCAAACAATCCTACAAGCAGCTCTCACTGAAATTTTGCTTTGTCTTCAAGATATTATCTTGCTCTCCAATGTTCCTGTTAACTGCCATAACTTAATTACATTTCAAACTGAGGGAAGGGCAACTTTAAAATGCTTTGCTGTCTTGTTATAGCCTTTTCCAGATTTGTGGACCTACACCATTTTCATTCTCAGAGTGCTGGGCAGCTGCTTAGAATAATCCATGGCTGCTGTTTTTTGGCACAAGGTTAGAGGAGGTTGGGTTTTTATAAAGGTGGAAAATTTGCATCACTTGGCCTTTGATAGTGAACAAGCCATAACCCTAACAGGTTAATTAAGGTCTGAAACCTTGGTCAAAGTTATCGGAGCACACAAATCTCCAAGAGTGCCCAAATTGTTGAATTGGCCCATTTACTTTTTTGTAATTTTTAAAATGTAAAAGATGAAAAAATAGATTTTTTTTGCTAAAATATAAAGTAAAAGTGTCATCTTTAACTTTAGCCCTTTTAGAGATCATTTCTTCAGCTTACTTAACTGTTCACAATAGCAATAATTTTGACTAGGAGTGCCCAAACATTTACATGCCACTGTATGCGATTTGGTGGAGTTGATCTTACTGACAGATTTTCTTTAAAGAGATGGTAAATCTGCAGAAACCCTTCTTTCTTTTTAAGTTTATTTTCTACAGGGAGGATTTGTATTTCTTATCATTGAGGAATCTTTTGTTCGGCCATTTATTTTCTCTGCAGCAGGTTTCACGATCCTATCTTATTTTGCTCACAAGTCCTAATGAAGTACATGGACATTGCTTGTCTTTAATAATGCCTTTTAAGTTTTTATAATGTGTGATGTGGATCTATTTCATGTCAACCTTAGAAATTTGTTATCCAATTATTACAACTAGTGTAAGACCAAAAACATTGCCGCGTTGTCTCATCACTAGTGTTGAGCATTCCGATACCGCAAGTATCGGGTATCGGCCGATACTTGCTGTATCGGAATTCCGATACCGACTTCCGATATTTTTTCAATATCGGAATTCGGCATCGGAATCGGAAGTTCAGTTGATTGACGGCCTGACGTCATCATGATGCGCGGTGTGTGCGCATCATGATGCGCCGTCATTTCGGGCCTTCCGGGGGTCTCTGCCGGCCTGCCGGGGGGCTGTGCCGGCCTGCCGGGGGGCTGTGTGGACTGCCCGGGGTCTGTACCGGCCTGCCGGGGGGCTGTGCCGGCCTGCCGGGGGGCTGTGCACCCTGTGGGGGTCTGTACCGGCCTGCCGGGGGGCTGTGCCGGCCTGCCGGGGGGCTGTGCTGATGTCCGGGGGTCTGTGCAAGCATCGTCCGATGGGACTACAAGTCCCATCGGGCGATGCCTGCTACCATGACAGTGATTGACACATTAGCCAATGATGGGACAGTAGTAGTCCCATCATCCGGCTAATGTGTTAAATGTTAAAAAAAAAAAAAAAAAAAATACTACATACATACTACATGCATGCTACATACATGCTACATGCATGCTACATACATACTACATACATGCTACATACATACTACATACATGCTACATACATACTGCATGCTACATACATACTACATACATACTACATGCATGCTACATACATACTGCATGCTACATACATACTACATACATACTACATACATACTACATGCATGCTACATACATACTACATATATACTACATGCATGCTACATACATACTACATGCATGCTACATACATACTGCATGCTACATACATACTACATACATGCTACATACATACTACATACATACTACATACATACTACATGCATGCTACATACATACTACATATATACTACATGCATGCTACATACATACTACATGCTACATACATACTACATATATACTACATACATACTACATACATGCTACATACATACTGCATGCTACATACATACTACATACATACTACATACATACTACATGCATGCTACATACATACTACATGCATGCTACATACATACTACATGCATGCTACATACATACTACATGCTACATACATACCACATATATACTACATACATACAATACATTCATACAATACATACATAGACATACAGTACATATAACATAGAGTAACATACTTACCAATACTTGTCACATTGTTCCCCGAAGCCATTGTCTTTTCCGGGATAAATATTAACATAACAAACCACAAAAATACTCACCCACGATCCGAAGCAGTCCACGAGTGTGTCCCACGACGATCTTGGGTAGAGAACTGCAGCATCAGATGATGCTGCCGTTCTCTACGGGCTGCAGGAATCCAATGACGGAAGGTAGGTATCCTTCCGCACTGTATTCCTCCGCCACTTAAAAAAAAAAAGTCCCTAGTCTCACTTTATGCCATTGCTGTGTGGGAATTTCCCACACAGCAATGGCATAAAGTGAGACTAGGGACTTTTTTTTTTTTAAGTGGCGGAGGAATACAGTGCGGAAGGATACCTACCTTCCGTCATTGGATTCCTGCAGCCCGTAGAGAACGGCAGCATCATCTGATGCTGCAGTTCTCTACCCAAGATCGTCGTGGGACACACTCGTGGACTGCTTCGGATCGTGGGTGAGTATTTTTGTGGTTTGTTATGTTAATATTTATCCCGGAAAAGACAATGGCTTCGGGGAACAATGTGACAAGTATTGGTAAGTATGTTACTCTATGTTATATGTACTGTATGTCTATGTATGTATTGTATGAATGTATTGTATGTATGTAGTATATATGTGGTATGTATGTAGCATGTAGTATGTATGTAGTATGTATGTAGTATATATGTAGTATGTATGTAGCATGTATGTAGTATGTATGTAGCATGCATGTAGTATATATGTGTTATGTATGTAGCATGTAGTATTTATGTAGTATGAATGTAGCATGTATGTAGTATGTAGTATGAATGTAGCATGTATGTAGTATGCATGTTGTATGTATGTAGCATGTAATTTTTTTTTTTTTTTTTTCACATTCAACACATTAGCCGGATGATGGGACTACTACTGTCCCATCATTGGCTAATGTGTCAATCACTGTCATGGTAGCAGGCATCGCCCGATGGGACTTGTAGTCCCATCGGACGATGCCTGCACAGACCCCCGGAGCCTGCACAGACCCCCGGAGCCTGCACAGACCACCGGCAGGCCGGCACAGCCCCCCGGCAGGCCGGCACAGCCCCCCGGAGCCTGCACAGCCCCCCGGCAGGCCGGCACAGCCCCCCGGCAGGCCGGCACAGCCCCCCGGCAGGCCGGCACAGCCCCCCGGAGCCTGCACAGACCACCGGCAGGCCGGCACAGACCACCGGAGCCTGCACAGACCCCCTGGCAGGCCGGCACAGCCCCCCGAAAGGCCCGTACAGACCCCAGAGAGGCTGTACAAGGGCAGGAAAGGGTTTTTCTTATTCCGATACCGGAAGTCCCATAGACTTGAATGGGACTTCCGGTATCGGAATCGGCGATACCGATACTTTTTTTAAAGATCGGCCGATACCATCCGATACGATACTTTGAAGTATCGGACGGTATCGCTCAACTCTACTCATCACACATAACCCCTTTTAGAACGCAAGCAACAGCTAATCGATGCAGATGGCACTCCTGGCAATTTGACAAGCAGCTGATTTTGCTGAAGAAAGCTTTAATCAGCCAGGCAATTCCCATACACTGGCCACTGAAGGGAAAATATAGTTTTACATGGAGGTAATTTGGATGAATAGCTTTCAAAGTACTGTAGGACAAGGATTACTTGAAGGGGTTGTTCACTTATCAATTCAAGACTCCAATCAAGATAAATACAATGAATACTCAATTCTCGAAGCAGGACAGTTCCATCGAAGTTGGCACTGCTGTTCCTGGAGAGTGATGACCTTGTCACCCTTGCAGGCTCTGGCCAATCGTCAGCTGCAGCCTTTACTATTTCATCAAGGTGGACATCTGCCCTGATGGATTATTGATTCCCTGCAGCAAATTAGTGTGTGTTCTATGGCTGTAGTCTGTAAGTTGGAATAAAAAGTCATGTCACTCTCTGGGAACATCAGCACCAACATCAATGGAATGGCACCACCACCATTTTTATTTTATTTGATGTCCTAACTTGATCAAGCACCTAGATAATCTCTTTAAGTCCACCAGAAAAACAGCATCTTTCATAGTTTTTTTTCTGTTCTAATTAATAAAGTGGGATCTACAGTGGCTTGTGAAAGTATTCAGCCCCATGGCTTTTTACCTATTTTGTTATATTAGAACCCGAGTTTAAATATTCTTAGTGAAGTGAAGTGAGAAAATTATAGGGACAAATTAAATTTCTGGGATCAAATAACAAAATTGGCATGTGCATATGTATTCACCCTGTTGATATGATGCACCTAAAAAATTCTGCTGCAAGCAATCACCTTCATAGGTCACATGCTTAGTGAAAGGAAGTCAACCTGTGTGCAATCTAAGTGCACATTGTCTGTCAGCATATACACATCTTTTCAGAAAGACCGCAGAGGCTGCAACACAATTAAGCAAGAGGCACCACTAACCAACCAACCAACACCATGAAGACCAAAGAGATCTCCAAGTCAGAAACAAAGTTGATGAGAAGTACAAGTTACAGTTTTGTTATAAAATAAAATCCCACATTTTTGGTGAAGAATCAACATCTAGTGGAACACAATTGTGAAGTTGAATGAAATTTATTGGTTATTCTAAATTTTTGTGGAAATTCAACAACTGAAAAGTGGGGCGTGCAATATTATTCAGCCCCTTTACTTTCAGTGCGGCTAACTCACTCCAGAAGTTCATTGTGGATCTCTGAATGATCCAATGTTGTCCTAAATGAGTAATGATGATAAATATAATCCACCTGTGTGTAATCAAGTCTCTGTATAAATGCACCTGCTCTGTGATAGTCTCAGGGTTCTGTTTGAAGCACAGAGAGCATCATGAAGACCAAGGAACACAACAGGCAGGTCCGTGATACTGTTGTGGAGAAGTTTAAAGCCAGATTTGGATACAAAATGATTTCCAAAACTTTAAACATCCCAAGGAGCACTGTGCAAGCAATCATATTGAAATGGAAGGAGTATCATACCACTGCAAATCTACCAAGACCCGGCCGTCCATCTAAACTTTCATCTCAAACAAGGAGAAGACTGATCTGAGATGCAGCCAAGAGGCCCATGATCACTCTGGATGAACTGCAGAGATCTACAGCTGAGGTGGGACAGTCTGTCCATAGGACAACAATCAGTCGTAGACTGCACAAATCTGGCCTTTATGGTAGCGTGCCAAGAAGAAAGCCATTTCTCAAAGATATCCATAAAAAGTGTCATTTAAAGTTTGCAACAAGCCACCTGGGAGACACAACAAACATGTGGAAGAAGGTGCTCTGGTCAGAAGAAACCAAAATCAAACTTTTTGGCAACAATGCCAAACGATATAATTGGAGTAAAGGCAACACAGCTCATCACCCTGAACACACCATCCCCACTGTCAAACATGGTGGTGGCAGCATCATGGATTGGGCCTGCTTTTCTTCAGCAGGGACAGGGAAGATGGTTAAAATTGATGGGAAGATGGATGGAACCAAATGCAGGACCATTCTTGAAGAAAACCTGTTGGAGTCTGCAAAAGACCCGAAACTGGGACGGAGATTTGTCTTCCAACAAGAAAATGATCCCAAACATAAAGCAAAATCTACAATGGAATGGTTCACAAATAAATGTATCCAGGTGTTAGAATGGCCAAGTCAAAGTCCAGACCTGAATCCAATCGAGAATCTGTGGAAAGAGATGAAAACTACTGTTCACAAATGATCTCCAACAAACCTCACTGAGCTCGAGCTGTTTGCCAAGGAAGAATGGGCAAGACTTTCAATCTCTCGATGTACAAAACTGATAGAGACCTACCTCAAGCGACTTGCAGCTGTAATTGCAGCAAAAGGTGGCGCAACAAAGTATTAAGTTAAAGGGGACAAATAATATTGCACGCCCCACTTTTCAGTTTTTGAATTTCCACAAAAATTTAAAATAACCAATAAATTTCGTTCAACTTCTGTCATGCCGTTCTGTCTGTACCTGGTTGTTGGCGTGACAATGGATCGCCTGCCAGGGCAGTGGGGTTACTTGGTACCGGGCCGGTGTCTCAAAGGGATGTGTCATGGTGGCAGTGACCCGGTCCGTGGCCCTGGGCGTCCATGCAAAAGGGGTGAAACGTGGCTGAATAAAGTTTATAGGTGAATGATACGTGACGCCACCTGTGGTGCTCGGCAATGAAGTTGTTAAGCCGACGCTGCAGTGCAGATCCTCTGGGACAGATGGTATAAGGCAGCAGAGATGTAAAAGCTCCCCACAGGTAGAGCTGTAGTCCAAGGGCAGTAATAGTAGGAGTTGAGGTAGATGGTGTAGTGTTAGGCACAAAGATATAGCAGTGCTGAGTGGGTTGGCGCAGGAAGAAGGCAATGACACAGCTGAGTGCAGTTCCGATAGTTTACTCACAGTTCAGTTGCATGCAGATGCCCACTTGATGCTGCGTCCTTCAGGCCAGGAGTCCAGCAAACTTCCCAGATGGATAGAGTACACCTTTCCAGCACTCCCCTCAATATGTACCTTTCCTGGCAATCTCACTGTGCTGCTTTTCCCGCCTTCTCCTACACAACACCTCACAATCAGTGTCCCAGGCTAGCAGCTGCGGATCCTGTCGGATAACGTGTACAATTCGCTTCCTTGATCCTACTCCTTGCTGCCTTTCCGGCGAGAACTGTGGATAGTGGCTGTGGCCCCTAAAGTGACCACAGCTGTCGGCTTTGCTAGTTAAGTCCTTAGTTTCACTCCACTAGGCTAAGGGGCAGAGTCCCTTCTGCGACCTGATTCCTCCACCTGATGGCTATCAGCGTGGAACGAGCCACACGGGTGGCCTCTGCCTATCCCGTGCCTCTAGAATCCCTTCCCTCTTCCAGGGAACCTTCCTTCCGTCCTTATCTTCCCCCAGCAGCTCCTCCAGCATAGAAGCTGCTGGACCACATGTCCGTTCACTTCCTCCCCCTAAGGAGAATCTCCCTCACTTACCCTTCTGCTCTCCTGCTCAGCCTGCAAGCTCCGTCCACTTCCCAGCACCCATTCCTATCCAAACAGGGCAAGTCAATCCCTGTCTGGCCATAGTGTAAGTGTGAGGAGAGTGTCAGAGTACTTGTCAGGTGTTCTGAGTGTGGTTGGATGTCTCTCCCTTACCTGGGAAGTGGGATACCACACCTCTGAGTGAGGTGCAGTACCTCTGTGGCAACTGAACCCTCAGGGGCGCCACAACAATGCATGTCTTTGCTTTAACACTTTACTCCTTTACTCCTAATTGAGCTGAGATACTTGTTGGCTGTTATCTGTACTGAGCCTGCTCAGTTCCCTGCTCTGCTGCGTAGCCGTGCATGTGTTGCTAGGTCTTTGCTCTGCTGCTTGACCATCCACATGTGCGGTGCCTGGTTGCCACTGTGGAAGCTGTTCGCAAGTTGCGAGGTCATTTGCAGCTGGTGCATGACTTTCCACGTGTGTCTAGGATTGCAGACAATGCCAGGTGCTCTAAGCCTCAGTTCCTGCACTGATTGTGCTGCAATGGTTTCTGTGTGTGCTTAGGGCATGCACTGCCACACCTCCCCTGCTTTTATCAGGGTTAGTGTGTGTACCTGAAATGCTGTCCCCAGCCAATTGCTGAGGGGCAGCTCCTATATAAACTTCCCCTTCCCTGCTGGGTGTGGCCAGAGCTACTCACAAAGCTCCTGAACTTTGCCATGTGTGTTTTGTGTCTGTGTCCCTGGACCTCTCTTGTCTCTGTTTTGGTACCAAAGTCCCTGCCTTGATTCTTGCTTTGTCCTGTTCCTGCACCCTGTCCTGGAGGCGGTATATCCAGGCCTGAATCCTTGATCCTGTACCTGTCCTGTACCTGACCCTGACTGAACCGTATCTGCTGTTATGTTTCTGGAATCCCTCTGTGTTTGAACCCTGTGCCCAATGACTGTGATTCTTTGCTAACTGACTTTCTGTGATCTAGCCTGGGTTCATCTGGGAAGCCTGGGAAGTTGAGTCCGGTGTGTCCGTTGAGTTTATGCTACTCGGTGCTCAGCTTGTTATTCGGTGCAATCCCTGGCCGGTTCCAGTCCAACCCATCGAGGCTTGCACCAGACCGTTTGGGTTCCTTTTTAGGTCGCTGCCAGATGTCCGGAGCCCAATGACCACGGTCTCATATAATAATAATAATAATAATAATAAATTTTATTTTTATAGCGCCGACATATTCCGCAGCACTTTACATTTCAGAGGGGATTTGTACAGACAATAGACATTACAGCATAACAATAATCACATACAGTAGATTATAACAAATACCAAGAGGAGTGAGGGCCCTGCTCGCAAGCTTACAGTCTATGAGGAAAGAGGTAGACACGAAAGGTGGGTGGTAACAGTTGCCCTGATTGTATGGACCAGCCATAATGTTAAGTGTGTAACAGTACAGACACAGAGGGCTAATGGATGCATAAAGCATGTGGGAACATGATGCTGGGAACCTGGTTATGGTAAAACTTTTGGCTCTGCCACACAGGGATAGGTTAGGTTAATGTGTTGCGGCGATAGGCCAGTCTGAATAAATGCGTTTTCAGGACACGCTTAAAATTGTGGGGATTGGGGACTAATCGTATTGACCTGGGAAGTGCATTCCAAAGAATTGGCGCGGCACGTGTAAAGTCTTGGAGAAGGGAGTGGGAGGTTCTGACCACTGGTGTCTGGTGTCTGATGACCACTTCCAGATGTGCTGTGCCTGATGTCCTCCACCAGATGTCCGGATCCTATGCTTCCCTGCCCGATGTCCGGAGTCTGTTGATCGCTGCCAGATGTCCACAGCCTGATGTCCTGAGCCTGTCGATCGTTGCCAGATGTCCAGAGTCCAATGCCAGTGTACTGATGTTCTATCTGAGATCCGAGTCCTGATGTCCTACCTGAGACCTGATGTCTGCCTGGTGTCCTGATGTCCTGTCTGAGACTTGATGTCCTGATGTCCGCCTGGTGCCCTGATGTCCTGCCTGTGACCCGTGTTCCTGATGTCCAGTCCATGTACCTGATGTCCAGTCCGTGTCCTGATGTCCAGTCTGTGTCCTGATGTCCAGTCTGTGTCCTGATGTCCTTATGTACCCTTATGTCCTGCCTGTGTCCCGATGTCCCGCCTATGTGTGCCTCGGTGATCCGTTGGTGCCTTGGGGTCCACTGGGTGGTACCCTTCTGGGAGGTATGGAATCGGGAGCCTAACATAGCCCTGTTTCATCTATGTACTGTGTGACTTTACTTTAGTAAACTTTACTTTCTTTATACCTGAAGTTGTTCGGTGTTATCAAGTCCTATGTATCTTCTCTTTGTCCAGATGCTCGGCTGCCACAGAACACCAATCGCTGCCCTTCCCTAGTTCGGGTAGGCTCGGGCCCCCCTCTGTGGTATAGAGGGTCCATATTGCGTCCCCGGGGGGAAGCCCGCCCCTCGCCGTCAGCGTGGAGGTGCCTGCTGGGCCACATCCACGGCCTCAGTCCGAGACTTCACAATTGTGTTCCACTTGTCGTTGACTCTTCACCAAAAATTTACATTTGGTATCTTTACGTTTGAAGCATGATACGTGGGAAAAGGTTGAAAAGTTCCAAGGGGCCGAATACTTTCACAACACACTGTATCTGTCCATATGACCACAATAAGCTGTACACTCCATAGAGGTGGTCTTTATGGAAGAGTGGCCAGAAAAAAGTCTTTCCTTACACAAAAAAATTGTAAGACTCGTTTTGAGTTTGCCAAAAGACATGTGGGAGACGCCTCAAATGTATGGAGGAAGGTGCTGTGGTCAGATGAGAGCAAACCTGAGCTTTTTAACCACCAAGGTAAACGCAATATCTAGCCCCAAACCATCACTCCAAGAACACCATCCCCACAGCAAAACATGGTAGTGGCAGCATCGTGCTCTGGGGAGGTTTTTTGGCAGCAGGGACAGGGAAAATGTTCCAGTCTGTCAGTGATTTGAGACTGGCATGGAGGTTCACCTTCCAACAAGACAATGACCCAACGCATACTGCTAAAGCAACATTTGAGTGGTTTAGGGGAAAATGTGTAAATATACTGCTCAAAAAATAAACAGAACACAAACAGCCTGTTGCAAATGGAATAGTGTTCCCTTTATTTTTTTGAGCAGTATATTTTAGAGTGGCCTAGTCAAAGCTCAGACCTTAATCCAATTGAGAATCTGTGGTGAGACTTGAAGATTGCTGTTCACCAGAGGAAACCATCGAACTTGAAAGAACTGTAGCAGCTTTGCCTTGAGGAATGGGCAAATATCCTAGTGGCAAGATATGAAAAACTCGCAGAGATTTATCCAAAGCGACTTGCAGCTGTAATTGCTGGAAATGGAGGCTCTACAAAAATCTGATTTCACAGGGGCGAATAGTCATGCATTTTGACGTTTTGAGTTATTTAGTCCTATTTGTTGTTTGCTTCACAATATATAGAAAAACCAAATGTTCACAGTTGTAGGCATATTCGTTTATATGAACTGATGCAGACCCTGAAAAAAACAGTTATTTTGCAGGTTGTGAGGTATCAAAACATGAAAAATGCCAAGAGGGGTTAATACTTTTTCAAGCCACTGTAAAATGATAGACCCCCTCATATGACGTTTACATTGCCTAATACGACATATGAACAAAGGTTGTTTTCAGGACACAAAACTTGTATAAGTGGCTTTTAGATAAATGCCCATCAGATACGTTACAATTTCAGAAAAAAATAACATTATATATTAGAGTTGAAAAAACAAGCTTTCTTACTTCAATTTAGAGGATATTGATTCTGGCGATTTGCCGAAGTGGATTTGAGCACTTCACTGTGGATATGGTATAATAAAAACACAAACTGTTTCTTCAAATAAAACAAAATATGCCAATCGTTATTGCAAGGTTCAGAACGAGAATGGCATTTTGCCAGATCTAGAATCTAAAAACAAAAGGGAAACCTGAGAATTACAATATTATCCCTCATTCACATGTCAGGTTTTATACCCGTACATGACAAAATTGTATCAGTGTTATCAGTGTTTTGGCTCAGTGTGTCACCAGTGTATGGTCCATGTGTCCCTTTTTACCATCAATGTGTCATCAGTGTACAGTAAGTGTGTCCGTAATTACCCTCAATGTGTCATCAGTGTTTTTGCCAGCAATGTGTAACCAGTGTATGGTCTGTGCATGGCCGCCATCAGGGCATTACTGCCCTGACTGACGTATGGGGCCCGGTGGGCTGAGGGGGCCCACAGCAGGCCCCATCTCATCTGCTCACCGGGCCCTACCGGCAGGCTAAACCGGGCCCTAGCGGCAGTTCAATTCTATTGACGTGCGGGCCCGGGCCCACACGTCAATAGTTAACAGCTGCCAGTCAATTGGAGACTGGCAGCTGATGTCAGCCGCAGCACGTCCGTCACCGGCGTCTGACATCATTGTCACTCCCTGGCGAGTGTGCGCTTCAGCTGCGTGGAGGGGGAGCTTCACCGCTTGAGCGTGGCAAGGTAAGGAGAACGTGTTTTTTTTTTTATTGAAAGTGGCAAGCCGAGGGCAGAATGGACACGGGGCAGAATGTAAGACACAGGGGCAGAATGTGAGACATGGGGGCAGAATGGACATGGGGCAGAAAGTCAGACACAGGAGGGGCCAGAATGTGAGACACGGGGCAGAATGTGAGACACGGGGGCAGAATGTGACAGTGAGACACAGGAGGGGGCAGAATGGACATGGGGGCAGAATGTGAGACACAGGGGCAGAATGTGACAGTGAGATACAGGAGGGGGCAGCAAGGACACAGGGGCAGGGTGTGAGACATGGGGGCAGAATGTGACAGTGAGACACAGGAGGGAGCAGAATGGACACGGGGGCAGAATGTGAGACACGGGGGCAGAATGTGACAGTAAGACCCAGGAGGGGGCAGAATGTGAGACACCGGAGGGGGCAGGATGCGAGACACTGGAGGCAGGATGGAAGACACATGGTACAGGATCATGGGGCAGGATGGATACAATGTAGATAGATGGGGCAGGAATGGGAGATCATATGGGGCAGAATGGATACTCATGAGGGCAGGATGAGAGAACATATGGCTGGAGCCAGGAATGAGACACACAGGGGCCAGGATGGGGGATATCATTACCATAGGGGATAATTAAGGGATATTATTACTGCAGTGATGTATTTATTTTAATTTTTTGAGGATACTCTTTTAAATGTGGGGAGGTCCTGTTACTGTGCAGAGCGACACTATGTCACCTTTTTTTCTTCATCTGGTGTAGTGAAGAAGTTGGGAAAAAAATAAGTAATATGTTCAGCAAGTGGAGCTCTAGATAACTGTTATTTCCTGCAGAGACGAGCCCTGGCTGGAAGACGTGATGGCGGTCTGTGCTAGATGAAAGATGAAAAGTGAAGCTGAAGGACTTCACCTAGAGATGTCACTGGTGAGTCAGTGTGCTACCTGTATACTGACACTATACACTATATACAGAGTGCCTGTGTACAATGTCACCAGTGGTCACTGTATTACATGTGCACTGACACTGTACACTATATACAGAGTTCCTGTGTACAATTTTACCAGTGATCACTGTATTACCTGTACACTGGCAATATATACAGAGGTGCTGTGCATAATGTCACCGGTGATCACTTTATTCCCTGTACACTGACACTATATACAGAGCTCCTGTGTATAATGTCACTGGTGATCACTGTATTACCTGTGCACAGACACTGCATACTAAGTACACATCTGTGTATAATGGCACTTATAGTGATAGTGTTATGTTTTTTTATTAATGATCAGTATTGTAGTATTCAGTCACCATATGATGGTAATATGTGGTCTGGGCATGGTGTGGTGGTATTTGTCCCTTGTATGTGCTATTATTCTATCACTGTGGTGGTAATATGTGGTCTGATCATGGTGTGGCTGTATTTGTTCCTTGTATGTGGTATTATTGGTCACCATGTGGTGGCAATATGGTGTCTGGTCATGGTGCGGTTGTATTTGTCCCTTTGAATGTGATATTATTGGTCATTTTAAAAATTTAAAAATAAAGTTAAAAAAATACCTAAATTGTACTGGATATTTTAACAAATGTTTAATAGGTTAGAGTAGAGTAGGGCCTGGCCAAAAGAGTCTACCTTGTCGTGGTGGCAGATTTAAAAAATCTTTTGGCCAAAACAAGAGCTGCTGGCTATGTGTGTAATCTGGAGATGGGAACTATTAATGTGTGATAGGTGGAGTTTTTCCAAGAGAGAGCGTTGGGACTGTGGACAGTTCGAGGGGTGGAGCCTTGGCGGAGTCTCAAGGGGGCCCAGAAAATTTTGCCAGTATGGGGCCCCAAAATTTCTAGTGGCAGCCCGGGGTCCGTGTGTCCATTTTTACCATCAGTGTGTCATCAGTGTATGGTCCTTGTGTCCATTTTAACCATCAGCGTGTCATCAGTGTTTTTCACTGATGGATAAATAAACTACAAAGCTTCTGCTATCTATTGCAATGTTAAATGCAGACAGCATACACATGGCATATGGATACCATCCATGTGCTGTACATGTTTTTCACGGACTCAGGCTTGTATTGGTACTTTTCTTCCATGCTGCCAGGAAAAAAATATGTCTCTGCATGTTTTTCCTGGACATACGGTCCACAAAAAAACATAGACAATTGAATAGTACCATAGATAAAAATGAGTACCTGTTGTATCCGTGAAAAAAAGAATGGATAGAACATGTACGTGCAAAACAGACGTCTGACTGAGGTCTCAAGCTAACGTCGAGTTGACCAATCCGTATGTTGAGGTCTGAATACAAACTGAAAAGTCTAAGACGCTGCTGGTTTCAGTTCAGACCAGCAGCCAATCCATGAATCACAGATCGTCACACACAGATGTGTGAATGTGGCCGCAGGGAGATAAAGAGAATTTCCAGTTTGGACAACCCTTCAGCCAAATAAAGGTCTGAAATTATGAGCTGACTTTGAAGTCTGCAAATATCTGTCGTAATTCTTTTGCAAGCCTTCCTGTTCACACTTTTAGATGGGGGCAGTATAGTGCGCATCTGAATATTTTTATTATTTCCAAGAGGTCACTGTATTTTTAAACTGGTGTAAAGAGGAGCCATATATAAATGAGAAAATATTAGAAGGGTAACAAAACTTTGCTCTATTTTATTGATCAGTCTTTACTTTAGTAATTATTTTGTAATATACTTTATCATCTTATTTTGCCTCCTTCTCGTCCAAACACCAGGCTGTAGTGAAATTTGACCTACCTAATTCAAGCTAGTACCTTGGAATGCACTACCCCAGACAATTAGATTAATTCCAAATACCCACACTTTAAGTGTGCTCTAAATATGCATTTATTTAGACTGGTCTATCACCTCATCTCACTTACCTAACTATTCCTGTTTGACTCTTTCAAAATTTTCCGCCAAATCTGGTCCCTTGTATTATCTGTCCACACATGTTCCATGTATTTAATAGCACTCTGTATATGTTCTTGTGAAGTGGGGCCCAGGGCCCGTTGCTGTGGGCCAGAAGTGAGTTCTCTTCACCCTGAAACTTCTCTTCTAAACAGTAATCTGATTTCTGTGTGTTGTGCTGGAGGATGCATTCTGCACTCACTTGTCGTTTGGGAGTCCTTGTTACCTCCCCGTCCATGGGAAAAAAATACAGCTGCACACATAACAGGAGACCTGGGGTCCAGTTCAACATGTTCGGTTTTACTGTGCAGTACAGGTACATTCAGCTGTGGCATACAGAATCAGACAGAGTCCCCTTCAGTTGGTATTCTCTTTGCCTAGTATGCTATTAGTTCTTGCCTACTTTCTTCCCGACCTGCCCCCGCCTCCACAGCTTCTGTTGGTTACAGGAGCTCCCTATCCAGCATTACAGTGTCCCTGAGGCCCACTATCTTTCACTGTGACCTGACCGGCCTCTTCCACTAAGGGATAAAAGAGTAATGGATACTGATGCTTCTTCTGAGTCCTATTCTCTGGATCACCCTGGCATCTGCGCGAAACTTCAGATGTGTCCTCATGCTGTATAGAAGACTTGACACTGACAGGACACTTTGCCACCTCTGCACCCACTGGACTTGATCCTGTAGCACCTCATACTGTCAAATACTTCCTCTCTCTCTGCACCTGAACTAGGAAGTCCTTCCCCTTTTTATCTGATTTAACCCCTCCCCATATGTGGGCTAATCCCAAGCTGTTAACTATTCCTTACCCAAACTGCTGCAACTATATCCCTATGCCTTCTAGTAGTTCCCCTATGGACATACCTCCCAAATCCCTGGGGTTGACCTTGAGGTAAAACCTACAGAAAAACTTAAACACAAACTGGCCATAAGGATAAAATGCAAATTTATATAAAACAGTAATAACAATAAGACATTTACAAACTGTCATGCTGTTCTGACATACTCACCCGGCCTCCGTTCCCACGCCGTCTCTGCATACTCACCCGGCCATCGCTCCCACGCCGCAGCCTGTTGTGAGCTCGTCTGTTCATTCGCCTTTTGTGTCCGGGGATCTCCCTCTTCTGGTGAAGGAAGGTAGTGAGGCTGATTTGGATGAAAGAAACCAAACACCTGATCTGGTGGATTGTGACTGGGTAACAGGAACTTCAGATTGGATATAAGGCAGCCGACGCCCTTCTCAGTGGCTGGTGATTTCTCTGCTGGATTCTTGGAGACCAGTCTGATTCCTGCTTCCCAAAGATAAGTTTTTGCTCTGCTATTGAACTTATTAGTTTTGGTTTTGTTTACCTTATTTTTTGAGTTCAGCCATCCCCGGCCGGGGGTGTGCTGGATTCTTATTCCTTGATCAGTGTTCTCTTTAGCTCTGCTTTCAGAATATTCTGAGTGCTGATATAGGGTTTGAAGTCTAGTGACTTCAGGGTCCTTTTTGCTTATCAGTTGTGTTGGTAATATTTTTAGCAGGGTTTTCTCAGATTGCAGACAGCAGCTTTTCTGTCCTGTCCTTTTTAGTTAGCTTGGGCACCATCGTTTGCTCAAACTATCTTTCCATCTGTGTTAGTGTCTTCATCTTGCTTCACCGTCATTATATGTTGGGGGCTGCCTATTGCTTTGGGGTCTGCTCTGGGGCAGTCAGTTTTTCCCTTTTCTCTCTTTAGGCTTATGTAGATCTCCGGCTGTGACGGGTGTCTAGGATCACTGTAGGAACACTCCATGGCTACTGCTAGTTGTGTGATAGGATTAGGGGTCTGCAATCCGCTAGTTTCCAACCTCTCTGATTTTCTGGACTGAGCTTGTGTTTTGTTTTTTCCTCCTCGGTGACTCAATCATAACAGCAGCCCCTCACCACCCGGCAGTCACGGCGGTCACCTCTGACAGGCGTGCGGCCCATGGCATCTTTGCATGCAATGCGCATGCGCCATAGGCCGCAGCCATGCCTCCCTTCTGCCTCTTGTGCTCCGGCTGTGCCCTGACCCTGAAGCACCCCCTGACCAATGGCAGACCAGACAGGGGCATATCAGGCCACTTCCCCCTGAGGTAGGCGCCTGATCGTTGTGTTTCCTAGCACACTGGGCCCTGCTTCTTCGTGTGCTCTCTGCAGTCTCACAATCCTGTTTTCGTGTTCTCCCTGCAGCAGCCTCGTAGTCCTGCTATCAGTGTCCCCTGCTGCACTCCAGTCCTGTCTCCGGTGTTCCTGTTCCATCCTGCTCCAGTCCTGCTGTCCTACTCCAGTCCTGCCTCCGGTGTTCCTGTTCCATCCTGCTCCAGTCCTGCCGTCCTACTCCAGTCCTGCCTCTGGTGTTCCTTTTCCATCCTGCTCCAGTCCTGCCGTCCTACTTCAGTCCAGTCTCTGGTGTTCCTGTTCCATCCTGCTCCAGTCCTGCCGTCCTACTCCAGTCCTGCCTCCAGTGTTCCTGTTCCATCCTGCTCCAGTCCTGCCTCCGGTGTTTCTGTTCTATCCTGCTCCAGTCCTTCCATCCTTCCGTCCTACTCCAGTCCTGCCTACGGTGTTCCAGTTCCATCCTGCTCCAATCCTTCCGTCCTCCTCTAATCCTGTCTCCTGTGTTCCTGCTCCAGCCATCCCTCCACTTTCCAGTCTACTGTCTTACTCCATTCCTGTCTCCTGTGTTCCAGCTCTGTCCTGTCATCTACACTTCAGTCCCTCCACGTTCCAATATACTGTCTTACTCCATTCCTGCCTACTGTGTGCCAGCCCTGTTCTGTCATCTACACTTCAGTCCCACTGTCCTACTCCAGTCCATCCTGAGCCGCCCCTCTCGGTACCGGCTACCGTGGTACTCGAATGCCTGGGCCTGCTCCTAACGGTCCCTGTATAGGGGTCGGTTCCACCTGGCTGCTCGCCTGGGGCCCCTTGGTGCCATGGCCCAGAGGATCCTCTCCTGGGGATTCTGGCTCCAGACCAGCCACGCTAACACAAACATTACTATACTATATGTTTTAACTCTTCTTGTCTCTGCATCTTCTTCTACCCCCTCTTACACTTGTGCCCATATTGGCTGGTCACCGGTTCATGCAGCATTATTTTCATACCCTATTTATTATATTTACGGCTGGACCACACATGATAAGCCCTTTTACCTGTTGCTTCTCCCCTATTCCCTCATAGATTGTAAGCTCTTGTATGTGTTGAATTACTGTTTGTGTTACACTATGACAGCTGAGATTGTTCGTACGAATCCCCTCTGAAATGTAAAGTGCTGCGGAATATGTTGGTGCTACAGAAATAAAATATATTATTATTCTTATTCTTATTAAAGGAAACATTATACAAAAATTGAGTTTGTAATGCTGCAGTTAAGTAGTGTAATTGCAACCATCGAGCCTGAACACATAGGCTCCAATTCATCATGTGTTTACACCTTAAAATGTTGCAGACATTTTGCATAACACAAAGTTGAGAAAATAATTGCGACTTTTGGCCTTTTTATGCCGCTTTCAGCCTGGTCCAGAGTTAGTGAGGACCCAAGATGGGATGGGGAGCGTGGCAACACCCGTCCGATAAATTCAGTCAAGGTGGCAATGTTGCTGACTGGGGTAAAAGGTTTGCACCCACACGTCTTATTCCTGCACGCCCCTCATTAAGACTGGTGGACAAAACGCCAGTCGTGATGAATCGAGACCATAGTTCTTTATGACTGGGGCTGCAGTATATGCTGTAAGTATTCACTGAGTCATCCATATATATATTTTTTTAATTCTAAGATACCACATTATCAATGATCAGCTGTCGGAGATGGGGGTCAGCATGAGAGGAAAGATATTCAGAGAATCCAGAGTATAATGAAATGATAGTGGATTTAGCTCAACGCGTTTCGAAAGCTTTTCTGTGGTTTCACTTAATGAAGAAGATATAGATACTCTGAAACGTGTTGAGCTAAAAGCACTATCATTCCATTACCGTATACCCTTCTCTGGATATCTTTTATTCCATCGTGACCAGCAGTGTCGGTTTCTACGTCGGACCCCCCAACTTGCAGAGCAGCAACAGCTGGACTTATACCTTGTGCCTATAAAGTGTTGTGCTTTCTCCCAACAATACCAGGTGAGCAGTGCCATCACCGTATAACACTGTTGTCTGGATAGCGCCCTATTGTCTCTCATTGAGACAGGTATGGGGTGAGCAGCATCAAGCCGTGCACCATATTGCAGCAGTTGTGCACGGTGTAGAGCCCCAGCCAACTGCTTCTCATTTGACTCAAGCGTGTCAGCCATATTCACACTTGCGATCATCACCATATTCATCACCTATAAAACCGATGACAAATGACCAGCCAAGCAAAAACTGTCCGTTCTAATGATGACTTCATTATCACTCCTGCTACGATAACTCCAACAACTGTGAGCAATAGTGATCGCCGGCCACTTATCACATCCATGGAGATCTGCAGCATCATGTGATCTGTCAGCCATGTGGGCTTCTTCCGCTGCCCGTCAGCTCTTCTTTTCTACTCCACAACAGGTTGCCATGACAACTTATATTTCAATTTCTATAAATCTCTATTTATAGAAGCCAGGATGCACCACAGACGAGATAAAAAAGAAATAGGACGCACGATCTTCATCATTTCACTGGAATAATGAAATAAACTGTTAAAAATAGGTAAAGTAACCACTTGATCGGGTTCGAAGATTTTCCAGTCATTGTAAAGCTGATAGATTGAAGACTACATGGTAACCGGATTGTGAAGTAAAGCTAACACAATTAAAGTGTTATCTGCAGCTAAGTGCCTTCATTGGAAGCTACACAGTAATGAAATATGCATTACTCGAGCACACACATGGCATGATGGCGGAGAGGACTGGCCGCACACATTAATGGCTCTCAGGTCTACAGCAAGAGCGCTGCTTCCATACTCTTCACCCATCACTGCTAATGCAATTACCCAGCCTACTCCTCAAAACGTTCTGGGGGGCGACAAAGTGTTAAAATGCTAATCTCTGCACCTTGCCCTTACATTTACTGTGTCCAGTTTACTGACATTAAAAGTAAAGGTCAGTCATGTTTTCTTTAATGTAAGTACTGAAGGAAAAAGCTCAAATCACAAGTAACCGCTCTAGGGAAAGTAGGAAGACTCATAAAAAATGCAAGACGATACGTTTTAAAAGGGATCTGTCACCTGGTTTTTGCCACCTACTCTGGGAGCAGCATAATGTAGAGACAGAGACCTTGATTTCTGCGATGTATGACTTACTAGGCTTTGATAAAATCACTTTCATCAGCAGGAGATTATCACTAGAGGAATAGTAAACCTGCTACCATGTAGTCCTCCATACCTGCCCACCACTGATTGGAAACTTACTGCCTATGCACAGTGAACACAGAAAACTGCCAATCAGTGGTGTGGGTGTGGTAAAACAGAGCTCAGCATTCAGAAAGTTGCGGCAGATAAAACACGTATTTTATAAAAACTGCAGCAAGCAGCCCAGTAAGTTATACATCACTGGAATCAGGGTCTCTGCTCTGTATACAGTATTGATATGTGGTGTAGCATGTGATTTCTTTTCTGCAGACTTTCGCAGCGAATGTCACAATTTGCAGTGCCAATTTGGGTGTACTCTTTAACTTTTACTTTTCACAGTCAATATAAAATGTTCTTCACCCTTGAGAAAAACTTTGGCATCAAAGAGATCTTAATTACTTCAGTAAACCTGCCTTAAGGCATAGTCATCCATTAGTGCCTGAGAAGAAGTTTATTTCTTTATTATTGGCAAAACAAGATAGAATCATATAGCCGAAGGAGCGAACAGGCTTTCCTTTCTATTTGTCCCAATTCTAGCTGAAAAAGGAAAAAAAGAATATTCTTCAGTCGAGGTGTTGTGTAACACCATAAACCTACCATACTTTATTTACCAGCTTTACAATCTTCCTAGTGCAATGAATTCTATAAGGGTTGATCCCTTTATACATTTTTTTTCCAAATGTGCTGGAAACAGCAGAATAGCCCCTTAGAATTATATTGTTTTTTACAGGTCTACTGCCCCTTTACTTATTGCCCCCATATTTTGTACAATCTTCTCCACTGTTTATATGGTGCGGCTGTCCTCCGCATGACTGCCAATGGGGTTTCTTGCACAGTTTTTGGCCATGGCGACCACTGATTGACTTGTCTAGTCACATACCCATTTATCAGCAGCCATGTTAAGGATCTATACACCGTAAGGACAGGAGTGAAACCTGCACTAAATAAAGGGGCACTATGTAGGTGTATATCACTGCGGAATTAGTAATTCACATATATCTGTAAGGCTAGTTTCACACTAGCGTATGGCCGAGCTGCGGAGGGATGCGGACTTCTTCCGAGAAGCTCCGCCCACGGCCACACCTCCTCCATTCAGCTCCGCCTATGTCAGCATGCGGCGTGCGTACCCTATCTTTAGTTTTGGGTACGCAGGCCGTGACGATTTATGCGGATGCCTCCGCATGCGTCGTTTTGACGGTGCGGCGAACGCACCAAAATGTAACTAGTTGTGTTCGGCGCAGGTTGCTGCACCGTCAAAATGACGCATCCAGAGGCATCCGCATACATCGGCACGGCCTGCGTACCCAATGCTAAAGATAGGGTGCGCACGCTGCATGCTGACGTAGGTGGAGCTGACCGGAGGAGGTGCGGCCATCGGCGGAGCTTCACGGAGGAAGTCCGCATCCCTCCGCAGCTCGACCATACGCTAGTTTGAAGCTAGCCTAAAAGACTTACTCTACTGTTTCCAGCATATTTGGGAAAGTAATGATAAGACTTGCAAGTTTTTCCCTATATTCCAGACAAGGAGCTATATTTTTATATAAGAACATCCACAATTTGCAGCTTATTATAAGATATGAGCGAATCTCAAGAAATTGAAATTTACCGGATTTGCAGAATTTTCTCAGGATATTTTATTTGTGGCAAATCTATTTGCGGCAAGTTGAAAGCTCTTCAAAGTCTACAAATGCCCCAAAAAACATGTATCATTCTCTTTTCCTCATTGAGATATATATATATATATATATATCTTTTCATCTCTGTGCTCTCACACACTCTATCTGTACAGCTTCTTTCTAATTTTCTCTCCCTTTCTCTGCTGCTAAACTGTGACACCATCTTAACCTTTCCAGATTCGCCCTAAAATGGCAGCTGCACTTCCTTCCTCTGCTTACATACAGACTATGATAGTCCATTCTTCGAGTGTAATATTCTGATCCTAGTGCCTTAGGTGGCCCAAACACCGTTTTGTCACATATAAGTTATCAGACTATTCATCTGTCTGCTTCATGTTTGAATATCCCATGATAATGTATTCATTTTTTATTAGCTCGCCTCAGGTGCAGTATTGGTTGCCTCCTATTTAGTTTATTTAAAGACAAACACGTTCCTTAGACGTATGAAGGTCTGTTCCATCATCGGCCTTATTAGTCATGCTGACATATACACCAGCTGTGTGCTTATAGAAGGTGTTCTTTCACAATGGTATTAGTTTTTAATTATCCTTCATATTATATTTTACATGAATTAATAAAATTGATATTTTTATAGACTTTTGTAATGATTTTTCCAAGTTGTTTTTTAAGTATTATGAATGGCACATTGGCCCCGTTTTGTATATCGTGCCCTGGGGCCAAGTGGCTTTATATTATACCTCGATTATTGATTAGTGTGGAGTCTAATGAGAAGGTATAAAGGTAATTAAACATATTCAAAGATACAACTGTAAGTAATGCTATAGCCTGAACAGCTACTATAGGTCACCATTACTGAAAGCATTTATTATTCACGGACGATCATATATATGAAGGAGACTGTACATATTAAAAAACTAATAAATAAACTGGCATGCATGTTATTTCATTGGGAAGAGTTGACTACATGTAAGCCCCATGCAGACTCATCTGGTAGCAGCTTATTTTCAGTAGCAATAAAGGATCGGACATGTTGAAATCCAACATGCTTGATCCTTGTTTCCCTGACATCTGTCTTCAATAAAGAGTAGGGAATCCCTCATACATATTAGATTGTTGGGGTGGTTCAGATAAGTTCTGCCTGTCTGAGGATGTGCGCCGTACACCTTTATTTTGGACAGGTAAAAGAGATATAATTCCCGGAGGTAGAGTATATAATAGTAGAGCTATAGATAGACTTTATCAGCACTAGAACAGAAGAAAAGGTCTGCGTGGTTCTCTTATAAATGTATCACTAGACTAAGGAGGATTCCTTGAACTTGCCTTTATTTCCAACATAAATACTTATTCATCCCTATAATTTGCACTGCTGTAAGTGAATATGCCAGTGAGCTCTTAAACGTACAGCTATTTATAGGGGAAGCAGCTCCAAATGTAAAATCTTGGAATTGGAAACAGGCTTTAACCTAAGCAGAGAGTATAAGCAGTTCTTCATTTTTCCTTAGCGAAGGAAAGTGATACTTTCCACTGGTATGACTTTTAAACCATTCAGCAATGCGATTCCCAGGTGTAGATGTTATTTCCTTTTATTGATTGACCGCAAAGTCATGAAGGCAGTCCCAGGCAAACGATCAGCTATTTCAGTTATAAATCGTGAAAGTACGTCCAGTGATGCGGACAAGAAAGTATCAGTACGGTAGGTAAAAGACTGACATAGAAAATTAAAATTGCCAAAAGTGAAATAAGGAACAAAAAGCGTTATTACACAGTTCATGGCTTTTATTTGGCTAGCAGAGTGTACTAAATTAACCAGGGCTTAAAACATGAGATGCATAAAGTCTTATGAAAGATAACTTGGAACATGGCTATCTAGAATCAGTAAATGTGACAAATCCCAGACCATTAAATAAGCATACAAAAATAGCCATGCGTGCTTGAAGTCTTAAAGTGTTATTCTCATCTTATTAAATGGGTAAAATTGCAACGTGCTTTTAAAAGCAAATTTTTGAAAACAGAGTGATTTTTCATTTTTACTGCTTGTTTCCTAAGTTGACATCG